>NC_091985.1:207710129-208342965 GCF_044704955.1 Pristiophorus japonicus
TCTTTAAATGTTTGCCATTGCCTATCCACCGTCAACTCTTTAAGTATCATTTGCCAGTCTACTCTAGTCAATTCATGCCTCAAACCATCGAAGTTACCTTTCCTTAAGTTCAGGACCCTAGTTTTTGAATTAACTGTGTCACTCTCCATCCTAATAAAGAATTCTACCATGTTATGGTCACTCTTCCCTAACGGGTCTCGCACAACTAATTAGTCCTTTCTCATTACACATCACCCAGTCTAGAATGGCCAGCTTCCTGGTTGGTTCCTCGACATATTGGTCTGGAAAACCATCCCTAATACACTCGAGGACATCCTCCTCCACCACATTGCTACCAGTTTGGTTAGCCCAATCAATATGTAGATTAAAGTCATCCATAACTGTTGTACCTTTATTGCATGCATCCCTTATTTCTTCTTTGATGCTGTCCCCAACCTTAGTACTACTGTTTGGTGGTCTGTACACAACTCCCACTAGCATTTTCTGCCCCTTGGTATTCCACAGCTCCACCTATACTGATTGCACATCATCCAAGCTAATGTCTTTTCTTACTATTGCATTCATTTCCTCTTTAACCAACTATGCCACCCCACCTCCTTTTCCTTTCTGTCTATATTTCCTAAATGTTGAATACCCCTGGATGTTGAGTTCCCAGGCTTGGTCACCCTGGAGCCATGTCTCCGAAATGTCAATTACATCATACCCGTTAACTGCTATCTGCGCAGTTAATTTGTCCACCTTATTCTGAATACTCCTCACATTGAGGCACAGAGCCTTCAGGCTTGTCTTTATACCACACTTTGCCTCTTTAGAATTTTGCTGTAATGTGGCCCTTTTTGCCTTATGTTTCTCTGCCCTCCGCTTTGACTTTTCTTCTTTCTATCTTTTGCTTCTGCCCGCATTCTACTTCCCTCTGTCTCCCTGCATAGGTTCCCACCCCCCTGCCATATTAGTTTAACCCCTCCTTAACAGCACTAGCAAACACTCCACCTAGGACATTGGTTCCGGTCTTGCCCAGGTGCAGACTGTCTGGTTTGTACTGGTCCCACCTCCCCCAGAACCGATTCCAATGTCCCAGGAATTTGAATCCCCCCCCTGCTGCACCACTCCTCAAGCCACGTATTCATCTGAGCTATCCTGCGATTCCTACTCTGACCAGCACGTGGCACTGGTAGCAATCCTGAGATTACTACTTTTGAGGTCCTACTTTTTAATTTAGCTCCTAGCTCCCTAAATTCGTCTTGTAAGACCTCATCCCATTTTTTACCTATATCGTTGGTACCTATATGCCCCACGACAACTGGCTGTTCACCCTCCCTTTTCAGAATGCCCTGCACCCGCTCCGAGAATCCTTGACCCTTGCACCAGGGAGGCAACATACCATCCTGGAGTCTCGGTTGCAGCCGCAGAAACGTCTATCTATTCCCCTTACAATTGATTCCCCTATCACTATAGCTCTCCCACTCTTTGTCCTGCCCTCCTGTGCAGCAGAGCCACCCATGGTGCCATGAATTTGGCTGCTGCTGCCCTCCCCTGGAATTTCTCTAATCTGTGATTTACAAGGACACTTTCCCTGGTTCACAGCAGTTAATTTTCTTCAGTAATTTTCTCATTGTCCCTAAACTCCCCTGCCTGCTGTTAGTTGTTATTTCTTAATTTCACAATTATAGGTCTAAACATCACACATTATAATCTAACCTATTGTGTTACTCTGGTTTGAGCTTACATTGTGGTTACTAACAGACAAACCCTGTTCTTTCCCCTGATCTGATTACAGATTCCAACAGTGGGTTCAGTGAATGGAATGTCTTATCAGTGTTGCCATGGTGACCTGTCTGCAGTGAATCGATTGTTTGAGATTCTAACTCAGACTAAACTTCTCTTTCCCATGATACACATTATATCAGCCAGTTTATGTCAATGTATTTTAGCCATGTTATGTTAATATCTCTAAAACCTACAAGGGCTTCAGATACACAAACCTTTAAAAGTAGGAGGACAAGTTGATAAAGTGGTTGTAAGGCACATGGGATCCTTGGTTTTATAAATAGGGGTGTGGAGTACAAAAGGGCAGAGGTCATGTAAACCTGCACAAATTATTGGTTAGGCTGCAGTTCGAATATTGTGTCAGGTTTTGGGGATCTTACACCAGGAAGGATGTCAAGGCCATGGAGAGGGTGCAGAGAGATTCACCGAGATGATACCAGGGAAGAGAGCCTTTAGTTATCAGGGGAGATTGGAGAAACTGGGGCTCTTTTCATTAGAACAAAGGGGAATTGGAGATCTGAGGGAGGTGGTCAAAATATGATCAGGTAAAGGAGGAAAAACTATTTCCACCAGTCGGTGAGTCAGTAACTCGAGGGCATCAAATTCAAATTGTTAGCGCGAATGTACTCTTCCAAGAATCACTCGTCACTCAGAGTCGGTCCATACATCAAAACGGTTTATTACGCCGGCGGGGAGATGAAGGAACTGGTGGGTCCAGGTACCTCTCTCCACCGAACAAAAGATTTCATGGATTTTTATGTTTTACAACAGTTTACTATGGTTTACTACAGTTACATCAGCCCATTTCGGCCGGACACTATCCAATCATATTGATTATAGATTACATATAGATTCATTTAGACCAATAGATAGAGTTAGTCTCTAAACATAAAGTGGCTCATGTGTTGCTAGGAATTACTTATGTATCTTGTGACATGGTCCAGGCCCCCCATATCTTACTGTCCGTGGGTGCTGTCTTTGGGTAGCCTCCTTATCTTAGTCCTGTTACAGAGTTGTATTGTCCTAACATGACCCAGAACATTTTGTCTGAGGCCTGGCTGATTAGAGACATCTGCAAAGCTTGCTTGTTATTCCTGTGTTAATTAAATTCCGGCCAATTTATAGGGGAAACAAAGCCCAATTGTCAGAATGAACAAGGTTCAGTCCCGATGTGATTAACAGCAGAATCCAACCCTGCAGTCACATGTGAACTTGCTGGTGTTTCAGCCGGTTGGATGGATCAGAGAATCCCCTCCCACACACAGAGCAGGTGAACGGCCTCTCTCCAGTGTGAGTGCATTGGTGCATCATCATGATTTGTGATTTTAAAGCTCTTCTCACAGAAACAACAGTTATCAGTTTCCAGGAATACGGTCTCTTTCAGCTAACAGAAATCCCTTGAGGCTTCACGGGCAGCCATTTTTATGCACACATTTAATATTAGAGTTACATATTTAGTTCTAAACCTTATGCTACAGGTGCCGCTGCCCGAGGGGAAAATCTTTCCGCTATAACAATAAATCATCAGCAAAAGGCACAGACCCAAGGAGGAACTATCGAGCACACTGTACAACAATGTTCAGGACACTCACTGTCCCCCTGGATCTGTGTCCATGGAGAAGCTGATGGGTTTCTCTTATCTTTGGGTTAAATTTTGTTCTCATCGAGGTTATGGATGTCAGTGCCGGGGAAATGAGGTATTCTGAGCATGTAATGTCTGCCTGAAACACTCTCCAGTCAGGTACAGCATGGGTTACATACAGAGTAAAGCTTCCTCTACACTGTCCCATCAAACACTCCCAGGGCAAGTACAGCATGGGTTAGATACAGAGTAAAGCTCCCTCCACACTGTCCCATCAAGCAATCCCAGGACAGGTACAGCACAGGATTGCTGCACTGTTAGTGTTGCCATCTTTAAGATGAGGCGTTCAACCGAGGCTCCATCAGCCCTCAACCAATATCACTCAAACAGATTATCTGGCCATTGCTTTCATGGCAGCTTGCTGTGCACAAATCATCTGCTGCATTTCCGATACTACAACAGTGAATACACTTCAAATGTACTTTGATGTTGTTGTACTTCATTGGCTGTAAAGCACTTTGGGACATCCTGAGGTCATGTGAGGTGCTACATAAGGACAGGTCTTTGTTAAATGGAGGAGAAAAGTTCCAAAAAAAAGGAACAGTTGGTAACAGGACAACAATTAGCCTCCTCTTATCTTGGAGAAATCAAGGAATCGACAAACTGTGTGTTGGAACAAAGCTGATTATTTGTCAGATAGCCAGAAAATTAAACTCCAGCCAATTTATAGGGGAAACAAAGCCCAATTGTCAGAATGAACACGGTTCAGTCCCGATGTGATTAACAGCAGAATCCAACCCTGCAGTCACATGTGAACTTGCTGGTGTTTCAGCCGGTTGGATGGATCAGAGAATCCCTTCCCACACACAGAGCAGGTGAACGGCCTCTCCCCAGTGTGGGTGCATTGGTGCATCATCAGATGATTTCTGATTTTAAAGCTCTTCTCACAGTCAGAACATTTAAATGGTCTCTTATTGGTGTGAACAAGCTGGTGTACAGTGAGGTTGGATGACTGAGTGAATCGCTTTCCACATACACAGATGAATAGTCTCTCCCCTGTGTGGATACGTTGGTGTATCATCAGCTCCATTTTGGTTTTAAAGCTCTTCTCACAGTCCGAACATTTATATGGTCTCTTATCAGAGTGAACAACTTGGTGTGCAGTGAGGCAGGATGAACGAGTGAATCTCTTCCCACACTCTGAGCAGGTGAACGGCCTCTCCCCAGTGTGAGTGCGTTGGTGCATCATCAGCTGATTTCTGCTTTTAAAGCTCTTCTCACAGTCAGAACATTTAAAAAGCCTCTTATTGGTGTGAACAACTTGGTGTGTAGTGAGATTGCATGACTGAGTGAATCCCTTCCCACATACAGAGCAGGTGAACGTCCTCTCCCCTGTGTGGAAGGATTGGTGTCTCATCAGACTATTTCTGCTTTTAAAGCTCTTCTCACAGTTAGAACATTTAAAAGGCCTCTTACTGGTATGAATAGGAGGTGTGTAGTGAGCTGGGATAACTGAGTGAATCCCTTCCCACACATGGAGCAGGTAAACAGCCTCTCCCCAGTGTGTACTCGCTGGTGTTTCAGCAGATCAATTTTGGTTTTAAAGCTCTTCTCTCAGTCAGAACATTTAAAAGCTCTCTCATCAGAGTGAACAAGTTGGTGTGACAGTAGATTCGCTGAACAAGTGAATCCCTTCCCACACACGGAGCTGGTGAACGGCCTCTCGTCAGAGTGAACAAGTTTATGGCGCCTCAGCTCCCCGGAGCTTTTAAAGCACTTCCCGCAGTCCGGACATTTAAAAGGAACTCGCTGGTGTGTCTTCAGCTGGGAAGAAATAGTGAATCCCTTCCCACACACGGGGCAGGTGAACGGCCTCTCCCCGGTGTGACTGCGTCGATGAATTTCCAGCAGGGACGGGGAACGGAGTCCATTTCCACAGTCCTCACATTTCCATCGTTTCTCCGTGGTGCGGGTGTCCTTGTGTCTCGCCAGGTTGAACGATCAGTTGAAGGCTCGTCCACACACACAACACGTGTACGGTTTCTCCTCGCTGTGAATGGTGCAATGTTTTTTACGGCTGTGTAACTGGCTAAAGCTCTTTCCTCAGGCAGTGCACTGAAACACTCTCACTCGGGTATGTGTGTCTCGGTGCTTTTCCAGTCACACTGATGTTTGATATCTTTTCCCACAGACAGAACAGACAAACATTTCTCCTTCCACATTCAAAGGCCAGTGATATTCAGGTAACGATGAATCGAGTGACTCTGTCAGATCTTGATGTGACGTTTGGTTTGAGTTTCCCGTCTGTATATCCTCCCCTTCTAATACGCTGTAAAAGAGTTTACAAAAGTCATCAATGTAAGTTCAGGGTAGGTAGAAAATCTAAACAGACAATTCCAGCTTCTATGGAATATTCTTTCCTCTCTTGTTCCCACAAATGTGTGATCCAATCAAACTAAGAGAAGCCAAAATAAGCAACAAAAAAAAGCAAAGGGCACCTTCCCAACTGAACCAGAATGTTGTTTCCAGTGTGTATGAGACACTCCGTAACCCGAGGTGCCACCGTCGCGGAAAGCATCAAGGAACCAGTGCACACCACATGCTCCCTCTCCAGGGCCATCCGGGCACCGACAAGGCAAAAGACCACAAGAATTAGGTGCAGGAATAGGCCATACGGCCCCTCGAGCCTGCTCCACCATTCAATATCATGGTTGATCTTCAAACTCAGCTCCACCTTCCTGCCCTATCTCCATATCCCTTGATTCCCTAGAGTCCAACAAACTATCTATCTCAGTCTTGAATATACTCAATACTTCAGCACCCACAGTCCTTTGGGGTGGAGAATTTCAAAGATTTACAACCCTCTGAGTAAATAAATTCCTCCTCATCTCAGTCTTATAATGGCCAACCCCCTTATCCTGAGACTGTGGGCCCTATTCCTAGATTCTCCAGCCAGGGGAAAGAACCTCTCAGCATCTACCCTGTCAATGCCCCTCAGAATTTTACATCTTTCAATGAGATCCCCTCTTATTCTTCTAAACTCCAGAGAGTATGGGCCCATTCTGCTCAATCTCTCCTATTAGGACAATACCCCCATCCCGGGAATCAATCTGGTGAACTTTCATTGCACTCCTCAGATAAGGACCCCAACACTGTGCACACTACTGCAGGTGTGGTCTCACCAAGGCCTTTTACAGTTGTAGCAAGACTTCTTTACTGTTGTACTCCAACCACCTTGCAATAAAGGCCAACATGCCTTCCGAATTGCTTGTTGTACCTGCATGCCAGCTCGCTGTGTTTCCTGTACAAGGACACCTAAATCTCTCTGAACACTGACATTTATTAGTTTTTCACTTTTTAAAAATATTCTGTTTTTCTATTCTTCCTACCAAAGTGAATAACCTCACATTTCCCCATATTATATTCCATCTGCCACCTTATTGCCCACTCACTGAATCTGTCCATATCCCTTTGCAGGCTCTTTGCATCCTCCTCACAGCGTACTTTCCCACCTGGCTTTGTATCGTCAGCAAACTCGGATACACTGTACTTGATCCCTTCATTCAAGTCTTTAATATAGATTGTAAATAGCTGAGGCCAAAGCACTAGCACCCCACTAGTTACAGCCGGCCAGCCGGATAATAACCCGTTTATCCCTACTCTCTGGTTAACGGACAGAAAACAATCCTCTATCCATGCTAATATATTACCGCCAACTCCATGTGGCGCATCAAATGCATTTTGGAAATCCTGCAATATTACATCCACTGGTTCCCCTTCATCCACCCTGCTAGTTACATTCTCAAAAAAGGTAATAAATTTGTTCAACACGATTTCCCTTCCATAAAATCATGTTAACTCTGCACAACCAGACCATGTTTTTCTAAATGCCCTGTTACCACTTCTGTAGAAATGGATTCCAGCATTTTCCCAATGACTGATGTCAGGCTAACTGGCCCATAGTTCCCCGTTTTCTCTCTCCCTCCTTTCTTGACCGTGGAAGTGAGGCAGGCAGCCAGAGTGACCCACCCCCGGGCCCCGCCCATCCTGGACCTACAAGTTGCTGTTTTAGCCAGGCCCAGGAGAAGAACCTTCGCCTTACCCACCCTCACTCCGCACCAGACGACCAAAGATTAGGAGCACAGAGCTAAAGTGTAACCAAGAGTTAAGGAGCAGCCCCTTCAGGTAACTATCGAGGGGCTGCAACTTCTCATACTGAATATATACATGGCCCATGGACTCCTCTAGGCCACAAACATCACAGATGGCCCGGGAGTAGGATGAAGCAGAAAAATAATGCGTATGACAGATGTCAGGTCGAGAATACATCTGAGAGATCTAACGGTTTATGTGCACAAATCATTGAAGGTGGCAGGACAGGTTATGAAAGCAGTTCAAAAAGCTTACGGGATCCTAGGCTTCATGAATAGAGGTACAGAGTACAAAAGCGTGGAAATTATGATCAACCTGTATAAAAGACTGGTTCGGCCTCAACTGGAGTAGTGTGTCCAATTCTGGGCACCGCACTTTAGGAGCGATGTGAAGGCCTAAGAGAGGGTGCAGAAAAGATTTACGGGAATGATTCCAAGGATTCAGTAATGTGGATAAACTAAGAAGCTGGGGTTGTTCTCCTTAGTGCAGAGCAGATTTAATAGAGGTGTTCAAAATCATGCGGGGTCTGGACACAGTAGATAGAGAGAAACTGTTCCCATTGGCGGAAGGGTCAAGAACCAGAGCAAGTAGTTAGGATCTGGAATGCACGGCCTGAAGGAGTGGTGGAGGCCAAGTCAAAAGGGAGTTGGATAAGTACCTGAAGGAGAGAAATCTGTAGGTCTAGGGGGCAAAGGCAAGTGAGTGGGACTAGCTGAGGTGCTCTTGCAGAAAGCCGGCAACGGTTTGATGGGCTGAATGGCCTCTTTCTGTGCTGTAACCATTCTATGATTCTAACGACATTCAGCTCTACCTCACCACCACTTCTCTTGACCCCTCCACAGTCTCTAATTTGTCAGACTGCTTGTACGACATCCAGTACCAGGTGAGCAGAAATTTCCCCGTCACAAACTCCGGTCTCTAGCCACCAACTCCATCCCTCCCTCTAGCATCTGTCTGAGGCTGAACCAGACTGTTCGCAAACTTGGTGTCATATTTGACCCTGAAATGGGCTTCCGAGCACATATCTGCACCTTAATTAAAATCGGCTATTTCCACCCTCATAACATTGCTCGCCTCCGCCCTTGCCTCAGCTCATCTACTGCAGAAGCCCTCAAGCAGGCCTTTGTTACCTCGAGACTTGACTACTCCAACAAACTCCTGGCTGGCCTCCCACAATCTACCCTACGTTATCCTGAGGTCATCCAAAAGTCGGCAGCCCATGTCCTAATTCATCCATCACCCCTGTGCTCGCTGACCTACACTGGCTCCATTTTGCAACACCTCAATTTCAAAATTCTCATCCTTGTTTACATATACCTCCATGGGCTCGCCCCTCCCTATCTCTGTAATCTCCTTCAGCCTCATAAGCCCACATCTCCCCATTTATCTGATCTCCTCAAATTCTGCCCTCTTGAGGATCCCTAATTATAAAAACTTAAACCATCGGTGGTCCTGCCTTCTGCCTAGGCCCAAAACTCAAACTCCCTCACTCTGCAGGTAGGAGGTTTCGAGGGCAAATTTCTTCACCCAGAATTTGGTGGGAGTCTGGAACTCACTGCCTGAAAGGGTGGTAGAGGCAGAAACCATCATAATATTTGAAAAGAACTTGGATCTGCACTTGAAGTGCCATAACCTACAGGGCTATGGACCAAGAGCTGGAAAGTGGGATTAACCTGGATAGCGGTTTGTCGGCTGGCGCAGACGCGATGGGCCGAAATGGCCTCCTTCCATGCTGTAAATTTCTGTGATTCTATGATTCTAAATCTCTTCGCCTCGGTGACAAATTATTCTCTTTCACACTCCTGTGAAGTGCCTTTGGATATTTTATTACATTAAAGATGCAATATAAATAGAGGTTACTGTTGAGGTGATGAAGAGCCTGTTGCCCAGGTTACCGCTGTGAGGTGATGAAGAGCCTGTTGCCCAGGTTACTGCTGTGAGGTGATGAAGACCCTGTTGCCCGGGTTACCGCTATGAGGTGATGAAGAGCCTGTTGCCCAGGTTACCGCTGTGAGGTGATGATGCGCCTGTTGCCCAGGTTGCTCCGTCTCGCGAGCACTGTGACCTCGAAGCCTCGCCCACTCATTGTTCCTGCCCAAGGTGGCCGCGCATGTGTCGTGACCCCGCCTTGTGCAAGATGGCAGCCAGTGATCCCGTTGACCCGGGCCTGTCACCGCGGGGCAAACACGGGGCCTGCGGACTCTTATTCTATGCCTGAAGCCTACTCCAGGTGTTTATTAAGCTCCCCGGCCCACCCGTGGGTCTACAACCTCCCCCGCGCCCACAATCTCCTACCACCTTCCCGAAGCGTCTCTTTGACCAACGTTCGCCTTCTGCAGCCACGCATGCTCAGTGAGGGAGATCCATGCCCCGCCTCTCACTCACTCCAATTGGTTGGAGTACCAACTGCCCGCCCGGTCCTCCAGCCCCGCCCCCGCTCTTCCTATTGGTCTGGAGCTGGTGTCAATCTCCCGGGCAGTGTGAGCTGAGCATGCGCAAAGCGAGCACTGGAGACACACGGACGCTGAGATGAGCTCAGGCTGGAGCCGGAGTCTGCACCGGGTGAGAATCAGCGGGGCGCAGGGGATCATCGATCGGCAAGTGGGCGGGGAGGCTTCATAAACAACTGGTGTAGGCCGCAAGCCCCGAGTAATAACCCGAAACTTCTGCGTGTGCAGCGATGGCTTTTTTCTCCCTGTAACAGGCCATGATTAACCACCATCTTTGTGCAGGAAGGCGGGAAAGTTCAGAGTGCAGCCCGCTCACTTCATGGCGTAACAGCGCACGGCAACAATGAGTGGGCGGGGCTCCAGTGCCCAGGACTGAAATCGTTGCCTCATTTATTTCATTCCCACTCTCCCCACACCGTATTTCTCACCATCTGTCCAGAAGGCGTTGGTAAGTGCCCAGCTTATGGTTTACATCCCACACAATTCTAACAGAAGAGCCCCAGAGCTGGGTCCCCTTGTATACTCCCAGGGTTAGACTCCCCATGTACAGTCCCAGGGTTAGAATCCCCATGTATAGTCCTCGGTTCGAATCCCCATGTTTAGTCCCAGGGTTAGAATGCCCATGTGCAGTCCCAGGTTTGGAATCCGGTGCACGGAAGTGGAAATTCAGCTTCGGGGTTACAAGATTCATCGGTCACAGGAGAGAAGAATAATTCACTGATAAGCCCTTTAAAATTTTTGTGGTCAGGTATTCAAATTCCCAGTAACTCTAATCCTGGGTTTAAAGGAGGGGCGAGCTGTGTTTAAATCAAATAGTCTCTTTGGAGATTCTCAGAGAAGAATCTGGTCAGCTTGAAACTCTGAAAGTGAAATAATTGGTTGTAAATTTCCAATTAGTTGTTTTTGACCAGGGAGGGGGAATTCTGTAACAAGAAACCGGGCACGATTTGAAAGGTTTTATCAAAGCGTTAGAGGGACTCTTACATTTGGGATCTTTATTTTGTCCACTTGAGTTAAGATAACAGACTTCCTCCTGTGAATATAGAGCTGGAGTATTAGGCCGTGATCTGTTTACATGTTCATCTTCTATTAAATACATTTGCTGAGTGAATTTAAATTTAAAACTTAGTTTGCAGGCGTGATGCTCTATTCGCACATCAAAGATGAGAGAGATGCTGTGAGGCACACGCTAAGTTCCTAGCTGAAAGTGATTAACAATATATGTTTTGTTTTAAATTATCCCGGGCATGTGAAGGCACATTGTATAGAAACGAGAATTGTCTGTTCTGTATTTCTATCCTGTACTTAGTGATGACTTTTGTATACTCCTTTTACAGTGTTTTAGAAGGAGAGGATTTTTAGATGGGAAACTCAAACCAAACATCATATCAAGATCTGACAGAGTCACTCAATTCATCAGGACCTGAATATTATCGGCCTTTGAATGTGGAAGGAGAAATGTTTGTTTGTTCTGTCTGTGGAAAAGGATTTCAACAAACATCAGTGTGACTGGAAAAGCACTGAGACACACACCCGAGTGAGAGTGTTCCAGTGCACTGACTGTAGAAAGGCTTTAACCAGTTACACAGCCTGAAAAAACATCGCACCATTGACAACGAGGAGAAACCGTACACGTATTGTGTGTGTGAACGAGGTTGGAGAGACAAAAGGACACCCGCACCACGGAGAAAGCATGGAAATGTGGGGAATGTAGGAAGGGCTTCAATTACCAGAATGAGCTGGAGATTCATCGACGCAGTCACACCGGGGAGAGGCCGTTCACCTGCTCCGTCTGTGGGAAGGGATTCACTCATTCATCCGGCCTCCTGAATCACCAGCGAGCTCACACCGGGGAGAGGCTGTTCATTTGCTCAAAATGTGGGAAGGGATTTACTCAGTCATCCAACCTGCTGGCACACAACAAGCAAGTTCACACCGGGGAGAGGCTGTTCACTTGCTCCGAGTGTGGAAAGGGTTTCACTGATTCATCCAGCTTGCTGAAACACCAGCGAGCTCACACCGGGGAGAGATCATTCACCTTCTCCGTGTGAGAGAAGTGATTCAGTCGGTCATCCAACCTACTGGCGCATAAACGAGGAAAGCGTGGAAATGTGGGGAATGTAGGAAGGGCTTCAATTACCAGAATGAGCTGGAGATTCATCGACGCAGTCACACCGGGGAGAAGCCGGTCACCTGCTCCGTCTGTGGAAAGGGATTCACTGCGCTAGCCAGTCTCCAGAAACACCATTTAATTTACACTGTGGAGAGGCCGTTCACCCGTTCTGAGTGTGGAAAGAGATTGACTCTGTCCTCCACAAACTGCTGGCACACAACAAGCAAGTTCACACTGAGGACAGGCCGTTCACCTGCTCAGAATGTAGGAAGGGATTCGCTCTGTCATCCGTCCTCCTGAAACACCAGCGAGTTCACACTGGGGAAAGACCGTTTACTTGCTCCAAATGTGGGAAGGGATTCACTCGGTCATCCGACCTGCTGGTACACAACAAGCGAGTTCACACTGGGGAGAGGCCATTCTCTTGCTCAGTTTGTGGGAAGAGATTCATTGTGTCATCTGACCTCCTGAGACGCCAGCGAGTTCACAATTGACTGCAGGGGCTGGAATCTGCTGTTAAATCACATCTGTTACTGAACCATGTTCATTCTGGCAGTTGGAAGTTTGTTTCTGCCGAGGTTAATAACCCAATAACTGGGCTATAGTTTGATATTCTGTAAATGTCAAATATATCAGCTTTCTTTTAAACACCGTGTGCCTTGTCCTTGATATCGCAAATGATAAGACGAGCTGATTGAGGACTTAAACATAGAAAATAGGTGCAGTAGGCAATTTGGCCCTTCGAGCCTGCACCGCCATTCAATAAGATCATGACTGATCATTCCTTCACTATCCCTTTCCTGCTTTCTCTCCATACCTCTTGATCCCCTTAACTGCAAAGGCCATATCTAACTCTCTCTTGAATATATCCAATGAACTGGCATCAACAACTCTCTGTGGCAGGGAATTCCACAGGAAACAACTCGCTGAGTGAAGAAGTTTCTCCTCATCTCAGTCCTAAATGGCCTACCCCTTATCCTAAGACTATGTTCCCTGGTTCTGGACTTCCCCAACATCGGGAACATTCTTACGCATCTATCTTGTCCAGTCCCGTCAGAATCTTATACGTTTCTATGAGATCCCCTCTCATCCTTCTAAACTCCAGTGAATAAAGGCCCAATTGATCCAGTCTCTCCTCCTCTGACAGCCAAGCCATCCCTGGAATCAGTCTGGTGAACCTTCACTGCACTCCCTCAATAGCAAGAACGTCCTTCCTCAGACTAGACGACCAAAACATAGAAACATAGAAAATAGGTGCAGGAGTAGGCCATTCGGCCCTTCTAGCCTGCACCGCCATTCAATGAGTTCATGGCTGAACATGCAACTTCAGTACCCCATTCCTGATTTCTCACCATACCCCTTGATTCCCCTAGTAGTAAGGACTTCATCTAACTCCTTTTTGAATATATTTAGTGAATTGGCCTCAACAACTTTCTGTGGTAGAGAATTCCACAGGTTCACCACTCTCTGGGTGAAGAAATTCCTCCTCATCTCGGTCCTAAATGGCTTCCCCCTTATCCTTAGACTGTGTCCCCTGGTTCTGGACTTCCCCAACATTGGGAACATTCTTCCTGCATCTAACCTGTCTAACCCCGTCAGAATTTTAAACGTTTCTATGAGGTCCCCTCTCATTCTTCTGAACTCCAGTGAATACAAGCCCAGTTGATCCAATCTTTCTTGATAGGTCAGTCCCGCCATCCCGGGAATCAGTCTGGTGAACCTTCGCTGCACTCCCTCAATAGCAAGAATGTCCTTCCTCAGGTTAGGAGACCAAAACTGTACACAATACTCCAGGTGTGGCCTCACCAAGGCCCTGTACAATTGTAGCAACACCTCCCTGCCCTTGTACTCAAATCCCCTCGCTATGAAGGCCAACATGCCATTTGCTTTCTTAACCGCCTGCTGTACCTGCATGCCAACCTTCAATGACTGATGTACCATGACACCCAGGTCTCTTTGCACCTCCCCTTTTCCTAATCTGTCACCATTCAGATAATAGTCTGTCTCTCTGTTTTTACCACCAAAGTGGATAACCTCACATTTATCCACATTATACTTCATCTGCCATGCATTTGCCCACTCACCTAACCTATCCAAGTCGCTCTGCAGCCTCACAGAATCCTCCTTGCAGCTCACACTGCCACCCAACTTAGTGTCGTCCGCAAATTTGGAGATACTACATTTAATCCCCTCGTCTAAACCATTAATGTACAGTGTAAACAGCTGGGGCCCCAGCACAGAACCTTGCGGTACCCCACGAGTCACTGCCTGCCATTCTGAAAAGTCCCCATTTACTCCTACTCTTTGAAACATAGAAACATAGAAAATAGGTGCAGGAGCAGGCCATTCAGCCCTTCTAGCCTGCACCGCCATTCAATGAGTTCATGGCTGAACATGAAACTTCAGTACCCCCTTCCTGCTTTCTCGCCATAACCCTTGATCCCCCGAGTAGTAAGGACTTCATCTAACTCCCTTTTGAATATATTTAGTGAATTGGCCTCAACTACTTTCTGTGGTAGAGAATTCCACAGGTTCACCACTCTCTGGGTGAAGAAGTTTCTCCTCATCTCGGTCCTAAATGGCTTACCCCTTATCCTCAGACTGTGACCCCTGGTTCTGGACTTCCCCAACATTGGGAACATTCTTTCTGCATCTAACCTGTCTAAACCCGTCAGAATTTTAAACGTTTCTATGAGGTCCCCTCTCATTCTTCTGAACTCCAGTGAATACAAGCCCAATTGATCCAATCTTTCTTGATAGGTCAGTCCCGCCATCCCGGGAATCAGTCTGGTGAACCTTCGCTGCACTCCCTCAATAGCAAGAATGTCCTTCCTCAAGTTAGGAGACCAAAACTGTACACAATACTCCAGGTGTGGCCTCACCAAGGCCCTGTACAACTGTAGCAACACCTCCCTGCCCCTGTATTCAAATCCCCTCGCTATGAAGGCCAACATGCCATTTGCTTTCTTAACCGCCTGCTGTACCTGCATGCCAACCTTCAATGACTGATGTACCATGACACCCAGGTCTCGTTGCACCTTCCCTTTTCCTAATCTGTCACCATTCAGATAATAGTCTGTCTCTCTGTTTTTACCACCAAAGTGGATAACCTCACATTTATCCACATTATACTTCATCTGCCATGCATTTGCCCACTCACCTAACCTATCCAAGTCACTCTGCAGCCTAATAGCATCCTCCTCGCAGCTCACACTGCCACCCAACTTAGTATCATCCGCAAATTTGGAGATACTGCATTTAATCCCCTCGTCTAAATCATTAATGTACAATGTAAACAGCTGGGGCCCCAGCACAGAACCTTGCGGCACTCCACTAGTCACTGCCTGCCATTCTGAAAAGTACCCGTTTACTCCTACTCTTTGCTTCCTGTCTGACAACCAGTTCTCAATCCACGTCAGCACACTACCCCCAATCCCATGTGCTTTAACTTTGCACATTAATCTCTTGTGTGGGACCTTGTCGAAAGCCTTCTGAAAGTCCAAATATACCACATCAACTGGTTCTCCTTTGTCCACTTTACTGGAAACATCCTCAAAAAATTCCAGAAGATTTGTCAAGCATGATTTCCCTTTCACAAATCCATGCTGACTTGGACCTATCATGTCACCATTTTCCAGATGCACTGCTATGACATCCTTAATAATTGATTCCATCATTTTACCCACTACTGAGGTCAGGCTGACCGGTCTATAATTCCCTGTTTTCTCTCTCCCTCCTTTTTTAAAAAGTGGGGTTACATTGGCTACCCTCCACTCCATAGGAACTGATCCAGAGTCAATGGAATGTTGGAAAATGACTGTCAATGCATCCGCTATTTCCAAGGCCACCTCCTTAAGTACTCTAGGATGCAGGCCATCAGGCCCTGGGGATTTATCTGCCTTCAATCCCATCAATTTCCCCAACACAATTTCCCGACTAATAAAGATTTCCCTCAGTTCCTCTTCCTTACTAGACCCTCTGACCCCTTTTATATCCGGAAGGTTGTTTGTATCCTCCTTAGTGAATACCGAACCAAAGTACTTGTTCAATTGATCCGCCATTTCTTTGTTCCCCGTTATGACTTCCCCTGATTCTGACTGCAGGGGACCTACGTTTGTCTTCACCAACCTTTTTCTCTTTACATACCTATAGAAACTTTTGCAATCCGCCTTAATGTTCCCTGCAAGCTTCTTCTCGTACTCCATTTTCCCTGTCCTAATCAAACCCTTTGTCCTCCTCTGCTGAGTTCTAAATTTCTCCCAGTCCCCAGGTTCGCTGCTATTTCTGGCCAATTTGTATGCCACTTCCTTGGCTTTAATACTATCCCTGATTTCCCTTGATAGCCACGGTTGAGCCACCTTCCCTTTTTTATTTTTACGACAGATAGGAATGTACAATTGTTGTAGTTCATCCATGCGGTCTCTAAATGTCTGCCATTGCCCATCCACAGTCAACCCCTTCAGTATCATTCGCCAATCTATCCTAGCCAATTCACGCCTCATACCTTCAAAGTTACCCTTCTTTAAGTTCTGGACCATGGTCTCTGAATTAACTGTTTCATTCTCCATCCTAATGCAGAATTACACCATATTATGGTCACTCTTCCCCAAGGGGCCTCGCACAACGAGATTGCTAATTAATCCTCTCTCATTACACAACACCCAGTCTAAGATGGCCTCCCCCCTAGTTGGTTCCTCGACATATTGGTCTAAAAAACCATCCCTTATGCACTCCAGGAAATCCTCCTCTACCGTATTGCTTCCAGTTTGGTTAACCCAATCTATGTGCATATTAAAGTCACCCATTATAACTGCTGCACCTTTATTGCACGCACCCCTAATTTCATGTTTGATGCCCTCCCCAACATCACTACTACTGTTTGGAGGTCTGTACACAACTCCCACTAACGTTTTTTGTCCTTTGGTATTCTGCAGCTCTACCCATATAGATTCCACATCATCCAAGCTAATGTCCTTCCGAACTATTGCCTTAATTTGCTCCTTAACCAGCAATGCTACCCCATCTCCTTTTCCTTTTATTCTATCTTTCCTGAATGTTGAATACCCCTGGATGTTGACTTCCCAGCCCTGATCATCCTGGAGCCACGTCTCCGTAATCCCAATCACATCATATTTGTTAACATCTATTTGCACAGTTAATTCATCCACTTTATTGCGGATACTCCTTGCATTAAGACACAAAGCCTTCAGGCTTGTTCTTTTAACACCCTTTGTCCTTTTAGAATTTTGCTGTACAGTGGCCATTTTTGTTCTTTGCCTTGGGTTTCTCTGCCCTCCACTTTTCCTCATCTCCTTTCTGTCTTTTGCTTTTGCCTCCTTTTTGTTTCCCTCTGTCTCCCTGCATTGGTTCCCATCCCCCTGCCATATCAGTTTAAATCCTCCCCAACAGCACTAGCAAACACTCCCCCTAGGACATTGGTTCCGGTCCTGCCCAGGTGCAGACCGTCCGGTTTGTACTGGTCCCACCTCCCCCAGAACCGGTTCCAATGCCCCAGGAATTTGAATCCCTCCCTGCTGCACCACTGCTCAAGCCACGTATTCATCTGCACTATCCTGCGATTCCTACTCTGACTATCACGTGGCACTGGTAGCAATCCCGAGATTACTACTTTTGAGGTCCTACTTTTTAATTTAGCTCCTAAAATTCGTTTCGTAGGACCTCATCCCTTTTTTTAACCTATGTCGTTGGTACCAATGTGCACCACGACAACTGGCTGTTCTCCCTCCCTTTTTAGAATGTCCTGCACCCGCTCCGAGACATCCTTGACCCTTGCACCAGGGAGGCAACATACCATCCTGGAGTCTCGGTTGCGGCCGCAGAAACGCCTATCTATTCCCCTCACCATTGAATCCCCAATCACTATTGCTCTCCCACTCTTTTTCCTGCCCCCCTGTGCAGCAGAGCCAGCCATGGTGCCATGAACTTGGCTGCTGCTGCCCTCCCCTGATGAGTCATCCCCCTCAACAGTACCCAAAGCAGTGTATCTGTTTTACAGGGGGTTGACCACAGGGGACTCCTGCACTACCTTCCTTGCACTGCTCTTCCTGTTGGTCTTCCATTCCCTATCTGGCTGTGGACCCTTTCCCTGCGGTACGACCAACTCGCTACATTCTCAGCATCGTGGATGCTCCAGAGTGAATCCACCCTCAGCTCCAACTCCGCAACGCGGTCTGTCAGAAGCTGGAGGCGGATACACTTCCCGCACACGTAATCGTCAGGGACACCGGAAGTGTCCCCGAGTTCCCACATGGTACAGGAGGAGCATAACACCCGACCGAGCTCTCCTGCCATGACTTAACCCTTATATACACTTAAATTGGCAACAATAATGTTAAAAGTTACTCACTGATATAGAAAAGAAAAAAGAAAAACTACTCACCAATCACCAGCCAATCACTTACCCTCTTGGCTGTGACGTCACCTTTTGATTTCTTTCTACTTCTTTTTTGCCTTCTCCCTGTAGCTGCACAAGTCATGCCTTTTATAGGCCTCTCCACACACCTCCTCGACGCTGCTCCCGACTGCCGCCGACGCTGGGCCCCGGACTCCCTGCTGTGCCTTTTATAGGCCGCTCCACGCACTTCCTCGACGCTGCTCCCGACTGCCGCCGACACAATATTCTAGGTGAGGCCTCACTAAGGCCCTGTACAGCTGCATTAAGACCTCCCTGCTCCTATATTCAAATCCCCTAGCTATGAAGGCCAACATACCATTTGCCTTCTTTACTGCCTGTGGTACCTGCGTGCCCACTTTCAATGACTGATGAACCATGACACCTAGGTCTCGTTGCACCTCTCCTTTTCCTAGTCTGCCGCCATTCAGATAATATTCTGCTTTTGGTGTTTTTGCCCCCAAAATGGATAACCTCACATTTATCCACATTATACTGCATCTGCCATGCATTTGCCCACTCACCTAACCTGTCCAAGTCACCCTGCAGCCTCTTAGCACCCACCTCACAGCTCACACCGCCACTCAGTTTAGTGTCATCCCCAAACTTTGAGATTACACTCAATTCCTTCATCTAAATCGTTAATGTACATTGTAAAGAGCTGGGGTGCCAGCAATGAGCCCTGCGGCACTCCACGAGTCACTGCCTGCCATTCTGAAAAGGACCCGTTTATCCCGACTCTCTGCTTCCTGTCTGCCAACCAGTTCCCTATCCACGTCAGTATATTACCCCCAATACCATGTGCTTTGATTTTGCACACCAATCTCTTGTGCGGGACCTTGTCAAAAGGCTTTTGAAAGTCCAAATACACCACAGCCACTGGTTCTCCCTTGTCCACTCTGCTAGTTACATCCTCAAAAAATTCCAGAAGATTCGTCAAGCATGATTTCCCTTTCATAAATCTATGCTGACTTGGTCCGATCCTGTCACTGCTTGCCAAATGCGCTGCTATTTCATCCTAAATAATTGATTCCAACATTTTCCCCACTACTGATGTCAGGCTAACCGGTCTATAATTATCCGTTTTCTCTCTCCCTCCTTTTTTAAAAAGTGGTGTTACATTAGCTACCCTCCAGTCCATAGGAACTGATCCAGAGTCAATAGACTGTTGGAAAATGATCACCAATGCATCCACTATTTCTAGGGCCACTTCCTTAAGTACTCTGGGATGCAGACTATCAGGCCCCGGGGATTTATCGGCCTTCAATCCCATCAATTTCCCTAACACAATTTCACGCCTAATAAGGATTTCCTTCAGACCCTCCTTCTCACCAGACCCTTGGTCCCCGAGTATTTTCGGAAGATTATTTGTGTCTTCCTTCGTGAAGACAGAACCAAAGTATTTGTTCAATTGATCTGCCATTTCTTGGTTCCCCATTATAAATCCACTTGAGTCTGACTGCAAAGGACCTACGTTTGTCTTCACTAATCTATTTCTCTTCACATATCTATAGAAGCTTTTACAGTCAGTTGTTATATTCCCTGCAAGCTTCCACTCATACTCTATTATCCCCCTCCTAATTAAACCCTCAGTCCTCCACTGTTGAATTCTAAATTTCTCCCAGTTTTCACGTTTGTTGCTTTTTCTAGCCAATTTATGTTTCTTCCTTGGCTTTAACACTATCCTTAATTTCCTTTGTTAGCCATGGTTGAGCCACCTTCCCAGTTTTATTTTTACTCCAGACAGTGATGAACAATTGCTGAAGTTCATCCATGTGATCTTTAAATGTTTGCCACTGCTTATCCACCATCAACTCTTTGAGTATCCTTTGCCAGTCTATTCTTGCCAATTCACGCCTCATAACTTTGAAATTACCTTTCTTTAAGTTCAGGATCCTCGTTTCTGAATTAACTTTGTCACTCTCCATCTTAATAAGGAATTCTACCATATTATGGTCACTTTTCCCCAAGACTTAAGAACTGAGTGGAATACATCTTGGAACAGAGTTCCCACAAACTTTTTAAAAGATGAATCTACAAAATGTCCAAGTCTGACATTCGTTTTCAACTTATGGGAAATATTCTGATAATTTATTACTGTCACAGGTAAAGCAGCATTGTTACTTGAACATCACTTTAATCAAACTCAATGAGCAATCCGATCTCCAAAGTTAAACGTCTCCTTAAAGCTGACGGTGTCGGCAGTTCTGCAGCTCATTTCTCACTGTGTTCGTTCATTCATTCATTCTCGGTATGTGCGCGAGCCAGGTCGGCATTTATTGCCCATCCATAATTGCCCCTTTAGAAGGTGGTGGTGAGCCGCTGCCTTCTTGAACCGTGTTGCAGTCTATGAATGAGGGTGATATCATAGAAACATATAAAATTCTGACAGGATTGGACAGGTTAGATGCAGGTAGAATGTTCCCGATGTTGGTGAAGTCCAGAACCATGGGTCACAGTCTAAGGCTAAGGGGAAAGCCATTTAGGACCGAGATGGAGAAACTTCTTCACTCAGAGAATTGTGAACTTGTGGAATTCTCTACCACAGAAAGTTGTTGAGGCCAGTTCATTAGATATATTCAAAAGGGAGTTAGATGTGGCCCTTATGGCTAAATGGATCAAGGGGTATGGAGAGAAAGCAGGAATGAGGTACTGAAGTTGCATGATCAGATTGAATGGTCATGCAAGCTCGAAGGGCTAAATGGCCTACTTCTGCACCTATTTTCTATGTTTCTGAGGTCAGGATGATGCGTGACATGAAAGGGAACCTGGAGGTGCTGGTCTTTCCATGCACCTGCTGTCCTTGTTCTTCTACACGGTGGAGATTATGGGTTTAGAAGGTGCAGTCGAAGAAGCCTTGGTGACTTCCTGCTCCAGAAGGTGCACACTACAGACATAGTGGTCCTCATCTTTTTAATCCAAGACAGTCACCTGCCGAATACAGATATGTGTTGCATGTTGAGAAATGGTGCATACATCCCCAGTTGTGGCCTGGAATGATCCAGATGCATAGAATGAAAGTGCAGCTGTATAACCTTCACTTCAACTGACAAAGCAGTCCTCCTGATGTTTCTCGGTTGCAGGTCTGCTTTTACTAACTCACAGATCTCGGTTATCTTGCGGAAACACAGCCTTCTCAAACAGTCTGCAGCACTTAGGTGCAGGTATGAATGCCAATCTCGATAATACCCAACGTGATTAAGGCCCCCTGCCCATCATCCATGTCCTTTGAGGTTCCTCATGTGATGACATTGAATCAATCATCTTCCCCACCAGCACCATCATGCAGAAGGCTTGCACGAGATATGGCATTGTCAATATTGCCCCCATAATTAAATTGTACCTTTGCAAGAAGCAGGACAAGGAGTTAAAGCTTCTCTCCTCTCTCTCCCCAAGGTTAACACCCAAGTATGGACCACACCCTGGTCTGCACATGCTCAATAGGCTTCCTTAGAATGGGAAGCTAGGCTTTCATTGAGGACAGTCGGGGCAACAAAGTCTCATGCAATTCTTTCATTTAGATTTTTTTCAAAGTACCACCCCACTATCGACCTAACATCTCTTCACCGGGCTCGAGGGTCAGCCGGTATCGGGAGCAGTAGCCAGAGGTGCCAGGTATCGGGAGCAGTAGCCAGAGGTGCCAGGTATCGGGAGCAGTAGCCAGAGGTGCCAGGTATCGGGAGCAGTAGCCAGAGGTGCCAGGTATCGGGAGCAGTAGCCAGAGGTGCCAGGTATCGGGAGCAGTAGTAGTAGTGAGTAAAATCTAACAGTAATTAAGTACCAACATCGTTTATCTTTATCTATTTTTATTTTAATAATTTGCTGAGTGTGGGCCTCACCAAATGCCAGGATACCAGATCAGGCCCACCATAGAAAATTAGTTTGACATCTCTTGTTTTGAGGGAGCTTTATTCTGTATTTAACTCGTGCTGTACCTGCCCTGTGATCTTCCAAAACTCCCTAGATTCTCGATCGGTCCCAGCAGATGGGAAGGTAGCAAATATAACCCCGCTATTCAAGAAAGGAGGGAAGAGATAAAACAGGGAACTGCACGTCAGTTAGCCTGATGTCCGTTGGCGGGAAAATGCTGGAATTCATTAATGAGGAAGTGGTAACGTCACACTTAGAAAATCAATATGATTAGGCAGAGTCAACTTGGTTTTTGAAAGGGGAAATCGTGTTTTAGAAATTTTTAGAGTCTTTTGAGGATGTAACTATCAGGATAGATAAAAGGGAACCAGTGATGTTGTATATTTGGATTTCCAAAGGACATTCGATAAGGTGCCACATAAAAGATTGCTACACAAGACAAGGGCTCATTGGGTTGAGGGTAATATATTAGCATGGATTGATGATTGGTTAACAGTCAGAAAACAGAGAGTAGGGATAAACGGGCCATTTTCCAGTTGGCAGGCTGTAACTAGGGGAGTGCCCCAAGAATCAATGCTTGGGTCTCAGCTATTTATGATTGATATTAATTACTTAGATGAAGGGACTGAGCGCAATGTATCCAAGTTTGCTGATGATACAAAGCTAGGTAGTGAGGAGGACACAAAGAGTATGCAAAGGAATACCAACTGGTTAAGAGAGTGGGCAATAAAGTGACAGATGGAGCATAATGTGGGGAAATGTGAGGTTATTCATCTTAGTAGGAAGGACAGAAAAACAGAATATTTTTAAATTGTGAGAAAATGTTAAATGTTGGTGTTCAGAGAGGCTTGGGTATCCTCGTACAGGAAACACAAAGTTAGCATGTAGGTACATTACAGGAAAGATGTGATTGCACTGGAAAGGGTGTAGCGAAGATTTACAAGAATGTTGCCTACGCTGAAGAATTTTAGCTATGAGGAAAGATTGGAGATGCTGGGTCTCTTTTCTTTGGAACAGATGAGGCTGAGGGGAGACCTGATTGCGGTATATAAAATTATGAGGGGCCTGGATAAAGTGGATAGGAAGGATCTGTTTCCCTTGGCAGGAGGATCAACAACCAGGGAGCATAGATTTAAAGTAATTGGGGGGTGGTTTAGAAAAGATATGAGGGGAAATTTCCTCACCCAGAGGGTGGTGGGGGTCTGGAACTCACTGCCTGAAAGGGTGGTAGAGGCAAAAACCCTCACCACATTTAACAAAATACTTGGAAGTGCACTTGGTGTTATAACCTACAGGGCTACGGACCAAGAACTGGAAATGGGATTAGGCTGGATAGCTCCTGGTCAGCTGGCGCAGACACGATGAGCTGAAATGGCCTACTTCCATGCTGTAAGTTTCTATGATTCTAGGTACAGCAAGCAATTAGGAAGGTGAATGACATGTTGTCCATTATTGCAAGGGGGTTGGAGTACAAGAGTAAGGAAGTCTTACTACAATTGTACAAGGCTTTGGTGAGATCACACCTGGAGTGCTGTGCACAGTTTTGGTCTCCTTATCTGAGAAAGGACATACATGCCTTAGAGGTGGTCCAACAAAGATTCACTAGATCGATCCTTGGGATGAGAGGGTTGCTCTATGAGGAGAGATTGAGTAGATTGTGCCTATACTCTCTGGACTTTAGAAGAATGAGAGGAGATCTCATTGAAAAATATAAGATTCTGAGCAGGATTGACAGGGTAGATGCTGAGAGGTTGCTTTCCCTGGTTGGAGAGTCTAGCAATAGTCTCAGGATAAGGGGTGGGCCATTTCAGACCGAGATGAGGAGGAATTCTTTCACTGAGGATTGTAAATCATTAGAATTCTCTACCCAAAAGGACTGTGGATGCTGAGTCATTGAATATATGCAAGGCTGAGATAGATAGATTTATGGACTCTCGGGGAATCACGGGATATGGAGAGCAGGCGGGAAGGTGAAGTTGAGGTCGAGGATTAGCCATGATCTTAGGCTCAAAGTGCTATATGGCCTACTCCTGCTTCTAATTCTTATGTTCTTAAAATGTTTCCAGAGACTGTAGGGTCTGTAACCAGAGGACACAGATTTAACTAGCAAAAGAATCAGAGGCGAAATGAGGAAATAAATACGCAATGAGCTGTTATGATCTGGAATACACGGCCTGAAAGGGGGCCGGGAGCAGATTCAGTAATACATTTCAAAAGGGATTTGGGTAAATACTTGGATAGGGAAAAATGCAGGGATATTGGGAAAGAGCAAGGGAAGTGGGATTAATTGGGATATTGGGAAAGAGCAGGAGTGGGACTAATTGGGATATTGGGAAAGAGCAGGGCGAGTGGGACTAGTTGGGATATTGGGAAAGAGCAGTGGGAGTGGGACTAGTTGGGATATTGGGAAAGAGCAGGGGGAGTGGGACTAGTTGGGATATTGGGAAAGAGCAGGGGGAGTGGGACTAGTTGGGATATTGGGAACGAGCAGGGGGAGTGGGACTAGTTGTGATATTGGGAAAGAGCAGGGGGAGTGGGACTAATTGGTTTGCTCTTTCAAATGAGTGCCGGCACAGGCACCAGTGGGCTGGATGTACACGTTCTGTGTTGTTATCATTCTTAGATTCTATAAGTAGTATACTACTAGAATAGTATTAGGAAGTCCCTTGTGTCAAGGATGACCCACTTCCACACCAAAAAGGGATGAGTTTACAGATGTTTCAATGAGGGACCTGACATTCTAGGTCCCGAGCTACATATTGAAGGATGGAAGATGCCTGTGTGTGGATTTTTTTAACGTGTGGTGGCCGTTGCACACCAGCTACCACACGGGCTTGACAGAGCCAGGTCTTGGTCCAGTGGCAAGGGTTAACCAAGACGACTGGAGACCAAGCTCTGCTGCGTCGAGAGGCAGTTGGAGAGGCGGGAGCTCGGAGCAGCGCGAGTCTGGGGATTTCAGGAGGCCTGTAAAGGCCCAGCGGCTGCATCGAGAGGCAGTTGGAGAGGCGGGAGCTCGGAGCAGCGCGAGTTCGGGACACCTGTCAAGGCCCAGCCGCTGCGTCGAGAGGCAGGAGTTCGGAGCAGCGCGAGTTCGGGGATTTCAGGAGGCCTATAAAGGCCCAGCCACTGCGTCGAGAGGCAGTTGGAGAGGCGGGAGCTTGGAGCAGCGCGAGTCCGGGGACTTCGGGAGTCCTATAAAGATCGTATTGCGGCACTGGAGCTGCGGGTGGATTCACTCTGGAGCATGCACAATACTGAGAATGACGTGAATAGCACATTTAGTGAGTTGGTCTTACCGCATGAAAAGGATACACAGTCAGAGGGCACAGGAGGGCAGGAAAAAGAGTGGGAGAGCTATAGTGATAGGGGATTCAATTGTAAGGGGAATAGATAGACGTTTCTGCGGCCGCAACCGAGACTCCAGGATGGTATGTTGCCTCCCTGGTGCAAGGGTCAAGGATGTCTCGGAGCGGGTGCTGGGAATTCTGAAAAGGGAGGGTGAACGATAGAAGTAAAGAAAGGGATGAGATCCTACAAGATGAATTTAGGGAGCTAGGAGCTAAATTAAAAAGTAGGACCTCAAAAGTAGTAATCTCAGGATTGCGACTAGTGCCAGGTGCTAGTCAGAGTAGGAATCGCAGGATAGCTCAGATGAATACGTGGCTTGAGGAGTGGTGCAGCAGGGAGGGATTCAAATTCCTGGGACATTGGAACCGGTTCTGGGGGAGGTGGAACATGTACAAACCGGACGGTCTGCAGGACCGGAGCCAATGTCCGAGGGGGAGTGTTTGCTAGTGCTGTTGGGGAGGAGTTAAACTAATATGGCAGGGGGTTGGGAACCTATGGAGACAGAGGGAAGTAGAATGGGGACAGAAGCAAAAGATAGAAAGGAGAAAAGTAAAAGTGGAGGGTAGAGAAACCCAAGGCAAAAAGCAAAAAGGGCCACATTACAGCAAAATTCTAAAAGGGGCAAAGTGTGTCAGAAAGACAAGCCTGAAGGCTCTGTGCCTCAATGCGAGGAGCATTCGGAATAAGGTGGACGAATTAACTGCGCAGATAGCAGTTAAAGGGTATGATGTAATTGGCATCACGGAGACATGGCTGCAGGGTGACCAAGGCTGGGAACTCAACATCCAGGGGTATTCGACATTTAGGAAGGATAGACAGAAAGGAAAAGGAGGCAGGGTGGCATTGCTGATTAAAGAGGAAATTAATGCTATAGTAAGAAAGGACATTAACTTGGATGATGTGGAATCGGTATGGATGGAGCTACGGAATACCAAAGGGCAGAAAACACTAGTGGGAGTTGTATACAGACCACCAAACAGTAGTAGTAAGGTTGGGACAGCATCAAACAAGAAATAAGGGATGCATCCAATAAAGATACAGCAGTTATCATGGGTGACTTTAATCGACATATTGATTGGGCTAACCAAACTAGTAGCAATGCGGTGGAGGAGGATTTCCTGGAATGTATCAGGGATGGTTTTCTAGACAAATTAGATTTCCACAAGGCATTCGATAAGGTGCCACACTGCAGAAGATAAAGGTACGCAGAGTCAGAGGAAATGTATTAGCATGGATAGAGAATTGGCTGGCTAACAGAAAGCAGAGAGTCGGGATAAATGGGTCTTTTTCAGGTTGGAAATCGGTGGTTAGTGGTGTGCCACAGGGATCGGTGCTGGGACCACAACTGTTTACAATATACATAGATGACCTGGAAGAGGGGACAGAGTGTAGTGTAACAAAATTTGCAGATGACACAAAGATTAGTGGGAAAGCGGGTTGTGTAGAGGACACAGAGAGGCTGCAAAGAGATTTAGATAGGTTAAGCGAATGGGCTAAGGTTTGGCAGATGGAATACAATGTCGGAAAGTGTGAGGGGGTCATCCACCTTGGAAAAAAAAAACAGTAAAAGGGAATATTATTTGAATGGGGAGAAATTACAACATGCTGCGGTGCAGAGGGACCTGGGGGTCCTTGTGCATGAATCCCAAAAAGTTAGTTTGCAGGTGCAGCAGGTAATCAGGAAGGCGAATGGAATGTTGGCCTTCATTACGAGAGGGATGGAGTACAAACGCAGGGAGGTCCTGCTGCAACTGTACAGGGTATTAGTGAGGCCGCACCTTGAGTACTGCGTGCAGTTTTGGTCATCTTACTTAAGGAAGGATATACTAGCTTTGGAGTGGGTACAGAGACGATTCACTAGGCTGATTCCAGAGATGAGGGGGTTACCATATGATGATAGATTGAGTAGACTGGGTCTTTACTCGCTGGAGTTCAGAAGGATGAGGGGTGATCTTATAGAAACATTTAAAATAATGAAAGAGATAGACAAGATCGAGGCAGAGAGGTTGTTTCCACTGGTCTGGGAGACTAGAACTAGGGGGCACAGCCTCAAAATACGGGGGAGCCAATTTAAAACCGAGTTGAGAAGGAATTTCTTCTCCCAGAGGATTGTGAATCTGTGAAATTCTCTGCCCAAGGAAGCAGTTGAGGCTAGCTCATAGAATGTATTCAAATCACAGATAGATAGATTTTTAACCAATAAAGGAATTAAGGGTTAAGGGGAGCGGGCGAGTAAGTGGCGCTGAGTCCACGGCCAGATCAGCCATGATCTTGTTGAATGGCGGAGCAGGCTCGAGGGGCTAGATGGCCTACTCCTGTTCCTAATTCTTATGTTCTTATGTTATGAATCCCACAGGTCACTTGGAGCAGTACAATAATGTGTTGTTTCAAAGTCCAATCATATCGCACTGAAATGCAGATCCAATTTCACTCCCTTACTCACACACATGAACAGATAGACGCTGACAGTGTCAATCCACACTGATGTCTGTACACTGACTCTCAAACCCAACAGCTAACATACAAGAGCAGAGAAACAGAGGTAGTAGACTGAACCAATCCTCCTCCTGAGAGAGTCATCGGTAATCGCAAACTATCATCCGCATATAGCAGGTGGAGAAGGAACCTAATGACTCGGCGCACCTTTATCTTCTGCAGTAACCTTTTGTGTGGCACCTTATCGAATGCCTTTTGGAAATCTAAATACATCACATCCATCGGTACACCTCTATCCACCATGCTCGTTATATCCTCAAAGAATTCCAGTAATTTAGTTAAACATGATTTCCCCTTCATGAATCCATGCTGCGTCTGCTTGATTGCACTATTCGTAT
The DNA here is from genome assembly GCF_044704955.1 of Pristiophorus japonicus. NCBI lineage: Eukaryota > Metazoa > Chordata > Chondrichthyes > Pristiophoridae > Pristiophorus > Pristiophorus japonicus. The sequence goes on from NC_091985.1 coordinate 207,738,658, forward strand.
CTGGATGTCCCGCTATTTCTTCCTTAATGATAGCTTCAAGCATTTTCCCCACTACTCTCTTTTGTCCACCCCCTTTTTTTTTTTAAACAGAGGCGTTACATTAGCTGCTTTCCAATCCGCTGGTACCTCCCCAGAGTCCAGAGAATTTTGGTAGATTAAAACGAATGCATCTGCTATAACTTCCGCCATCTCTTTTAATACCCTGGGATGCATTTCATCAGGACCAGGGGACTTGTCTACCTTGAGTCCCATTAGCCTGTCCAGCACTACCCCCATAGTGATAGTGATTATCTCAAGGTCCTCCCTTCCCACATTCCCGTGATCAGCAATTTTTGGCATGGTTTTTGTGTCTTCCTGTGAAGACCGAAGCAAAATAATTGTTTAAGGTCTCAGCCATTTCCACATTTGCCATTATTAAATCCCCCTTCTCATCTTCTAAGGGACCAACATTTACTTTAGTCACTCTTTTCCGTTTTATACATCGGTAAAAGCTTTTACTATCTTTTTATGTTTTGCGCAAGTTTACTTCCGTAATCTATCTTTCCTTTCTTTATTGCTTGCTTAGTCATTCTTTGCTGTCGTTTAAAATTTTCCCAATCTTCTAGTTTCCCACTAACCTTGGCCACCTTATATGCATTGATTTTTAATTTGATACTCTCCTTTATTTCCTTGGTTATCCACGGCTGGTTATCCCTTCTCCTACCGCCCTTCTTTTTCACTGGAATATATTTTTGTTGAGCACTATGAAAGTGCTCCTTAAAAGTCCTCCACTGTTCCTCAATTGTGCCCCCGTTAAGTCTGTGTTTCCAGTCTACTTTAGCCAACTCTGCCCTCATCCCACTGTAGTCCCCTTTGTTTAAGCATAGTACGCTCATTTGAGACACTACTTCCTCACCCTCAATATGTATTATAAATTCAACCGTACTGTGATCACTCAGAGAGGATCTTTTACTTGGAGTTCGTTTATTATTCTTGTCTCATTACAAAGGACCAGATCCAAGATAGCTTGCTCCCTTGTAGGTTCTGTAACATACTGTTCTAAGAAACAATCCTGTATGCATTCTATGAATTCCTCCTCAAGGCTACCCTGTGCGATTTGATTTGACCAATCGATATGCAAGTTAAAATCCCGCATGATTACTGCCGTTCCTTTTTCACATGCCTCCATTATTCTCTTGATTATTGCTCGCCCCATCGTGAAGTTATTATTTGGGGGCCTATAAACTACGCCCACCAGTGACTTTTTCCCCTTACTATCTCTAATCTCCACCCACAATGATTCAACATTTTCTTCATTAGAGCCAATATCGTCGCTCAAACTGCCCTGATATCATCCTTTATTAACAGAGCTACCCCACATTCTTTCCATTCTTGTCTATCTTTCTGAATTGTCAGATACCCCTGTATGTTTAATTCCCAGTCTTGGCCACCCTGCAACCACGTTTCTGTAATGGCCACCAAATCATACCCATTTGCAATGATTTGTGCCGTCAACTCATTTACTTTATTTCGAATGCTGCGTGCGTTTAGGTAGTGTTTTAATACTAGTTTTTAAATCATGATTTTTAGTTTTGACCTCTCCTGCACTCACTTTATATTCATACATATTGTCCCTTCCTATCACCTTGTGGTTTACACTTACCCCAGTGCTACTCTGCTCTGTTGCCTCCTGCCTTTTGCATTCTTTCTCAGGGTCCTGTTCATCTGAGCTCTCACCCACTCTAACTAGCTCAGGGCCCTCTCCTGGGTTCCGAATACTCCTTGCATTGAGGCACCGAGCTTTCATGCTCGCCTTTTTATTACACTTTGACCCTTTAGAATTTTGCTGTACAGTGGCCCTTTTTGTTTTTTCCCTGGGTTTCTCTGCCCTCCATTTTTACTCATCTCCTTTCTGTCTTTCATAATATAACTCTGGAAATTTGGATGACTGTGGGACTGACAGCTTCTGCTGCCTGTGACAATATGATTGAGGTCAGTTCTGTATCTCTGCGCTCTGAGTGATAATGTACTTACTGTGTGTGAGGAGGAGCTGCCTGCATTGTTCCTTGTGTTCCAGGTTGAGAAAAGATCACATTTATTCTGGCTTGAAGTATTTTGCTCTGAGAATAATAATAGGAGAACACTTATAGTTATGATATGGACAGCCAATGGAGAGAATATAAAAATAAATTTATAATTAATGTGTTTGATTATAATAAAGTAAAGTATCTAGAGAGAGGAATCTGCAATACAAACAGTGTCACTGTCTGATCTCACTGCAGTACAGCGACACTCAGATTCACCACACCAGATGTGTAGGACTATTCTATCGTAAGTTATCAGCCCAAACCCAGCACTGGTCCATGAATGGGACCACCCGATTGGCACAGTCCAGGTTTATATCTCCCACTTCCATGGGATTACCTGTAAAATTCTGAATTGCTTCCTGGAATATAACCACAGGTACCTGGGCTGTAAAACAATTGTTTTGTTTATTGAAACAGAGTTAAGGGGCTGTGTCATTAACAGAATGTGACAGTGACCAGATTCTGACGTATCTGAGGGAGCGACAATGTATCTCTCGATCACCAGCAACATGGTTCTGAAGAATTCAAAGCACCGAAACAAAATAACCCATTTTTGAAATGTCACCCATCACATTCCTCTTCTGGTGCCTGCAATAGATGTACTTTGTGACACTCCTCACATCCTCACTGTCAGGCTGTGTTTCCACTGTTCAATGTCCAAGAACAACAGACACGGTGAGATTGGAACTGAATCAGGAACATTCATTATTGATTTGGGGAAAGAAAGCAGCAATGATTTGAAAGAGCGAGGTGATTTACTTTCTTTGTTACCTTACACTGAACACACACAGCCTGAGAATGGGCACCCCCTTCCCCCACTCACTCCATGTTCTGGAACTAGTTCCTGCTCCACTCCACCTCTTACAAACAGCCCCGACTGCCGCTGAACTTACCCCGACTCAAAGCCCATCTGTGGGCACAGTCCCAATGCGATGAGCTGCTGTAAGGAGGCTGCTGTTTGCTCCCTTACTCGGGCTATCTCCTCAACCTGATGAGTTAAACGATCATCAGCCGAGCACAGAGGAAACGGTAGCCATTGACAGAGCTGGGGGAGCTCGCCTGGGCCCTTCCCGTCGGTTTAAACACTGTTTGGGGAGGGGAGGAGCAGCATGTATTTAGCGCATGCTCAGATCATCTTTTTGTCACAAATTAAATTAGCAAAAATGGGCTTGTTTCACAAGTTGCTTTTATCACTAATTAAATGGGCCACATTGAGAGCATGTTAGTTATCATCCGAATTACTGAAAAAACGATTGTGTGAGCCTGACACTGGAGTAAGAGTGCCAAAACTATTTACTCATTCCGTCAGTCTCTGGTGTGTGTTTCCCTGTCAGTTTCCAATAGGCGAGTATGGGTTTGATTTGCATATTATTGCTCAGATACGTGGGTGTGGGTTTCATACTGTACCTATCAATTTCTGTTACATCAGAACTGGAGGAGGCCATTCAGCCCCTCAAGTCTGTTACACAGGAATAGAAGTGGCTATTCAGCCCCTAGAACCTGTTACATAAGAACTAAAGGAGGCCATTGAACCCATTCTAGCCCGATACATAGGTATAGGGGGAGGTCATTCTGCCCCTAGAGCTTGTTACATATGAACAGGAGTCGGCCAGTATCTCCAATCTGTTACACTAGGAACAGGAGGTGGTCATCAGCCCCCTCAGGCCTGTTATACAGGAATAGGAGGAAGCCATTCAGCACCACAAACATATTTAATTTGGATAACCTGTCTGTGTATCCGCACACTGTGATCGGTACCGTACCTACTGTGTGTGAGAAGGAGCTGGTTACACTGTTCCTTATGTCTCAGGTGGTGGAAACTTCACATTTGTTCCCGTTCCTTCAATTCCTTGCCTGTAGGAAGAAAAGGTATCTCTGATCATTCAATAGGAGAGGTCAAAAAGACTAACGTGATGAATGTAATCGTTCAATTAGTAATCATTATGAACATTCGCAAATGGAAGCCAGCGATACAAACAGTGTCAGTGTCTGACTCCACTGCAGTACTGCAGCACTCAGCTTCTGCACACCAAGTGTGTTGGGCAGATTTACAGCAATTTACTGATATCCAGACACAACCCAACCCCTGCCCTGCTTCAGGAATGGGACTACCCGATGGAGCACGGACTTTTACACAGTTCAGATTGCTGCTCCCCTCTCCCAGGGCACTAACCGTTCAACCAAAAACAAAGAGCCGCTGTTTAAAACGTGTCCTTCACATTTCTCACCCGGTGCCTGCAATAGATGCTCCTTGTATAAATCCTCAGTGTCCGGCTCTGCTTCCACTGCTCACTGTCCAATGATCATCATCATAGGCAGTCCCTCGGAATCAAGGAAGACTTGCTTCCACTCCTGAAGTGAGTTGTTTGGTTGCTGAACAGTCCAATACGAGAGCCAGAGTCCCTGTCACACATAGTCATTGAGGGAAGTGGGGTGGGGGGAGGGGGGTGCGTGGGACTGGTTTACCGCACGCTCTTTCCACTGCCTGCGCTTGATTTCTGAAGGCTCTTGGCGATGAGGTGCTCAGCGCACTCCCGGATGCACTTCCTCCACTTAGGGCGGTCTTGGGCCAGGGCCTCCCGGGTGTCAGTGGGAATGTCGCACTTTATCAGGGAGGCTTTGAGGGTGTCCTTTTAATGATTCCGCTGCCCACCTTTGGTTCGTTTGCCATGAAGGAGTTCAGAGTAGAGCACTTGCTTTGGGAGTCTTGGACAACAAACATGGTGACACTGGAACTAAAGCAGGAACATTCACTTCTGGTTTGCAGCAATGATTGTAAATAGCAGATCCTTCTCATTCTGTCTCCCTTACCCGGGACACACGCTGTCCACACACAGCCCGAGAATGGCCTCTCCCTTCCCCCATTCACTCCATGCACTGAGACCAGTTCTTGCTCCACTCCGCCTGTTACACACAGCGCCCGACTCCCCCTGAACTTCCCCCACTCAGTGCCGATCTCTGAGCCCATCTGCGGACACACTCCCAAAGCGATGTGCTGCTGTAAGGAGGCTGCTGCTCGCTGCCTTACCCCGGGGCTGCGGTGTCTCCATTCCCGGCTGTTTAAACCATCTTCTTCCGCTCACTGAGTGAATGGCGCTCACAGGTGGGGCTGGGGGAGGGGAGGGCGCGGCGCATGTGATCTTCTGCTCACTGGAAATCGACACAGGGGGCGGGGCTTATTCACACATGCGCAGTCTATAATCAGCAAAGTGAACTTTCCCAATTCACTTTAATCAGAGTATGAGCAAAGGAACTGGGGGGGGGGGGGGTGGGGGGCAAGGACCAGCCAGCCAGCCTGTCTGGGCGGGATCCTCTTATTTCACATGATGTGGACACACTTGTGAGTACAACACTGACACATAGAAACATAGAAAATAGGTGCAAGAGTAGGCCATTCGGCCATTCAATGAGTTCATGACTGAACATGCAACTTCAGTACCCCATTCCTGCTTTCTCACCATATCCCTTGAGCCCTCTAGTAGTAAGGACTACATCTAACTCCTTTTTGAATATATTTAGTGAATTGGCCTCAACAACTTTCTGTGGTAGAGAATTCCACAGGTTCACCACTCTCTGGATGAAGAAGTTTCTCCTCATCTCGGTCCTAAATGGCTTACCCCTTATCCTTAGACTGTGATCCCTGGTTCTGGACTTCCCCAACATTGGGGACATTCTTCCTGCATCTAACCTGTCTAAACCCGTCAGAATTTTAAACGTTTCTATGAGATTCCCTCTCATTCTTCTGAACTCCAGTGAATACAAGCCCAGTTGATCCAATCTTTCTTCATATGTCAGACACTGTTTCTCTCTCTGGTGCTATACATGAATGTGTGATACTAGTATTGAGCCTAATATGCAGACACAGTTAGGGTGTTTAAGACTGATACTATGCCTGTCTCTCTGCCGCTCACTCTGATAGCCATCTCTGGGTGATGAGGATGGGATGGATAGATCACTGTTAAATGTCCCTCAGTTTAGGAGGAGAGAGAGACAGACAAAAAGAGGCTGGTAGGGCGGTGAACACAATTTATATTTTCACGTTAATCAAATATATTGGCATATATGAAGGGGAACTAATGTTTGACAAATTTGCTAGAATTCTTTGAGGATGTAACGAGAAGGGTGGATTAAGGGGAACCAGTGGATGATGTATTTGGACTTCCAGAAGGCATTTGACAAGGTGCCACATAAAACATTACTGCACAAGATAAAAGTTCACGGAGTTGGGGGTAATATATTAGCATGGATAGAGGCTTAGCTAACTAACAGAAAACAGAGAGTCGGGATAAATGGTTCATGCTCTGGTTGCCAATCAGTAACCAGTGGCGTGCCGCAGGGATTAGTGCTGGGACCCCAACTATTTACAATCTATATTAACAACTTGGAAGAAAGGACCAAGTGCAACGTAGCCAAGTTTGCTGATGATACAAAGATGGGAGGAAAAGCAATATGTGAGGAGGACACAAAAAATCTGCAAAAGAACATAGACAGGCTAAGTGAGTGGGCAAAAATTTGGCAGATGGAGTATAATGTTGGAAATTGTGAAGTCATGCACTTCGGCAGAAAAAAAATCAAAGAGCAAGTTATTTTATAAATGGAGAAAAATTGCAAAGTGCTGCAGTACAGCAGGACCTGGGGGTATTTGTGCATGAAACACAAAAGGTTAGTATGCAGGTACAGCAAGTGATCAGGAAGGCCAATGGAATCTTGGACTTTATTGCAAAGGGGGTGGACTATAAAAGCAGGGAAGTCTTGCTACAGTTATACAAGGTATTGGTGAGGCCACACCTGGAATACTGCATATAGTTTTGGTTTCCTGATTTATGAAAGGATATACTTGCTTTGGAGGCTGCTCAGAGAAGGTGCACGAGGTTGATTCCGGAGATGAGGGGGTTGACTTATGAGGAAAGGATGAGTAGGTTGAGCCTCGACTCATTGGAAGTCAGAAGATTGAGAGGTGATCTTATCGAAACGTATAAGATTATGAGGGGGCTTGACAAGATGGATGCAGAGAGAATGTTTCCACTGATAGGGGAGACTAGAACTAGGGGGCATAATCTTAGAATAAGGGGCCACCCATTTAAAACTGAGATGAGGAGAAATTTCTTCTCTCAGACGGTTGTAAATCTGTGGAATTCGCTGCCTCAGAGTTGTGAAAGCTGGGACATTGAATAAATTTAAAACAGAGATAGACAGTTTCTTAACCGATAAGGGAATAAGGGGTTATGGGGAGCAGGCAGGGAAGTGGACTTGAGTCCATGATCGGATCAGCCATGATCATATTAAATGGCGGAGCAGGCTCGAGGGGCCATATGGCCATACTTTTGCTCCTATTTCTTATGTTCTTATGTAAATTTGAGGTCATCCAAAACTCGACAGCCCATGTCCTAACTTGCACCAAGTCCCGATCACCCCCGTGCTCGCTGACCTACATTGGCTCCCTGTTATGCAACGCCTCGATTTCAAAATTCTCATCCTTGTTTACAAATCCCTCCATGGCCTTGCCCCTCCCTATCTCTAATCTCTTTCAGCCTCACAATGCCACGTGATGTCTGCGTTCCTCAAAATTGGCCCGCTTGAGCATTCCTGATTAGAACTGTTCAACATCGGTGGCCGTACCTTCAGCTGCCTGGGCCCCAAGCTCTGGAACTCCCTCCCTCAGCCTCTGGACATTTCTTTCCCCCTTTAAGGTGCCCCTTAAACTACACTTTGACAAACTTTTGGTCATCTGCTATAATTTCTTCTTATGTGGCTCGGTGTCAAATTTATTTGCTTTGTCTTATAACACTGAAGTGCCTTGGGACATTTTACTACGTTAAAAGCGGTATATAAATAAAGTTGTTGTTGTTGAAAGCAATGGGAGCTCCCATTATTACCAATGAGAATACTAGATGTTCATTGGTGGTTCAGGCCCACGTGATCCCAGGATACGAATACATACCTGGAAGACATGTTCCTGTACACTGCACTACGAAACACAGACTCCGACCACAATCCTATGTTCCTCTGAGACCATCAGGCAATTTAAAAAAAAAATTCTGGTCGGATGCGTTCACCGAAAAGAAACTTCCAACCGCAATTTTCCGCCCAAAGTATTGGTTTAATTTCTCTGCCATTTCCTTATTCCCCATTATAATTTCTCAGCCTGTAGGGGACTCACATTTACTTTAGCTAATTTTTCCTTTTTAGCATACCTACAGAAGCTTTTACAGTCTGTTTTTATGTCTCTCGCTAGTTTACTCTCATTTTCTATTTTCCCTTTATGTTTCTTGATCCTCCTTTGCTGAATTCTAAAATGCTCCCAATTCCCAGGCTTACTGCTCTTTTTGGCAACATTATAAGCTTCTTCCTAAAACTATTTTTAACTTCACTTGTTAGCCACGGTTGGACCACCTTTCCTGAGGGTGTTTTGTGCCTTAAAAGGTATTTATTGTTGTAAATTGTGTATTAATTCTTTAATGTGAGCCATTGCTTATCTGTCTCGATACCTTTTAATGTAGTTTCCTAATCTACCTCAGCCAACTCACCTCTCATACCTAAAAAGTTTGCTTTGTTTAAATTTAAGACCCCAGTTTCGGATTTAACAAAATCACTTTCAAACTTAATGTTACATTTTATCATATTATGGTCATTCTTCCGTTGCCAGCACGTCCCATGTACAAATAAACAAAATAAACAAGACTCACTGTTAAAAGTTGTTGCTGTTAATAATCACAAATCATTTTTTACAAATCACTCCAGGGCCTCGCCCCTCCCGATCTCTGGAATCTGTTGCAGCCCACAAGATGTCTGCACTCCTCAAATTCTGCCCTTTTGACCATCCCTGATTATAATCGCTCCACCATCGGTGTCCGGCCCTTCAGCTGCCTGGGCCCCGAGCTCTGGAACTCCCTCCCTAAACCTCTCCGCCTCTTTCCTACTTTCAGACCCTCCTTAAAAACCTACCTCTTTGACCCAGCTTTTGGTCATCTGCCGTAATTTCTGCTTCCGTGGCTCGGTGTTAAATGTATGTGTTGTGTCCTGTAACACTGCTGTGAAACGCCTTGGGACGTTTTACTTCGTTAAAGACGCTCTATAAAGAAAAATTATTATTAATACTGCAGGAGTGAGAAATTGAGTGGTCTGGGAGTCAGGCGCAGGCGCAGGCGCACTGCGAGCGGTTCAGCACCGATGTCACAGGCGATGTGGACGGAGCTGTGACGTCTCCTGGTAACAGTTGAACGGCCGCAATTTTTGAAATCAGGAACCACGTGACCCCCGAGCTGCCCAACGCGCCTTCATCACAGTGGGCGGGGCTCTGCGGCGCTACCGGCTCCTATTGGTGGGAGTGGCTGGCAATCTTCTTCGTGCAGCCAATAGACGGACGGGAATTCACTAAAGGTCATTAATTTATGCAGGAACGCGCTCTGTGGCCGCAGTGCGCATGCTCGGTACCGCCCTGCCCACCTCCAGTCCCCGGATGCCGCGCAGTTTGCTGTAACCAGCGGTTGGACAATGTGGGGAACCGGACTGATGGTGGGCGGCTGGGGCCTGGTGAGTCTGTGAGGGAAAACACCGAACTGAACACACAGCCCCGGAGTTCAGGGTTTGGGGACATGCGGGAGATAGACTGAAACGTCCAGTGAGCTCAGACAGTGTGTAACCCCGGGACCCAGTGAGATCAGACAGTGTGTAACCCGGGGGCCCAGTGAGATCAGACGGCGTGTAACCCGGGGGCCCAGTGAGATCAGACAGTGTGTAACCCGGGGGCCCGGTGAGCTCAGACAGTGTGTAACCCAGCGGCCCAGTGAGATCAGACACTGTGTAACCCGGGGGCCCAGTGAGATCAGACAGTGTGTAACCCGGGGGCCCAGTGAGATCAGACAGTGTGTAACCCGGGGGCCCGGTGAGCTCAGACAGTGTGTAACCCGGGGGCCCGGTGAGATCAGACAGTGTGTAACCCGGGGGCCCAGTGAGATCAGACAGTGTGTAACCCGGGGGCCCGGTGAGCTCAGACAGTGTGTAACCCGGGGAGAATCTGGTGATTTTCTGTAAATCCAGACGGGCGGGTCAGGAATCTTGAGGAATAGAATAAAATCAAACAGAAATACTGGACATATACTTTTCTGAAACGTTGGAAAAACACTTTACACTACATTCCACTTCACAACATTAATATTCTTCTAATTTTCTGCCCTGTCATAATTAGATCTCCCGGTGAATGGCGGAGTGATTGAGAAAGTTCCACAGCTGGAAGGAAACGGGGATTGTGGACTGAGGAACAACAGCAGGTGAACCAGCACAGGATTGTGAGAGCACCAACCAGGGAGCCCTTTCCGATTGAAAGCGCTTCAATAGATCGACTGGGGAGAAAGGTAAGAGAAAGTGCCATTTACTCAGATACACACCGGTCCTGTAGACAGTACACACAGGTTACAAGGTAAGACAGGAAATGAGACTGGGAGAGACTGACCACCGAGCACAATTATCCAGCATGAGACCGTGCAATGGGATGTGAAGTGAGATCACTTTCTGTCTCTAAACACACAGTCACAGTGAATCTTGTGTGTGTTTTAGAGTAAAGGGCTTTGATCTAAGAGGTGACTCCAGTTTGAGGCAGAGCCCAGCAGATGGACCTGTCTCTGTACATTAGGTGGGACTGAACTCACACCGACACCATCAGATCTCAATGTTCAAATATTTCCCATCTGGTGAGAAAGCCATTGGAAAGATTGAACCGGAAGCACGTCGTCAATTCATTGATCATGATGCACAGACCAATCTGAAATACCAGCACGGCCTATCACTGACAGAATCAATTATTCATTCATGAACATTTGGAATTAACAGAAAATATATTGATAAGTACTACTATTGAAGTATTGGCCACTCGAGGTATGTAGTATTCTAATAAACTGAAACACAGATATGGAGAGTTGAAATTTATTGATTGCCGTCGTACTTGACCCCGAGATAAGCTTCCGAATCCATATTCCCTCAGTCACCAAGTACATTTACTTCCAGCTCCATAACATCGCCGGTCTCTGCCCCTTCCTCAGCTCAACTGCTCAAACCCTCATCCATGCCTCTGTTACCACTACATTGGACTATTTCCAATGCTCTCCTGATCGGCCTCACACCTTGCACTCTCCGCAAGCTTAAGCTTATCAAAAACACTCCTGCCCGTATCCTTACTCAAGAACACAAGAAGTAGCAGCAGGCGTAGGCCATACGGCCCCTCCCGTCTGCTCCGCCATTCAGTAAGATCTCTGTTCAATAGAGAATTTCAAAGATTTACAACTCTTCAGTGAAGAAATATCTCATCTCCGTCTTAAATGGCCAATCTCTTATCCTAATACTAGGACCCCTAGCTCTAGACTATTCAGCCCTTGTCAATTCTATATTTCAATGATATCACCTTCCATTCTTCTAAACTCCAGAGAATATAGGCCTATTCGACTCAGTCTGTCCTCAGCCCTCTCATCCCAACTTGTACCAATTTCCATTCATCCCTGTGCTCACTGAACTACATTGGCTCCTGCTCCATCGATTTCAAAATGCTCAACCTTGTTTTGAAATCTGTCCAGGACCTTACCCCTCCCTATTGCTGTAACCTCCTCCAGCCCTACAACCCTCAGAGATCTTTGCATTCCTCCAATTCTGGCCTCTTGAGCAGCCCTAATTTTCATCCCTCCAATATTGGTGGCCATACCTTCAGCTGCCGAGACCATAAGCTCTGGAATTCCCTCCCTAAACCTCCACCTTCAAAATGCTCCTTAATACCTACCCTTTTGAACAAGCTTTTAATCCTGTGGTAGTATTTCCTTACGTGACTGGATATTAAATTCTGTTTGCTAACGGTCCTGTGAAGTGCCTTGGGACATTTTACTACGTTTAAGGTGTGATATAAATGCAATTTGTTGTTGATAACTGAAGATATTTATAATTGTAATATAACAAAACTACAGGCATGGGGAATTGCAATAGATTGATAACTGCAGAGGAAGAGGATTGTTTTGTATTGCTAACAGCGTGAATTATTTTAACGTGAGGTGGCCATTGCACACCGGCTACCACAAGGGCTTGGCAGAGCAAGGTCTTGGTCCAATGGCAAGGGGATCCAAGACGGCTGGACACCAAGCTCTGCTGCATGTTTCCTCTGGTACTGACACTCACTGGAGTACAGTTTCCTCTGGCACTGACTCACTGGGGTACAGTTTCCTCTGGTACTGACACTCACTGGAGTACAGTTTCCTCTGGCACTGACTCTCGCTGGGGTACAGTTTCCTCTGGCACAGATTTACTGTGTATCTAATTCGTGCTGTCCCTGCCCTGGGAGTGCTTGATGGGACAGTATAAAGGGAGCTTCGCTCTTTACCGAACCCGTGCTGTACCTGACCTGGAATTGTTTGTTGGGACAGTGTAGAGGGAGCTTTGCTCTGTCTCTAACCTGTGCTCTGCCTGCCCTGTGAGCTTTGATGGGTCGCAGTAGGGGAAACTTTCCTCTGAATCTAACCTGTACTCCAACTGCCCGAGTTGTATCTGATGGGACAGTTTTGAGAGAGGTTTACTCTGTATCTCATCATCATCATCATTGGCAGTACCTTGAAACATAGAAAATAGGTGCAGGAGTAGGCCATTCGGCCTTTCGTGCCTGCACCACCATTCAATATGATCATGGCTGATCATGCAACTTCAGTACCCCATTCCTGCTTTCTCTCCATACTCCTTGATCCCTTTAGCTAAAAGGGTCAAATCTAACTCCCTTTTGAATATATCTAATGAACTGGCCTCAACAACGTTTTGTGATGGAGAATTCCACAGGTTTACAATTCTCTGAGTGAAGAAGTTTCTCCTCATCGCGGTCCTAAATGGCTGACCCCTTATCCTTAGGCTGTGACCCCTGGTTCTGGACTTCCCCAACATTAGGAACATTCTTCCTGCATCTAACCTGTCCAATCCCGTCAGAATGTTATATTTTTCTGTGAGATCCCCTCTCATTCTTCTAAATTCCATTGAATATGAGCCTAGTCGATCCAGTCTTTCTTCATATGTCAGTCCTGCCATCCCGGGCATCAGTCTGGTGAACCTTCGCTGCACTTCCTCAATAGCAAGAATGTCCTTCCTCAGATTAGGAGACCAAAACTGTACACAATATTCAAGGTGTTGCCTCACCAAGGCCCTGTACAACTGCAGTAAGACCTCCCTGCTCCTATACCCAAATCCTCTCGCTATGAAGGCCAACATGCCATTTACCACCTTCACCGCATGCTGTACCTGCATGCCAACTTTCAATGACTGATGTACCATGACACCCAGATCTCGTTGCGCCTCCCCTTTTCCTAATCTGTCACCATTCAGATAATATTCTACCTTCCTGTTTTTGCCACCAAAGTGGATAACCTCACATTTATCTACATTATACTGCATCTGCCATGCATTTGCCCACTCACCTAACCTGTCCAAGTCACCCTGCAGCCTCTTAGCATCCTCCTCACAGCTCACACTGCCACCCAGCTTAGTGTCAGCTGCAAACGAGGATGACTTGCTTCCACGCCAAAAAAGGATGAGTTCACAGGTGTTTCAATGAAGGACCTAATATTCCAGATCCTGAACTACATCCTGAAGGGTGGAAGATGCCTGTGTGTGGCTTTTTTTAACGTGTGGTGGCCGTTGGCACATGGGAAACTCAGTATCTAATCTGTGCTGTGCCTGCTCTGGCATTGTTTGATGGGACAGTGTAAATGGAGGTTTACTCTGTATCTAATCCGTGCTGTTACCCGCCTTGGAAATATTTGATGGGACAGTGTAGAGGAAACTTTACGCTGTATCCAATCCGTGCTATACCTGTCCTGTGAGTTTTTGATGGGACAGTGTAGAGGGAGCTTTGCTCTGTATTTAACCTGTGCTGTACCTGCCCCGGGAGTGTTTTTGGAACAGTGCAGAGGGAGCTTTACTCTGCACCTAACCCGTGTTGTACCTGCACTGGGAGTGTTTGATGGGATAATGTAGAGGGAGGTTTACTGTGTATCTAACCTGTGCTAACCTAGCAAGTTGTGAGGAGGACGCAAAGAATTTACAAACAAATATAGATAGGCTAAGTGAGTGGGCAAAGCTTTGACAGATGGAGTACAATGTGGGGAAAATGTGAGGGTATCCACGTTAGTAGGAGTAATTAAAAAGCAAATTATTATTTAAATTGTGAGAGATTACAAAATGCGGTGGTACAGTGGGATCTGGGGGTCCTTGTACATGAAACACAAACATTTAGCATGCAGTTACTGCAATTAATTAGGAAGGCAAATGGAATGTTGGCCTTTATTGCAAGGGAGATGGGGTATAAAAGTAGGGAAGTCCTGCTCCAACTGTACATGGCATTGGTAAGACCACAACTGGAGTACTGCGTACAGTTTTGGTCTCCTTATTTCAGGAAGGATATACTTGCACTGGAGGCAGTTCAGAGAAGGTTCACGAGGTTGATTGCTGAGATGAAGGGGTTGTCATAATGAGAAAGGTTGAGCAGGTTGGGCCTGTACACATTGGAGTTTAGAAGACTTGGAGGTGATCTTATTGAAACGTATAAGATTCTGAGGGGGCTTGACAGGGTAGATACAGAGAGGATGTTTCCCCACGTGGGGGAATCTAACACTAGGGGGCATAGTTTCAGAATAAGTTTCATTTAAAAGGGAAATCAGAAGGTGTTTCTTCTCTGAGGGTTGTGAATCTTTGGAATTCGTTACCTCAGAGAGCTGTGGGGGGCTGGGTCATTGAATGTATTTAAGGTGGGGATAGACAGATTTTTGAAAGATAAGGGAGTCAAGGATTATGGGGAGCGGGCAGGGAAGTGGAGTTAAGGCCTGAATCTGATCAGCCATGATATTGAATGGCGGAGCAGGCTCGAGGGGCCAAATGGTCTGCTCTGCTCCTATTTCTTATGTTCCATACCTGCCCTTGGAGTGATGGATGGGACAGTGTCGAGGGAGATTTGCTCTGTATCTAATACTTGCTGTACCTGCCCTTGGAGTGTTTGATGGGACAGTGTACAGAGAGCTTTACACTGTATCTAATCAGTGCTGGACCTGCCCTGGTACTGTCTGATGGGACAGTGTAGAGAGAACTTTACTCTCTGCATAACCCATGCTGTACCTGCCTTGTGAGTGATTGATGGGACACTGCAGAGGGAGCTTTCCTCTGTATCTAACCCGTACTCTACATGCCCTAGTTGTGTTTGATGGGACAGTGTAGTGGGAGCTTTCCGCTATATTGAATCCGGGCTGTACCTGCCTGAGGAATGTTTGATGGGGCAGTTTAGAGGGAGATTTGTTCTGCATCAAATCGTGCTGTACCTGCCCTGGCATTGTTTGATAGGAGAGTATAGAGGAAGCTTTACCCTCTGCCTAACCCATGCTTTACCTGCCCTTGGAGTGTTTGTTGGCCGGTGTAGAGCAAGCTTTACTCTGTATCTAACCTGTGCTGTACCTGCTCTGGCATTGTTTGATGGGCCAGTATAGAGGGAGCTTTACTCTGTATCCAACCTGTGCTATGCCGGCCCTGGGAGTATTTGATGGGACAGTGTAGAGGGAGACCCGAGGTTGCAAGCCATCAGGTCCAGGGGGCTTTTCCACCTTTCATCCCATTATTTTACTGAGCACTTTTTCTTTAGTGATTGCTTTAAGTTCCTCCCTCGCTATAGCCCCTTGATTATCTATTATTGGGGTGTTTTTAATGTCTTCTACCGTGAAGACTGATACAAAATATTTGTTCAAAGTCTCTGCCATTTCCCTGTTCCCCATTATTAATTCCCCAGTCTCATCCTCTAAGGACCAACGTTTACTTTAGCTACCCTATCCTTTTTACATACCTGTAGAAGCTCTTTTTATATTACTTGCTAGTTTACTCTCATAATCTACCTTCCCTCTCTTTATTATTTCTTTAGTCATCATTTGCTGTTTTGAAAAACATTTGCCAATGCTCTGGCCTCCCACTAACCTTGGCCACTTTGTATGCCATTGTTTTCAATTTGATACCATCCGTTACTTCCTTCATTAACCGCGGATAGTTCTCTCGTCGCTTAAAGTCTTTCCTTCTCATCGAGATATATTTGCTCGTGGCTCAGGTAGTAATCAGAGATTATTATTATTGCCTTTGTGGTTCTGCTTTTTAATTTAGCCTCTAGCTATTCAAAATCCTTCAGCAGAACCGTTTTCTTTATTCTACCTATGTCATTGGTACCTACGTGGACCACGACAACTGGATCTTCCCCCTCCCACTCCAATTCCTCTTCAGCCCAGAGGAGATGTACTTAACCTTGGCACCACGCAGGCATCACAGCCTTCGGGACTCACGCACTCAGCTGCAGAGAACAGTATCTATCTCCGAAACTATACTGTTTCCTAACACGACAACATTTCTTTTTACTCCCCCCACTTGAATGGCCTCCTGTACCACGGTACTGTGGTCAGTTTGCTCATCCTCCCTGCAGTCCCTGCCCTCGTCCAAAAATCTCGTACCTGTTGGACAATTGCAAGGACTGAGGCACCTCCATCACTATCTCCTGGGTCCCCACAGCTGCCTCGCTCGTTGTCACACCCTCCTGTCTCTAACCACGGACCAAATTTGAATTAATGAATCTAAGGGGTGTGACTGTCTCCTGAAACTCAGGGTCGAGGTAACTCTCCCCCTCCCTGATGTGTCGCAGTGTCTGCAGCTCGGACTCCAGCTCATCAACATGGAGCCGAAGTTCCTCGAGCAGCCAACACTTACTGCAGATGTGGTCGCCGTGGACCTCAATGGGGTCAACCAGCTCCCACATGCAGCAGCAGTAACACATTGCTGCCCTGCCATCTCGAATGTATTCAATTAATTTTTCACATTTTGAAAGTTTAGATTTTTAATCCCAGCTCTTAATTTAAACCAATGCCGAAGAAAAGAGAGAAAAACTGACCAACCAATCACTTCCCTGCTTTACTGTGACATCACATTTTGAATCTTTTTACTTCTTATCCTCCCAGGTCACTTGGTGCTGTTTCGGCTGTCTGCTCGGCTGACTCACGCCCTTTGTAGGCTTACCACTGATCCCACTCTCGCGCCCTTTCCGAAGTCCCGCTGCTTGGCTGACTCATGCCCTTTGTAGTCTTGCCGCTGCTCCCGCTCTCGAGCCCTTTCCGAAGGGATGGGCGCAAGTCGGTTTTTCCTCTCGTGTTGGTTCTCTCACCACCTGCTGCAGGCCCAGTCTGGCAGCTATGTCCTTCAGCACTCGGCCAGCTAGGTCAGTAGTGGTGCTACCGAGACAGTCTTGATGGACATTGAAGTCCCCCACACAGAGTACATTCTGTGCACCTTGTTATTCTCAGTGCTTCTTCCAAGTGGTGTTCAACATGGAGGAGTATTGATTCATCAGCTGAAGGAGGACGGTAGGTGATCATCAGCAGGAGGTTTCCTTGTCCATGCTTGACCTGAAGCCACGAAACTTCATGGGGTCCGGAGTCAATGTTGAAGACTCCCAGGGCCACACCCTCCCGATTGTATACTACTGTACCGCCACCCCTGGTAGGTCTGTCCTCACGGTGGGACAGGACATACCCAGGGATGGTGATGGAGGAGTCTGGGACATTGGCTGAAAGGTATGATTCTGTGAGAATGACGATGTCAGGCTGTTGCTTGACTAGTCTGGGATATCTCTTCCAATTTTGGCACAAGTCCCCAGATATTGGTGAGAAAGACTGGGCTGGGTGTGCCGTTGTCGGGTCCGTAGCCGGTGCTGAGGTCAATGCCGGGTGGTCCATCCGGTTTTATTCTTCTTATTGTTTTTCGTAGCGGTGGATCAATTGATGAATCAATATGATCTTATTGAATGGTGGAGCAGGCTCGAGGAGCCAAAGGGCCTACTCCTGCTTCTAATTCTTATGTGCTTATTCCCTAGCCCAGATCCTGTCTCTATATTAAGAGCAATGGTCCCAACACTGACCCTGGGGGACACCACTGTTTACATCCCTCCAGTCTGAAGAACATCCATTAACCACTACTCTCTGTTTTCTGCCCTTTACCCAACTTCCTCTCCACGCGGCCCCACTCCCTTTAATACCATGAGCCTTAATTTGATCAACAAGCCTCCTGTCCGGCACCTTATCAAACACCTTTTGACAATCCATCGACACAACATCCACTGCATTTCCTTTCTCACTGCACTGTGTTATTTCCTGCAATAATCCCTGCTGTCTGTCCTGAATCAATCCATTTCATTACCAAATGTTGCGACGTTTACTTCTGTAACCAGAATCCCCCGCGCAGGGGTAAAGTGCTCTATCAATGACACCAGGAGCCCAGACGTGGGACCGGGCTGTGCTCTCAGCAGGTGCAGTGCCAGCGGTGGAGGTTGTCTGAGGCGGAAGAGATGCTCCGTGAGTTGGTAGAAGCTTGTGAGCTCAGCGGAGGAATTGGACCCCTGGGTGGGCTGGGCAGCTTCATAAACACCTGGTGTAGGCTTCAGACCCCGAATACGAGCCCGCAGACCCCATGTTTAACCCGCGGTGATAGACCCGACCACTCGGGGTAACTAGCCGAATTCTTAGACATAATCAGGGCGTCTGCGCGCGGTCATCTTGTTACAGGAGCAGAGGGCGGGCGGGGCTTTAGGGTCCCAGTGACCAGGAGAGAAAATAATTTCCTAATTTATTCTCAGTCTGCACACTAGGGATGTAGAACTGAACCCAACCAGAGAAGAGGGAGTGAGAAAACTAGATGGAAGAAAGAAATGATGGAGGTGGTGCGATGAGTTTGGATTTCAGCACAGGGTGGAGGGAGAGTCCGTGGGGTGGGAATTTACAGCTTTGGGGGAACAAGAGAGAAAAGAATGTTCCATTGGGCCCAAGTTTGCCCCCCGGAGGTGCGCCAACTTTTTAGAACAGAAACGGCGCCTATTATTTACCTTTTGTATTCTCCCTGCAGTCCGATTGATCCAGGCCCTTGGCGCAGCGCAGCGGAACGCGTGGGGGGCAGAGCCAGGTCCCGGCGTTGAAAACAGTGCTGGGACTTCTGCACATGCACTCTAGAGTGTGCACACATGTGCAGTAGCTCCTTGCAGCCCGAATCTCTGCAGGCTGTGTGGGAGGGGCCTGAAGCACGCCGCCCCTAGCCCTGGCCGAATGGGCTCCCTCATCGGCAGCTCGCTGAGTTCCCTAAGGTAGGACTTCTATTTTTTATTTGTTATTTATTGACTGATTGCTTATTCCTTTGGTCTTGGTGCTTTAGATGCAGGGTTCCTTCTATTTTTTATTTGTTAATTAATTGCTTATTATTTTTTGTGCTTTGTAAGTCTTGGTGCAAAGTGCAGGTCCTCTTAGCTTCCTTGTATTTTTTATTTGTTATTGAATGCTTATTATTGTGCTTTATTTAGTGCTTGGTGCTTTAAATGTACTGTTTTGTTGAGTGCTTACTGCTTTAAATGTACTTATGCTTTTTTAATGTTGTTGTGAAGGTGTTTAGTGCTTTTCAAAATCCTCTCTCTTCCCACGCCCCCCGCCCCCCTCCATCTCTGGCTACCTGCGCTGATTTCTTAAATCTCCGCAAGGTTTTTCTGAGCGTACAAAAGTGGCCACATACGCTAGACTAAATTAGTTTGGAGTAACTTTTCGCTGGCTAAACTTGTTTGAATGGCCAAAACAGACGTAAGTGGCTGGTAACACCCACTTTTGAAAAAAAAACTGAACTAAAAAGAAACTGAACTAACTCACTTAAACTGGAGCAAAGTAATTGGGGAGAATTGCGATTTTTAAGATACTCCAAAAAAAATAGTTGCTCCAAAAAAATAGGAGCAACGCCTGGGGAAACTGGGCCCAAAGAAACTAGGATTGTCTGTCCTCAATTTCTATCCTGCACTTCCAGTGCTGACTTTTGTAAACTCCTTTTACAGGATATTAGAAAAGGAGGATTTACAGACGGGAAACTCGAACCAATCATATCAAGATCTGACAGAGTCATTCGATTCACCTGAATATCATCGTCCTTTGAATGTGGAAGGAGAAACATTTCTCTGTTCTGTCTGTGGGAAAAGATTTCAAACATTAGTGTGACTGGAAAAGCACTGAGACACACATACCCGAGTGAGAGTGTTCCAGTGCACTGACTGTGGAAAGAGCTTTAACCAGTTACACAGCCTGAAAAATCATCGCACCATTCACAGTGGGGAGAAACTGTAAACGTGTTGTGTGTGTGGACGAGGCTTCAACTGATCATCCAACCTGGAGAGACACAAGGACACCCGAACCATGGAGAAACCGTGGGAATGTGGGGACTGTGGGAAGGGATTCAATTGTCCCTCTGCGCTGGAAATTCATCGACGCCGTCACAATGGAGAGAGGCCATTCACCTGCCCCATGTGTGGGAAGGGATTCATTCATTCATCCAACCTGTTGGTACACCAGCGAATTCACACTGGGGAGAAGCCATTCAACTGTCCTGTGTGTGGGAAGGGATTCGCTTATTCAACCAGCCTGCTGGCACATGAGCGAATTCACACTGGGGAGAAGCCATTCACCTGCTCTGTGTGTGGGAAGGGATTCACTCATTCATCCAACCTCACTGAACACCAGCGTGTTCACACTGGGGAGAAGCCGTTTACTTGCCCCGTGTGTGGGAAGGGCTTCACTCAGTCAACCAACCTGCGGACACACCAACGCACTCACACTGAGAAGAGGCCGTTCACCTGCTCCGAGTGTGGGAAGGGATTCACTCGGTCATCTGACCTGCTGAAACACCAGCGAGTTCACAAGTGACTGCAGCGGTTGGACTCTGCTGTTATTGTTGCTGTTAATCACATCCAGGACTGAACCATGTTTGCTCGGACCGTTGGGGTTTGTTGCCGCTGGTGTAATTAATCCCTATAACTGGGCTGGAGTTTAATTTTCTGGATATCATAGAATCATAGAATGGTCACAGCACAGAAGGAGGCCTTTCGGACCGTCGAGCCCAGGCCTGCTCTCTGCAAGTCCCACTCCCCACCCTTTCCCTGTAGCCCTGCAAATGTTTTATTTCAGGTACTTATCAATTCCCTTTTTGAAAGCCACGATTGAATCTGCCTCCACCACCCTTTCAGGCCGTGCATTCCAGATCCTAACCACTCGCTGCTTAAAGAAAAGTTTTTTTCTCATGTCGCCTTTGGTTCTTTTGCCGATCACCTTGAATCTGTGTCCTCTGGTTCTCGACCCTTCCGCCAATGGGAATATTTTCTCTACTCTGTCCAGACCCCTCGTGATTTTAGAGCACCTCCATCAAATCTCCTCTCAATCTTATTTGTTCGAAGAAGAACAACCCCAGCTTCACCAGTCTATCCATGTAACTGAAGTCCCTCATCCCTGGAATCATTCTTGTAAATCTTTTCTGCACTCTCTGTCAAACAACTGTCAAATAAATCAGCTTTGTTTCCTACATACAGTGAGTCGATTCCTTGATTTCTCCAAGAGGAGACTAATTGATGTCCTGTTACCGACTGTTTCATTTTTGAGCCTTTTCTCCGTTGTTAAAGGAAGACTTGTATTTATAAAATGCTTTTCACGGCCTCTGTTTTAATGATGTTGGTTGAGGGATAAATGTTAGCCAGGACACCGGAGAGATCTCTTTTCTTCGAAATAGCATCATGGAATCTTTTACAACCACTTGAGAGGTCAGATGGTTCTGATTCTTTTTTTAAAATTCGTTCATGGGATGTAGGCGTCGCTGGTAAGGCCAGCATTTATTGCCCATCCATAATTGCCCTTGAGAAGATGGTGGGGAGCCACCTTCTTGAACTGCTGCAGTCTATCTGGTGATGGTACTCCCACAGTACTGTTAGGGAGGGAGTTCCAGGATTTTGACTCAGCGGCAATGAAGGAACGCCGATATGCTTCCAGATCAGGATGGTGTGTGACTTGGAGGGGAACGTGGAGGTGGTGGTGTTCCCATGCGCCTGCTGCCCTTGTAGGTGGTAGAGGTTGTGGGTTTGGGAGATGCTGCCGAAAAAGCCTTGGCGTGTTGCTGCAGTGTATCTTGTACATGGTAAACACTGCAGCCACGGTACGTTGATGATGGAGGGAGTGAATGTTTAAGGTGGTGGATGGGGTGCCAATCAAACGGGCTGCTTTGTCCTGGATGGTGTCGAGCTTCTTGAGTGTTGTTGGAGCTGCACTCATCCAGGCAAGTGGGGAGAATTCCATCACACTCCTGACTTGTGCCTTGTGGATAGTGAAAAGACTTTGGGGAGTCAGGAGGTCAGACATTCTCCATAGAATACCCAGTCTCTGACCTGCTCTTGTTACCACAGTATCTATGTGGCTGGTCCAGTTATGTTTCTGGTCAATGGTAACCCTGAGGATGTTGATGGTAGGGGATTCGGCTATGGTAATGCCATTGAATATTATGGGGCAGTGGTGTCTCGCTTGTTGGAGATAGTCATTGCCTGGCACTTTTGTGTCGCAAATGTTACGTGCCGGTTATCAGCCCAAGCCTGAATGTTTTCCAGGTCTTGCTGTATGCGGGCATGGACTGCTCCATTATCTGGGTAGTTGCGAATGGAACTGAACACTGTGTAGTCACCAGCGAACAGCCTCACTTCTGACCTTATGATGGAAGGAAGGTCATTGATGAAGCAATTGAAGATGTTTGGGCCTAGGACACTGCCCTGAGGAACTCCTGCAGCGATGTCCTGGGGCTGTGATGATTGACCTCCAACCAAGACAACCATCTTCCTTTGTGCTAGGTATGATTCCACCCAGTGGAGAGTTTTCCCCCTGATTCCCAGTGACTTCAGTTTTACTAGAGCTCCTTGATGCCATACTCGGTCAAATGCTGTCTTGATGGTGAGGGCAGTCCCTCTCACCTCACACCTTGAATTCAGCTCTTTTGTCCATGTTTGGACCAAGGCTGTGATGAGGTCTGGAGCCGAGTGGTCCTGGCGGAAGCCAAACTGGGTATCGGTGAGCAAGTGCCACTTGATAGCACTGTTGGCGACACCTTCCATCACTTTGCTGATGATTGAGAGTAGACTGATGGGGCGGTAATTGGCCGGATTGGATTTGTTGCTTTTTGTGGACAGGACATACCTGGGCAGTTTTCTACATTGTCGCATAGATGCCAGTGTTGTAGCTGTACTGGAACAGCTAGGCTACAAGCGCGGCTAGTTCTGGAGCACAAGTCTTCAGCACAACAGCTGGTATGTTGTCGGAGCCCTTAGCCTTTGCTGTATCCAATGCATTCAGCCGTTTGTGATTTGAATTGGCTGAAGACTGGCTTCTGTGATGGTGGAGACCTTAGGAGGAGGCCGATATGGATCATCCTCTCGACACTTCTGACTGAAGATGGTTGTAAACACCAGCCTTGCCTTCTCAGAAGATCAAGATGTAGAATCAGTTTGGGTGGAGATAAGAAATCACTGGTGGGAGTAGTCTATAGGCCCCCTAACAGTGACTACACTGTAGGACAGCGTATAAATCAACAAAAAATGGAGGCTTGTAAGAAATACTGTAATAATCATGGGCGATTTTAATCTTCATTTTGATTGGACAAATTAAATTGGCAAAGATAGCCTTGAGGAAGAGTTCATAGAGTGTATTCAGGATGTTTTCTTTGAACAATACAATGTGGAACTAAGCAGGAAGAAGACTATTTTAGATCTGGTAAGTGTAATGTGACTGGATTAATTAATGATCTCATCGTAAAGGATCCTCTTGGGAAGAGTGATCGTAACATGGTATAATTTCAAATTTGGTTTGAGGCTGAGAAACTTGGGTTTCAGACTAGTGCCCTGAACTTAAATAAAGGCAATTACAAAGGAAGGGTAAGACGGTAGATAAGCAGTGGAAACATTTAAGGAGATATTTTATTACTCTCAGCAAAGATGTATTCCAGTGAGAAAGAAAGACTCTGAAGAAGGATGAACCATCCATGGCTAACTAAGAAGTAAAGGGTGGTATCAAATTGAAAACAAAGGCATACAATGTTGCGAAGATTAGTGGAAGGCCAGAAGATTGGGAACTTTTTAGAAAAGAGCAAAAGACAACAAAGAAAGAAAAAAGGGAAAGGAGATAGATTGAGAGTAAACTAGCAAGAAATATAAAAAGAGACAGTAAGAGATTCTACAGGTATATAAAAAGGAAGAGAGTAGCTAAGTTGGTCCCATAGAGAATGAGACTAGGGAATTAATAATGGGAAACAGGGAAAGGGCAAAAAATGTGAACAAATATTTTGTATCGGTCTTCACTGCAGAAGACACTAAAAGCATCCCAGTAATGGATAATCAAGGGGCTATGGGGAGGGGACAAGGTGGACAAGTCCCCTGGACCTAATGGCCTGCATCCTATGGTATTAAAAGAAGTGGCTACAGAGATGGTGGCTGCATTTGTTGTAATCTGCCAAAAATCCCTGGATCCTGGAGAGGTCCCAGCGAATTGGAAAACAGCAAATGTAATTCCGCTATTTAAGAAAGGAGGGAGACAGAAAGCAGGAAACTGGTAGCCTAACATCAGTCATTGGGAACATGCTGGAGTCCATTATGGAGGAAGTAGCAGCAGGACATTTAGAAAATCATGATAGTCAAGCCGAGTCAGCATGGTTTTATGAAAGGGAAATCATGTTTGACAAATTTGTTGGTGTTCTTTGAGGATGTAATGAGCAGAGTGAATAAAGGGGAACCAGTAGATGCAGAGGAATTAAAGGAAATGATTATTAGTAAGAAAATAGTGCTGGAGAAACTAATGGGACTGAAGCAGATAAATCCCCAGGGCCTGATGATCTGCATCCCAGAGTATTAAAAGAGGTAGCCATGGAAATAGTAGATGTATTGGTTGTCATCTTCCAAAATCGTATAGATTATGGAACAGTTCCTGCAGATTGGAGGGTGGCAAATGTAACCCCACTATTTAAAAAAGGAGGGAGAGAGAAAACGGGGAACTACAGACCGGTTAGCCTAACATCAGTAGTAGGGAAAATGCTAGAGTCTATTATAAAGGATGTGATAACGGCACACTTGGATAATATCAGCGGGATTAAACAAAGTCAGCATGGATTTATGAAAGGAAAATCATGTTTGACAAACCTACTGGAGTTTTTTGAGAATGTAACTGATAGAATAGATAAGGGAGAACCAGTGGATGTAGTGTATTTGGATTTTCAGAAGGCCTTTGATAAAGTTCCACACAAGAGGTTAGTGTGCAAAATTAAAGCACATAAGATTGGGGGTAATGTATTGGCATGGATTGGAAATTGGTTAACTGACAAGAAACAGAGAGTAGGAATAAACGGGTCTTTTTTGGGGTGGCGGGCAGTGATTAGTGGCGTATGACAGGGATCAGTGCTTGGGCCCCAGCTATTCACAATATATATAAATGATTTGGATGAGGGAACCAAATGTAATATTTCCAAGTTTGCTGATGACACAAAACTAGGTGAGATTGTGAGTTGTAAAGGAGACTGTATCCCCGCCCAGTAATTTTGACACTCACCCAGAGTTTCATATATCTCATATTAAAAGTTATAAAATATTTAATAATTCCCATATTCCTGCAGCGACTACACCCCAAAAGTATTTCATTGGCTTTGAGAAGATCGGTGGTCGTGAAAGGCACTATATAAATCCAAATTTTTCTTTCCATTAATTAAATAGCTGAAATCATTTCCCAACCAAACACTCCACACTCCCATCCACAGATCACTGCTCTCTCTGTGAGGCGGTGTGTGGCTCTTAGAAGAGCCTTTATGTTGTGCTTGGGGGAAAGAGTCGAGTTTTTCAGCCGCCGAATCCATAGAGAGTGCGGCCCTGCCGCTTCAGAGCGTATACCACATCCATGGCAGTGACCGTCTTGCGCTTGGCGTGCTCAGTGTAGGTGACTGCATCCCTGATCACATTCTCCAGGAAAACCTTCAGCACCCCGCGGGTCTCCTCGTAGATCAGTCCCAAGATCCGCTTGACACCGCCACGGCGAGCCAGGCGGAGGATGGCTGGTTTGGTGATGCCCTGGATGTTATCACGGAGCACTTTACGGTGCCGCTTAGCTCCACCTTTACCCAGTCCTTTGCCTCCTTTACCTCGACCAGACATGATGATGCTTCACTCAAACTGCCGCTGAATGAGAAGCGAACTGCTTCCAGCTCCTTTTATAGAGCCGGAGCCGACCTGACTGAGAGAGCGCAGAGTGAGAGAGGGGACAGAGTGAGAGATTAAACACAGAGCGGGAAGAGAGGAGACAGAGTTAAGGTTGACAGACAGAGCAGAGAGCGGCCCCTGATCTTCCAGCTCCGCCTCCAGCTTTCTGCAGCTACCAATTTCAAACCATTTTCCGACAATAGAACCGAAACACAGCGCTCCGCACAAACCCTTACAGACTCTGAATTCATCTTCAAGGCTTCCAGGAACCAGAAGCTTTTAAATATGATCCCGTTACAATTGACAATTACGAATATTTCCGCCTATATCGTCCGTTCGCTGTCAATCTCAGACCGTGTTCCACGCTTCCCCTCACAGACGGGTTCAGCAATTTACAAATGCCTTATTCCAGCTGATTTGGAGAATGTGGTGTTTGGGGTTTGAGTTGTGAGGTGGGGTATGTCCGCCAGTATCACTGTCTCACAGATTCTCCCCCTGAATCTGTGAAATGACAATGACCAGGAACTGAGACTGGAGCCGAACACATTCCCAGTTACAGTGAGGCCCGGGCCGGACATCTCATGCCAGGGACTGTGGCTCTCGTATTGCACTGTTCAGCCATCTAAGGAATACTTTTAAGAGTGGAAGCAAGTCTTCCTCAATTCCGAGGGACTGCCGATGATGATCCCTCGAAATTGAGGAATATTTGCTTCCACTCTGAAAGTGAGTTCTTAGGTGACTGAACAGTCCAATACGGGAATTACAGTCTCTCACAGGTGAGACAGACAGTCGTTGAAGGAAAGGGTGGGTGGGATTGGTTTGCCGCACGCTCCTTCTGTTGCCTGCGCTTGGTTTCTGCATGCTCTCGGCGATGAGACTTGAGATGCTCAGCGCCCTCCTGGATGCACTTCCTCCACTTTGGGCGGTCTTTGGTCAGGGACTCCGAGGTATCAGTGGGGATGTTGCACTTTATCAAGGAGGCTTTGAAGGTGTCCTTGAAATGTTTCCTCTGCCCACCTTGGGCTCGCTTGCCGTGTAGGAATTCCGAGTAGAGCGCTTGCTTTGGGAGTCTTGTGTCAGGCATGCAAACAATGTGGCCCGCCCAACGGAGCTGGTCGAGTGTGGTCAGTGCTTCGATGCTGGGGATGTTGGCCTGATTGAGGATGCTAATGTTGGTGCATCTGTCCTCCCAGGGGATTTGCAGGATCTTGCGGAGACATCGTTGGTGGTATTTCTCCAGCGATTTCCATTGAGATCCATGGCGAGCCCCTGGACAACTTGGACCACTTTCCATACTTGGGAGCCTATTATCAGCAAGGGCAGACATCAACGACGAGATTCAACACCACCTCCAGTGCGCCAGCGCAGCCTTTAGCCGCCTGAGAAAAAGAGTGTTCAAAGATCAAGCCCTCAAATCTGCCACCAAGCTCATGGTCAACAGGGCAGTAGTGCTACCCGCCCTCCTGTGTGGCTCAGAGACGTGGACCATATAACAGTAGACACACACTATCACTCACACAATGTTCACATCTGCACATTCACAACACAAACTGTCCCAGATTTACAGCTCCCAGCACAGGGTTTCCTCTCTGCTCGGCCTGTGCTGCCGATTCTCGGGGTTAGTTGTAGTTTCCCAGCTCAGTAAGTGTTAAACACTCTGGGGCCAGCGCTCCTCAGTGTCTGTTCCCCAGATTCAGGGGCAGAAGCCAATCACAGCAGTGGCTGGCTTAACCCATATCTGCTTAAAGTTATATTGTTCACATGCAGAAATATGTTTAATTTATCTGAAAATACAAATTATGTACTCTCCAGCCTCTCTTTGTCTCTCTGTCCTTCGAAACTGAGGGACATTTAACAGTAACTGATGACCTATCCATCCCATACTCATCACCCAGAGATTGCTATCAGAGAGCGGCAGAGATAGACACCCTAAACACGCGAACTATGTCTCCATATTATGCTCAATACTACTATCACACATTCATGTACCGCACCAGCGGAAGATAGAGAGAGACAGGCAAATATCAGTCTTGCACATTGTATTGATGCTTCCATCTTTCGCTCAGTAACAGTGCCACACTGTCATGTATAGCACCAGGGAGAGAATAGAAACAGTATCAGGGTTGTACTTCCAACAGTGTTTCCACAACACGCTAAATAACAGTATCCCACCTTCGCAAACAGTACAAGAGAAGTGGGATAGCAACAGAGGGAGAGAGGGGCGGGGCGGGGAACAGCAGAGTGCTGAGAGAGAGACAGGGGAGTGCAAGGCAGGGCGGTGAGACACAGAAACATGCACAGTATCAGTTCCAGACTGACCAGTGAGGTCCGGTTTTATCCTGAAAGATCCCATTGGAAAGACAGAAGATGCAGTCCCCTCTCTCACTGATATTGTACCACAGACAGACACATTATTAATCTCACACTGCGGGACAGTGTCAGAGAGTGAGAGAAACAAGGTCCCACGTTTAACCCTTGCTTGCCTGTTGTACTCTCTGTAATCTTGCAGCTCAGGGCCATTCAGTATTACTCTCAGTGACCGAGTGTTTCACTCTGATTAAATTAATCTGGGACAGTTTCTGTCAGATATTAACTCCTGCACAGTCCCAGCAAACACTCCTACTCCCCCGTCCCTCCGATGTTTCTGCAGGATTGCTTTGTGAAGACGGGCTCACGAAGAGAAAAACACCCTGCATGGAATGATCCCAAATTGAGCATCTCAAAGGGCCAAGGTCCCCAGCTTGAAACATTCTCTGTCCTTGCCCCCCAGGCCCAGTTCCTTTGCTCAGATTCTGATAAAAGTAAATCGGGAAAAGTTCACTTTGATTTTTAAAGGCTGAATTATTGCAGCGAGCTGCGCATGCGGGGATAAGTCCCGCCCCATGTGTCGATGTCCAGTGAGCAGAAGAGCACATGCGCCCTCCCCTCCCCCAGCCCTGCCTGTGAGCGCCATTCACTCAGTGAGCAGAAGAAGATGGTTTAAACAGCCGGGCCCCGGGGTAAGGCAGTGAGCAGCAGCCTCCTTATAGCAGCACATCGCTTTGGGAGTGTGTCCGCAGATGGGCTCAGAGATCGGCACTGAGTCTGGGGGGAGTCGGGATCTGTGTAACAGGCGGAGTCGAGCAAGAACTGGTCTCAGTGCGTGGGGGAAGGGAGAGGCCATTCTCGGGCTGTGTGTGGACAGCGTGTGTCCCGGGTAAGGGAGACAGAATGGGAAGGATCTGTTGTTTACAATCATTGTTGCTTTCTCCCTCCAAACCAGTAGTGAACGTTCCTGCTTCAGTTCCAGTCTCACCATGTTTGTTGTCATTGGGCAGTGGAAGCAGAGCCGGACACTGAGGATTTATACAAGGAGCATCTATTGCAGGCACCGGGTGAGAAATGTGAAGGACATGTTTTAAACAGCGGCTTTGTTTTTGGTTGAACGGTTAGTGCCCTGGGAGAGGGGAGTAGCAATCTGAGCTGTGTAAAAGTCCGTGCTCCATCGGGTCGTCCCATTCCTGAAGCAGGGCAGGGGTTGGGTTGTGTCTGGATGTCAGTAAATTGCTGTAAATCTGCCCAACACACTTGGTGTGCAGAAGCCGAGTGCTGCAGTACTGCAGTGGAGTCAGACACTGACACTGTTTGTATCGCTGGCTTTTCTTTGTGAATGTTCATAATGAATATTAATTGAACGATTACATTCATCACTTTAGTCTTTTCTACTTCTCCTGTTCTTGAATGATCAGAGATACCTTTTCTTCCTACAGGCAAGGAATTGAAGGAACCGGAACAGATGTGAAGTTTCCTCCACCTGAGACATAAGGAACAGTGCAACCGGCTCCTTGTACACACAGTAGGTACGGTATTACTCAGAGGACGAAACCAGGGAATTGGTGATGGGGTACATGGAGATGGCAGAAACTCTGACCAAATATTTTGTATCAGTCTTTACGGTAGAGGATACTCAAAATATCCCAACAGTGGATAGTCAAGGGAATTATGGGGGGGCGAAGGTGGGGGGGACATATAACAATCACTCAGGAGGTGGTAAATGCCCTGGACCCGATGGCTTGCATCCTAGGGTCTTAAGAGAAGTAGCGGCAGAGATAGTGTATGCATTGATTGTAATTTACCAAAATTCCCTGGATTCTGGGGAGGTCCCAGCAGATTGGAAAACTGCAAATGTAACACCCCTTTTCAAAAAAGGAGGCAGACAAAAAGCAGGAAAATATAGACCAGTTAGCCTAACATCTGTGGTTGGGAAAAAGTTGGAGTCCATTATTAAAGCAGTACCAGGTCATTTGGAAAAGCAATTCAGTCAGGCAGAGTCAGCATGGATTTATGAAGGGGAAGTCATGTTTGAAAAATTTGTTGGAGTTCTTTGAGGATGTAACGAACAGGGTGGATAAAGGGAAACCAGTGGATATGGTGTATTTGGACTTCCAGAAGGCACTTGACAAGGCGCCACATAAAGGGCTACTGCACAAGATAAAAGTTCACAGGATTGGGGGAAATATATTAGCATGGATAGAGGATTGGCTAACGAACAGAAAACTGAAAGTCAGGATAAGTGATCATTCTCTGGTTGGCAACTAGTGGGGTGCCGCAGGGATCAGTGCTGGGACCCCAACTATTTACAATCTATATTAACGACTTGGAAGAAGGGACTGAATGTAACGTGGCCAAGTTTGCTGATGATACAAAGATGGGAGGAAGAGCAATGTGTGAGGAGGACACAAAAGGACATAGACAGACTACGTGAGTGGGCAAAAATTTGGCAGATGGAGTATAATGTTGGAAAGTGTGAAGTTATGCACTTTGGCAGAAAAAAATCAAAGAGCAAGTTATTATTTAAATGGGGAACAATTGCAAAGTGCTGCAGTACAGCGGGACCTCGGGGTCCTGGTGCCTGAAACACAAAAGGTTAGTATGCAGGTACAGCAAGTGATCAGGAAGGCCAATGGAACCTTGGACTTTATTGCAAAGGGGATGGAGTATAAATGCAGGGAAGTCTTGCTACAGTTATACAGGGTAGTGGTGAGGCCATACCTGGAATACTGTGTATAATTTTGGTTTCCATATTTACGAAAGGATATACTTGCTTTGGATGCAGTTCAGAGAAGGTTCACTTGGTTGATTCCGGAGATGAGGGCGTTGACTTATGAGGAAAGGTTGAGTAGGTTTGCCTCTACTCATTGGAATTTGGGTGATCTTATCGAAACGTATAAGATTTATGAGGGGGCAGAGAGGATGGTTCCACTGATAGGGGAGACTAGAACTAGGGGGCATAATCTTAGAATAAAGGGCCGCCCATTTAAAACTGAGATGAGGAATTTCTTCTCTCAGAAGGTTCTAAATCTGTGGCATTCGCTGCCTCAGAGAGCTGTGGAAGCTGGGTCATTGAATAAATTTAAGGCAGAGATGGACAGTTACTTAACCAATAAGTAAATAAGGGGTTATGGAGAGCGGGCAGGGAAGTGCACCTGAGTCCATGATCAGATCAGCCATGATCGTTTTAAATGGCGGAGAAGGCTCGAGGGGCAGTATGGCCTACTCCTGCTCCTATTTCTTATGTTCTTATTATCAATTCCACACTCACAGACAGCAGAAGTAGTCAGTCCCGCAATGATCCCAATTTCCAGATATACATTTTCAATCCAGCAATCAAACAGAGCAGGAGAGACAGAAGTTGTTAACATTTCACCATAACTCAGTACTGTTCACAGGTAGATACATCAATCCCAGTCCAAAAACACACCCATTATCAGCTGGAAAGGCATGCTGTTAATCTCAATAGTGCAGCCTTTGTGACAAATTAACTATCAGGGAGAATAGACAAATCGTATCTGAAAGGTATAGAATAAATCCATATCATATACACCAGACTGCAGACTTATCTACACATTACATACCCGTCCAAAAATCTCATGAAGATTCAGACTGAAAGATACAGAATGTATCCCACAATCACTAACAGTACCAGAGACTGAGAGATACAGAATGAATCCAACACTCACTGTACCAGAGACTGAGAGATACAGAATGAATCCCAGACTCACTCACTGTACCAGAGACTGAGAGATACAGAATGAATCCCAGACTCACTGTACCAGAGACTGAGAGATACAGAGTGAATCCCAGACTCACTCACTGTACCAGAGACTGAGAGATACAGAATCAATACCACCTCCATAAACTGTACCAGAGACTGAGAGATATAGAATGAGCCCACATTCACAAACTATACCAGAAGCTGACAGACAATGAACGAATTCAACATTTACATTAAGTGGCAAATACCGATTAAAGCATGATTAATCCCACACTCAACTATTTACAATCTATATTAATGACTTGGATGAAGGGACCGATTGCAATGTAGCCAAGTTTGCTGATGATACAAAGGTGGGTGGGAAAGCAAGTTGTGAGGAGTACACACAAAATCTGCAAAGGGATATAGACAGGCTAAGTGAGTGGGCAAAAATTTGGCAGATGGAGTATAATGTGGGAAGATGTGAGGTTATCCATTTTGGCAGAAAAAATAGAAAAGCAAATTATAATTTAAATGGAGAAAAATTGCAAAGTGCTACAGTACAGAAAGACCTAAGGATCCTTGTGCATGAAACACAAAAGTTAGTATGCAGGAACAGCAAGTAATCAGGAAGGCAAATGGAATGTTGGCATTTATTACAAGGGGATAGAGTATAAAAGCAGAGAATTCCTGCTGCAACTGTACAGGGTATTGGTGAGGCCACACCTGGAGTACTGCGTACAGTTTTGGTCTCCATATTGAAGGAAGGATATACTTGCAATGGAGGCAGTTCAGAGAAGGTTCACTAGGTTGATTCTGGAGCTGAGGGGGTTGACTTATGAAAATAGGTTGAGTAGGTTGGGCCTGTACTCATTGGAGTTCAGAAGGATAAGAGGTGATCTTATTGAAACATATAAGATAATGAGGGGGCTTGACAAGGTGGATGCAGTGAGGATATTCCACTAAAATTTCAGAATAAGAGGCCGCCCATTTAAAACTGATATAAGGAGGGATTTCTTCTCTGAGGGTTGTAAATCTGTGGAATTCTCTGCCCCAAATGCTGTGGAGGTTGGGTCATTGAATATATTTAAGGTGGAGATAGACAGATTTTTGAGCGATAAGGGAATAAAGGGTTGTGGGGAACTGGCAGGGAAGTGGAGCTGAGTCCATGATCAGATAAGCCTTGATCTTATTAAATGGCAGAGCAGGCTCGAGGAGCCAAATGGCCTACTCCTGCTCCTATTTCTTATGTTGTTCTTATGTTCTTAATGTAATAATTACCAGATAAACTGTTTTTGTTATGTTGATTGATAAATATTGCCAGGACACCGGGATAACTCCCTTGCTCTTCTTCAAAATAGTGCCATGGGATCTTTTATGTCCACCAGAGATAACAGGTGGTGCCTTGGTTTAATGTCTCATCTGAAAGGCGGCATCTCCGACTGTGCGGCACTCCGTCAGTACTGCACTGGAGTGTCAGCCTAGATTTTTGTGCTCAAGTCCCTGGAGTGGTACTTCAACCCACAACCTTCTGACTCAGAGGTGAGAGTGCTACCCACTGAGCCATGGCTGAACCCTCAGCTAAGGGAAATAGGTCCTTGCTATCCACTCTATTCAGGCCCCTCATAACGTTATACACCTCAATTAGGTCTCCCTTCTAAACCTTCTACCAATAAATCTATTGACCCCTCCGTGAAGGAAAATAGGTACTTCATATCCACTCTATCTAGGCCCCTCATAATTTTATACACCTCAATGAGGTCCCCCCTCTGCCTCCTCTGTTCCAAAGAAAACAACCCCAGCCGATCCAACCTTTTCTCATAGCTAAAATTCTCCAGTCCAGGCAACATCCTCGTAAATGTTTTTACCCTCTGGTGCAATCACATCTTTCCTGTAATGTGGTGACTTGAACTGCACACAGTACTCTTGTAGCCTAAATAGTATTTTATACAGTTCACGCATAACCTCCCTGCTCTTACATTCTATGCCGAGGCTAATAAAGTCAAGTATTGCAAATGCCTTCTTAACCACTTTATCCACCTGTGCTGCTACCTTCAGGGATCTGTGGACATGCACTCCAAAGTCCCTCTGTTCCTCTACACTTCTCAATGTCCAACCATTTAATGTGAATTCCCTTGTCTTGTTAGCCCTCCCCAAATGCATTACCTCACACTTCTCCGGATTAAGTTCCATTTGTAACTGTTCTGCCCACCTGACCAGTCCATTGATATCTTCCTGCAGCCCATTACGCTTTGCTTTCTATCCTTGAGCCAATTTTGGATCCAACTTTGCCTTGGATCCCATGGGCTTTTATTTTGGTGACCAGTATGGCATGTGGGACCTCATCAAAAGCCTTGTTAAAATACATATACACTCCATCAAATGCACTACCCCCATCGACCCTCCCAGTTACCTCTATGGTAGATCTATCCAGTTAGTTCCACTCCCCTGATCTTTCCTAATAGCTCTGTAAATATTTTCCCTTCAGTATTTATCCAATTCACTTTTGAAAGTTACTATTGAATCTGCGTCCACCACCCTTTCAGGCAGTGCATTCCAGATTGCAACAACTCGCTGCTTATAAAATGTTTCCTCATGTCGCCTCTGCTTCTTTTGCCAATCACCTTATTCTGTCTCCTCAGCTTACCAACCCTTCTGCCACTGGAAAAGTTTCTCCTTATTTAGTCTATTAAAACCATTCATGATTTTGAACACTGTAATGAAATCTTCTCTTAAACTTTTCTGCTCCAAGGAGAATAACTGCAGCTTCTCCGATATCTCCAAATAACTGAGGTCCCTCATCCTTGGTACCATTCTAGTAAATCTAAGGCATAGACATCCTTCTGAAAGTGTGGTGCCCACAGTTGAACACACTGTGCCAGCTGAGGCCTAACCAGTGTTTTATAAAGGTTTAGTGTAACTAAACATCAAATGCTGATATTTCTGTGATGGGGTTTAGACGGGCGAGGTTTATCCAGTCAGTTGTATGTGAGCTGAAAGAAGCACACTTGGAGCAGAGAGCCAGGGACACGCTGTGTAACCGGGCACAGACACTCTGCACAGCCCACACATCACTTGTTTCGCACTTGGTGCAAAAGGAATATATTAATTGCAACAATTCATTTGATTTGATTTTAAATAGTTTTGTTTAATCATGCTTCTGTAATTTTATTTCTTAATTCAGCTTCATGGCCTGATTTATTTTCTTCCTCTGAGATCCTCAACTTTATCTGGCAGCGTAATGTTGGCGAGTGGTGATTGATTGCCCTGGGAACCAACAGGAAGAGAGCTCGGAGGGCGGAGGGCCCAGGGAGCAGTGTGTTCTGCAACCAATCGCGGTGCTTGAGGGGTGGATCCTGAACCGGCCTGTCAGGTGAGTCAGTGTGAACCCCTGTTAAATAATTTATCTTTTAAAAATGTAATCAAGATTTCTTTTTATCAACCAAACAGTTTAACATTTGTCAGTATTTTGTTTTCCTGTAGTTCCTGTTATGAGTTTCAGACACTTCACTGTCATGTGGACCAAGTGTTTGATGATCATTCAGTTCCCTCTTTCTATGTCACTGTTAGTTAAAGATACTGAGATTGTTTTCCCCTCATTATACATCTGCAGTAGTTAAAGTAGAATCCTTCCTGTTAGCAGTGAGTCACATTCTGCACTGGGGGAGACGGCTGGTGGCATCAGCCTTTAAAATTCTCATCCTCTTGTTCAAATCCCTCCACGATCTCGCACCTCCCTATCTCGTTATCTCCTCCAGCCCACCTCTTAATAGGCTGGGTTTCTTTTCTTTGGAACAGAGGAGGCTGAAACATAGAAACATAGAAAATAGGTGCAGGAGTAGGCCATTCGGCCCTTCGAGCCTGCACCACCATTCAATGAGTTCATGGCTGAACATGCAACTTTAGTACCCCATTCCTGCTTTCTCGCTATACCCCTTGATCCCCCGAGTAGTAAGGACTACATCTAACTCCTTTTTGAATATATTTAGTGAATTGGCCTCAACAACTTTCTGTGGTAGAGAATTCCACAGGTTCACCACTATATGGGTGAAGACGTTTCTCCTCGTCTCGGTTCTAAATGGCTTACCCCTTATCCTTAGACTGTGTCCCCTGGTTCTGGACTTCCCCAACATTGGGAACATTCTTCCTGCATCTAACGTGCCTAAACCCGTCAGAATTTTAAACATTTCTATGAGATCCCCTCTCATTCTTCTGAACTCCAGTAATACAAGCCCAGTTGATCCAGTCTTTCTTGATATGTCAGTCCTGCCATCCCGGGAATCAGTATGGGGAACCTTCGCTGTACTCCCTCAATAGCAAGAATGTCCTTCCTCAAGTTAGGAGACCAAAACTGTACACAATACTCCAGGTGTGGCCTCACCAAGGCCCTGTACAACTGTAGTAACACCTCCCTACCCCTGTACTCAAATCTCCTCGCTATGAAGGCCAACATGCCGTTTGCTTTTTTAACCGCCTGCTGGATCTGCATGCCAACCTTCAATGACTGATGTACCATGACACCCAGCTCTCGTTGCACCTCCCCTTTTCCTAATCTGTCACCATTCAGATAATAGTCTGTCTCTGTTTTTATCACCAAAGTGGATAACCTCACATTTATCCACATTATACTTCATCTGCCATGCATTTGCCCACTCACCTAACCTATCCAAGTCACTCTGCAGCCT
The DNA here is from genome assembly GCF_044704955.1 of Pristiophorus japonicus. Taxonomy (NCBI): domain Eukaryota; kingdom Metazoa; phylum Chordata; class Chondrichthyes; family Pristiophoridae; genus Pristiophorus; species Pristiophorus japonicus. The sequence continues at coordinate 207,775,513 of NC_091985.1, forward strand.
CATAGCATCCTCCTCGCAGCTCACACTGCCACCCAACTTAGTGTCATCCGCAAATTTTGGGATACTACATTTAATCCCCTCGTCTAAATCATTAATGTACAATGTAAACAGCTGGGGCCCCAGCACAGAACCTTGCGGTACCCCACTAGTCATTGCCCGCCATTCTGAAAAGTACCCATTTACTCCTACTCTTTGCTTCTTGTCTGCCAACCAGTTCTCAATCAATGTCAGCACACTACCCCCAACCCCATGTGCTTTAACTTTGCACATTAATCTCTTGTGTGGGACTTTGTCGAAAGCCTTCTGAAAGTCCAAATACACCACATCAACTGGTTATCCCTTGTCCACTTTACTGGAAACATCCCCACAAGATTTGTCAAGCATGAGTTCCCTTTCACAAATCCATGCTGACTTGGACCTATCATGTCACCTCTTTCCAAATGCGTTGCTATGACATCCTTAATAATTGATTCCATCATTTTACCCACTACCGATGTCAGGCTGACCGGTCTATAATTCCCTGTTTTCTCTCTCCTCCTTTTTTAAAAAGTGGGGTTACATTGGCTACCCTCTACTCCATAGGAACTGATCCAGAGTCTATGGAATGTTGGAAAATGACTGTCATGCATCCGCTATTTCCAAGGCCACCTCCTTAAGTACTCTGGGATGCAGTCCATCAGGCCCTGGGGATTTATCGGCCTTCAATCCCATCAATTTCCCCAACACAATTTCCTGACTAATAAGGATTTCCCTCAGTTCCTCCTTCTTACTAGACCCTCTGACCCCTTTTATATCCGGAAGGTTGTTTGTGTCCTCCTTAGTGAATACCGAACCAAAGTACTTGTTCAATTGGTCTGCCATTTCTTTGTTCCACGTTATGACTTCCCCTGATTCTGACTGCAGGGGACCTACATTTGTCTTTACTAACCTTTTTCTCTTTACATATCTATAGAACTTTTGTAGTCTGTCTTAATGTTCCCTGCAAGCTTCCTCTCGTACCCTATTTTCCCTGCCCTAATCAAACCCTTTGTCCTCCTCTGCTGAGTTCTAAATTTCTCCCAGCCCCCGGGTTCGCTGCTATTTCTGGCCAATTTGTATGCCACTTCCTTGGCTTTAATACTATCCCTGATTTCCCTTGATAGCCACGGTTGAGCCACCTTCCCTTTTTTATTTTTACGCCAGACATGGATGTACAATTGTTATAGTGCATCCATGCGGTCTCTAAATGTCTGCCATTGCCCATCCACAGTCAACCCCTTAAATATCATTCGCCAATCTATCCTATACAATTCACGCCTCATACCTTCAAAGTTACCCTTCTTTAAGTTCTGGACCATGGTCTCTGAATTAACTGTTTCATTCTCCATCCTAATGTAGAATTCCACCATATTATGGTCACTCTTCCCCAAGGGGCCTCGCACAACGAGATTGCTAATTAATCCTCCCTCATTACACAACACCCAGTCTAAGATGGCCTCACCCCTAGTTAGTTCCTCGACATATTGGTCTAGAAAACCATCCCTTCTGGAGCCTGTGCGGGGAGGCAGAGGGAAGTGGAGGGGAGATGGGGGCAGGGGATGCGGGTAAGAGTGGTGGAGGTGGGGGGGGCGGAGAAACCCAGGGCAGGGGACGGGAGGGGCCACTTTGCAGCGGAGGTCTGGGGGGGGGGGGGGGGCGAAGTGTGTTGGAGGGGCGGGCTTGGGGGCTCTGTGCCTCGGTGTGGGGAGTGTTCGGAGTGGGGTGGACGGGTTGACTGCGCAGATGGCGGTTGATGGATGTGGTGTTGTTGGCGTGGCTCTGGGGTGGCCAGGGCTGGGGGCTCGACATCCGGGGGTGTTCGGCATTTGGGAAGGATTCTGACGGGATGGGGCGGGTTGGGTGCGGGGGGAGTGTTCCCGGTGTTGGGTGGGTCCGGAGCCGGGGTGGGGGTCATGGTCTTGGGATGGTGGTGGGCTGTTTGGGGCTGCGATGGGGAGAGACTTCTTCACTTGGGGAGTTGTTGGCCTGTGGGGTTCCCTGCCGCGGAGAGTTGTTGATGCCAGTTCATTGGATGTGTTCGGGAGGGAGTTGGATGTGGTCCTTGCGGCTGGGGGGGGTCGGGGGCTGTGGGGGGGGGCGGATGCTGGGGTGGGTGATCAGCCATGATCTTGTTGAATGGATGTGCAGGCTCGAAGGGCCGAATGGCCTACTCCTGCACCTATTTTCTATGTTTCTATTATGCACTCCAGGAAATCCTCTCCACCGTATTGCTTCCAGTTTGGTTAGCCCAATCTGTATGCATATTAAAGTCACCCATGATAACTGCTGCACCTTTATTGCATGCACCCCTAATTTCCTGTTTGATGCCCTCCCCAACATCACTACTACTGTTTGGAGATCTGTACACAACTCCCACTAACCTTTTTTGCCCTTTGGTGTTCTGCAGCTCTACCCATATAGATTCCACATCATCCAAGCTAATGTCCTTCCTAACTATTACATTAATCTCCTCTTTAACCAGCAATGCTACCCCACCTCCTTTTCCTTTTATTCTATCCTTCCTGAATGTTGAATACCCTTGGATGTTGAGTTCCCAGCCCTGATCATCCTGGAGCCACGTCTCTGTAATCCCAATCACATCATATCTGTTAACATCTATTTGCCCAGTTAATTCATCCACCTTATTACGGATACTCCTTGCATTAAGACACAAAGCCTTCAGGCTTGTTTTTTTAACACCCTTTGTCCTTTTAGAATTATGATGTAGTGTGGCCCTTTTTGTTTTTTGCCTTTGTTTACTCGGCCTTCCACTATTGCTTTTTACCTTTCCACCATCTGTTTCTGACTCCATATTACTTCGCCCTATCTCGCTGCATAGGTTCCCATCCCCCTGACGTATTAGTTTAAACACTCCCGAACTGCATTAGCAAATGTTACCCCCAGGACATCAGTTCCAGTCCTGCCCAAGTGCAGACCGTCCCTTTTCTACAGGTCCCACTTCCCCCAAAACTGGTTCCAATGTCCCAGGAATTTGAATCCCTCCCTCTTGCACCACTGCTCAAGCCACGTATTTAAAGGAGACCTTAATGAGGTGCATAAAATTATGAGGGGCCTAGATAGTGTGGATTTGAAGGACATAGAAACATAGAAAATAGGTGCAGGAGTAGGCCATTTGGCATTTCGAGCCTGCACCACCATTCAATATGATCATGGCTGATCATGCAACTTCAGCACCCCATTCTTGCTTTCTCTCCACATCTCTTGATCCGTTTTAGCCATAAGGGCCACCCTTTTGAATATACCTAATGAACTGGCCTCAACAACTTTCTATGGTAGAGAATTCCACAGGTTCACAATTCTGAGTGAAGAAGTTTCCCCTCATCTCGGTCCTAAATGGCTTATCCTTAGACTGTGACCCCTGGTTCTGGAGTTCCCCAACATCGGGAACATTCCTCCTGCATCTAACCTGTCCAATCCCGTCAGAATTTTATGTTTCTATGAGATCCCTCTCATTCTTCTAAATTCCAGTGAATATAAGCCTAGTCGATCCAGTCTTTCTTCATATGTCAGTCCTGCCATCCCAGGAATCAGTGTGGTGAACCTTCGCTGCACATCTCAATAGCAAGAATGTCCTTCCTCAGATTCGGGGACAAAAACTGTACACAATATTCAAGGTGTGGCCTCACCAAGGCTCTGTACAACTGCAGTAAGACCTCCCTGCTCCTATACTCAAATCCTCTTGCTATGAAGGCCAACATGCCATTTGCTGCCTTCACCGCCTACTGTACCTGCATGCCAACTTTCAATGACTGATGTACCATGTCACCCAGGTCTCGTTGCACCCCCCCTTTTCCTAATCTGTCACCATTCAGATAATATTTTAATAAGGATCTAATTCCCTTAGCAGAGGGGTCAACAACGAGGGGGCATAGATGTAAAGTAATTGGTAGGTGGTTTTGAGGGGAAATGTTTTCACCCAGAGGGTGGTGGGGGTCTGGAACTCACTGTCTGAAAGGGTGGTGGAGACAGAAACCCTCACCACATTTAAAAAGTTCTCGGATGTGCACTTTAAGTGCCGTAACCTACAAGGCTACGGACCTAGAGCTGGAAAGTGAGATTAGGCCGGATAGCTATTTGTCGGCCGGCGCAGACACGATGGGCCGAAATGGACTGCTTCCGTGCTGTAAATTTCTATGATTCTATAATGAGAAACAATTTTGAGTGTCAGAAGGGTCGGTAACCAGAGGACACAGATTTTAGGGGATTGGCAAATGAACTGGATGCTACATGTGGGGGGGAAATTAAGCAGTGAGTTGTCATGGCCCAGAATGCACTGCCTGAAAGGGTGGTGGAAGCAGATTCACTAGTTACTTTCAAAAGAGATAAATATTTGAGTTGGAAAGATTTGCAGGGTTATGAGGCAAGAGCAAGGAATTGGGACTAATTCTACAACTTAGGAGGGGTAAGAGAGGAAATAACTTTCCAGAGAAACTAGAACTGAGTGTTCAGAATTTCTATCTGGGTCTGGCAGGGCAGCTCAGTCTCATGTTTCAATGAAGATATCAATGGATTGGTCAACTGGGCGGAACAGTGGCAAAATGTGAAATCAAATATTCGACACACTGTGTTTGAAACAAAGATAATTTATTCAATATTTATACAGAATATTAATTTCCAGCTCGGGTATAGAGGTTAGTAAGATAATCAGAAACAAATAATAACTGCCAGAATGAATATGGTTCAGTGCTCAATGCACTATTCTATTCACTAATGGTGAGGTGATTACCCAGCATTCCCCATGGGGGAGAATGTGCTGCACCCAGACTACAGGAGCCCAGTGTGTCGGCGTGGGACCCACCTGGGTTTGGAGCATGCGAGGTGCGGTGTTCGGTGCACAGACAGAGGCCGCAGGCGGACAGATGCACGATTCTTTAGCGGGTAGGAAACGGAGGGGTGTGGGGGGGTAACGCACCCACGGGTGGGCTCCATCAACAACTGGTGTAGGCCGCAAGCCCCGAATGAGAACCCACAGCTCCCACGTTTGCAGCTCCGAGCCTTTTTCCTGTAAACAGTCCCAGGTTAAGACCGCCATCTTTGTAAAGGAAATCTGAGAGATTTGTGTGCTGCCATCTTGATTCATCGAGCGATAGCACTTCTGCACGTCCATATTTGTAAAGCAATAAAGAGTGGCTCCCAGTGACCAGGAGAGAAAATCATTGACTCATTGATTTTATTCTCATTCTGCACACGGGGGCTTTCTCAGCATCTCTCCTGAAGGTGCTGGTAAGTGCTGGGTTACAGTTTACAGCTTGCAGAATTGCAACAGGAGGGTCCCAGATTTGGCCCCTTGTGCTCAGAACTGTTCAAGTCCCACATCAGAGTCTTGAGCATTAAAATGCAGGCTGACACTCCAGTGCAGCACTGAGGGAGCGCCGCTCTGTCAGACATGTTAGCTTTCGGATGAAACGTTAAACCCAGGCTCCATCTGCTCTCTCGGGTGGATTTAAAAGATCCCATGACCCTATTTCGAAGAAGAGCAGGGGAGTTAACGCAGCGTCCTGGCCAATGAATATCCCTCAATCAACATCACTAAAATACATTATCGGGTCACTATCACATTGCTGTTTGTGGAAGCTTGCTGTGCACAAATTGGCTGCTGCATTTCCTACATTAAAATAGGAAATACAACACCTGCCCTTTCACCTCCTCTTTTCCCACTGTCCAGAGCCCCAAACACTCCTTCCAGGAAAAACAGTGATTTACTTGTCCAGTTTGAACACCTCTTATCCAGGACTCCCTTATCCAGCACCACCCCTCATCCGGCACCATTCCTGGCCACCAGGTGGCGCATGCGCAGAACACGACCCGTCAAAATCCTACTCACCAATATAATCTTTCTCCTCGATCGGCTGCACCTCCTCGTCGCCCTGCTGGAACTCCTGCAGCCACAGTCCTCTGGCTGGCCGCTCCTCCCCACAGCGCTCCCTCCGGGGGGGGGTCAGGACTCTTCAGGGCTCGCTGATTCTTGGAGGCCCGCTGGCCCGCCGACTCTTCAGCGCCCACTCAGGCCATCGTCCTGTCCTTTCACCCCCCATCCGGCAAAACCCCTCATCCGGCACTGGCTAGGTCCCAAGGGTGCCGGATAAGGGAGGGTCAACCTGTACTGCTTTGAATTTATGTATTCACTGCCACAAAACGGTCTCCTCTACATTGGAGAGACCAAACGTAGATTGGGTCATCGCATTGAGGAACATCTCCGTTCAGTCGCAAGTGTGACCCTAAGCTTCCGGTCGTTTGTCATTTTAATTCTCCGGGCCATTCCCACTCTGACCTCTCCATCCTCGGCCTCCACTGTTCTAATGAAGCACGAGGCACAGTATTTCATCTTTCGATTAGGCATTCTACCTTCCGGACTCAACATTGGGTTCAACAATTTCACTTCATAACCACTGCTCCCATTTTTTAGTACAGCAGCTGTTGGTAATGATTCTCCTATTGCCATTTATACCTCCTCAAGACCATATTTTGTTTCTTGGCCCATTACCATCTCCTTTTGCCTTGCTTTATCATCCCTTTTGTCAGTTAATCACTCCTGTCTTTCCTCCCCTCCCCTCTTTCCCTACCTCTGCGCTTAGTTAAAACCTGTTACATCTCTAACTTTTTCTAGTTCTGATGAAAGGAACGTGACTTGAAACGTTAACTCTGTTTTTCTCCACAGATGCCACCTGAGCATTTCCATTATTTTCTGTTTTATTTCAGGTTACCAGTGAGTGTAGAACTGAACCCAGCCAGACTTGGTAGTGAAAACTGGGAGCAGACGATAAACTGTCTTGAGACATGCGATGTGTTTGGATTCCAGGACAGGGAGGAGCGACAGTGTGTCGGATGGGGATTTACAGCACAGGGAGGTGGGACAGTGTGTAGGATGGGGATTTACAGCACAGGGAGGTGGGACAGTGTGTAGGATGGGGATTTACAGCACAGGGAGGAGGGACAGTGTGTAGGATGGGGATTTACAGCACAGGGAGGAGGGACAGTGTGTAGGATGGGGATTTACAGCACAGGGAGGTGGGACAGTGTGTAGGATGGGGATTTACAGCACAGGGAGGAGAGACAGTGTGTAGGATGGGGATTTACAGCACAGGGAGGTGGGAAGTGTATAGGATGGGGATTTACACACAGGGAGGAGGGAGAGTGTGTAGGATGGGAATTTACAGCACGGGGAGGTGGGACGTGTGTAGGATGGGGATTTACAGCACGGAGGTGGGAGAGTGTGTAGGATGGGGATTTACAGCACAGGGAGGAGAGACAGTGTGTAGGATGGGGATTTACACACAGGGAGGTGTGAGAGTGTGTATGATGGGGATTTACAGCACAGGGAGGTGGAACAGTGTGTAGGATGGGGATTTACACACAGGGAGGTGGGAGAGTGTGTAGGATGGGGATTTACAGCACAGGGAGGAGAGACAGTGTGTAGGATAGGGATTTACAGCACAGGGAGGAGGGAGAGTGTGTAGGATGGGGATTTACAGCACAGGGAGGAGAGACAGTGTGTAGGATGGGGATGTACAGCTTTGGATGAACATAGAGGAAGGCTTGTTCCATAGAAACTAGAATTGTCTGTTCTGTACTTAGTGATGAGTTCTGTAATCTCCTTTTACAGGTATTAGAAAGGGAGGATTTGCAGACGGGATACTCAAACTAAACATTACATCAAGATCTGACAGAGTCGCTCAATTCCTCAGGATCTGAATATCATCAGCCTTTGAATGTGGAAAGCAAAATCTTTGTCTGTTCTGTCTGGGAAAAGATTTCAAACATCAGTGTGACTGGAGAAGCACCGAGACACACACACACACCGAGGGGAAGTGTTCCAGTGCACTGCCTGTGGAAAGAGCTTTAACCAGTTGCACAGCCTGAAAAAACATCGCACCATTCACAGCGGGGAGAAACCGTACACGTGTTCTGTGTGCAGACGAGGCGTCAACTGATCATCCAACCTGCAGAGACACAAGGACACGCGCACCATGGAGAAACCGTGGAAATGTGGCGACTGTGGGAAGGGATTCAATTCTCCATCTGACCTGGAAATTCATCGACGCAGTCACAGTGGGGAGAGGCCGTTCGCCTGCTCCATGTGTGGGAAGGGCTTCACTCAGTCATCCCATCTGCTGACACACCAGCGAGTTCACACTGGGGAGAGACCATTTACCTGCTCCATATGTGGGAAGGGCTTCACTCAGTCATCCAACCTGCTGACACACCAGCGAGTTCACACTGGGGAGAGGCTGTTCACCTGCTCCATGTGTGGGAAGGGATTTACTTGTTCATCCCACCTGCTGAGACACCAGCGAGTTCACACTGGGGACAGACCATTCACCTGCTCTCAGTGTGGGAAGGGATTCACTCAGTCATCCAGCCTGCTGACACACCAGCGAGTTCACACTGGGGACAGACCGTTCACCTGCTCGGGGTGTGGGAAGGGATTCACTCGGTCATCCGACCTGCTAAAACACCAGGGAGTTCACACTGGGGAGAGACCGTTCACCTGCTCGAGGTGTGGGAAGGGATTTACTCGGTTACCCAACCTGCTGAGACACCAGCGAGTTCACAAGTGACTGCAGGGGTTGGATTCTGCTGTTATTGCTGCTGTTATTCACATCCTGCTGAATCGTGTTCATTCTGTTGGTTGGCATTTCTTTCTGCTGATGTTAATAACCCTTCAACTAGGCTAGAGTTTAATATTTTGATATTTCAAATAACAGTATGTTGATATTTGATGTCTCCAATATAAAGGAGATTAATTGATGTCCTGTTACTGACTGCTCCATTTTTGATCGGGACGGAGGTGCGGTGAGAGATCGGGGCCCAGGAGGGCCGTGATCAGGGCCCAGGGGCAGCACGGACCAACTCACACTGCGATCTACGGACAGTAGGAGCATGTGTGCGCACTCGGTCCGTGCAGCAGAGCTTGGTCTCCAGTCGTCTTGGTTAACCTTTGTCACTGGATCAAGACCTAGCTCTAAGATTTATTAGATCTGTCAGATTTATTATATCTGTCAGAAGAGACTTATATCTGTGACCACAACAAACCACGCCAGGTACAGGTATTTTGTAAATAACCACAACAGATTTTATTAAGTATTTTGCTTCCAGTACAAAGAAATAATACTTAATAAGGCGATAGTCGACAGTCTTTGAAACCTCAAAGGTAGCCCACTGAGTGACCACGGCGCTTGTCTCTTGCTGCGTTCTGTTGACCATAGTCCTCCTTCAGTTTCTTTCTGTGTTGGCGCTGCCCCAAAAGTCCAATAGCTGTTACTTTATACCTTTTCCTCCCATACAAATGCTGTGAGAGTCTGCAGCTGTCTCAGGCTTACAATAAATCATTCTAAGTCTGTGCCTCTGACCTTCTATGTTATCTCTCGTTCTTCTCTGAGAACTTTTACAAAGACTGTGTCACAGAATTCATTACTGAGCTTGGCTTTACAAAATGGTACATGCTGAATACTTTTATTGATTATTATTTAGCCTTGGCCATTCTAGTTCTAAATGAAGCTGTTTCAGCAAATTACAAAACAATGGTTAACATGGATGTTATGTATGTAACACCTTGTAACCAGCATTCTACCACCACCAGAAGGCGCATCTGTTGGGATCCCAGCATCCCTTTGGAACACTGCATATAAGCAGGCCTCCCATGCTGTGCCAGTACACTGGAGTCAGAATAAAGAGACTAAGGTCACATTTACTCAAGTCTACAGTACTTAGTCACATTGCTTTATTTGAGACATAATAATAATAATGGCTTAATCTACCATGATGCTTTGCTTAGAAATGGTTAACATAAGCTTACACACATTTTACTTACTTTTATCATATAACAGTTAAACAAAAGCATTATTAAAACACTATCCCAACATGCAGATAAGTTTTATCATACAATCCCCAGCTTGCGGCCGAGGTATTCTTTCTGACGCCTCACTTTGTCATGATATTGGCTAGCCCTCTTAATCTGGATCAGCAGTATATCCAGATCAATTCACTACCTCCGATATCCATACGTCTTATGACACTAACTTCTTCCTTTCTGAATTATGGTATGAATGGAAGATGAGAACGGGTTAGAGAGTAGGGGTGAAAGAGGATTTGGGGTGAGGGGGTTGGAGAGTAGGGGTGAAAGAGGAGTTGGAGTGAGAGGGTTGGAGAGCAGGAGTGAGTGAGGGAGGTTGGAGAGTGACGGAGAAGGGGAGGTTGGGGTGAGGGAGGCAGGAAAGTAGGTCTGAAGGAGAAGTGGCATGAGGAAATTGAAGCGTCGAGTGAAAGAGGAGTTGGGGTAAGTGGGGTTGGAGAGTTGGGGTGAGGGTGAATGGAGAGGAGTTGTAATGGAGGAAATGCAGCAGCCAATTTGCGCACAGCAAGATCCCACAAATAGCCATGTAATGATGACAAGATAATCTGTTCTCAGTGATGTTAGGTGAGGGATACATGTTGTCCTGGACACCCGCGAGAACTCCGCCTGTTCTTCCTCAGAATCGTGACCGTGGGATCTTTTACACCCAACTTAAAGGCTAGACGGGGCATCGGTTCAATGTCTCCTCTGAAAGACGGCACCTCTGACAGTGCAGCGCTCCCTCTGTACTGGCACCTGGAGTCTCAGTCTAGATTATGTGCTCTGGTCTCTGGATTGGGAACTGAACCCTCGATCCCCTGACTCAGGGCCGAGAGTGCTACCACTGAGCCAAGGCTGACATGGTCTGTTCCCTGTTCCCATGACACTAGACCGTGCCTGTGTTATTACACTAACCCCACCCATTCATACTGCAGTGGGCCTTCACTCTGTTATTAGACATTCGGCAAAGCATTTACTACAACAACAAAACAACCAGAACTTACATTAATATAGTGCCTTTAACGCAGTGAAACATCTCACTGCGCTTAACAAGATCGATATTAATAAAAAAAACATTTTTGAGACAGAGCCATAGAGAAAGATATCAGGACAGATTCCCAAAAGGTTGATCGAAGAGGTAGTTTTTAAGAAGAACCTTGAAAGAGGAGGTGGAGGTTCAGGGGGAATTCCAAAACTTAGAGCCTCGGCAGCTGAAGGCATGGCTGCCAATGGTGGAGCGATTAAAATCGGGGATGACCAAGAGGACAGATTTGGAAGAGCACAGGGATCTTGGAGGGTTGTGGGGCTGGAGGAGATTACAGAGATAGGGAGGGGCGAGGGCCTGGAAAGTTTTGATACCAAGGATTAGAATTTTAAAATCGAGGCGTTGCTTAACCGTGGGCCAATGTAGGTCAGTGAGCACAGGGATGATGGGTGAATGAGATTATAGCAATCTTCATAGGCAGTTCCTCGTATCGAGGATGACTTGCTTCCACACCAAAAAGGGATGAGTTCACAGGTGTTTCAATGACAGAGCTAGATCTTAGTCCAGTGGCAAGGATTAACTGACGATGGGAGACCAGCTCTGCTGCATGGAACTAGGGCACGGACTCTGCTGCACACATATTGCAGAGTGGGCTGGCCCGTGTAGCCCCTGGGTCCTGGTCACACGTCGTTCCACGATCACTCGCCACTCCTGCTGTACCTGCCCACGCTCCAATCAGTGATCTGGATTATGGTGACATTCTATCCAGTCGCCCTCTTCACAGCCGTCGCTCTCCAGCACGCAATACCTTGAAGTATGAATGCCGGGTCGGGCCACATGCTGCTCCTTTGAAGGCCCCGACCTACTGATGGTCTTTGCAGGTCGGGGCTACCACGCCGAATGCAATATGCCCTGACTTGCATGCATTATTAGATGAGACCCAATCTTTGTTTGAGTGCACTAGATACTGGCTGTGTGACTATCACACTAGATCTCGCATTGTGTTCAGTGTAACACTAGAGTCTGCCTCTTTTATTATTGGAACCAACACTGTCTTTGTTACTCTCACAGTGGGCCATGCATTTGCTGCTATTACTCTGGACCAGTCTCCAATCTTATTGTATGAGACCCTGTCTCTTGGATTGTTACACTGGACCCGGCCTCTGCTGTTATTAGAAAATAACCTGCCCCTTTTATTCCATTTCGAGTGCATGCCTCCAATATTATAACTCTAGATCTTGTCTCTGTTGTATCCAATAGAGTATGTTTCTGGTATTGTTAAAGTGGACCCAGCTTCTGTTAGTGTTACATGATCACCTCTTTCAGTTATTATTGCAAAAAAACTTTCAATTATTGAAGATTTGTTTCTAGTGTAAAACTGGGCCCTGTCTCAGATATTACTGCACTCAACCCTGTCTATATTACACTAGACCCCGTCCCTGTTTATATTACACTAGACCCTGTCTCTGTTTCTATTACCCGAGACATCCCCCATTTTCTCTCAGACCTATTCATTTACAGCGCCTGCTGACAAATTAAGAGTTTGTTTTGGGGGGGCAGAGGAGACTCCGATTTCAGTCACACATTCTCACTCGAGCCCTTTTCATGTTTTTTTTTATTCCAGTTGAGTGTCAATCCGTTTATTAACCCGAAATTCCCCGCAGTGTAACAACCCAGAATGGGAGTTCTTACGGAGACCAGAATGGGACAGCGTGAGCATTCTGTCCCTCTTCTTTTTTTACAGAAGGACTCCTAATTCTGGTGTTACTCCCACCGCAGCTCCTGCGAAAAGCTCACTTTTACAAAGATTGAGTTTGATTATTGCCATGCATCCGATTTGTCTCGGTTTAGGGCCGAAAGCACTACTTAATTCACAAAACAACTGCAATACTATGTGAGCGATGGTGGTATAGCGGTGAGCATAGCGAGCTTTCAAGTAGACCCAGATGCAATTCCCGGTAATTGTATCGGTACTTTTAATACCCCTCGCTGATCAGAACTTATTTATGCTGGATTATCGAACCAACAATGTCAATGCAATTTCTAATTTAAAACTGACAAAGTGTTTGACAAATTATCCTTGTACATCTCCCAAAAAATTAAGATGGACTTTAAATTAATAAATGAGTTCTCTGTCAGAAACAATAGTGAAAATGGTAGTTAAGTGACACAAAAATGTCAGAAGAGCAGAGTTCAGGTGACAAACAATGCGACGGATTGTCCAGGTGAAGGTAATATTGAAACAACTAATGTAGTTACTGCAGTGACCGATAGGAAAGGGGTTGAATTAAACGGTGGGAGGAAGGCAGCATCAGGGCGGAAGGACAGGACCAGGGACCGTGTTTGTAGTTTACTGCGGGAAATTCCAGCGATGCTAAGGTCGAACCGGACAGTGAAGCTGCTTATCTGAGAATTCAAAACTAAATCTACAGCTGGAACTGCAAAGGTTCGCAACACAATTGTTCAGGAAATAACTACAGTAAATTCAGTCTAAAGGGTGATGCGTTTGTGCAGCTCTTTCAGAGAGGCTGTGGGTGGCTCTTAAAAGAGCCGTCGTGTTTTGGGTTTGTTCTGTCAGGACATCGTGGAGGTGTACTTGGTCACCGCCTTTGTCCCTTCCGACACGGCGTGCTTGGCCAGCTCCCCGGGCAGCAGCAGGCGCACGGCGGTCTGGATCTCCCGGGAGCTGATGGTGCGGCGCTTGTTGTAATGGGCCAGGCAGGAAGCTCGAAAATATCGTTCACAAACGAGTTAATGGCCTTGGAGGAGATGCCGGTGTCGGGGTGAACCTGCTTCATCACTTTGTAGATGTAGATGGAGTAACTCTTCTTCCTCGACTTTTACGCTTCTTGCCGTCCTTCGGTGGTGTTTTCTTGATTACCTTCTTGGCATCTGTGTTTCTTTTCTTCAACCATCGTCTCATTCAGCCTGGCATAGTTTGATGGGAACTGTGCTCCGGGCTCGCATTATATAGGCAGCCCCACACTCCGCCCACAGCCCTATGCTAATGAGGAATGGGTGAAGGCAATGATTGTGATTGGTTTATTGGCCGCATTGTCAATTTCCATTGTTCTGTATCTCTCTGGTCTCTTTAAACATCCAATCAGACTTCTTGCTCCCCACCATCTCAAATTCATGAATTAGGTCATCAATCCCCTCCCGATTTATATTCTGTTCTTTGTGTTTCTATTCTGCTCTCGGTCAAAAATGGTTAATGACGGCCGGTCTTATGAGGAAGGTTCATTCATTTTGTTCCTATTAAAATATGTGCATATAATACATATTATATATATTTTTTTTCAATAATCTGAACAACAAACTCACTGCTGTGTTTATCAATCTAGATTTCTGCATGTTCAACAGACATTGACCGGTTTAGAACTGAGATTGCCTGCAGGTCACATCTGGTCAGGAAATTCCCATCTTAACAACCGTAGGGATTTAATATTAGGTAGAGAAATAAAGACTTGGATTTATATTGCGCCTTTCATGATCAGCGGACGTCTGCAAATGCTTCACAGCCAAGAAATACTTTTGGAAGTGTAATCACTGTTGTAATGTAGGAAAGCCAGCAGCTCCCACAAACAGCAATGTGACAATGGTCAGATAATCTGATGTGTTATGTCGATTTAGAGAGAAATATTGCCCAGGACACCGAGCATAACTCCCCTGCTCTTCTTCGAAATAGTGCTATGGCATCTTTTATGTCTACCTGAGAGAACATACCGTGTTGCGGTTTAACGTCTCATCCAATAGATGGCACCCCCAACACTGCAGCGCTCCCTCAACACTGCACTGGAGTGTCAGCCTACATTTTTGTGCCCCAATCCCAGGAGTGGCTTGAACCCTTATGACTCAGAGCTGAGAGTGCTACCAACTGATCCACAGCTGATACGATTGTGATCAATATATCTGTTTCTTCAGACACTAACCAGCCTTTTCACAGATGCAGTGGGTGGCTCTGAATAGAGCCTTTGTGTTATTGGATTAATTCTTGTCTGCTTTACTTGCTCTTGCTGGGCTCAGCTTTGGTTTTGTTTGTCAGGAGCACCGCCTGGATATTAAGCAGTTCAGCCACGAACTTATTGAATTCGCGGAGCAGGCTCCAGGGGCCTTATGACCTCATATTTCTGATTTTCTTACAGCTGGCATTCTCTGGTATGTGAGTATTGTTTTTTTCCTCAGTTTCTGGTAGTCGGATTTGGGTTTCATTATACACCGGTCAGCTTCTGTTCTGTGAGTACGATTGTCATTTTATATCTGTCTTCTCTGGGATGTGTGGGTCTTACTTTGCAGCTGTCAGTTTCTGGTATGTGAGTGTGGATTGTATTAAGTATCTGCCAGTATCTGGGATGAGGGTATGATCTATACTGTGTATCTGTCTGCCTCTGGTTTGTTAGTGTATGTTTGACTATGTGTCTGTCAGTATTTGGGAAGTGACTGTTTGACTCTGTAACTGACACTCTTTGGTAAGTGAATGGTGTTTCATTCAGTACCTGTCTGTGTCTGGGATGTGAGTACAAGTTTTAATGTGTACCCAGCAGTTTATGCTTTGAGTATTGGTTTTAATTTGTAAATTTGTTTATCAGATTATACATCTGTGGCTCTGACTCAGTATCTTTCAAGCTCTAGTATGTGAATGTGGAGCTAATTCTGTACCTGTGAGTTTGGATTTCACACCGTACTTGTCAGTCACTTCTATCTGATTGTGGCTTTACCTTGTACCTGTCAATCTCTGGTATGTGAGTTTGGGGATTATTCTGTACTTGTCAGTTTCAAGTATGGGAATGTGGGTTTATTCTATACGTGTTAATCTGTACTATATGAGTGTGTGTTTTATTCTGTACCTGTCAGTTTCTGGTATGTAGTGTGGGGTTTAATCTGTACCTGTCAATTTCTGGTATGTGAGTGTGGGTTTTAATCTGTACCTACAAACATACGAACAATGACAGACAGGTAAAGACCACCCAGTCCATCGAGCCTGTCCCACACAGTTGCAATACCTGGTGTATCACAACTTCTACACTCCACCCCACCCAAAATCATGTGATCTCCTGGGAGAGGCAAAAAACCAGATTAAAAAACCCAGATCAATTTGGAAAAGAAAATCTAAGAAAATCTTCTCCGTCTGATCTGGGCGATCGAAATTAGTCCAGGAGATCACTCTGGCCATTAAATTCCCTGCAGTACCTCCCTTCTGTAAGAGGTAATCTCTGCTGCAGCCAGAAACAAATCCAGCTTTTGCTTGAAGGGATTCAGTGAGTCTGCATCCATCACATGAAACGGCAGCTTGTTCCAGAGGTCTACTATTCTCTGTGAAAAGAACCACCTCCTGATATCGAACCTAGATCTAGCCTTGTACAACTTAAATTTATGCTTATGGTCCTGCCTAACCTATTTAATTGATATAAACGGTCAGCTGGAACACTGTCTATTCCCTTCATTATCTTATAAACCTTAATCATATCCCCCCCCCCTAAGTCTATGTTGCTCTAAGTTATAAAGTCCCAACTCTTTTATCATATCTTGATAACTAAGAAGCTTTAGACTTGGAATTAATCTAGTGGTCATCTTCTGCACCCTTTCCTGAGCCTGAATATTGTGCACCATGTGAGGCGACCAAAACTAGACACAATATTCCAAGTGTGGCCTGACTGAGGTCTTGTACAAGTACAAAACTGTACACCTCGTCTTATACTCCATTGTCCCATGGATACACCCCAACACCCTATTTGCTCTAGCTATCGCTGCACGGCATTGCTCGTGTACCTTTAAGGATGTATGCACGAGAATGCCCAAATCTCTTTCTATCTCCACCATCTTTAATACCTTTCCCTGGAAAGTGCATGAATGTTGGGCATTTGCCCTGCCCACATGTATAAAACTGCACTTATCTAAGTTATACATTATTTTCCAGTCTTGAGCCCAGTCTCCCAACACATTAAGATCTGCCTGCGTCAGACGAGCCTCTTCTACAGTTCTAGCACTCGCACAGATCTTGGCATCATCTGCAAATTTGCAAATTGTGCCGTCAACCCCTGAATCCAAATGATTAATAAAAAGTGAAAAGCAACGGTCCCAACACTGATCCCTGTGGGACACCACTGGTAACCGGTCTCCAAACAGTTCCAAATCCATATATAACTATTCTATGCCTGCATCCTGACAGCCAGTTCTGAATCCAGCCCAATATATTTCCACTAATACCAGAGGCTCTGATCTTATAAAGAAGCCTCTTGTGCAGTACATTGTCAAAAGCTTTTTGGAAATCTAAGTAGACAATGTCTATTGGGCTTCCCTCATCCACCAACTTTGTATATTTTTCAAAAAATACAATTAGATTTGTGAGACATGTCCTCTTTAGTATGATGCCAGGTTGGGGATCCCTAATATGTCCCTTATTATCCAATTTTTCATATATTGCATCCCTTATGACTCTTTCAAGCATCTTACCTATTACTGATGTTAAACTGATGGGCCTATAGTTACCCGGGTCTGCCTTGTCACCTTGTAAAAAATTGGAACTACATTAGCCTCCTAATTTATAGGAACCATTCCAGAGTGCAGTGAGCTATTAAAAATATAGGCCAGGGGCTCGCACAGCACATGTTCCATCTCCCGGAGGACCTTTGGGTGGATAGCATCCGGCCCTGCTGCTCTTTTTTAAGTTCTTAATCTGGCAGATGGAGTATAATGTGGGAAAATGTGAGGTTATCCATTTTGGCAGGAAAAATAAAAAAGCAAATTATTATTTAAATGGAGAGAGATTACAAAATTCTGCAGTACAGGAGGGACATGGGGTCCTTGTGTATGAAACGCAAAAAGTTAGTGTGCAGGTACAGTAAGTAATCAGGAAGGCAAATGGAATGTTGGCCTTTATTGCAAGGGGGGTGGAGTATAAAAGAAGAGAAGAGACTTTTGTAGGAATTGTGCAAAACAAATGGATTTCTATCCATGATATTGTTAGTTCCAATATGTAAACCTACTACAGTATCTTGGCACTCACCTTTCATTAGTTCTTCCGCATAATCCTGGAGATCAGTGACCTTGGCCTGTGTAAAACAGAAGACTGTTCTTGACAGAGCCTTACCTCTACATCGGGTGTTGTCTGTGTGTTTGATGGTGGAGTCCCCAATGAGCATTGCTCTTCGTTGGCTGTTCAAACGATGTCCTCTTGGACTTTGCAGCCATCCTCTTATCTTTTCCAAGATGCTGACATGAGGATTGAGGTTCAGTGTCACTGGTGCTGACATCACTGCCTGTTGTGTTCTCCAAATCACAAAGCGGGGCATATCTGTTTGAAGTAATAAGAGAATCCAAAGAAACTGTCCCTTTAAATGGGCACAGAGACTCTCTCCCTTTAAACAGGCACAGAGATTATGTGAAACTAAGAAAGAAGCATTATTGGCCGACTAAAAGTAAACTGAATGCTGGCACCTGTAAGTAGCGCTCCACCAGCCGACATCCGACTGAAACCCGACTGCTGAAACTGTCGTCATCAGTGCCAGGCACAGGACCAGGGGATGAGGGCCAATTTTTGGTCCGGGGCTCTGTGCATGGTGATGACATCAGCATCATGGAGTGTAGCAAAGCGGGATGCAAAGTCTTACCGTCGCTGCAAAACTCCCACCAAATTTAGCGGAAAGCGCTGTTCTCACCGCGCCCAGTCACAAATTCATTTGTACCCATTATCGCCAGCTGGGGGTGTTAACGAGAGAAGCAAAGCAGCAAAATTTCACCCCCCTCTCCCTTTAAACAGGCACAGAGACACTGCAAATTTAAAAAAAAATGCAGAGACACTACCCCTTTAAACAGGCACAAGGACACTGCCCCTTTTAACCATCCCAGAGACACTGCCTCTTTAAACACGCAGTGACGCCCTCAAAGCCTCCTTGAACAAGTGCATCATCATCATCGTAGGCAGTCCCTCGAAATTGAGGAAGACTTGCTTCCACTTTAAAAGTGAGTTCTTAGGTGACTGAACAGTCCAATATGGGAATTACAGTCTCTGTCACAGGTGGGACAGTCGTTGAAGGGTGGGTGGGACTGGTTTGCCACACACTTCTTCCGCTGCCTGCGCTTGATTTCTGCATGCTCTCGGCGATGAGACTCGAGGTGCTCAGCACCCTCCCAGCTGCACTTCCTCCACTTAGGGCCGATTTTGGCCAGGGACTCCCAGGTGTCGGTGAGGGTGTTGCATTTTATCAAGGAGGCTTTGAGGGTGTCCTTGAAATGCTTCCTCTGCCCACCTGGGGATCGCTTGCCATGTCGGAGTTCTAAGTCGAGTGCTTGCTTTGGGAGTCTTGTGTCAGGTATACGAACGATGTGGCCTGCCAACCGGAGCTGGTCGAGTGTGTCCAGTGCTTCGATGCTAGGGATGTTGGCCTGATTGAGGACGCTAACGTTTGTGCGTCTGTACTCCCAGGGAATTTGTAGGATCTTGCGGATACATCGTTGGTGGTAATTCTGCAGCGATTTGAGGTATCTACTGTGTATGGTCCACGTCTCTGAGCCATACAGGAGGACAGGTATCTCTACTGCCCTGTAGACCATGAGCTTGGTGGCAGATTTGAGGGCCTGATCTTCAAATACTCTTTTCCTCAGGCGGCTGAAGGCTGCGCTGGCGCACTGGAGGCAGTGTTGTATCTCGTCATCAATGTCTGCCCTTGCTGCTAATAGGCTCCCAATGTATGGAAAGTGGGCCGCGTTGTCCAGGGCCGTGCCGTGGATCTTGATGACTGGGGGGCAGTGCTGTCTGGTGGGGTCAGGTTGGTGGAGGACCATTCTCTAACGGATGTTTAGTGCAAGGCCGATGCTTTCGTACGCCTCAGTGAAGAGGTTGACTATGACTTGGAGTTCAGTCTCTGAATGTGTGCCGATGCAGAACAAGTGCAACATTCCCCACCGACACCTGGGAATCCCTGGCCGAAGACCGCCCTAAGTGGAGGAAAAGCATCCGGGAAGGCGCTGAGCACCTCGAGTCTCTTCGCCGGGAGCAAGCTGAAGCCAAGCGTCGACAGTGAGACCCGTTCCTTTAACCACCATCTGTCCCACCTATGAAAGAGACTGTACGTCCCACATTGGACTCTTCAGTCACCTGAGAACTCATTTTTAATGTGGAAGCACGTCATCCTCGACTTTGAGGGACTACCTCAGAAGAGAAGACCCTGCCCCCTCAGGGAGAGCGCGCCCTGTATTGATTGGTACCGTAGCCCCGCCCCCGCCGCTGATTGGTGCAGAGCAGCGGCCGCTGGGTGGGCTGATGCCCCGTGCGGCCTCGCCATTGGCTGCGGGCTGAGTGGCGGCGGCGCGCGGGAGGGCGGTTGGCCGGCGGGCTCTGCTCGCGGCCCGGATGTTCGGAGAGCCGTTGTGGAGATTGCCGCGCGGACTGTCTCACTCAGTGACTCCGCGGCGGCGGCAGCGATAGGAGCGATCTAGGTCCAGGTTCCGTGCGGACTGTCTCACTCAGTGACATCGCGGGGGGCGGTGGCAGAGGTAGGAGCGGCCCGGGGCGGCCCAGGCTCCGTGCGGACTGTCTTACTCACTGACAACGTGGGCGGCGAGGTTTGGGTCGTCGGTGGGTGGCGGCTGCAGGATAGCTTCGAGAGGTGATGGGCCTTGGTGACTGGCGGGGGGAGAGTGAGATGGCAGTTTGTCGAGGTGGGGAGGTGGGGGGGAGGGGAGGGAGTGCGGTCCGGAGCGAGAGGGGCGGGGCTTTCACTGACGTCATAGTTTGTCCCGCTGCAGGGCAGGGAGCATGCGCGACGGCCATCTTAGTGCAGGGAGGCCCTCAGGTACAGGATGGTGACCAGTGACATGAATACATAAGAATATAAGAAATAGGAGCAGGAATAGTCCATTTAGCCCCTGGAGCCTGCTCCTCCACTCAATAAGATGATGGCTGCAGCATCTGGAGTGGTTGTCCTTGGAGCAGTGAAGGTGCAGGACAGTTTTAAAAGAGTTGCTCACAATTGGGAAGGCTTTAGATTGAGTCAGGGAACAGAGTGGTTCTGCTCACACAATCAGAATGGAAGAAGCCCATTTGGCCCGTCGAGCCCGTGCTGGCTCCCAGCTCGTCCCACACTCCCACCCTTTACCCCTGAGCCCTGCAAATGTTTTTCTTTCAGATACTTATCCAATTCCCTTTTGGAAGTTGTGATCGAGTCTGCCTCCACCACCCTTTCAGGCAGTGCATTCCAGATCCTAACCACTCGCTGTGTACAAAAGTTTTTTCTTGCATCGCCTTTGGTTCATTTGCCACTGTAAGGGTGGGGGGTGGCGGTGTTTGGGGTGTGTTTTGGTCTCTGAGGGGGTCAGGTTCCCTTCTGACCAACTTGAGCGGTTTTGAATCGCTCCCCCTCCCTTGGGTTCTGTACTCTGGATTTATTTGGGGGATGGGGACACTGGTTTGATGCAAAGAACTTTGGTTTTATTACAGTCCAGGTAATACAGGCTTATTACTCTAGTAAGAAAATACACAGCCAAACTTACAATCACTCTAATAAAGAACAGTATAAGGAAAGGTACAAGGTCAAACTTAAAATCACTCTAAAAGTACCATACACTACACGTTCAAAGGGGTTTGCAGTAAAATTATAACTCCCACCTCCCAATACCTAATTCTAGCTTGGTTAGACTCCAGGGCAGGGACTTGTGCTTACTGATCCTTTTGATAGTTAATGGTAGATGGTGATGGTCTTCCTTCCTTCAGGACTTCAAGCCTTCGAGGCTGGAGAAGTTAGTTTTGCCCATTGTCTTGATGAGGTAGTAGTGACCACCCCTCTCCCCCACCAACCTCTGTTGAAAACAGTGGCCAGTTATACGATTTCAATGTTCTAATCTTGCCACCAAATCTCTTCACAATCCTTTGTATAATTTTGGCGGGCTTGGTTCTTCTTTGTAATATTTTGTCGGGCTTGTTAAAGTTGATAATGTCTTGGGTGGGTTGATCTTCGAAAAACTGTTTCCTGATGGAAATATTAGTTCGGTAATTGCAATAGTCTTTGTCTTTTGCATACAGGCTGGATTGGGCCTCTTTGTGATGTTTCTGCTGAAAATGGTTTGTCCAGACCCATGTTGATGGGGAGCTATCTCTGGGTGATACTGTGATGGTAATGTCTCTTGTGGAGGAAGATTTCCAAATACTCATTCTTCCAGACAGATTAACCCAGTCCTCACACCCAGACAGTCCCAATAATCAAGTGGACTTCTTTAGTTCCCTAGGTCCGCCCACAGGCTTGAATTTGTCTTGTAAAAGTTCATAATTCTATTAAAGTTCGTAGTTTCTTCCATAAGCACTTTAGAGTTCCAAACTTTTTGGTAGATAGTCCCAAATTAAATTTCCTTTCGAATGAGCCAAAACACAGGGAGAGTGGGGGGTGGGTTCTGGTG
This sequence comes from Pristiophorus japonicus, assembly GCF_044704955.1. Classification (NCBI taxonomy): domain Eukaryota; kingdom Metazoa; phylum Chordata; class Chondrichthyes; family Pristiophoridae; genus Pristiophorus; species Pristiophorus japonicus. The sequence goes on from NC_091985.1 coordinate 207,797,760, forward strand.
AATTTTGCGCTCTGCTGTCTCCTCAGTTTCTCTCTCTACCCTGTCCAGACCCCTCATGATTTTGAATACATCTATCTAATCACCTCTTAACCTTTTCTGCTCTAAGGAGAACAACTCCAGTTTCTTTAGTCTATCCATGTAACTGAAATCCCTCATCTCGTGAATCATTCTTGTAAATCGAATGCCTTAACATCCTAATGTGCGATGCCCAGAATTGGACACAATACTCCAGTTGAGGCCGAACCAGTGTTTTATAAAGGATCATCATAACCTCCTTGCTTTTGTACTCTATGATGCCCAGGATCCCGTAAGCTTTATTAACTGATTTCTCAACCAGTCCTGACACCTTCAGAGATTTGTGCACATATACCCGCAAATCTCACTGTTCATGCACCCCCTTTAGGATTGTACTCTTTAGTTTATTTTGCGCCTCCTCGTTCATTTAATCATGCTTCTCCAATTTTATTTCTTAACTCAGATTCACGGCCTCATTTTATTTCTTCCTCTGAGCACTTAACTCAATCTGGCAGCATGATGTTGGCGAGTAGTGATTAATTGCCCTGGGAACCAACAGGAAGAGAGCTCAGAGGCCGGAGGGCCCAGGGAGCAGAATGTTCTGCAACCAATCCTGAGTCAGGTGAGTCAGTGTGAACTCCTGTTAAACTATTTATCTTTTAAAAGTTAGATCACAATTTTTTTTCTCAACAAAACAGTTTAACATTTGTCAGTATTTTGGGTCCCTCGAGTTCCTATTATGAGTTTCAGGTACTTCAGTGCCAAGTGAACTAGGTGTTTAAAGATCATTCAATTCCCTCTTTCCACTTTGCTGTTAGTTAAATGTACAGTGATTGATTTCCTCTCATTATGCATTTGTAGTAGTTAAGGTAACATCCTTCCTGTTGGCAGTGAGTCATTCTGTGCTGGGTGAGATGGCTGGTGGCATTAGCCTTTAAAATTGTCATCCTCTTGTTCAAATCTCTCCAGGGTCTCGCCCCTCCCTATCTCTGCAACCTCCTCCTGCCCACCAACCTGCTTAATAGGCTGGGTTTGTTTTCTTTGAAACAGAGGAGTATATGGGGAGACCTTAATGAGGTCTATAAAATTATGAGGGACCTAGATAGAGCGGATAGGAAGGACCTGTTTCCCTCAGCACAGGGGTCAACAACAAGGGTGTATAGAGTTAAAATAATTGTGGGGGAGGTTTAGAAGCGATTTGAGGGGAAATTTCTTCACCCAGAATGTGCTGGGGGTCTGGAACTCACTGCCTGAAAGGGTGGAAGGTTCAGAAACCCTAGCCACAGTGCGCCTGCGAGGCTGAGAACTTTGTTGATAGCATGTTTCGGGGGGTGTTCACCCTGCAGCTTAAGTGAGTGCAGGTATAGGAGGGAATGGGTGACCGCCAGACAGACAAGGAGGACCAGGCAGGTGGGGCAGGAGTCCCCTGACTCACTAACCGGTTTTCAGTTCCGGATACTGGTGAGCCCGATGTTTGCTCTGGGGAGTGCAACCAGCGGCAAGTCCACGGCACCACGGGTTGCTCAGCTGCAGGCAGATTTTAGGGAGCTCGGAAAGTGACTAAAAGCACGACCTCAAAGGTCATAATCTCTTGATTACTCCTGGTGCCACGTACTAGTGAGTACAGAAATAGGAAGATAGAACAGATGAATGCACAGCTGAAGAGATAGTGCAGGAGGGAAGCCTTTAGATTCCTGAGACTTTGGACCATTTCTGGAGGAGATGGGACCTGTATGCGCCGGGCGGGTTGCCCCTCAACAGGACCGGGACCAATATCCTCACTGGGGATTTTGCTAATGTTTGGAAGGCAGAAGAAACAAAGGCTAGAAAATAGACAACAAGGGAGTTTGGCAGTGCTAACTGCCAGTGCCAGTATGTTTCGGTGAGATCACCTCTCATTCTTCTAAACTCGAGTGTATAGGCCCATTCTACACACTCTCTAATCATAAGACAGCCCTCTTCAGAAACACTTCAATGCCAGTGCAAGGAGTCTAGGGAATGATGGCAGATGAGATGAGGGCACTGAAGGACATGTGTGAGTATGATATTGTAGCTATTAGTGAGACATGGCTAAAAGAACTACAGGAATGGCAGCTCAACATTCCTGGTTACAGCATTTTAAGATGCGATAGAGAGGGGGATAAAAAAGGAGGTGGGGGGTGGGCGGGTCAGGTTGCAATATTGATTAAAGTAACAATTACAGCTGTGAGGAGGGATGATATGTTAGAGGGGTCATCAAATGAGGCCATGTGGGATGAACTGAAGAACAAAAAAGGGGCAATCACACTGCTGGGGTTGTACTATAGACCCCCAAACAGTCAGAGGGAGATAGAAGAGCAAATATGTAGGCAAATTTCTGCGAAGCGAAAAAACAATAGGGCAGTAATACTAGGGGATTTCAACTACCCTAATATAAACTGGGATAGAAGTAGTGTGAAAGATATAGAGGGAGCAGAATTCTTAAAATGCATTCAGGAGAACTTTTTTAGCCATTACGTAGCAAGCCCAACAAGAGAGGGGGTGGTTCTGGACTTAGTTTTGGGGAATGAAGTTTGGGCAGGTGGAAGGGGTATCAGTGGGAGAACATCTTGGTGCTGGTGATCATAATTTAGTTAGATTTAGGGTAGTTATGGAAAAGGACTAAGATAGACCAGTAATAAAGGTTCTCAATTGGGGAAAAGTTAATTTTGGGAAAAGCCGAGATGTGATTTAGCTAAAGTGGACTGGAAACAGGAACTTGAAGGTAAATCAGTGTCAGAGCAGTGAGAGGTATTCAAGGAGGGAGATAGTGAGGGTTCATATGTTCCCTTAAGAAAAAGGGTGGGACTAATAAATCTAGAGCCCCTTGGATGTCAACATAAGAACATAAGAAATAGGAGCAGGAATAGGCCACACAGCCCTTCGAGCCTGCTCCGCCATTCAGTAAGATCATCGACCTCAACGCACTTTCCCGCCTGATCTCTATCTCCCTTGATTCCCCGAGAGACCAAAAATCTATATATCTGAGCCTTGAATATACTCAGAGACTCAGCATCCACAGCCCTCGGGAGCAGGGAATTCCAAAGATTCACAACCCTCTGAGTGAAGAAATTCCTCCTCATCTCAGTCTTAAATGGCCTTTCCCTTATCCTGAGACTGTGCCCCCTAGTTCCATCCAGGGGAATCAACCTCTCAGCATCTACCCTGTCAATCTCCTTCAGAATCTTGTATGTTTCAATGAGATCATCTCTCATTCTTCTAAACTCCAGAGAGTATAGGCCCATTCTGCACAATCTCTCATCATAAGACAGCCCTCTCATCCCAGGAATCAATCGTGAACCTTTGTTGCACCGCTTCCAAGGCAAGTATATCCTTCCTTAGATAAGGAGACCAAAACTGTGCGCAGTACTCCAGATGTGGACTCACCAAGATCCTGTACAATTGTAGCAAGACTTCCTTACTCTTATACTCCATCCCTTGCAATAAAGGACAACGTGCCATTTGCCTTTATTGCTTGCTGTACCTGCATGCTAGCTTTCAGTGTTTCTTGCACGAGGACACCCAAATCTCTTTGAACACCAACATTTAAAAGTTTCTCACCATTTAAAAGATATTATGGTTTTCTATTCTTCCTACCAAAGTGAACAACTTCACATTTCCCTGCATTATACTCCATCTTCCACCTTACTGCCCACTCACATCGTCTATCTATATATCTAGGTCATTAATATAGATTGTAAATAGCTGAGGCCCCAGCACTGATCTTTGCAGCACCCCACTAGTTACAGCCTGCCAACCTGCAAAGGACCTGTTTATCCCTACTCTCTGCTTTCTGTCCGTTAACTAATCGTCTATCTATGCTAATACATTACCTTCAATCCCATGAGCCCTCATCTTGTGCAATAGCCTTTTATGTGGCACCTTATCGAATGCCTTTTAGAAATCCAAATATACTACATTCACTGATTCCCTTTTATCTACCCTGCTAGTTACATCCTCAAAAAACTCTAATAAATTTGTCAAACATGATTTCCCTTTCATAAAAGCATGTTGACTCTGCCTAATCATATTATGATTTTCTAAGTGCCCTGATACTACCACTTTAACAATGGATTCCAGTATTTTCCAGACGACTGCTATTAGGCTAACTGGCCTGTGGTTCCCTGTTTTCTCTCTTCCCTCATTTCTTGAATAGCAGTGTTACATTTCCAATCCACTGGGACCGTTCTAGAATCTAGGGAATTTTGGAAGATCAAAACCAATGCCTCGACTATCTCTGCAGCCATCTCTTTTAGAACCTGAGGATGTAGGCCGTCCGGTCCAGTGATTTGTCAGCTTTTAGTCTCGTTCCTCACCCTCATTAGACCCTAGGTTCCCCACCATTGTAGGTATGTTTTGTACCTCTTCCATTGATACAAAATATTTGTTTAATGTTTCTGTCATTTCCTTATTCCCCATAATAATTCAATAATAATGTGGGACTTCCGTCAACACACGGACTGCAGCATTTCAAGAAGGTGGCTCACCACCATCTTCTCGAGGGCAATTAGGGGTGGGTAATAAATGCTGGCCTTGGCAGTGACACCCACATCCCATGAACGAATAATAATAAAAAATAAAAATTCTCCTGTCTCAGCCTCTAAGAGACCAACGTTTATTTTTTCTATTACACTTTTGCATACTTGTAGAAGCTCTTACAATCTTTATATTTCTGACTAGTTTTCTCTTGTTTCTCTTTTTTCCCTTATCAATTTTTTGGTCATCCTTTGCTGACATCCTCAGGCTTACTACTATTCTTGGCAACATTCTTTCAATCCAATGCTATATTTAACTTCTTTAGTTAGCCACCAAGCCTTCCTCCTCCACACAGGTTTGCTTTATGGTCCCTAACAGGCCCTTTTGTTATCCTCTTGCTCTTAATGTACTTATAAAACATCTTTGGGTTTTCCTTGCCTTTATTTTTTCATGTTTTCTCTTTGCTTTCCTAATTTCCTTTCCTAATTTCCCCCCTGCACTTTCTATACCCCTAGGGGTTCTGCAGTATTGTGCGCTCGGATCATTTTTCCCGTGGACCTTTGTTTCTCAATGGAATGTATTTTTGTTGAGAATTATATATTTAAATGCTAGCCACTGCTTATCAACTGCTATATCCTTTAATCTATTTTTTCCAATCGACCTTAGCCAACTTGCTCTTCAAACCTATGTAATTGGCTTTATTTAAGTTTAAGACCCTAGTTTCAGACTTGGGTAAGTCACTCTCAAATATAAAGGGCATACAGGATAGGATAAAGAAATCAAGACAACCTTATTTTAGATACCGAGCGCACAATACTGCAGAACCCCGAGAGGAGTATAGAAAGTGCAGGGATGAAATTAAAAAGGAAATTAGGAAAGCAAAGAGAGGACATGAAAAAATAAAGGCAAGGAAAACCCAAAGATGTTTTATAAATACATTAAGATCAAGAGGATAACAAAAGGGCCTGTTAGGGACCATAAAGCAAACCTGTATGGAGGCGGAGGCTTGGTATGATTCAAAATGAATACTTTGTTCCTCTCTTTTCTGAAAACAGACACAATGTGGACATTGCAATTGGGACGATGAGTGTGAAATATTAGATGAAATAAACATAGTGAGAGGAAGTATTAAGGGGTTTAGCAACTTTGAAAGTAGATAAATCCTGAGACCTGGATGAAATGTATGCTGTTAAGAGAAGCAAGAGAGGAAATAGCAGAGGCTCTGACCATCATTTCCAATCCTCTCTGGCTACCGGTGTGGTGCTAGAGGACACGAGGACTGCAAATGTGGTACCGTTGATTAAAAAGGGATAATTACAGGACCGTCAGCCTAACCTTGGTGGTGGGAAAAGTATTGGAAAAATTCTGAAGGACAGGATAAATCTTCATTTAGAAAGTCACGGATTAATCGAGGAAAGTCAGCATGGATTTGTTAAGGGAAGGTAGTGTCTGACTAAATTGATTGAATTTTTTGAGGAGATAACAAAGGAGGATCGATGAGTGTAATGTGTTTGATGCAGTCTATATGGATTTTAGCAAGGCTTTTGCTACGGTCCTATTGGCAGACTGGTCACGAAAGTTAAAGCTCATGGGATCCAGAACAAAGTGACAAGTTGCATCCAAAATTGGCTCAGGCAGGAAGCAAAGTGTAATGGTCGATGGGTGTTTTTGTGACTGGGAGGATGTTTCCAGTGGGGTTTTACAGGGCTCTACTTGGTCCCTTTTCTTTTTGTGGTATATAATCAATGAGTTGGACTTGAATGTAGGGGTTTTGATTAAGAAGTTTGCAGATGATACGAAAATTGGTCGCGTGGTTGATAATGAAGAAGAAAGCTGTAGACTGCAGGAAGATATCAATGGACTGGTCAGGTGGGCGCAACAGTGGCAAATGGAATTCAATCTGCAGAAATGTGAGGTAATGCATTTGTGATGGGCTAACTAGACAAGTGAATACACAATAAATGGTAGGATACTGAGAAGCGTAGAGGAACAGAGGGATCTTGGAATGCATGTCCACAGATCCCTGAAGGTACCAGGACGGGTAGATAAGGTGTTTATTAGCTGAGGCATAGACTATAAAAGCAGGGAGGTTATGCTTGAACTATATAAAATTCTAGTTACACCACAGTTAGAGTACTGCGTGCAGTTATGGTCACCACATTACAGGAAAGATGTGCAGTAGAGAGGGTACAGAGGAGATTTACGAGGATGCTACCTCAACTGGAGAATTTTAACTGAGGAAAGATTGGATAGGCTGGGGTTGTTGTCTTTGGAATAGAGGAGGCTGAGGGGAGCCCTATTTGAGGTATATAGAATTAAGAAGGGCCTAGATAGAGTGGATATGAAGGACCTATTTCCCTTAGCAGAGTGGTCAATAACCAGGGGTCATAGATTTAAAGTAATTAGTAGAAGGTTCAGATGGGATTTGAGGAGATAATTTTTCACGCAGTGGGTGGTGGGGTCTGGAACTCACGCCTGAAAGGGAGGCAGAAACACTCATCGCATATCTCAACGTACTTCGATGCGCACTTAAAGTGCCGTAACCTGGAAAGTGGGATTCGGTGGACTTGTTGAGCCGAACGGTCTCCTGTGCTGTAAATTTCTGTAATTCTATGATCCTGTACTTGCAGTGGTGACTTTTGTAAATTATGAGGACAGGTTGCACAGAAAAGGCTTGTATTCCCTTGAATATAGAAGATTAATGATTGACCTAATTAAGATGTTTAAGATGATTAAAGGAAAAACTATTTCCTCTAGTGAGGGAGTCCACCACAAGATCGTTCAGGGGTGATGCCACGAAGCACTACCTCTCACAAATGCTGAGAGGCTGTTTCTCTTGGCTCGAGAGTCGAGAACTCGGGGTCATAGGGGCCAATATTCCACATTGCCTTTAATTCTTCCTGCATCTAACCTGTCCAGTTCCGTCAGAATTTTATATGTTTCTATGAGATCCCCTCTCATCCTTCTAAACTCCAGTGAATACAGTTGATCCAGTCTCTCCTCATACGTCAGTCCTTCCATCCCGGGAATCAGTCTGGTAAACCTTCGCTGCACTCCCTCAATAGCAAGAACGTCCTTCCTCAGATTAGGAGACCAAAACTGAACACAATATTCCAGATGAGACCTCACCAAGGCCCTGTACAACTGCAGTAAGACCTCCCTGCTCCTATACTCAAATCCCCTAGCAATGAAGGCCAACATACCATTTGCCGCCTTCACCGCCTACTGTACCTGCATACCAATTTTCAATGACTGATGTACCACAACACCCAGGTCTCGTTGCACCTCCCCTTTTCCTAATCTGCCACCATTCAAGTAATATTCTGCCTTCATGTTTTTGCCACCAAAGTGGATAACCTCACATTTATCCACATTATACTGCATCTGCCATGCATTTGCCCACTCACCTAACCTGTCCAAGTCACCCTGCAGCCTCTTAGCATCCTCTTCACAGCTCACACCGCCACTCAGCTTAGTGCCATCTGCAAACTTGGAGATATTACACTCAATTCCCTCGTCCAAATCATTAATGTATATTGTAAATAGCTGGGGTCCCAGCACTGAGCCCTTCGGAACCCCACTAGTCACTGCCTGCCATTCTGAAAAGGACCCGTTTATCCCGACTCTCTGCTTCCTGTCTGCCAATCAGTTCTCTATCCACGTCAGTACATTACCCCCAATACCATGTGCTTTAATTTTGCACACCAATCTCTTGTGTGGGACCTTGTCAAAAACCTTTTGAAAGTCCAAATACACCACATCCACTGGTTCTACCTTGTCCACTCTACCAGTTACATCCTCAAAAAAATCTGGAAGATTTGTCAAGCAGGATTTCCCTTTCATAAATCCATGCTGACTTGGACCGATCCTGTCACTGCTTTCCAAATGTGTTGCTATTTCATCTTTAATAATTGATTCCAGCATTTTCCCCACTACTGATGTCAGGCTAACCGATCTATAATTACACCTTTTCTCTCTCCCTCGTTTCTTAAAAAGTGGTGTTACATTAGCTACCCTCCAGTCCATAGGAACTGATCCAGAGTGGATAGACTGTTGGAAAATGATCACCAATGCATCCACTATTTCTAGGGCTACTTCCTTAAGTACTCTGGGATGCAGACCATCAGGCCCTGGGGACTTATCGGCCTTCAATCCCGTCAATTTCCCGCCTGATAAGAATTTCCTTCAGTTCCTCCTTCTCACTAAACCTTCGGTCCTCTAGTATTTCCGGAAGGTTAATTGTGTCTTCCTTCGTGAAGACAGAACCAAAGTATTTGTTTAACTGGTCTGCCATTTCTTTGTTCCCCATTATAAATTCACCTGAATCTGACTGCAAGGGACCTACGTTTGTTTTCACTAATCTTTTTGTCTTCACATATCTATAGAAGCTTTTGCAGTCCGTTTTTATGTTCCCGGCAAGCTTCCTCTCATACTCTGTTTTCCCTCTCTAATTAAACCCTTTGTCCTCCTCTGTTGTATTTTAAAATTCTCCCAGTCCTCAGGTTTGCTGCTTTTTCTGGCCAATTTATGTGCCTCTTCCTTAGATTTAACACAATCCTTAGTTTCTCTTGTTAGCCATGGTTGAGCCACCTTCCCTGTTTTATTTTTACTCCAGACAGGGATGTACAATTGTTGAAGTTCATCCATGTGGTCTTTAAATATTTGCCATTGCCTGTCCACCGTCAACCCTTTAAGTATCACTCGCCAGTCTATTCTAGCCAATTCACGTCTCATACCATCGAACTTACCTTTCCTGAAGTTCAGGACCCTAGTCTCTGAATTAACTGTGTCACTCGCCATCTTAATAAAGAATTCTACCATATTATAGTCACACTTCCCCCAAGGGATCTCGCACAAGAAGATTGCTAATTAGTCCTTTCTCATTACACATCACCGAGTCTAGGATGGCCAGCCCTCTAGTTGGTTCCTCAACATATTGGTCTAGAAAACCATCCCTAATACATTCCAGGAAATCCTTCTCCACTGCATTGCGACCAGTTTGGTTAGCCCAATCAATATGTAGATTAAAGTCACCCATGATGACTTCTGTACTTTTATTGCACGCATCCCTAATTTCTTGTTTGATCTGTCCCCAACCTCACGACTACTGTTTGGTGGTCTGTACATAACTCCCACTAGTGTTTTCTGCCCTTTGGTATTCTGTAGCTCCACCCATACCGATTCCACATCATCCAAGCTAATGTCCTTTCTGACTATTGCATTAATTTCCTCTTTAACCAGCAACGCCACCCCACCTCCTTTTCCTTTCTGTTTATCCTTCTGAAATGTTGAATATCTCTATGTTGAGTTCCCAGTCTTGGTCATCCTGGAGCCATGTCTCCGTGATCCCAAAATCTCTCTACTCCTCCGCTTCTTTTAAAGTTTTACTATTTAATGTTCATTTCCTCCCTTTTTCTTCCTGCCAAAATGTATCTCATCAGATTTCTCTGCACTAAATTTCATCTGACATCTACCTGCCCCATTTACAAACCTGTGCATTCAGACTGAACTCACTTACAGTCGTCTTCACAGTTTCCCATGCTCCCCATTTTTGGCGTCTGGAGATGTTAATTTTTTGCCCCATATACCCAAGTCCAGATCATTTCTCTATATTGAGGAGCAATGGTCCCCACATTGACCCTGGGGGACACCACTGTTTACATCCCTCCAGTCTGAAGAACATCCATTAACCACTAATCTCTGTTTTCTGCCCTTTACCCAGCTTCTTCTCCACTCTGCCCCACTCCCTTTAATACCGTGAATCTTAATTTGATCAACAAGCCTCCTGTACAGCACCTTATCAAACACCTTTTGACAATCCATCTACACAACATGCACTGCATTTTCTTTCTCACTGCACTGTTATTTCCTGAAATAATCCCTGCTGTCTGTCCTGAATGAACCCATTCCACTACCAAATGTTGCAATGTTTGCTCCACCCCACAGAGTTCCATCTGTCTCAGCATCCACGATGCTGAGAATGACGTGAGTAGCACGTGTAGCGAGTTGGTCTTACCGCAAGTGAAGGGTCCACAGTCAGCTCGGGAATGGAAGACCAGCAGGAAGAGCAGTGCAAGGAAGGAAATGCAGGGGTGCCCTGCGGTCATCCCCCTGCAAAACAGATACACTGCTTTGAGTACTGTTGGGGGGGATGACTCAGCAGGGGAGGGCAGCAGCAGCCAAGTTCATGGCACCGTGGCGAGCTCTGTTGCACAGGAGGGCAGGAAAAAGAGTGGGAGAGCGATAGGGGATTCAATTGTAAGGGGAATAGATAGGCGTTTCTGCGGCCGCAATCGAGACTCCAGGATGGTATGTTGCCTCCCTGGTGCAAGGGTCAAGGATGTCTCGGAGCGGGTGCAGGACATTCTAAAAAGGGAGGGAGAACAGCCAGTTGTCGTGGTGCACATTGGTACCAACGACATAGGTGGTAAAAGGGATGAGGACCTACGAGACGAATTTAAGGAGCTAGGAGCTAAATTTAAAAAGTAGGACCTCAAAAGTAGTAATCTCGGGATTGCTACCAGTGCCACGTGCTAGTCAGAGTAGGAATCGCAGGATAGCGCAGATGAATACGTGGCTTGAACAGTGGTGCAGCAGGGAGGGATTCAAATTTCTGGGGCATTGGAACAGGTTCTGGGGGTGGTGGGACCAGTACAGACTGGACAGTCTGCACCTGGGCAGGACCGGAACCAATGTCCTAGGGGGACTGTTTGCTCGTGCTGTTGTGGAGGAGTTAAACTAATATGGCAGGGGGATGGGAACTAATGCAGGGAGACAGAGGGAAACAAAAAGGAGACAAAAGCAAAAGACAGAAAGGAGATGAGTAAAAGTGGAGGGCAGAGAAACCCAAGGCAAAAAACAAAAAGGGACACTGAATATAAAGGGGCTGCAGGAGAGGTCAAAACTAAAAATCATGGTTTAAAAACTAGGATTAAAACACTCTACCTAAATGCACGCAGCATTCGAAATAAAGTAAATGAGTTGACGGCACAAATCATTACAAATGGGTATGATTTGGTGGCCATTACAGAAACATGGTTGCAGGGTGGCCAAGACTGGGAATTAAACATACAGGGGTATCTGACGATTCAGAAAGATAGACAAGAAGGGAAAGTAGGAGGGGTAGCTCTGTTAATAAAGGATGATATCAGGGCAGTTGTGAGAGATGATATTGGCTCTAATGAACAAAATGTTGAATCATTGTGGGTGGAGATTGGAGATAGTAAGGGGAAAAAGTCACTGGTGGGCGTAGTTTATAGGCCCCCAAATAATAACTTCACGGTGGGGAGGGCAATAATCAAGGGAATAATGGAGGCATGTGAAAAAGGAACGGCAGTAATCATGGGGGATTTTAACCTACATGTCGATTGGTCAACTCAAATCACACGGGGTAGCCTGGAGGAGGAATTCATAGAATGCAGACGGGATTGTTTCTCAGAACAGTATGTAACAGAACCTACAAGGGAGCAAGCTATCTTAGATCTGGTCCTGTGTAATGAGGCAGGAAAAATAAACAATCTCCAAGTAAAAGTTCCTCTCGGAATGAGTGATCACAGTATGTTTGAATTTGTAATTCAGATTGAGGGTGAGGAAGTAGTGTCAGAAACGAGCATACTATGCTTAAACAAAGGGGACTACAGTGGGATGAGGGCAGAGTTGGCTAAAGTAGACTGGGAACAGACGAAACGGTGGCACAATTGAGGAACAGTGGAGGACTTTTAAGGAGCTCTTTCATAGTGCGCGACAAAAATATATTCCAGTGAAAAAGAAGGGCGGTAAGAGAAGGGATAACCAGCTGTGGATAACCAAGGAAATAAAGGAGAGTATCAAATCAAAGACCAATGCGTAAAGGTGGCCAAGATTAGTGGGAAACTAGAGGATTGGGAAAATTTTAAACAACAGCAAAGAATGATTAAAAGAGCAATAAAGAAAGGAAAGATAGATTACGAAGGTAAACTTGCGCAAAATATAAAAACAGATAGTAAAAGCTTTTACAGATATATAAAATGGAAAAGAGTGACTAAAGTAAATGTTGGTCCCTTAGAAGATGAGAAGGGGGATTTAATAATGGGAAATGTGGAAATGGCTGAGACCTTAAACAATTATTTTGCCTCGGTCTTCACAGTGGAACACACAAAAACCATGCCAAAAATTGCTGGTCACGGGAATGTGGGAAGGGAGGACCTAGAGATAATCACTATCACTGGGAGGGGCGGGGGGAGTGCTGGACAGGCTAATGGGACTCAAGGTAGACAAGTCCCCTGGTCCTGATGAAATGCATCCCAGGGTATTAAAAGAGATGGCGGAAGTTATAGCAGATGCATTCGTTATAATCTACCAAAATTCTATGGACTCTGGGGAGGTACCAGCGGATTGGAAAGCAGCTAATGTAACGCCTCTGTTTAAAAAAGGGGGCAGACAAAAGGCAGGTAACTGTAGGCCGGTTAGTTTAATATCTGTAGTGGGGAAAATGCTTGAAACTATCATTAAGGAAGAAATAGCGGGGCATCTAGATAGGAATAGTGCAATCAAGCAGACGCAGCATGGACTCATGAAGGGGAAATCATGTTTAACTAATTTACTGGAATTCTTTGAGGATATAACGAGCATGGTGGATAGAGGTGTACCGATGGATGTGGTGTATTTAGATTTCCAAAAAGCATTCGATAAGGTGCCACACAAAAGGTTACTGCAGAAGATAGAGGTACGCGGAGTCAGAGGAAATGTATTGGCATGGATAGAGAATTGGCTGGCGAACAGAAAGCAGAGAGTCGGGATAAATGGGTCCTTTTCGGGTTGGAAATCGGTGGTTAGTGGTGTGCCACAGGGATCGGTGCTGGGACCACAACTGTTTACAATATACATAGATGACTTGGAAGAGGGGACAGAGTGTAGTGTAACAAAATTTGCAGATGACACTAAGATTATCGGGAAAGCGGGTTGTGTAGAGGACACACAGAGGCTGCAAAGAGATTTAGATAGGTTAAGCGAATGGGCTAAGGTTTGGCAGATGGAATACAATGTCGGAAAGTGTGAGATCATCCACCTTGGGGGAAAAAACACAGTAAAAGGGAATATTATTTGAATGGGGAGAAATTACAACATGCTGAGGTGCAGAGGGACCTGGAGGTCCTTGTGCATGAATCCCAAAATGTTAGTTTGCAGGTGCAGCAGGTAATCAGGAAGGCGAATGGAATGTTGGCCTTCATTGCAAGAGGGATGGAGTACAAAAGTAGGGAGGTCCTGCTGCAACTGTACAGGGTATTGGTAAGGCCACACCTGGAGTACTGCGTGCAGTTTTGGTCACCTTACTTAAGGAAGAATATACTGGTTTTGGAGGGGGTACAGAGACGCTACATTGGCTGATTCCAGAGATGAGGGGGTTACCTTATGATGATAGATTGAGTAGACTGGGTCTTTACTCGTTGGAGTTCAGAAGGCTGAGGGGTGATCTTATAGAAACATTTAAAATCATGAAAGGGATAGACAGGTTAGAGGCAGAGAGGTTGTTTCCACTGGTAGGGGAGACTAGAACTAGGGGGCACAGCCTCAAAATACGGGGGAGCCAATTTAAAACCGAGTTGAGAAGGAATTTCTTCTCCCAGAGGGTTGTGAATCTGTGGAATTCTCTGCCCAAGGAAGCAGTTGAGGCTAGCTCATTCAATGTATTCAAGTCACAGATAGATAGATTTTTAACCAATAAGGGAATTAAGGGTTACGGGGAGAGGGCGGGTAAGTGGAGCTGAGTCCACGGCCAGATCAGCCATGGTGTTATTGAATGGCAGAACAGGCTCGAGGGGCTAAATGGCCTACTCCTGTTCCTAATTCTTATGTTCTTGTGATATGTTCTTATATCTAAAGCCACAACAAAAGCTCCAGTTTTTGCTGGAGTTTGAGAAACCAGTTTTAAAAATGGGGTAGCATTTCAGCCAATCCAGGCTCAGCCCCGCCCACTGGCTGTCACAAGCCCCCCGCCCTCCACTCCCATTGTTTGGAGGACAGCTGCCCGCTCGGTCCTCCAGCCCCTCCCCCGCTCTTCCTATTGGTCTGGAGCTCCCGTCAATTACCCGGGCTGGATTGATGCTCAGTCTGGGGGTCTGGAGCTAATGTGGAGTATTAAAAATATAACACTCATGAAAGATTTTTTATAGAGAAAAGTGTTGTTTATTAAAAGCTGATTAATCAAGGGAGATCCGGCCTCATCAGTACCATTACTGAGTGCTCTACAACGCTGATCTCAGGACAGCTGTGTAATTACATTTTTATACAGTTGAGATAGTCAAAATGATGGAACTACATGGGGAAGTGTTGCATTGGTTAATACAGGTTACAACAATTTCATTGGGTGCTCCAGTTACATTAATTTTATTAGTTAAAGTAATTTCTAAAGATTCCATTGGTACATTCAGTTCTGACGACTGTTGCTGGGGAATAGCTGCCCACAGGTTATTTGTTACATTTCTGGGAACTTCTTCCCAGGCTAATTCTCAGACTAATGTCCTTGGCAGACATATGGCTACCCTCTGCTTAAAAGAGGCATTGACCCTGTTATCTCCTGTGGCTGGAACATCGTGGCCTCTTCTCATTATTTCTGTGCACTGTTTACATAAATTTTGTGGGTGTTCTTATCTCCTAAGAGAATTTCTCTGACAGTGTTTCTGCCTAATAAAGTCTTTCTTTATTTTAATTACACCAAATTACTTTACCCCTAATTAAGGTTTTTCACTCTTACAATCCCCCATTTGATCAGGTGGTAACCCCTAATACCCACCATGAACAACAATTTTCCTTTTCCTGTCTTGATTTGTGTGTCTCTCGCCTCGGTTTAGTTGATCAGGCGCTAGGATTGGGACACTCACGACTCATATCAGGTATTCATGCCGTCTTTGTGTTTGATTACCCTTTTTTGGATCTAACAAAGGCTTTCTGCATTCTTGGTTACGGGCCTTGGCCAGCGTCTTTGCTCTGCGTCTCTTGTATCTGCCTGCACATTCTCCCCGGAGTATCAGCACCACTATCAGCTGCACTAGGACTAACACATGGGATATAATTCTAATCCCTATCTTGTAACTTTACTCGGGTATGCCTCTCCTGTTTTTGCACTTGTTACATAACATCACCAACCAACTCAAGACTATTACTATCTGTACTGCCACTAGGGTATGTGAAAAGATCCTTATCCACGGATGTATAATCTCAAGTATCAAGGCGGGTTTTTCAGGTTATCCTTTATTTCACTGTCCAGTTCTTTGCCTTTATCCTTTAGCTCATAATATCTTATAATGTAATTTCTTAACGGTCCTTTGAGCTCCGTTAAATCTTCAAGTAACGGGAATTGGTGGTGCTTGCTCTTCCATGTAATCATCAATATCTTGCTTAATCTCATCGCTTATATTGTCTTCCTGGCGTTTATATACGTCATGTGTGCTCTTCCCACTACCACCGACACGGAGTAAAGCAAAAGTTAGGCATTGTAATGTTACAAGTCAAGCCTCCGGAATCGTAAGTTCCCAGGCTAGTTACCACACAATATTCTCCTCACCCTTGATAGGCTTAATGTGTCAGTTCGGTTCGGGCAGGGCTTATTCCAATGACACATCCTTCCGTAGTATTGTCAAACCCACAGCTATCCTTGCTCCAGTCTCCCACTGGGCGAGTACATATAGTTAGGTTTCCTTCTCTCCGGCATCCGGATAAAGATATTCCCCTTATATTTCCATTCTTTTTGATCTCATACTGGTCCATCGCAGACGTACTCTTCCCCTCGTATTATGTTTGTTTCTCCTTCCATCCTCCTGTAACCGCATACACCCTAGTCATTCCTTTCAGGGTGCATGCGTCTAATGGCCCAGTGTGCTGTGCCATTTCTTTCAACTGGGTGCTATTTATCCAATCTGGAACTTGCCTGGTTTGTATCTGATCCATATTGTGTCTCACCTGACCGATCATCTATCTCCCATAGGCATGATGTGTCTCTTTTCCTGTCCTCGGCATCGTCCTCTCATTCCTGCTTATTTAGCTCGTTAATTGTTCGTGCATGGCCTTCCAATACGGATATACCCTCCAGCAGTATTTTGGATGTTTTAGATCCTAACTCTAAAGACTCTATCTCTATCACGGCCTGTTTCCTCATCGTACCTCCATCTTTCTCCTCAAACTATCTGCTCCTGCTTGGATCACCTGTATAGCTAGTGCATCTACTAGCGAGGTCCCTGTACTTACTCTAGTTAACACGTCATTCCCTATAGATCTCCTCTGTCTTCCCTCCTCTATGTCTCAGCTGCTTATGATACTCCCTTGCTCCTGATGTTTCGCTAGCTTTTCTCAGGATTGTATCTAGCAATCGTGTGTACAATGCTTTAGTCTTGGGGATAAACTTTTCTGGCCGGTATAAGTCTGTTAAATTTATGCTCACAGGTAACATTTCATGCTACACATTGTCAAATAACAACATTCCCTCCGATCCCGCCGGGTGGGCCTTCAGTAAGTGGATGTCAAGTAATTGGTGGTAGTGTTGTTGGTCCTGGGGTCGTGACTATTAATCATCACTGCTGGACCTGAATACTTTCTCTCTTCCTGACATATGACCCATTAACGAGGACGGCTCTAAGACCGTGTCCCTCTCTGGGTCCAGACAATGTACTATTGCTTCTGTTCTAGGTTTAACTACCATATGCTTTCCCAAGGTTAATTCGCTGGTTTACAATATTCAGGTAACATTTTGTTACCCACTTATCTTGTGGCTTCAAGATAAATGCTCCTGACACTCTGGGCTGCTTTACGTAGTTGTTGTACCCTCTGGTGTGAGTATATGCTTCCGGGCCCCCTAGGGGCAGCCTTGTAGCTTGTCCTTGTAGAATCGGAAGGGCGGTGGTGATCATGTTTATATTCTGTTGATAAAACACATCCTGGATATTCCAGATTTTTAGTTAGTCTTACCATTTCTATTTCAACTGGATTGTTTGCACCGTTTCTCCAGGCATGTGCCCTTTTCCAGATCCATTTTATTATAACCAGTACCCCTAATATTGCAAATATACATCCTAATCCTCTTTAAAAAGTCCATCTGTCGTACCTTTATATTCTTTCAGCTGGGACCAGTGTTTCCATCGACCCCTACCTTTCATATCAACGCAAGCACACGTATCTCCACTAATTAATACCTCATATGGTCCGCTCCCCTAGGTGCGAACCCTGGTTTCTCTGCCACTTCCTTAACCATTACCTTCGCCCCCACCTCAGGGATTATAGCCGAGGCGGTTATCTCACTGTCTTCATCCTCCTCCTTCTGCCTTTCTCGGACCTCCTGTCGCATACCTTTCAACTGCTCACTCAATTCCTTCACATACTTTCTGATTCTGTCTTATAGGGGGCCTAAGTCGGCTCCTCCTGTCACTATTCCTTCTGGTAACTTCATTGCCTCACTCGAGGTGGTTTTAAGGGTCCGATTCATTCTCTCTACCATCGCTGAAGTCTAGGGGTGATATGGGATGTGAAACTTCTGCTTAATACCAAATATTCTACAAGTTTCTTTCATCACTTGACCTGTGAAATGAGTCCCTTGATCCAAGCCAATCATGTGGTAATAGGACTGCCTCCCATTTAGCATTTCCACCAGTGTGTGTTTTGTGTGCAGTATTATTTCTCCTGTCATTATGACAGGCTCACTAATTTTGACGGCCCAAGTGGCACAATCCAGTGCGGCCAGGCATCTGGACAGACCGGCAGCCGCTGGAGATTGCTCTGTCGAGTAGTAAGCTATGGGTCTCATCCTATACCCATGCATTTGTGTCACCGTGGCTCCATAGAAGCCTCCCTGGTTCTCACAATATATATGGAACGGGAGATCCATGTTCGGGAGTCCCAGCCCTGGAGCTGACATTAGGGCTTCCTTCAGATTACCGTCTGCTGCTTCTTGTTCGGGGCCCACTCTACAGTTTCTAAGGATGGTTTTCCCACTTTCACTAGCCGCTGTCTTGGTTCTGCGATTGCCACGAAGTTAGGTACAAGATTCCTGCAATAAAGAGCCCCAGTACCTTACACACCCCTCGGGCTGTTTTGGGTCGAGGCATAATCCTAATGGCCTCCTTCCTGTCATTGGACATGGTCCTAGTTCCTTGGGATATTTTGTGTCCCAGGTACTATACCACAGCTTGTCCGATTTGTGCCTTTTTTAGTATTTACTTTGAATCCTGTGTCCTGCAGGACTTCCAGGATCTCTATACGTGCTCCTGTATGCCCCCTATCATCCTCGGATGTTATTAGTAAGATCATCTATGTATTGTAGGAGAGTACTCCTATACGGGGTTAAATCCACCTTTTCTATGGCTCAACTCATAGTCCAGTGGAATATAGCCGGGCTATTGTGGGACCCGTGTCCAGGTGTACTGATGGTCGCTGACTGAAGGCAAACTTATCTTGGGACTCTTTTGCCAGGGGCATGGACCAGAATCCATTGGCTATGTCTAATACACTGAAGATCTTCTGCTCTGGTTTTAATCCATTAACTATTGTGATTGGGCTGGCCACGATGGGATGTTGATGGGGAGTCACCTTATTGAGGGCAGTATAATCAATAGTTAACTGATATGATCCGTCTGGCTTTTGCATGGGCCAGACAGGGGAATTTGTTGTTCCCTCTACCTCCTGAGTATACCGCTTTCCAGTAACTCCCTCCACTATCTGTCTCACAGCCCGTGCAGCTTCTGGTTTTATCGGGTAGTTGGGCACTTCACACATTAACATGCCTGTCAAAATTACTCTGTTCCCCCAAGGTATTTTTCGATTGTTTCCAAACCTTTTAGTTTTTTTTTTAGTTTTTTTAAAAAAGAGATCAGATTTAACATTTTATTTGGAATGTATCTCAGTATTTTGTTGTGCCTTCTCTTCACCCGTGGTACTTGAAACCTTCACAACAAAATGAACTCTTCACTTTTCCCATCCTAACCTCTGCTCTCCTTTAAGATTTGTATTTATTGTTGGATTACAAAATGTCAAATATGGTAACTGTTTTTTTAATCGGACTTCTCATTTATGCTTATAGTGATTCACAGATCACAGAATGCAAAGTACTTGTTTTATAATTGTGTGCCCAATTTCTGTTTTAGAAGCGGAACATCAAAAGCTCTAATCTTTTGCTCTGTAACTTCAATTTTGTGATACAGTATCTCATAAATTACATATTTTTAAGCTTCAGATTCTGACGCAGTAGTTGTGTAATTTTATTAAAAAGGCTTCCAAACCCAAGATTTTCCAATACAACCAAAATTTTTATCAAGGAGAATCACCTGAACTATATCAAAATCACAATTCAAATATTGTACTGCCAATCTTTTATTTAAAACTCTTTTTACTGAGCTACAAGCTTTCATGTCAAGGTTTTGCACAAGGAAAATGGGGGCGTAGTTCCCCAGCCCGTAGCCTCGAGAGAACCATGCAGGCTTTTTTTTAATGGCATTACAATTTCCCGTCTCCATTCTTTATCTCATTCTTAGACTAAATTTATTGTCTTTCAACCCAATGTAATCAATGATTATATGTTTTCTTTTGACAAGTAAATGAGCATGTCGAAATTAAAAAAAAAAACCAACGGGACCATGCATTTTAGACCTTTTGCTCAACAAAACTATCTTTTGTGAATTTCCTAGCTCTGTAACTTATCATCCAAGTAAATCCGCACCTATGCTTCTAACTTAAAATGTAATTCAATTCTAGGTTCACACTTTCTTAAAAGTTACCACATACAGGACAACACTACAAAGGGTTTAAAAAAAAAATTTTCACTGTCCGAAAAAGTGGGTGGAGCTAAAACAAACACAGCTCCACCATTTTTTCCAAACAGGCTTTCAGACACTTGAAAAATTCATTAATTCCCACCTCAAATATTCCGCAGTCAAAAATCACACAAGCAATTTCATTCAAAGACAGACATTCACAAAAGCCTCTTCATTCAACAAAGTTTATTAATTGTTTGACCGGCTCTATTTTTGGATCCATACATCACTTAAGATAGTCACTATCAGGTTTTTTTATGGTCGTCTGAAAAATATCCTAGTCCCCCCCATAAGGGAGCAGTGTCCAGCATATCTTTACACGTCATACTCAGTTTTTGATACGTCTACCCTTATATCGGTTTCACTGTATTCTCCGATACTGACTGTCTTCCCACTTGTATCACCTAACCCCGGTGTCTACAGTCCCACCGACTTCTTATTGATTAAACTGTGTTCTAGATACTGACTGTCCCTCCAGTCAGTTTCCCCTGCCCCTAGAGCCTGCAATCCCATTGACACCCTTATCGATTTATCTGTATTCTAGATACTGATGGTTCCTCTATCCACATCGATGCCTTCTGATAGTGTCTATCGTGACTTCCCAATTCCCCAAAGTCTTTTACACCATAGCAGACCTTTCACAGATTCAAGTACCCCGGGGCAACAGACACGTCTCGTAACGGCTCACGTCAGATTATGAGTGGTAGTTGAAGATACTCACTCGTGATGGATTCGTATACGTTTGTCTGTAGGCTGCCCCTTGTAACCCTGCTTGCAGCACCATAATGTTGTGGGGTATTAAAAATATAACACTCTAATGAAATGTCTTTTATAGAGCAAAAGAGTTGTTTATTAAAACCTAATTAATCAAGGGAGATCCGGCCTCATCAGTACTGTTACTGAGTGCTCTCAACATCGATCTCACAGGACAAGCTGTGTAATTACATTTTTATACAGTTTAGATACAGTCAAAATGGTGGAACTACGCGGGGAAGTGTTCCATTGATTAATACAGGTTACAATAATTTCATTGGGTGCTACAGTTACTTGGTTACAGTAATTTCTAATGATTCCATTGGTACATTCAGTTCTGATGACTGTTGCTAGGGAATAGCCCCCTACAGGTTATGTGTTACATTTCTGGGAACTTCTTCCCAGGCTAATTCTCAGACTAATGTCCTTGGCAGACATATGGCTACTCTCTGCTTAAAAGAGGCATTGTCCCTGTTATCTCCTGTGGCTGGAACATCGTGGCCTCCTCTCATTATTTCTGTGAGCTGTCTACATAAATCTTGTGGGTGTTCTTATCTCCCAAGAGAATTTCTCTGACCTTAGTGTTTCTGCCTAATTCAACTGTTCTACCATGAATGCATTTTAAACCTTACTCTCAGTCTTTCTTACTTTATTTTAATTACAATGATTTACTTTACCCCTAATTAAAGTTTTTCACTCTTACAAGCTACATTTGGAAAATAAACATTAATTGAACCTGTCGGTTACGGCATTCATTAAATCGAAATTAATAGAAATCACCAGAAAAAATATCTTCTGGAGTTTACTCAATGGGGTGTGAGTCTCTGCTGAGGGTTTGTTACAGTTTTGGTCTCCAAATCCAATCCAAACGGCCTGATTTTGGTCAGCTTGAATAGTGAACATACTGCAGGTCTGTCTGCTCACCGATTTTTAAAATAATTTATTATTATTTATTGTCCCTCTGCCCCCAATCTCGATGGGATGACAAAATACAATTCAGTTCCCCCAATTTGGACTTTCAATTATTGGAAAAATCCTGAGGGACAGGATAAATCTTCATTCAGAAAGACACGGGTTAATCAGGGACAGTCAGCATGGATTTAAGGGAAGGTCGTGTCTGACTAACTTGATTGAAGTTTTTAAGGAGGTAACATGGAGGGTTGATGAGGGTGGTGCATTTGATGTAGTCTTTATGGATTTTAGCAAGGCTTTTGATAAGGTCCCACATGGCAGACTGATCACGAAAGTAAAAGCCGATGGGATCCGAGGCAAAGTGGCAAGTTGATCCAAAATTGGCTGAGGCAGGAAGCAAAGGGTAATGGTTGATGGGTGTTTTTGTGACTGGAAGGCTGTTTCCAGTGGGGTTCCACAGGGCTCAGTACTTGGTCCCTTGCTTTTTGTGGTATATAATCAATGATTTTGACTTGAATGTAGGGGATATGATTAAGAGGTTTGCAGATTATATGAAAATTGATTGTGTAGTTGATAAGAAAGCTGCAGACTGCAGGAAGATATCAATGAACTGGTCAGGTGGTAGAACAGTGGCAACTGGAATTCAAGAAGTGTGAGATAATGCAGTGAGGTAATGGGGAGGTCTAACAAGGTGAGGGAATACACAATAAATGGTAGGACATTGAAGTGTAGAGGAACAGAGGGACCTTGGTGTGCAGGTCCACAAATCCTTGAAGGTAGTAGGACAGATAGAATAATGTGGTTAAGAAGGCATACGGAATACTTGCCGAGGCATAGAATACAAGAGCAGGGAGGTTGTGCTTGAACTGTATAAAACACGAGTTAGGCCACAGCTAGAGTACTGCGTGCAGTTCTGGTCACCACATTACAGGAACGAGAGGGTACAGAAGAGATATGAGGATGTTGCCTGGACTGGTGAATTTTTAGCTATGAGGAAAGATTGGCTAGGCTGGGGTTGTTTTCTTTCGAACAGAGGAGGCTGAGGTGCATAAAATTGAGGGGCCTAGATCGAGTGGCTAGGAGGGACCTATTCACCTTGGCAGACGGATCAATAACCAGGAGGCATAGATTTAAAGTCATTGGTAGAAGGTCTAGAGGGGATTTCAGGAGAATTTTTTCGCACAGGTTGGAGGGGGTCTGGAACACTCTGCCTGAAAGGGTGGAAGAGGCAGAAACCCTCAGCATTTAAAACGTATTTGGATATGCACTTGAAGTGCCATAACCTACAAGGCTACGGACCAAGAGCTGGAAAGTGGGATTCGACTGTACAGCTGTTTGTCAGCCAGCACACACACACACTGGGTTGAATGGCCTCCTGCTGTGATGTAAATTTCTATGAAAACTAGAATTGTCTGTTCTGAATTTCTATCCTGCATTCAGTGATGGTTTTTCTAAACTCCTTTTACAGGGCATTAGAAGGGGAGGATTTGCAGATGGGAAACTCGAACGAGACATCACATCAAGATCTGAATATCATCTGCCTTTGAATGTGGAAGAAGAAATGTTTGTCTGTTCTGTCTGTGGGAAACATCAGTGTGACTGGAAAAGCACCGAGACGCACACACCCGTGTGAGAGTGTTCCAGTGCACTGATTGTGGAAAGAGCTTTAACCAGTTACACAGCCTGAAAAAACATCGCACCATTCACAGTGGGGAGAAACCGTACACTTGTTCTGTGTGTGGACGAGGCTTCAACTGATCATCCAACCTGGAGAGACACAGGGACACCCCCACCATGGAGAAACCGTGGGAATGTGGGGACTGTGGGAAGAGATTCAATTCCCTGTCTGATCTGGAAACTCATCAATGCAGTCACACCGGGGAGAGGCTATTCACCTGCACTGTGTGTGGGGAGGGATTCACACAGTTATCCAACCTCGCTTCACACCAACTTGCTCACACTGATGATAGACCCTTTAAACGTTCTGACTGTGAGAAGAGCTTTAAAAGCACAAGGGATCTACTGACACACCAATGCAGTCAGTCTGGAGAGAGACCGTTCACCTGCACCGAGTGTGGGAAGGGATTCACTCACTCATCCAACCTGCTAAAACACCAGCGAGTTCACACGGGGGAGAGGCCATTCACCTGCTCACTGTGTGGGAAGGGATTCACTCAGTCATCCAACCTGCTGACACACCAGCGAATTCACACTGGGGAGAGACTGTTTACCTGCTCAGTGTGTGGGAAGGGATTCTCATTGTCATCTCACCTGTTGACACACCAGCGAGTTCACACCGGGGAGAGGCCGTTTACCTGCTCACTGTGTGGGAAGAGATTCACTCAGTCATCCCACCTGTTGACACACCAGCGAGTTCACACTGGGGAGAGGCTGTTCACCTGCTCCGAATGTGGGAAGGGATTCACTGATTCGTCCAACCTGCTGAAACACCAGCGAGTTCACACTGGGGAGAGGCCGTTCATCTGCTCCGAATGTGGGAAGGGATTCACTGATTCGTCTAACCTGCTGAAACATCAACATACTCACCGGCGAAAGACTGTTCCCCTGCTCCATGTGTGGGAAGAGATTGACTCGGTCATATACCCTGTGGAGACACCAGAGAGTTCACACCGGGGAGAGGCCGTTCACCTGCTCCCTGTGTGGGAAGATTGACCTGTTTATCCCACCTGCTGAGACACCATCAAATTCACGTGCGACTGCAGTGGTTGGATTCTGCTGTTAATCACATCAAGGACTGAACCATGTTCATTCTGACAGTTGGAGTTTGTTTCTGCTGCTGATAACCCTAAAACTGGGCTGGAGTTTAATATTTTGATATGTCAAGTAAATCAACTTTCTTTCAAACACACTGTCGAGCATTTGATGTCTCCAAGATAAGAGAAAACTACCTGATGTTCTATTACAGACTGTTCCATTTTTGGACCTTTCCTGCTTTCTAACTCTCGATTATTTCAGTTCTCATACCTTCGGTTACTCTCGGGGACATGTTCCAGCTTGTGTGATGAAGTGCTTCCTGTCATCACCACTAAATGGCCTAGCTCTAATTTTAAGGTTATGACCTCTTGTTTTGGACTCCCCCACCATGTGAAATAGTTTCTTTATCTACCCTATCATCTCTTTTAATCATCTTAAAACACCTCAATTAGATCACCCTTTAATCTTCTACATTCAAGGGAATACAAGCCTAGTCTCTACAACCTGCCCTCATAATTTATAAAAGTCATCACTGAGTACAGGGTAGAAATTCTGAACACCTAGTTCTAGTTTCTCTGAAACATTCTTTCGTCTCTTGTCCCTAAGCTGCAAGTCCCCCGTCCAACGCGCTCTGTCCTCGTCACATCCTCTCTGTTTGAAATCCAGATTCAATGTACGCTCTGATTTTTCTCCATTTCACTCCTGAAGTGCTGCGTGATGTTGGGGTTCGGCCCCAGTCACTGTTTGCCCTCAAACAGATGCATAATGAGGGGAAATCAATCTCTACCTTTAACTCACAGCGACATGGAAAGAGGGAAATGAATGATCTTTTCAACACCTGGTCCACTTGGCACTGAAGTGTCTGAAACTCCACTGCCTGTGGAAAGAGCTTTAACATCGCACCAGGGAAACAAAATGGTGACAAATGTTAACCTGTTTGGTTGACAAAAGAAATATTGCGTTAGTTTTTAAACCATGAATTGTTTAATGGCTTCACACTGACTCACCTGATTGTCCGACTCAGGTTCCACCCCTCAAGTTCCACGATTGGTTGCAGAACACGCTGCTCCCTGGGCCCTCTGGCCTCTCTCCCTGTTGGTTCCCAGGGCAATCAATCACCACTCGCCAACATTACACTGCCAGATGAGGTTCAGGGGCTCAGAGGAAGAAAATAAATGAGGCTTTGAAACTGAGATGGGAAATGCAATTAGAGAAACATGACTCAATATATTAACAAAACTATTTAAAATCAAATGAAATGAATTTAATTAATATTTTTACTTCATGCCAAGTGGGAAACAAGTGATGTCTGGACTGTGCAGGAGTGTTTGCGCCTGGCTACACAATGTGTCACTGGCTCTCCACTCCAAATTCAGTTCTTCCAGTTTTGCTAGAGTAAACAAGGAGCAACTATTTCCATTGGCAGATTGATTGGTCTCCAGGGGAGACAGATTTAAGATGATTGGCAAAAGAACGAGAGACAACATGAGGAAACTTTCACACAGCGAATTGTGATCTGGAATGCGCTCACGATGGCTCAAGTGTCCACCTTCTGTGCTGTCCCATTCTATGATTATGGCGGATGTCCATACCCAGAGTACTCCGCGTGGTAGAATATGCCCTATTTCCATCAGCTAGGTGGGGGCAGGAGGGGGGGGGGGGGGGGGCACAGTTCTTCTGAGCCCAGTAGGACCAACAATTTCCCATGTGGGACTGTCGAGGGAGGTGAGTTCCCTTCCCTGAAGGACATTCGTGAACCAGTTGGGTTTTTACGACAATACGGCAGCGCTCATGGTCACTTTTTTTCTAGTGCAGGCCCCACATATGACCAGATTCTTTCAGCTCAATTTCACAAACTGTCTTTATGTTTTTATGGATTCTCTCTCTCACTCCATTTTTCCTGTTTGAAATTCATTTTACAGGGAATTAAAAGGGGACAATTTGTGGACTGGAAGCTCAAATCAAACATTACATCGAGATCTGAATATCATTTGAACATGGAATCAAAAAGCACCGTTCACAGCGGGAGAAACGGTACACGTGCTCTGTGTTTGGACAAGGCTTCAACCGATCCTCTGACCTGTTGAGACACCAGCGAGTTCACACTGGGGAGAGGCTATTCACCTGCTCAGAGTGTGGGAAAGGATTTACTCGATCATACATCCTGCTGAGACACCAGCGAGTTCACACTGATGAGAAGCCTTTTAAATGCCCGGATTGTGGGAGTGTAATAAAAGTTCCAGGGAACTGACATGCCATCAACGTGTTCACACTCACTAGAGACTATTCAGGTGCTCTCAGGTAGGCTTTTATCTGACCTCACTGTACACCAGCGCACTCACACTGGGGAACGACTGTTCATCTGGTCTGAGTGTGGGCAGGGAGTCTCAGTCATCCAGCCTGCTTACTCACCAGCGAGTTCACAAGTCATTGCAGGAGATGGATTCTGCTGTTGATCAAATCCAGGATTAAATCGTGTTCATTCTGCTAGTTGGGGTTTGTTTCTGCTGATAATACTCCTGTAACTGAACTGGACTTTACTATTTGGGATATAGGTAAATAAATCAGCGTTACTTTCAACACATTGCTGTAGATTTTTGTCTTTCCCACCTGAGTGTTTAGCATCACCTGGTTGGAGCTCAGTAAGGACAATCGAGGGAGGATTGTACGGCGGGAACAGAACTTCAGCCTGGACACAGTCCTTCAGGACCACACTGAGGGGCAAACGGCACTTTGGTCTTTCTCGTCTCTCTTCACTGACAGCAAATTCTCTGTGTAGGTTAATCTTGACGTGTGTAAGGACCAGATGATATCCACCCAAGAGTATTTAAAGAGATGGGACGGATGCTCTGTGAGCCCCTTGCCCATATCTCCAACAGCTCAATAGAGTCAGGGATTGTGCTCTGAGATTGGAATGCAGCTCACGTACTTCGTATTTTCCAGAATGGGGACAAATCCGAGCCAGGGAACTAAGGGCGCATCAACGTGACCTCGATCACCGGGAAGATGCTTGAAGGGATTCTAGGAGATGCTGTTTTTGATCATGGGGAAAGTGAAGGGGCCCATTAGAGACACTGAACGTGGCTTCCACAAAACAAGGTCACGTCTTACAACCTAGCTTGAGTTTGTAAAGAAGTTGTTAGGTTGGTGGGTGGGGTGGGGGGGAATCCGGTTGACATTGTCTACCTCGGTGTCAAACTCATTTCTTGTGGTGGGTCTGATCTGATATCCTGGCACTTGGCAGGGGCCACATTCAGCAAAAGTTATTAACATAGGAATAAATGAAGAGAAACAATATCGGAATTTAAATTTAGATTTTATTTACTGCTTTTGCTCCCGATCCCTGGCACCTCTTAGCTTGAGCATTTGTGTACTGTCCCTGTTCAAACCATAACCACAAGGATATCTGTGCATCGCTCTGACTGTGACCACAAGGCTGTGTCACTATCCCACACAGAAATAACGTTTCCTTGTTTCACATCTCCATACAAACAACATCTCTTTACACATCCCCTTTCTATACAATTACAGCAGACATGAACAAGGGCCTAAGGCTGATTAAAAGAAATAAGAACATAAGAAATAGGAGCAGGAGTTAGGACATTTGATCCCTCGAGCCTGCTCCACCATTCAACAAGATCATGGCCTCAACTCTACTTCCGTGCCTGCTCCTGATGACCCTCGACACCCTTATCGTTCAAAAATCTGCTTATTTCCACCTTGAAATACATTCAATGACCCAGCCTCCACAGCTCTCTGGGGCAGAGAATTCCAGATTCACGACCCTCTGAGAAAAAATTCCTGCACATCTCAGTTCCAAATGGCCGACCCCTTATTCTGAAACTATGCCCCCATGAGGGGAAACATCCTCTCTGCATCTACCCTGTCAAGCCCCCTCTGAATTTTATACGTTTCAATAAAATCACCTCTGTCTTCTAAACTCCAATGGGTAATAGGCCCAAACTACTTAACCTATCTTCATAAGGCACCCCTTCATCTCAGGAATCAACCTCGTGAACCTTCTCTGAACTGCTTCCAGTGCAAGTATATCCTTCCTGAATTAAGGAGACCAAAAGTGGACGCAGTACAGGTTGAACCTCTCTCATCCAGGACTCCCTTATCTGGGTGGCGCATGCGCAGAACACGACCCGTTTCCCCCCATCACCCCCCCCCCAGGTTTCCTATTCCCTTTTTAGGCACAATGGTGATGCCTTTCCTTTATGATTTAATTAAATCATTCACCTAAACAGAAAATCAACACATTTACTCGAAAGAAAGTGATCAGCAGTAGCAGAAGCCCCTCAACCTAGAACACCTCTGGTCCCGCCGACACCTCGGGGCCCGGTGGTCCCGCCGACACTGTGGGGCCCGGTGGTCCCGCCGACACCTCGGGGCCCGCTGTCCGAACTCGGGCAACCTCCTCCGCCCCCCCCCCCCCCCGCCCCCGACCTTGAGCGACCTCCTCCCACACCTCGGGCTGATGACCTTCCCTCATCTGACACAACCCCTCATCCATCACAGGCCAGATTCCGAGGGTGCTGGTTAAGGGAGGTTCCACCTGTACTCCAGGTGTGGCCTCACCAATGCCCTGTACAGTTGTAGCAAGACTTCCCAACTTTTATCCCCCTTGCAATAAAGGCCAATATTCCATTTGCCACGCATTTCATTGCAACAAAGGTTACACTGGGAGAAATGTTCAGCTAGCTTCCATTACAGGCAAAATGCAGAGCAAAAGAGCAGCATACTGGCATCTTAACAGTATCTCATCGACCTACAGGCTTTTGTTAAATACATTTGCTGAGTGGATATAAATGTATACCAGTTTTTCAGGCATGATGCTCTATTTACACATCGAAGGAGAGAGAGATGCTGTTGGGGCACACGCTAAGTCCAGTAGCTGAAAGTGATTAACTGACTGGGTTTTATATTTTGTGATCCTGGACCTATTACCAATACCAGCAAAATTAAAGCCCATGGAATATAAGAGAAAGTGGCAGCATGGATACAAAATTGGCGAAGTGACAGGAAACAGAGTAGTGGGGAAAGGTTGTTTTTCAGACTGTAGAAGGTATGCAGTGGTGTTCCCCAGGGTCAGTACTAGGTACCACTGCTTTTCTTGATATATATTAATGACTTAGACTCGGGTGTGCAGGGTACAATATCCAAATTTGCAGAAGACTCAAAACTTGGAAGTAGAATGAACAGTGAGGAGGATAGTGAAAGACTTCAGGAAGACACAGACAGGCTGGTGAAATGGGCGGACACGTGACAGATGAAATTTAACGCAGAAAAGTTCAAAATGATACATTTTGGTAGGTACAATTTTAAAGGGGTACTTGAACAGAGAGACCTGGGGGTATATGTGCACTAATCATTGAAGGTGGCAGCGTAGGTTGAGAAAGCAGTTAAAGAAACTTACAGTATCTTGGGCTTCAAGAATAGAGGTATAGAGTA
Organism: Pristiophorus japonicus; assembly: GCF_044704955.1. NCBI lineage: Eukaryota > Metazoa > Chordata > Chondrichthyes > Pristiophoridae > Pristiophorus > Pristiophorus japonicus. The sequence continues at coordinate 207,827,876 of NC_091985.1, forward strand.
CAATGACTGAGGATGGGACGACCTTGGATCTGGACTGAAGATGATGGAGGTTGAACAGTTTCCCGTTTGTTCTGTAGACTAGCTCCACTCCAGTGGGGAGCTTACTGAGGGTGTGATGCAGCACTGCAGTAAGGAAGAATGAGAAGAGCGTTGGTGCAATGACACAGTCTTTCTTGACCATGGTCCGAACGTGGATTGGGTCTGTGGTGGATCCGTTGGTCAGGATCACAGCTTGCATGTCATCATGGAGCAGGCAGAGGATGGTGACAAACTTTGGAGGGCAGCCGAACTTGAGAAGGAACCTCCATAATACCTCACGGTTGACAGTGTCGAAGGCCTTTGTGAGGTCAAAGAAGGCCATGTGCAGAGGTTGGTATTGTTCCCTGTATTTCTCTTGTATTTGACTCGCTGTGAAGATCATGTCCATTGTTCCCCTTAGTGGGCAGAATCTGCATTGCGACTCTGGGAGGCACTCCAACCACAGGGAGAAGGCGATTGAGGAGGATTCTTGTCATTGAATTACAGTACACAGACGACGCTTGTGTCTGCGCACAGTCAGAGGCCGAACACCAAACCATCGTCAATACCTTCATGGAAGGGTAGGGAAGCATAGGCCTTACACTAAACATCCGTAAGACAAAACTCCTCTACCAACCTGCCCCCGCCACACAGTACTGACCCCCGATTATCAAAATCCACAATGAGGCCTTGGACAACGTGAACCATTTCCCAAACCTCGGGAGCCTACTGTCAATAAGGGCAGACATCGATGATGAGTCCAACACTGCCTTCAGTGTGCCAGTGCAGCCTTCGGTCGCCTGAGGAAGAGAGTGAAGACAAGGACCTCAAACCCGGCACAGAGGTCATGGTCCACAGAGCAGTAGTGATACCTGCCCTCCTATATGCTTCAGAGACATGGACAATGTGCAGCAGGCACCTCAAAGTACTGGAGAAGTATCACCAACGCTGCCTCCGCAAGATCCTGCAAATCTATTGCCAGGATAGTTGCACCAACATCAATGTTCTCGCTCAGGCCAACAGCGCAAGCATCAAAGCATTGACTGAAAGCTCGGTGCTTCAATGCGAGGAGTATTCGGAACCCAGGAGAGGGCTCTGAGCTACTTGGAGTAGGTGAGAGCTCAGACGAACAGGACCCCAAGAAAGAATGCAAAAGGAAGGAAGCAACAGAGCAGAGTAGCACTGGGGTAAGTGTAAAGCACAAGGAAGGGACAATATGTATGAATATAAAGGGGCTGCAGGAGGGGTCAAAACTAAAAATGATGGTTTAAAAACTAGTATTAAAACACTCTACCTAAACGCACGCAGCATTCAAAATAAAGTAAATGAGTTGACAGCACAAATCATTACAAATGGGTATGATTTGGTGGCCATTACAGAAACGTGGTTGCAGGGTGGCCAAGACTGGGAATTAAACATACAGGGATATCTGACAATTCAGAAAGATAGACAAGAAGGGAAAGGAGGTGGGGTAGCTCTATTAATAAAGGATGACATCAGGGCAGTTGTGAGAGACGATATTGGCTCTAATGAACAAAATATTGAATCATTGTGGGTGGAGATTAGAGATAGTAAGGGGAAAAAGTCACTGGTGGGCGTAGTTTATAGGCCCCCAAATAATAACTTCATGGTGGGGTGGACAATAATCAAGGGAATAATGAAGGCATGTGAAAAAGGAACGGCAGTAATCATGGGGGATTTTAACCAACATATCGATTGGTCAAATCAAATCGCACGGGGTAGCCTTGAGGAGGAATTCATAGAATGCATACGGGATTGTTTATTAGAATAGTATGTTACAGAACCTACAAGGGAGCAAGCTATCTTAGATCTGGTCCTGTGTAATGAGACAGGAATAATAAATGATCTCCAAGTAAAAGATCCTCTCGGAATGAGTGATCACAGTATGGTTGAATTTGTAATACAGATTGAGGGTGAGGAAGTAGTGACTACAGTGGGATGAGGGCAGAGGTGGCTAAAGTAGATGGGGAACACAGACTAAATGGTGGCACAATTGAGGAACAGTGGAGGACTTTGAAGGAGCGCTTTCATAGTGCTCAACAAAAATATATTCCAGTGAAAAAGAAGGGCGGTAAGAGAAGGGATAACAAGCCGTGGATAACCAAGGAAATAAAGGAGAGTATCAAATTAAAAACCAATGCATATAAGGTGGCCAAGGTTAGTGGGAAACTAGAAGATTGGGAAAATTTTTAACGACAGCAAAGAATGACTAAGAAAGCAATAAAGAAAGGAAAGATAGATTAGGAAAGTAAACTTGCACAAAACATAAAAACAGATAGTAAAAGCTTTTACCGATAGATAAAACGGAAGGGAGTGACTAAAGTAAATGTTGGTCCCTTAGAAGATAAGGGGGATTTAATAATGGGAAATGTGGAAATGGCTGAGACCTTAAACAATTATTTTGCTTCGGTCTTCACAGTGGAAGACACAAAAACCATGCCAAAAATTGCTGGTCACGGGAATGTGGGAAGGGAGGACCTTGAGATAATCACTATCACTGGGGTGGGGGGGGGGCGGGGTGGGTAGTGCTGGACAGGCTAATGGGACTCCAGGTAGACAAGTCCCCTGGTCCTGCTGAAATGCATCCTAGGGTATTAAAAGAGATGGCAGAAGTTATAGCAGATGCATTCGTTATAATCTACCAAAATGCTCTGGACTCTGGGGAGCTACCAGCGGATTGGAAAGCAGCTAATGTAACGCCTCTGTTTAAAAAAGGGGGCAGACAAAAGGCAGGTAACTATAGGCCGGTTAGTTTAACATCTGTAGTGGGGAAAATGCTTGAAACTATCATTAAGGAAGAAACATCCAGATAGGAATAGTGCAATCAAGCAGACGCAACATGGATTCATGAAGGGGAAATCATGTTTAATTAATTTACTGGAATTCTTTGAGGATATAACGAGCATGGTGGATAGAGGTGTACCGATGGATGTGGTGTATTTAGATTTCCAAAAGGCATTCGATAAGGTGCCACACAAAAGGTTACTGCAGAAGATAAAGGTACGCAGAGTCAGAAGAAATGTATTTGCATGGATCGAGAATTGGCTGGCTAACAGAAAGCAGAGAGTCGGGATAAATGGGTCCTTTTCGGGTTGGAAATCGATGGTTAGTGGTGTGCCACAGGGATCGGTGCTGGGACCACAACTGTTTACAATATACATAGATGACCTGGAAGAGTGTAGTGTAACAAAATTTGCAGATGACACAAAGATTAGTGGGAAAGCGGGTTGTGTAGAAGACAGAGGCTGCAAAGAGATTTAGATAGGTTAAGCGAATGGGCTAAGGTTTGGCAGATGGAATACAATGTCGGAAAAAAAACAGTAAAAGGGAATATTAATTGAATGGAGAGAAATTACAACATGCTGCGGTGCAGAGGGACCTGGGGGTCCTTGTGCATGAATCCAAAAAAGTTAGTTTGCAGGTGCAGCAGGTAATCAGGAAGGCAAATGGAATGTTGGCCTTCATTGCGAGAGGGATGGAGTACAAAAGCATGGAGGTCCTGCTGCAACTGTACAGGGTATTGGTGAGGCCGCACCTGGAGTACTGTTTGCAGTTTTGCTCACCTTACTTAAGGAAGGATATACTAGCTTTGGAGAGGGTACAGAGACGATTCACTAGGCTGATACCGGAGATGAGTGGGTTACCTTATGATGATAGATTGAGTAGACTAGGTCTTTACTCGTTGGAGTTCAGAAGGATGAGGGGTAATCTTATAGAAACATTTAAAATAATGAAAGGGATAGACAAGATCGAGGCAGAGAGGTTGTTTCCACTGGTCGAGGAGACTAGAACTAGGGGGCACAGCCTCAAAATACAGGGGAGCCAATTTAAAACCGAGTTGAGAAGGAATTTCTTCTCCCAGAGGGTTGTGAATCTGTGGAATTCTCTGCCCAAGGAAGCAGTTGAGGCTAGCTCATTGAAAGTATTCAAATCACAGATAGATAGATTTTTAACCAATAAGGGAATTAAGGATTATGGGGAGCGGGCAGGTAAGTGGATCTGAGTCCACGGCCAGATCAGCCATGATCTTGTTGAATGGTGGAGCAGGCTCGAGGGGCTAGATGGCCTACTCCTGTTCCTAATTCTTATGTTCTTATGTTCTTATGACTATGCTCAATGAGCTCTGATGGACAGGTCACATTATCTGCATGCTTGATACGCGACTCCAAAAACAAGCGCTCTACTGGGAGCTCCGACATGGCAAATAAGCCTCAAGTGGGCAGAGGAAACACTGCAAGGACGCCCTCAAAACCTCCTTGAAAAGGCACAACATCCCACAGACACCTGGAAATCCCTGGCCCAAGACCACTCAAAGTGGAGGAGAAGGATCCGGGAGGGCGACAACACCTCGAGTCTCTTCGCCTGCAGCTCGGGGAAGCCAAGCCCAAACAGTGGAAGGCGCGCACGACAATCCAAGCACCCCACCCACCTGTCCCTTTAAACAACATCCCATCAACCACCATCTGCCCCACCTATGACGGAGACTGTATTGGACTCATAAGTCACCTGAGAACTCATTAGTGTGGAAGCAAGTCATCCTCGACTCCGAGGGACTGCCTAAGAAGAAGATAGAGTACAAAAGTGTGGGTATTATGATGAACCTGTCTAAAATACTGGTTCGGCCTCAACTGGAGTATTGTGTCCAAAGGCGACATAAGAAAAACATTTTTACGCAGCGAGTTGGTCCAGACCTGCAGTAATCAGCCGGGCAGTGTGAGCTGAAAGTGCGCTGAGGGGCAGCGGCACCAGGCGGTAACACGGGAGGTGAGCGAGCTCCAGGGAGTGGGTTAGAGAAACTCTGGGGGGAAAAGCAAGTGCGGCCCTGGGCTCCGAATCCTGAGCCCCAGGCCCCAAGGGAAAACACTCCACATTATCCACTTTACAAACACCCGGTGCGGTGGGCCTCAGGCCCGAACAACAACCTACGGGTTCGGCGAGTTCACAAGTGACTGCAGGGGCTGTGTTCTACTGTTATTGCTGCTGTTAATCACATTGTGCTCATTTTGATAGTTGGAGTTTGTTTCTGCTGATAACAATCCCTATAACGGGGCTGGAGTTTAATATTTTGATATTTCAAATAACAGTGAGTCGGTATTTGATGTCACCAAGATAAGAGGAGACTAATTGATGTCCTGTTACCGACTGCTCCAATTTTTGGCCTTTTCTCCTTTCTAACTCGATATTATTTCTGTTCTCATACCTTTGGTTACTCTCATGGACAAGTCCCAATTCGCCATTCCTTCCACAGTGTCTCTCCTCATCTTGGTATCCAGGGATGGTATCGGTAACATGCCCGGAATCACTAAACACAGAACCCAGTCTGTTGATCACTTTCAGCTACTGGACTTAGTGTGTGCCCCACAGCATCTCTCTCACCTTCGATGTGTCAACAGAGCATCACAACTGCAAACATGGTTTCAATTTAAATTTGATTCCACTCAGGAAATGTATTCAAAAAATAAATACGTAAAAGTAAATTGATCACTCAAATAATTGGCAAAGGGTTAGAGTCAACAAGATGAACAAGTAAACACATCCCAGCCCAATAAACCAGCTCTATAGTCACAGGAAAATCTGTTATCAAACTCCTCGAGTGGACAGATTAGAGAACAATGCTGATCCTAAGAACATCTAGAATCTGTTGTAAATATCTTTCACATCCTGATTGGTACAATCTGTCGGTTTCTTTTCAGTTGCAGTGAATGGAAAATTAGAGGGATGTTGGCATATGGAACTCGGTTAATTCAGCTTCTGAAAGGTGTTTGTGTTAAATTCATTTGATAGAAGGGAAATGTGGTTGGTATCATTAGAGAGAGGGAGAGAGAGAGAGACAGAGTTCACTGAGCAACAGTTGGTGTTTGCAACCAACTAGCCATGGATATTCCCATCATAGAATGTTTAGATTAGAAATATTATGTTGCGATCAGAAATGTCTAAAGACCAGTGGTTTGTGTTTGCCACATGAAGGCCACAGTGTATTTACGTGCTTCTAATGTTGATGCATGTTGAAGAAAATGCAGACTTGTGTCTCTGGACTATGTAGTAGCCAGGGACTACTATATTAGGTACTGCTCCAGTTTGATGAGAGGTTGATGGCATAGCAAGAGATCCAGCAGTTTTAAGAATTTATCTCCAGTTATCTGCAGACATCGAATGTCACAGCGTCTTGACAAAATTGGACATACAATTACCCTATTGGGTTAAATTATCGGGATCAATTGTTATAGAACTGTTACAGAATTGAATTCTTATAGAATGGAAAAGTAGTGAAGTTTTGCTTAACCTGTATCGAACATTGTTAGTCTGTACTTAAGACTACTGAATACAAATCTAGGATTTAAAAAAGGATATAGATACACTGGAGGTGGTCCAGAGAAGATTTACAAGGATGATCCTTGTAAATCTTCTCTGGACCACCTCCAGTGCATCTAAATGAGGATATATCTATCCTAATAAGGAGAGGCTGGGTCTCTTTTTTCTTCAAAAAATAACACTGAATGGTGACCTAATAGAATTCTTTAAAATTATGAAAGGTTTTGATAGAGTAAGTACAGAATGTATCATGTTTGTAACCTTCACATAACTGCAACCTTTTATGTAACAACACTGTAAACTGTATACACCTGAGCAATGCACACCTTGACCACAGGGGGTGAACTTGTGGGAGACACTCCTCACCTGGTCATCCAGGTAAATAAAGGGAGGTCCCACGCAGGGTTAGCACTTCTTGGTCCTGGGAATAAAGTCTGCAGTACATGCCTCATGTGATTCTATAGTAAGGTGTAAGGACACTACATTTGGCGACGAGGAATGGGAATCAATGACCCACGAGGATGGCCACCAGTAGCACAGAGGAACGGTACTGTGGTGGTGAGGACTGGGACGATTTCGTTGAGAGGCTCCAGCAGAGCTTTGTCACGAAGGACTGTCTGGGAGAGGAAGTGGCTGACAAGCGGAGGGTGCATCTATTGACCAGCTGTGGTTCTAAGACATAAGCGCTGATGAGAGACCTGCTCACAACCGAGAAGCTGGCAGACAAGTCCTTTGAAGAGCTCAGCACACTGATCGGTGAGCACCTCAAACTGGCGAGCAGTATACACATGGCCTGGCACCGGTTCTATACACACCGGCATCGGGAGGGACAAAGCATATTGGATTTCATTACGGACATTCGCCGTTTGGCCAGCCTCTAAGTTCACAGACACCTTCATGGGGGAGATATTAAGGGATTTCTTCATTGAGGGCATTGGTCATGCCGCAATTTTCAGGAAACTTATTGAGACCAAGGACTTGACTTTAGGAAGGGCAGCGTTGATAGCTCAGACCTTCATGGCAGGGGAAGAGGAGACCAAGATAATTTACATGCGCAGCCCTGGTTCCAACGTGGCGATGGACCAGGGAGTTAACATTGTAAACGCGACTCAGAACCCCACAGGCAGGCAAGGGCAATTCAACACCACCCAGGCAGCAACAGACTCTAGGGTTGGCCAGCAACAGAGACAATGGCAGGGGGATCGGCAATTCACGCCATCAGAAGGGACAATGCGTCCCGGGATGGGACCATTGACACTCACCAACAGAGTGCTCAAGAGTAATCAAAGAGACAATCAGAGAGGAATGCCTGGCAACAGTTCCTTTGTTCACAACAATCTCAGCTCATGCTGGAGGTGCGGTGGCAGACATGCTGCGAAAACCTGTAGGTTTCAACAATTTATCTGTAGAAACTGTAACTTCAGTGGACATTTGGCCAGAATGTGCAGAAAGCCCATAGCAAGGCTAGTTTACAAGGCAGAGGAACCAGACGAGGGGTCTGCAAGGCAGGCTGATGCTTGGGGCAAAGCTATGGATGCTGAAGTCCAGCGGGTTCATGTGGCAGACATCCACAGCTCGTATACCAAAACGCCACCTATGATGATGGAAGTCCTACTAAATGGCATGGAGCTGGACACAGGAGCCAGCCAGTCACTTATGAGTGCCCAACAATTTGAAAAAACTATGGCCACTCAAAGCTAACAGGCCCAAACTGGAACGCATTGACACGCAGATACGAACATACACCAGGGAGATCATCCCAGTGCTAGGCAGTACAAACTTGGTGGTCACACACAACGGATCGGAGAACCGGCTGCCACTCTGGATTGTCCCGGGGAATGGTCCCGCGCTCTTGGGGAGGAGCTGGCTAGCTGAGATGAACTGGAAATTGGGGGATGTGCACGCCATTTCATCTGTGGAGCAAAGTACATGCACACAGGTCCTACAGAAATTCGAGTCACTTTTTCAACCAGGTGTCGGAACTTTTAAGGGCACCAAAGTAATGATATGCATCACCCCGGACGCCAGACCAGTGCACCACAAAGCCAGAGCCATGCCATCTGTGATGCATGAGAGAATTGAGAGTGAGTTGGACAGGCTGCTAAGAGAGGGCATAATTTCGCCTGTTGACTGGGCAAGCCCCATCGTTCCTGTCCTTAAAGCGGATGGCTCGGTCAGGATTTGTGCCGATTACAAGGCCACCATCAACTGAGTGTCACTACAGGACCAATACCTGCTTTTGAGAGCGGAGGATCTTTTTGCCATGCTGGCAGGTGGCAAGCTGTTCACCAAGTTGAACCTCACTTAAGCCAACATGACTCAGGAGCTGGCTGAAGAATCCAAGCTTCTGACCACCATCACTACGCACAAGGGGCTATTTGTTTACAACAGGTGCCCATTTGGCATTCATTCAGCGGCCGCTACCATCCAGAGGAACATGGAAAGCTTGCTTAAACCCATTCCTGGAACAATCGTATTCCAAGATGACATCCTAATCACGGGTCAAGACACCGAGGAACACCTCCACAACCTGGAGGAGGTGCTACGCCAACTGGACTGGGTAGGCTTGCGACTAAAGAAGTCCAAGTGTGTGCTTTTGGCCCCAGAGGTCGAGTTTTTGGGTAGGAGGTTGCCGCAGATGGGATCCAGCGTACAGAATCCAAAACGGAGGTGATCTGTCAAACGCCCAGGCCCGGCAACACATTGGAGTTGCAGTCATTCCTGGGACTCTTGAACTACTTCGGGAACTTTCTGTTGAACCTAAGCACATTGTTGCAGCCGCTACACGTGCTCCTGCCTAAGGGTTGCGAATGGTTTTGGGGGGACTGTCAAGAACGGGCTTTCAATCGGGTGCGGAACCTGCTTTGTTCTAACAAGCTGTTGACCTTGTACAGCCCCTGTAAGAAACTGGTTTTAACGTGTGATGTATCATCCTATGCGGTTGGGTGTGTGTTGCAGCAGAGTAATGATGAAGGCCAACTCCAACCTGTGGTTTATGCCTCCAGGTCGCTCTCCCAGGCAGAACTGGATATGGGATGGTTGAAAAGGAAGCACTCGCATGTGTCTACGGGGCGAAGAAAATGCACTAGTATCTTTTTGGCAGAAGGTTCGAGTTAGAAACAGACCACAAGTCGTTAACATCCTTGTTGTCCGACAGTAAGGCTGTCAATGCCAATGCGTCAGCTCACATGCAGTGATGGGCCCTCACGCTGGCTGCGTATGACTACACCATACGGCACCGGCCAGGCACCGAAAATTGCACTGACGTGCTCAGCAGGCTCCCACTGGCGCCCACTGAGGGGGCGTCGGAGCAAAGCGCAGAGATGGTCATGGCCATTGAGGCTTTCGACACTGCAGGCTCCCACATCACAGCCCGCCAGATAAAAATCTGGACCAACAGAGATCCCCTCCTATCTCTGATAAAGAAATGTGTTCTGACTGGGGATTGGGCGCCCGCACACAGGAGGTCAGACCGTTTCACAGACGGATGGACGAGCTCTCCATCCAAGCCGACTGCCTGCTATGGGGCAGGCGGGTAGTCATGCCCCATAAAGGAAGGGAAGTATTCATCAGGGAACTCCACAGCGAGCACCCAGACATCGTGCTAATGAAGGCCATTGCCCGGTTACATGTATGATGGCCGGGAATTGACTCAGACCTGGAACACTGGGTTCGCAGGTGCACGACGTGTGCTCAGCTGTGAAATGCCCCCAGGGAGGCCCCACTCAGCCCGTGGCCCTGGCCCACCAAGCCATGGTTAGGTATTCACATAGACTACGCAGGCCCGTTCATGGGAAAAATGTTCCTGATTGTTGTCGATGCATACTCGAAATGGATCGAGAGCATCATATTGAATTCGTGCACAATATCCACCACTGTGGAAAGTCTGCGTATGGTCTTTGTGACCCACGGCTTGCCAGACATCCTGGTTAGCGACAATGACCCATGTTTCACTAGCTATGAATTCCAGGAGTTTATGTAGGGTAATGGTATCAAACACGTCAGGACAGCACCGTTCAAGCCGGCTTCCAATGGCCAGGTGGAACGTGCGGTTCAAATCATAAAAGAGAGCATGTTGCAGATTCAAGGACCCTCCCTTCAGTACCACCTATCGCGCCTCCTGCTGGCCTATAGGTCCCACCCGCATTCACTCACGGGAGTCCCGCCCGCAGAACTACTCATGAAATGCATGCTTAAAATGCGGCTGTCCCTCATTCATCCAGCCCTGTCAGACATTGTTGAGGGCAAGCGCCAGTCCCAAATCGCGTGCTATGATCGCAACCCAGTGGGGAGATGCATAAAAATCAATGACCCTGTATTCGTTCTCAGTCATGCTTTGGGACCCAAGTGGCTTGAGGATATTATAATTGGCAAAGAGGGGAATAGGGTCATAGTGGTCAGACTTAGCAATGGGCAGATATGCCGCAAACATCTGGACCAAATAAAGAAAAGGTTTAGCATGGACACTGAGGAACCTGAGGAAGATCATGAGATGTTACCCACACCACTGCCAGTGAACGAGCAACAGGACATTCAACAGCATGCACAGTCCCTGCGGCCAGCCTGGACAGGCCAGCATCACCTCAGGCGACCGAGATGCATGCCAAGGCTCAACCACCAGAACCCCAACTGCGGCGCTCCACGAGAGAGTGTCGACTGCCTGAAAGACTCAATCTTTGACCCAAAGACGTTGAGGGGAGGTGATGTCATGTTTGTAACCTTCATATAGCTGTAACCTTTTATGTAATACTACACTGTATACACCTGAGAAATGTACACCTTGACTACAGGGGGTGAACTTGTGGGAGTCACTCCTCACCTGGGTCATCCAGGTATATAAAGGGAGGTCCTATGCAGGGTCAGCACTTCTTGGTCCTGGGAATAAAGGTTCAGGTCACGTAGTGACCTTGTCTGCAGTACATGCCTCGTGTGATTCTATAGTAAGGTGTAAGGACACTACAGAATGAGTGTTTCCACTTGTAGGGAAGAGCATAACAAAGGGCAGCAATATACGATAGTCACCAAGAAATCAAATAGGGAATTGAGAAGAAACTTTTTTAACCAAAGACTGGTGAGAATGTGGAACTCGCTACCACAGGGAGTGGTTGAAGTGAATAGTATAGAAGCATTTTAGGGGAGACTAGTCAAGCATATCAGGGAGAAGGGAATAGAGTGTTATGCTGATAGAATTAGATGAGAACAGACGGGAGGAGGCTCAAGTGGAGTATAAATGCTGGCATGGTCTTGTTGGGCCGAATGGTATGTTTTTGTGCCATATATCCCATGTAATCCTGATTTCAAGAAACATTGCTTGAAGGTGGAGATAAATGACTTGCATCCAAATGCAATTGTTGCTTTAGTCTTCTTTGTAAAATCACAAAGTCTGGACATAATTTGTTCGTGAAATTAAAATTGATGTGCTGTTCAAGCACATGAGGAGGGAAAGTTAGCTGAAATTTAAGGGGATAATCAAGTTTGCTTTTTGAAAAGAGCCAGTCTATGTAGTCTTGTCCAAACTACATATTCAGAAAGAAGTTTTTGGAGGTAGACTGTTGTGTTAAAAGTAACTAACATCCTTCATCTCGCAGACTGAATTGCTCTCTGGCATATTTTGGGGTATAAAAGGTCCAAGAAGAGTCAAGTAAAAATGGTTAAATAAAATTAAACAAACAAAATGGGTTATAACTTGGAGCAAGTGGGAATGGTTGATCTATGTTTTAAAGATATTATGATAATATTGTATTAGACAGTAAAATTCCTCCGGGGCTCATGAATGAAATGGTGAATACTGTATCAAAGTTAATGAAAGGAAGTGAATGAAGATGTAAGATGAAAACAGGAAAATTACACCATCAATTTGGATTTTCTTCTTAAATCATTGTTCTTGGGTGAATTGGCATAAATCATCTGGGTGCAATCTGGTATTAATGCAAATTCTTATGAAAGTCAGGAAAGTGTAGTAAATTGATAAGATTTATCTACAAGGTGTTTGTCCCATTACCTATACTGAACAATAAGAAAGCTGGATTTGATGGCCTGACCACTATAATGGGGTTTATTTTCTCTTTAAAATATTTTGAATTGTGTGTTTCACTGAAGTTAGGCGCAGTGCTGCAGTTAATTGTGGGTACTGAGCTGTTTCTGGTGAATTAATGTGGACTGTGTTATTTGGGAATAGATTTGTGTGGGATCATTCTGTGCTGAACATATTGCTGGGCTGCGGGTTTGGCCTCAGTCCCAGTTAAGAAATGTTGTTGACATCAAATCCAGGGTCCACTTATACTGGGACCACATGCATTATGATCCCAAATCCAGGGGGCACTTACCCTATGACACCAAATCCATGGACCACTTACGCTGATAAACTAGATTCAGGGACCACTTACACCATGACACCAAATCCAGGGATTATCAATACTGTGACACAAAACCTGGAACCAGTTACACTGAAGCACCAAATCCAGGGACCACTTACACTGAGACACCAATTTATATAGCGCCTTTCACGACCACCGGACGTCTCAAAGTTTTTTTTTACAGCCAATGAAGTACTTTTTGGAGTGTAGTCACTATTGTAATGTGGGAAACGCGGCAGCCACTTTGCGCACAGCGAGCTCCCACAAACAGCATTATGATAATGACCAGATAATCTGTTTTTTTGTTATGTTGATTGAGGAATAAATATTGGCCAGGGCACCGGGGATAACTCCCCCGCTCTTCTTCGAAATAAATGTAGTATCATGGGATCTTTTAGCGCACTTGAAAGAGCAAACGGGGCCTTGGTTTACTGTGCAGTGCTCCCTCAACCTTCTGACTCACAGGCGAGGGTGCTGCGCAGTGCTTGCACTGAGACTACAAAATTACATAGGATATACGGCACATACACGGATCATTTGGACTATCCAGTCCATGCCGGCGTTTATGCTCCGCTGGGGAATTATAGAGCCTCAACATGAGGAATGGTAATCTTCAGCCCAGGTATAGGGGTTATTAAAATCAGAAGAAACAAACTCGAGCTGCCAGAATGAACATGGTTCAGTGCTAAAAGCAATCACGATAAATCCAGGTCTATTGACAAACGTGGGCTTTCAATGGCGGGACTTTTCCCCAGTATGCACCGCGGGGGTGAATGTGCCGCACCCAGTCTACAGGAGCCCAGCGCGCAAGCGCGAAATCCGCCTTGCTTTGGAGCATCCGCGATGCGTGTAATGGTGGAGAGAGACAGTATCAGAGATGCTGCGGACAACTCGGTAAGATTCAGCGGGGCAGAGGGGCGTAATGGATCCGCGAGTGGGCGGAGAGGCTTCATAAACAACTGGTGTATGCCGCAAGCCCGTAATAATAACCTGATCGCCCCAGGTTTGCAGCTCGCGGCTTTCTCCAAGTCACAGGCCCAGGCGAACTGCCGCCATCTTTGTACAGGAAGGCCGGTTCAACGCTCCGCCATCTTGAAACAGTGAGTAGCAACGCGCATGCGCAGTTCTCTTGGTACAAAACGTGGGTGGGGCTTCAGTGTCTGGTCCCAACTGGGTCCTGGAGCCCGTGTGAATAATGCAGCCTCAGTTGCTTTTCTCTCTCCGCACATTGGATTTCTCACTATCTCTTCTAAAGATGCTACTCAGTTTACATCCCACACATTTGTAGCAAGAGCCCCAGAGATGGGACCCCTTCTATAGTCCTAGGGCTGGAATGTCCCGTCTACAGTCCCAGGGTTCGAATCCCCATGTGCAGTCCCAGGTTTGGAATCCCCAGGTACAGTCCCAGTTATGGAATCCTGGGACTGTACACAGACAAAGAAAAAAATCGAGGCCTTGAATCTAAGTTGGGAAAGCAATCATAGAAACATGATTCAGTTTCTATACTAATAAATTTGAAATCAAATCCAATGAATTGTTGCAAGTAACATATTCCTTTCATGCCAAGTGGGAAACAAGTGATGTCTGGGATGTGCAGAGTGTTTGCGCCTGGTTACACAGCGTGTCTCACGGCTCTCCACTCCAAATGTGCTTCTTTCGGTTCACAGTCTTATTTATAAATCCAACGGACTGGATTGACCTCACTGTTTAAACCCCATCATGGAAATATCAGCATTTGATATTTAGTTATGCTAAACCTAAATAAAACATTGGTTAGACCTCAGCTGGAGTACTGCGTTCAATTCTGGGCTCCAAATTTTAGGAATGATGCCAAGCTTTTAGAGAGGGTGCAGAAGGAATGGTGCCAGGGATAAGAACATAAGAAATAGGTACAGGACTAGGCCATATGGCCCCTCGAGCTTGCTCCGCCATTCAATAAGATCATGGCTGATCTGATCATGGACTCAGCGCCACTTTCCAGCCCGCTCTCCATAACCCCTTATTCCCTTATCATTTAAGAAGCTGTCTATTTCTGTCTTAAATTTATTCAATGTCCCAGCATCCACAGCTCTTTGAGGCAGCAAATTCCACAGATTTACAACTCTCTGAGAGAATAAATGTCTCCTCATCTCAGTTTTAAATGGGCAGCCCCTTATTCTAAGATCATGCTCTCTAGTTCTAGTCGCCCCCACCAGTGGAAATATCTTCTCTGCATCCACCTTGGCAAGCCCCCTCATAATCTTATACATTTCGAAAAGATCACCTCTCATTCTTCTGAATTCCAATGAGTAGAGGTCCAACCTACTCAACCTTTCCTCATAAGTCAACCACCTCATCTCCGGAATTAACCTAGTGAACCTTCACTAAACTGCCTCCAAAGCAAGGAGTGGATGAGGAACTTCAGTTATTGGCAAAAGAACCGGAGGTGAGATGTGGAATCATTTGTTACACAGCGACTAGTTGTGATCTGGAATGCTCTGCCTGAAAGCAGATTCAATAGTAACTTTCAAAAGGGAATTGGATCAATACTTGAAGGGAAAAATATACTGTGCTACGGGTAAAGAGCAGAGGAGTGAGACTCGTTGAATAGTTCTACCAAAAGGCCGGCACAGACATGATGGGCCGAATGGCCTCCTTCTCTGTTGTACCACTCCCCGACAATGGCGGATAGTCTTACCCAGAGTGCCCTGCATGGGGGAATATGCCCTATCTCCATCAGCAGGGGGATAGCGCACGGGAAGGGCTGATCCCGGAGAGCGCCTTCCTGCGTGGAGCGGCTCCCGGAGACTGAGCAGAGCGATCGCGGCCTCAGCAACACCGAGTGCAGGTCTCAGACCCCGAGCCAGAGCCGCAGTGCCTGGCAGCCATGCGGCCAGGGCTCCGGCACCAGGAAGCCCCGGGGGCAGCATCTCCCCCACACAAGGAAAACAACAACTTGCATTTATACAGCAGGCTGCTCTGTGTTGGGGTGAGCGCTGGATGCGGAGGTCGATCCTGGGCCTCCTGTGTGGGTCTGTTTGTTGCATCAGTTTGAGCTGGAGTGGAGATGGAGAAGTTGCTGGGTTTAACCCCCAGTACTTCTGAGCCCAGTAGGACCAATAATTTCCCATGTGGGACTGTCAAGAAAGGTAGGTTCCCTTCCCTGAAGGACACTAGTGACCAGTTGGATTTTTAACGACAATCTGACAGCTTCTTTGGTGACATTTCTCCAGTGCCAGCCCGACAAATGACCAGATTCATGAAGCTCAATTTCACAACCTGTCTTTATGTTTTGGTAGGTTCTCTCTCAACCTTCCGTTTACTGTTTGAAATTCATTTTACAGGGTGTCAAAAGGGGAGGATTTGCAGACGGGAATCTCAAACCAAATGTCACGTCAAGATCTCACGGAGTTACTCGATACATCGGGACCGAAATATGATCAGCCTTTGAACATGAAAGCTAAAAGCACCGTTCATAGCGGGGAGAAACGGTAAATGTGCTCTGTGTGTGGACACTGCTTCAATCTATCATCTAACCTGGAGAGGCACAAGCGCAGTCACACTGGGGAGAGGCCATTCACCTGCTTCATATGTGGGCAGGATTTCATTCGGTCATCTGACCTCTGACACACCAGCGAGTTCACACTGGGGAGAGGCCATTCACCTGCTTCATATGTGGGCAGGGTTTCATTCGGTCATCTGACCTGCTGACATACCAGCGAGTTCACACTGGGGAGAGACCATTTACCTGCGCAGTGTGTGAGAAGGGATTCACTCGGTCATACCACCTTGTAACTCACCAGCGAATTCACACTGGGGAGAGGCTGTTCACCTGCTCCATGTGTGGCAAGGGATTCGCTCAGTCATCTGAACTGCTGACACACCAGCGAGTGCACACTGGGGAGAGACTGTCCAGTTGCTCTGACTGTGGGAAGGGATTCACTCGGTCATCTCACCTGCTGATACACCAGCGATTTCACACTGGGGAGAGGCCATTCACCTGCTCTGAATGTGCGAAGGGTTTCACAAAGTCTTCGGACCTGCTGATACACCAACGAGTTCATAATGGGGAGAGGCCGTTCACTTGCTCTGAATGTGGGAAGGGTTTTACTCAGTCATCCACCCTGCTGAAACACCAGCGAGTTCATACTGGGGAGAGGCCATTCACCTGCTCTGAATGTGGGAAGGGATTCACTCAGTCACCCCACCTACTGAGACACCAGCGAGCTCACAAGTGACTGCAAGGTTTGGATTCTGCTGTTGTTGCTGCTGTTAATCACATCCTGGATTGAATCGTGTTCATTCTGACTGTTGGAGTTTGTTTCTGCTGGTGTTGATAATCTTTTAACTGAGCTGGAGTTTAATATTTTGATATTTCAAATAACACAGTGTGTCGATATTTAATGTCTCCAAGATAAGAGGAGACTAATTGATGTCTTTTCTCCTTTCTAATTCTACTTTATTTCAGTTTTCATACCTTCAATTACTTCATGGACAAGTCCCAGCTCTCCATACCTCCCAGCCTGCCTCTCCGAGCCTTGGGATGCAGCGATGGTATCGGTAACATGCCCGGGATCACGAAACACAAAACCCAGTCTGTTAATCACTTTCAGATACTGGACTTTGTGTGTGCCCCACAGCATCTCTCTCACCTTCGATGTGTGAATAGAGCATCACACCTGCAAACATTGTCTTGAATTTAAATCCACTCAGAAAATATATTTAACCAAATATAAACAAGTAAATACATCATGGCCCAATAATGCAACTTTATATTCACAGCAAGGAGTCTGTTATCTCGAGTAGACAAAATAAATATCCCAAATGTAAGAGCTCCTCGAATCCTTCAATACCTTTCAAATCATGACCAGTTTCTCCTTATTCTAGAATTCCCCATCCCTTGGGAGTCGCTATTGGTCAAAAACTGCTAATTGGAAATTTCTAAAAAAAGTTTCTCTTTCCGGTGTTTAAAGCTGACCTGTTCCTTCTCTCAAAGAATCTCTGAGGAGACTCTTTGATTTAAACACAGATCTCCCCTCTCTTATATCTGGGATTAGAGTTACTGGGAATTTGAAAACGTGACCACTTAAAAGGGCCCGTCAGTCATATGCAGACTGAACCGATCACAAAGCTTGGTGTCAGTGTGAACTATTCCTCTCTCCAGCCTGTAACCGATGAAACTTGTAATACTGAGGCTGAAGTTCCACTTCCGTGGGTGCAGGCAGTGCTGGGCAGAGAGGGAGCAACAAACCGGGTTCAGAGTGGGCACGCTGGTTTTCCCCTTTCCTGGGGTTTCCCCTGAGCATGTGCTGGGGCCCAGTGGGCTTTCACTGCTCTGGGGTATTTCCGGGCGTGTCCTCACTGCTCCTGGAATTCCCACACATTGCCCCCTGGGTGTGAGGTCAGAGCTCTGTGCCTTTAAACACTGGAGTGAAGCCGAGTCCTGCAGGCACACAGTCACCATGAGCAGTTTCTAACTGTCTGGATCGACCTTTTGGGAAAATTAATCCCACTTTTCGGCCAGTTGTGTTTTTTTCCCATTTTTCCATTTCCTGTTCCTTTGGTTTAAATCTTTATTTATTCCCTTTGGTTTGGTTTCATTTTCACTGCTGGACCTCCCACTAAAAGCACTTTGTCTGATCTGCCCGTGGGAATTAGCAGACCCATGGCAACACTGGTAAGACATTCGATCCACAGAATCGGCTAGTTGGAAATTCTAATCAGATCAGGGGAAAGAACAGGGTTTGTCTGTTATTGACCATAATGTAAGCTTAAACCAGAGGGGGTAATAGATTAGATTATAATGTGCGAAGTTTATACCTATAATTGTGAAACTATAAGAAATAATATAATTAACAGTAGGCAGAGTATTTTAGGGATATTAAGAACATTACTGAAGAAAAGTATCTGCTGGGATCCAGGGAATGTGTTCAAGTTCCAGCTGTCTTTTCCTTGCTTCTTGCCAAAACCCAGCAGAGAAGCCAGGGATGGATCACTGCAGGCTATAAAAGTGAGGGGAGACTGATGTAAGGGGGCAGTCTGGACTGGAGACACCGGAGATCAAGCTCAGGGTGCCTGAGGTTCCATCCAGCGGGCTGACCTCGTGTCAGTTACTGTGAACACACGGGACTTGCATGTTTACTCTGATTGATGAATCAATACAAGATACGGTACTGGGCAGAAAATCTGCTCATCTTATATTTCGTATTAAAGTTGCTGACACTGGATTCTCAAACCCGCTAATTAATATCACATGGCATTAGCTAGAATCTGACATCTCTTTACTGTTCCACTCTACTCCTTTTACATTTTTACCATTAAATCTACTTTTCCAACCACTGTCTTCTCCCAAAATATATCACCTCATATTTCTCTGCATTAAATTTCATCCAACATCTACCAGACCCATTTACTAACTTGTATATTCACACAGAAGTTACTGGCAGTCCTCACAGTCGGTCATGGTCCCAGATTTGGTGTCATCTGGAAAGTTTGATCGTGTGCCACAAGTCCAGATCCTGTCTCTATATTAAGAACAATGGTCCCAACACTGACCCTGAGGGACACCACTGTTTACATTCCCCCAGTCTGAAAAACATCCATTAACCACTACTCTCTGCTTTCTGCCTTTTACCCAACTTCCTGTCCACACTGCCCCACTCCCTTTAATATTGTGAGCCTTTAATTGATAAACAAGCCTTCTGTCCAGCACCTTATCAAACACGTTTTACCAATCCATCTGCACAACATCCACTGCATTTCCTTTCTCACTACACTGTGTTATTTTCTGAAATAATCCCTGCTGTCTCTCCTGAATGAATCCATTTCACTACCAAATGTTGCAATGTTTTCTCCACACCACAGGGTTTCATCTGTTTAAAGCCACAACAGAAAGGTCCACAAAGTGGCCCCGCGGCAAACTCCAGGGGAGGGAGGAAATGAGCGTCTGTAAATGAAGGAGACCGGTGAGGGAGTGTCTGTAAATGGAGAATTGTTGACTGGTCAGGGAGTGTCTGGAAATGGTGACTGGTGAGGGAGCATCTCTAAATGAAGGAAAAATGGAAACCAGTCAGGGAGCGTCTATAAATGAGAAATGGTGACTGGTCAGGGAGTATCTATAAATGAAGCAGGAATGGTGACTGGTCAGGGAGCGTCTGTAAATTAAGAAATGGGGACTGGTCAGGGAGCATCTGCAAATAAAGGAAGAATGGGGACTGGTCAGGGAGTGTCTAAATGAAGGAAAATCGTGACTGGACAGGGAATCTGTAAATCAAGGAGAAATAGTGACTGGGTTCACTCACTGGTTCCTCTCTCTCTCGACCCTGTCATATACAATATTTGTGGAGGATTTTTACTAAATCAGATCAAAAAAATGATAAATGATACAGAAAATAACTAATTTCACATCTTATGTCACCATTTCCTGACACTCCCTGACCAGTCAACAATTCTCCATTTACAGACGCTCCCTCACCAGTCTTCTTCATTTACAGCTTTACGCTGTATCGAGCCCGTGCTGTACCTGCCCTGGGAGTGTTTGATAGGATTTTGTAGAGGGACCTTTACCTGACCTGGGCGGGTTTCATGGGACAGATTAGAGGGAGCTTTACTCAGTATCTATCTGGTGCTGGACTTGACGTGGGAGTGTTTTATGGCCACTTTAAATACCGTATCTAACACATACTGTACGTGACCTGTGAGTGTTTGATGCGTAGTTTAAATATGCTTTACATTGTATGTAAGCCAAGCTGTCCGTAACCTGGCTGTGTTTGATGAGACAGTGTAGAGCAGTGGTGGGTCAAATCTGGCCCGTGCGCCATATCCAGTCCGCCAAGTCATTCTATCCGGCCCGCTGGATGGGACAGAAATAGAACGCGAGCCGGAGCTCGAGCTGTACATTCATCTATCCACTTTCACTTCTAATGGATCAGAGACAGACTCGAACTGCAGCCAAGGAAAACCCATAGTAATACTTTATTCAAAATAATTCGCAAAATCGATTCTCCCCGGCCGATTAAAAGAAATCAATTATCCCCGGCCGATTAAAAGCATCCGTTCCCTGAGTCTGGGCTCCAATGGCGGACTTGCATACCCAGAATGCACTGCGTACTAGAATATGCCGTATTCAATTTAGAGTGGGGTCATGGCTGCTCATCTCCACAGATCTTTTACTGAAGAAAGTGACTGGCGCTGCATCTTTCCTCTCCCGGTACCCAGAGTATGACGGCAGGATAATTCTCATCTGTCACCAATTGGGACGGCATTAGTAATCTTTGCAGAGGGACATAAGGATGACTGAGGTGAGAAATTGATGCTGTCACAGGCTCGAAAGAGATGCAGTTCTGTTTCACAGCACTGAGTCACAGAGGTTGTGACGGTCTTGGATCTGGCCTGGAGACGACGAAGGTTGAACAGGTTCCCACTGGTTCTGTAGTTTAGTTCCACTTCAGCGGGAAGCGTGTTGAGTGTGAGGTGGAGCATTGCAGTGAGGAAGATCGAGAAGAGGGTTGGCGTGATGACGCGGCCCTGCTTGACCCCGGTCCAGACGTGGATTGGGTTTGTGATGGATCCGTTAGTCAGGATCATGTCATCGTGGAGCAGGAGGAGGATGGACAAATTTTTGGGGGCAGCCGAAGCAGAGGAGGACGCTCCATAGTCCCTTGCGGTTGACAGTGTCAAAGGCATTTGTAAGGTCAAAGAAGGCCATGTACAAGGGCTGATGCTGTTTCCTGCATTTCTCTTGCAGCTGTCATCGCCAGCATCAAAGCACTGACCGCACTCGATCAGCTCCATTGGGTGGGCCATATTGTCCGCATGCTTGACACAAGACCGCAAAAGCAAGCGCTCTACTTGGAACTCTTACATGGCAAGGGAGCCCAAGGTTGGCAGAGGAAACATTTCAAGGACACCCTCAAAACCTCCTTGATAAAATGCAACATCCCCACCGACACCTGGGAGTCCCTGGCCAAAGACCATCGTTTGTGGAGGAAGTGCATCTGGGCGGGCGCTGAGCACCTCGAGCCTCATCGCCGAGAGCATGCAGAAACCAATCGCACGCAGCGGAAGGAGCATGCGGCAAACCAGTCCCACCCACCCTTTCCTTCAATGACTGTGTGTCTCACCTGTGATAGAGCCTGTAATTTCCATATTGAACTGTTCAATCACCTAAGAATTCACTTTTAGAATGGAAACAAGTTTTCCTCGATTTTGAGGGACTGCCTATGATGATGATGATGATTTACAGAGCCCAGAAGATACCACAACATTTTCAACTTTTATCTTTGATTCATTTCTAGGCGGTATCGACTACATGTTGTGTATGTAAGATAACATCTGACTACTATCTGAATTTATGTTTATGCAATGTTCATGTTTATCAAATGTTCCTTCTAATTTTATTTCCGCACACGGTCCCTTTAAATTTGCTGCTCGGCCACTAGGCAGCCGCACATGCGCAGTGTCTCTTCCAGTGACAGGAGCTGGGGACGGGCCTGTGCAGGACCCCGTGATTCTTGCGTGACCGTGCGGCCACGCACTTTAGGGCCAACATTGGTGGGTGGCCCTCAACAGCTCAACAAAACTTGTTAAGTGGCCCTCCAGCCCATATAATTGCCCAGCCCAGGTCAAGGTGATGGAAGCCATGGCGAGTTGCTGCATCTTGTAGATGGTACACACTGCAGCCATGGTGCACTGGTGGAATGTTATCAAATAGACAAAAACCGGTCTGTTAACAAATATTAAAAACAACCCCAGCCACCCAGATTAAGTGTAACTGCCATCTATTCTGGGTTGTAATGGTTCACATTAAGGACACACATGAGATAATAACAAGGCATTGTTGTTTGGATTGTACCACATTGTAATGCCAGAGTCCCGGAGTGTTTGGGGGGAACTCGATAAATGGACTGAGAATAATTGTGTTATGGGCAGGAGGGTAAGACTGACTAATGGCTGTGTTCCTGGAAATGCAAATACGCCTGACTCTTTCAGCTGTGTGGGGAAGAGGAAACAGACAGAAGGGCGAATATAGAATGACAGACTTTCCAATCTGGTGTCCATTCCATTATAACCATGGGCTGTGACCTCTGCTGTAGACCCGGGATCACAGGATGAGGAAAATAACCATCGCAAAGAAATGAAGGGATACCTGATCGGTGAACACCTGGTAAACTAGGGGAGTGAGTAGGAGCTGGAACTCGAGAGAGGCGGGAGTCGAGAGAGGCAGCGGCCTATAAAAGGCTCAGCAGTCCGGGGAGCGTCGAGAGAGGCAGCGGCCTATAAAAAGCTCAGCAGTCCGGGGAGCGTCGAGAGAGGCAGCGGCCTATAAAAGGCTCAGCAGTCCGGGGAGCGTCGAGAGAGGCAGCGGCCTATAAAAGGCTCAGCAGTCCGGGGAGCGTCGAGAGAGGCAGCGGCCTATAAAAGGCTCAGCAGTCCGGGGAGCGTCAAGAGAGACAGCGGCCTATAAAAGGCTCAGCAGTCCGGGGAGCGTTGAGAGAGGCAGCGGCCTATAAAAGGCTCAGCAGTCCGGGGAGCGTCGAGAGAGGCAGCGGCCTATAAAAGGCTCAGCAGTCCAGGTACCGGTGCAGCTCCAGCTGAGAGAGAAGGCAAAAAAGAAGTAGAAAGAAATCAAAAGGTGACGTCACAGCCAACGTGGTAAGTGATTGGCTGCTGATTGGTGAGTAGTTTTTCTTTTTCTTTATTAGTCAGTAACTTTTAACATTGCTGTCGCCAATTTAAGTGTATCTAAGGGTTAAGTCATGGCAGGACAGCTCGGTCACGTGATATGCTCCTCCTGTACCATGTGGGAACTCGGGGACAACACCAGTGTCCCTGACGACTACATGTGCGGGAAGTGTATCCACCTCCGGCTCTTGACGGTCCACGTTGCGGAGTTGGAGCTGAGGGTGGATTCACTCTGGAGCATCCACGATGCTGAGAATGACGTGAGTAGCACGTGGAGCGAGTTGGTCTTACCGCAGGAGAAGGGTCCACAGCCAGCGAGGGAATGGAAGACCAGCAGGAAGAGTGGTGCAAGGAAGGTAGTGCAGGGGTCCCCTGTGGTCATCCCACTGCAAAACAGATACACTGCTTTGAGTACTGTTGAGGGGGATGACTCATCAGGAGAGGGCAGCAGCAGCCAAGTTCATGGCACCGTGGCTGGCTCTGTTGCACAGGAGGGCAGGAAAAAGAGTGGGGGAGTGATAGTGATAGGGGATTCAATTGTAAGGGGAATAGCTAGGCGTTTCTGCGGCTGCAACCGAGACTCCAGGATGGTATGTTGCCTCCCTGGTGCAAGGGTCAAGGATGTCTCGGAGCGGGTGCAGGACATTCTAAAAAGGGAGGGAGAACAGCCAGTTGTCGTGGTGCACGTTGGTACCAACGACATAGGTAAAAAAAGGGATGAGGTCCTACGAAATGAATTTAAGGAGCTAGGAGCTAAATTAAAAAGTAGGACCTCAAAAGTAGTAATCTCGGGATTGCTACCAGTGCCACGTGATAGTCAGAGTAGGAATCACAGGATAGCTCAGATGAATACGTGGCTTGATCAATGGTGCAGCAGGGAGGGATTCAAATTCCTGGGGCATTGGAACCGGTTCTGGGGGTGGTGGGACCAGTACAATCCGGACGGTCTGCACCTGGGCAGAATCGGAACCAATGTCCTCGGGGGAGTGTTTGCTAGTGCTGTTGGGGAGGAGTTAAACTAATATGGCAGGGGGATGGGAACCAATGCAGGGAGATAGAGGGAAACAAAAAGGAGGCAAAAGCAAAAGACAGAAAGGAGATGAGGAAAAGTGGAGGGCAGAGAAACCCAAGGCAAAGAATAAAAAGGACCATTGTACAGCAAAATTCTAAAAGGACAGAGGGTGTTAAAAAAACAAGCCTAAAGGCTTTGTGTCTTAATGCAAGGAGTATCCGCAATAAGGTGGATGAATTAACTGTGCAAATAGATGTTAACAAATATGATGTGATTGGGATTACGGAGACGTGGCTCCAGGATGAGCAGGGCTGGGAACTCAACATCCAGGGGTATTCAACATTCAGGAAGGATAGAATAAAAGGAAAAGGAGGTGGGGTAGCATTGCTGGTTAAGGAGGAGATTAAGGCAATAGTTAGGAAGGACATTAGCTTGGATGATGTGAATCTATATAGGTAGAGCTACAGAACATCAAAGGGCAAAAAACGTTAGTGGGAGTTGTGTACAGACCTCCAAACAGTAGTAGTGATGTTCGGGAGGGCATCAAACAGGAAATTAGGGGTGCATGCAATAAAGGTGCAGCAGTTATAATGGGTGACTTTAATATGCACATAGATTGGGCTAACCAAACTGGAAGCAATACGGTGGAGGAGGATTTCCTGGAGTGCATAAGGGATGGTTTTTTAGACCAATATGTCGAGGAACCAACTAGGGGGGAGGCCATCTTAGACTGGGTGTTATGTAATGAGAGAGGATTAATTAGCAATCTCGTTGTGCGAGGCCCCTTGGGGAAGAGTGACCATAATATGGTGTAATTCTGCATTAGGATGGAGAATGAAACAGTTAATTCAGAGACCATGGTCCAGAACTTAAAGAAGGCTAACTTTGAAGGTATGAGGCGTGAATTGGCTGGGATGGATTGGCGAATGATACTTAAGGGGTTGACTGTGGATGGGCAATGGCAGACATTTAGAGACCGCATGGATGAACTACAACAATTGTACATTCCTGTCTGGCATAAAAATAAAAAAGGGAAGGTGGCTCAACCGTGGCTATCAAGGGAAATCAGGGATAGTATTAAAGCCAAGGAAGTGGCATACAAATTGGCCAGAAATAGCAGTGAACCTGGGGTCTGGGAGAAATTTAGAACTCAGCAGAGGAGGACAAAGGGTTTGATTAGGGCAGGGAAAATGGAGTATGAGAAGAAGCTTGCAGGGAACATTAAGACGGATTGCAAAAGTTTCTATCGATATGTAAAGAGAAAAAGGTTAGTAAAGACAAACGTAGGTCCCCTGCAGTCAGAATCAGGGGAAGTCATAACGGGGAACAAAGAAATGGCGGACCAATTGAACAAGTACTTTGGTTCGGTATTCACAAAGGAGGACACAAACAACCTTCCGGTTATAAAAGGGGTCGGGGGGTCTAGTAAGGAGGAGGAACTGAGGGAAATCCTTATTAGCCGGGAAATTGTGTTGGGGAAATTGATGGGATTGAAGGCCGATAAATCCCCAGGGCCTGATGGACTGCATCCCAGAGTACTTAAGGAGGTGGCCTTGGAAATAGTGGATGCATTGACAGTCATTTTCCAACATTCCATTGACTCTGGATTAGTTCCTATAGAGTGGAGGATAGCCAATGTCACCCCACTTTTTAAAAAAGGAGGGAGAGAGAAAACAGGGAATTATAGACCGGTCAGCCTGACATCGGTAGTGGGTAAAATGATGGAATCAATTATTAAGGATGTCATAGCAGTGCATTTGGAAAGAGGTGACATGATGGGTCCAAGTCAGCATGGATTTGTGAAAGGGAAATCATGCTTGACAAATCTTCTGGAATTTTTTGAGGATGTTTCCAGTAGAGTGGACAAGGGAGAACCAGTTGATGTGGTATATTTGGACTTTCAGAAAGCGTTCGACAAGGTCCCACACAAGAGATTGATGTGCAAAGTTAGAGCACATGGGATTGGGGGTAGTGTGCTGACATGGATTGAGAACTCTTTGTCAGACAGGAAGCAAAGAGTAGGAGTAAATGGGTACTTTTCAGAATGGCAGGCAGTGACTCGTGGGGTACCGCAAGGTTCTGTGCTGGGGCCCCAGCTGTTTACACTGTACATTAATGATTTAGATGAGGGGATTAAATGTAGTATCTCCAAATTTGCGGATGACACTAAGTTGGGTGGCAGTGTGAGCTGCGAGGAGGATGCTGTGAGGCTGCAGAGCGACTTGGATAGGTTAGGTGAGTGGGCAAATGCATGGCAGATGAAGTATAATGTGGATAAATGTGAGGTTATCCACTTTGGTGGTTAAAAACAGAGAGACAGACTATTATCTGAATGGTGACAGATTAGGAAAAGGGGAGGTGCAAAGAGACCTGGGTGTCGTGGTACATCAGTCATTGAAGGTTGGCATGCAGGTGCAGCAGGCGGTTAAGAAAGCAAATGGCATGTTGGCCTTCATAGCAAGGGGATTTGAGTACAGGGGCAGGGAGGTGTTGCTACAGTTGTACAGGGCATTGGTGAGGCCACACCTGGAGTATTGTGTACAGTTTTGCTCTCCTAACCTGAGGAAGGACATTCTTGCTATTGAGGGAGTGCAGCGAAGGTTCACCAGACTGATTCCCGGGATGGCAGGACTGACCTATCAAGAAAGACTGGATCAACTGGGCTTGTATTCACTGGAGTTCAGAAGAATGAGAGGGGACCTCATAGAAACATTTAAAATTCTGACGGGGTTAGACAGGTTAGATGCAGGAAGAATGTTCCCAATGTTGGGGAAGTCCAGAACCAGAGGTCACAGTCTAAGGATAAGGGGTAAGCCATTTAGGACCGAGATGCGGAGGAACTTCTTCACCCAGAGAGTGGTGAACCTGTGGAATTCTCTACCACAGAAAGTTGTTGAGGCCAATTCACTAAATATATTCAAAAAGGAGTTAGATGAGGTCCTTACTACTAGGGGGATCAAGGGGTATGGCGAGAAAGCAGGAATGGGGTACTGAAGTTGAATGTTCAGCCATGAACTCATTGAATGGCGGTGCAGGCTAAGGGCCGAATGGCCTACTCCTGCACCTATTTTCTATGTTTCTATGTTTCTAACTCCAAATAGAGAAATACTACCGATTAAAAAGGGTTAGATTCCAGAACTTACCGTTCATAGAGTTAAACCTGTGGGGCTGAGAGCACAGGAGTAAAACTGTGAGTGAGGCCTTGATGGCTCTGACGGCTCCCGTGAGGCGCTGCAGTGGATCCCCACAGACCATTTAAGGAGTGCAAGGTGAAGGATTCTATCACGGCTCTTTAAAGAGAGGAAATATCCCCGATAAACCATTATGCACAAACGGATAGTCCCGGAGATTCAGAACACATGGGAACAGCTCTTGTAGTCTGTCCACAGGTGAATGAGACTTTGAGATGCAGTGTTGATTGGTGGAAATTCAGCGCCAGGATCGCTTGGTCACAGACCCTCTTCACCGAATTCACTGATCTCTGGCCACTCTGAACAAAGCTGAGCAGCTCCCCGCCATGGCCAGTGATTCCGGCAGGAAAATGTTCGCTTTTACAGCCCGGAGCAAAGGGCTTTCACCCATTGTTGGACTTTCTGAGTTTACTGGTTCGAGTCAATCTGCAATAATCTGAATCTACCCAGCATCTCCCGGGGTGTAATTTTCAAACTCTAACACTTTGCTGGGATGGCATTGTAATATCAGCCAAAGGCATCACAATGGCCTCAGACACAGACTCAGAGAGCCTCCCAGTACAACATGGTTTCATTCCCCACACTAGCCCCATTGTGGTCTCTCTCAGGCAGATGTTTTGCAGGGTCGGGAGTATTTTCTGTGGGGTGGGCCGATAATATAAAGAACTGCCGCTGATTTTATGAGATAATAAAACTAGAGGGATGGAGCTTACCAATCCCAGCACAACATGTCCCCTCTATACAGTGCAGGGAGACATGGGGCAGACACCGAGACTTCCTTCATGTGGACCGTGGCGATAACTGATGTAACCGGGGAGACAATGGGTTCTGTTCGATTCTAAAACACGGAACAGTTTATTGTTTCTGACTCTCAATCATGTATTATTGTAGAAGGTTAAATTGGAATTATGATTAAAATGTTCCTTGTTAAAGATTTTGTATCTTTGTTGCTGGCAGTTCTGCCCTAATGGATCAGGAAGATGATCCGAGCCAGACCTGGTCCAGATTTAATTTCACAGCAGGACTTCAGACTGGTTCCAGGAACAGCTCCTGCTCTCAGTCTCTGAGACACTGGCTCCTCACACTGGGACACTATGTGTCCACAGTCTCACCCAGTCTCTGAGACACTAGCTCCTCACACTTGGACCCCAATTGTTATTCACTGTCACTGTTTATATTCCTCTATCCCCCACTGCTGGAGTTCTCTCACCACTCGGCAGGTTGCTGTTTGCGAGGAGATTTCCATCCAGAGGTTTAGCGGGATGTCTGCTCAGTCCTGGCCATTTCTGGATGGCTCATTATCCACAAGACACTGTGGAGACCTCCAGCCACTGGAGGCAGTGTGGACAAGAGACAGAGGCTGATGCTGGTGTCATAGGCCTAAGGTTTGAGATAGACTGGGGAAACATGGGCTTCACTGACTGAAAAGGAGAAGCTGGAAGGAGCTCGGAACAAGGTGGTTATGCGGGTGGAAAAGTGGGACTTCGAAACATCACTTTAAGTTAAATTGTGAGAGAAGGACTCTGGGACATGGGGTAACACTGAGCGAAGATAAACTCAGGACCAATCTCAGGAATTATTCTCCACCCAGAGAGTGACCAACACTTGGAGCGGACTCCAGGTGGAGCTGGGGGTGACACTCACTGCAAGGGACAACCTCCTCCCACTGGTCCTGGGCTGTGCTCTCCATTGATTTTTGTCCTCAGGACCATGAGGCCAGTTGGTCCTGTGTTGTATTTCACACAGTAAGAACAAGCCGAAGAGTGTGTGAATGTGAGGCTTCAGTGTGAGAGGAACTGGCTTCCTCAGACACTGCTGTGGTCAGAAAGTTTCACAACCGAAATGCTGCATTGCCATGTCATTGCTGCAGTGATCTCACCACCAGATTCCCCGCCCCGCCCCCACCCAAGGCAGGATCCCAATATCGGGCGGTAACTGGACCATGTGCTTCCGCCACATGTTGGATTCTGGAAACCCGGAGAAAACTCTGCTGGGATCACGGCGGGATCACTCTGGGTGGCTGTGAGCCAAGGGATGAAATCCAACCCCGGGACAGATGTTTGTCTTTCCGTATTCAGGAGTAAAGTAGCGCCTAGACAGAGCACACAGAGTAAATCAGGTTGAGCAGGCTCCGAATGGAGCAACGTGACTTGCCCAATGTTCCCTTCATTCATTGTTCTTTCTCCGCACCGCCCAGGCCCTATAAGGGTAGATCCGCCCTCGGGGCCTTTCCCTGCCGCTGGGTCACTGTACTTGTGGCAGGCGAGGCTCTCTGGCGCCATCTGCTGGTAAGGACTCAACCGCCCTCGGGCTCTTTCCCCACCGGTGAGTCTGTACCTGCCTCGGGCCGGCGCGGCTCAATGGCGTCCTCTCCTGGCCCGCTGTATATTGTAAGATTGGTCTTTCCCCACCGGTGGGTCACTGTACCTACCTCGGCCGGCTCGGCTCTCTGGCACCCTCTCCTGGCCCGCTGTATATTGTAAGATTGGTTTTTCCCCACCAGTGGGTCTTTGTACCTGCCTCGGGCCGGCGCGGCTCTTTGGCGCCCTCCCCTGGCCCGCTGTATGATTGCTGGTTGAGAGCCTTTCTCTAGTCTGCTCACCACATCCTCCCAACCCGACTGCCGCCGACTCAATGCCCATTTTATTGTATTGTTTGGATTGCCGGAAAGCACACAATGGTTTGTTCTGAGTTTTATGGATTCACTGAACATTGGACTAGGTTCTCGTGAATGAATTGGGCACGTTTCATCACGACATGTAATTGACCAATAAAACTGGAGCTGATGGTTTTCTTACTCCCAGGCGGGGTTTCAGTGTCAACTCATTCTTTCGCCCTGGCAGCTGAAGGGAATGCTTTTTTTTAACAGGACAGTCAAGGGAGCTGGTAGATCCGAGGGCCTCCTCGTAGGACTGCTCCTGGGCACGGCCAAGGATGTCATCAGCCGGTCCAGGCAGCAGGCGGTCGAGGGGGTTGTTCAGCCTGACTGCCTGCCTCTCTTCCACGCCTACATCCGGGCCAGGAGATGGAGCACACGGTGTTCACCAGTACACTCGCGGCCTTCCGCGAGAGGTGGGCACCGGAGGGACTGGAGTGCCTCGTCACCCCAGCAACCAAATTTTAATTTGATTTTATATGTTTTAAAGTTTAATTTGTTTTAATTGCCGGGTTTTAGTGTCCCCCTCCCCTTTTATAGGGGGCACTTGTAAAAATCATGATTTTAGTGCCCCCCAAAAACCTACAAAAAATACAGGACAGTTGAATATTCAGCACAACCCCAGGAGCTGGAGCTGGCACCATCCAAAGGGGAAATATTCTCTACCTCTGTATCCTTCCCATCATGCTGCCATTTGTGGTCCGGGCTCTCATCGCTGCAGGGGTCAATCAGTTGTTTATTCTCTCCCAGCAAGGCAGATAATCTGCACTGTGGGATATTAAAGCGATGCCTCACATCCCTCGCTCTTGTTTTTACCATTACTGTAACCCCTTTCGGATCCACCACATCCTGACTTCTCTCCGGCACAGACCGAGTCCAGCCTGACATGTTGAACTGTGCAGGGAGCAGTTGAGGGCCCGTTTGTTCAGAACAGTCCCTGAGCTGTTTACAGATAAACATGTTGTGAATCACGGTTGGATTCCTGTGCTGCACCAGTGGACTGCAATGATCAGCGGTTCAGTACCACTAATGGATTCAGTACAGACAAACGCTGATCAGTGTAAATGGATCGAACCACCTAGATAAGATGGGAGACTGACCAAGAGGGTCTGATCAATAACATAGATGGATCGCTGCAGCTAAACCCACCTGATCTTTAAAAATGCACCAAACCATCTAACTACATGTGGAGAGGGGATTGGCCAGGATGGACTGTTCATTACAATAACAACAACAATTGTTTATATAGCGCCGTTAACTTAGTAAATTGCCCCAAGTCTCCTCACATGAGCGTAATCAGACAAAACAATATACTGAGCCAAACAAGGAGACATGAGTACAGGTTACCAAAAGTGTCGTCAGAAATAGTTTCTAAGAATGGTCTTAAAGGAGGAGCAAAATGGAGAGGTTTAGGAATGGAATTCCAGAGATTAGGACCTAGACAGCTAAAGGCATGGCCTCCAATGATGGGGTGAAGAAAGTGGAGGATACAGAAGGGGCTAGAGAATCAGCAATGCAGAGTTCATACAATCATAGAATTGTACAGCACAGAAGGAGGCCATTCGGCCCATCGTGTCTGTGCCGGCCGACCAAGAGCTATCCAGCCTAATCCCACTTTCCAGCTCTTGGTCTGTAGGCCTGTAGGTTACGGCACTTCAAGTGAATATTCAAGTACTTTTTACATGTGGTGAGAGTTTCTGTCTCTACCAACATTTCAGGCAGTGAGTTCCAGACCCCTACCACCCTCTATGTGAAATAATTTGTCCTCAAATCCCCTCTAAACCTCTATGCCACCTGGTTGCTGACCCCTCTGCTAAGGGAAATAAGTCATTGCTATTCACTCTATCTAGGCCCCTCATAATGTTATATTCCTCAATTAGGTCTCCCGTCAGCCTCCTCTGTTCCAAAGAAAACAACCCCAGTCTCTCTAATCTTTACTTATAGCTAAAATTATCCAGTCCAGGTAACATGCTCGTAAATCTCCTCTGTACCCACTCTGGTGCAATCACATCTTTCCTGTAATGTGGTGACCAGAACTGTATGCAGTACTCTAGTTGTAGCCCAAGTAATGTTTTATACAGTTCAAGCATAACCCACCTGCTCTTATATTCTATGCCTCAGCTAATAAAGGCTAGCATTCCATATGCCTTCTTAACCACCTTATCAACCTGACCTGCTACCTTCAGGAATCTGTGGACATGCACTCCAAAGTCCCTTTGTTCCACTACACTTTTCAGTGTCCTACCATTTATTGTGTATCCCCTTGCCTTGTTAGCCTTCCCCAAATGCATTACCTCACACTTCTCTGGATTGCCACTGTTCTGCCCACCAGACCAGTCGCTTGCTATCTTCTTGCAGTCTGCAGATTTCTTCTTCTTTATAACTGCACAGCCAATTTTTGTATCACCTGCAATCTTTTTAATCATAACCCTGACATTCAAGTCTAAATCATTGATATAAAACTCAAAAAGCGAGGGACCTAGTTCTGGGAGGATCATGGGGTTGGAGGAGGTTTCATAGATAGGGCAGGGTGACCATATGCAGGGATTTGAACACGAGAATGAGAATTTTATAATCGAGAGATTGCTGGACAGAGAGCCAATGTAGTTCAATGGACAAAGTGTGATGTGTGAAAGAGACTTGGTGCGAGTTGGGTTATGGGCAGCAGAGTTTGGGTGAGCTTAAATTTATGGGGTGAGCAAGATGGGAGTTGGGACAGGACAGCATTGGATTGGTCCCGCATGAAAGGGACAAAAGTTTGGAGGGTTTTAGCGGCAGAAGGGGCAGAGCATGTAGAGGGAGCTGTGCTGTACCTGCCCTGGGAGTGTTTGATGGGACAGTGTTGAGGGAGCTTTACTCTGTATCTAACCCATGCTGTACCTCCCCTGAGAGTGTTGGATGGGACAGTGCGGAGGGAGCTTTACTCTGTATCTAACCCTTGCTGTACCTGCCCTGGGAGTGTTTGATGGGACAGTGTGGCATATGGGAAGGAGGGAAGGAAGGAAGGAAAGAAGGGAAGGGAAACAAAGAAAAGAAGGAAAGAAGGAAAGGAAGCAAGAAACGCTCTTCATGTTTTGAGTGAATGAGTTGAGAAGAGCTGGTTGGTTTCTCACAACACCCACCTCTTGCTCTCGCTCCTTTACTCATTGAGAGAACAGCTTAAAATAAAAGATGTATCTTTCTGTATTTCTCCCATTCCCAGAATGCCCACGCTCACTGACCTCCTCCTCTCCCTGTCTCTTTCCCAGACATGAGCTCACAGAGTATCCGCCAAACTCCCGCCACTCTCTCCAGATTTCCCGGGGAGGTAGTGGGACTGAAGTGCGATGACACGGGCCCCAGTAACCCTGACATGTCCTGGTACAGGCAGGACCCGGGGAGGAGCCACAGTTGATGTTTTACTGTACAAAGTGTGAATCCAGAGGGGACAGTGGACAGTTTTACCACTAAACGGCCGAGTGGCAATGAGTTGAAGCTGAAGTCCTCTAGCCTGAGGGCGGATCAGTCGGCCGTGTATTACTGCGGCTGGAGTCTGCATAGTGACTCCGAGAGATGGAGGGGCTCGACACAAACCCCAGAGGGGCAGGGAGCACCTGTGGCCGTTAAATCTCATGGCGCCTCGTCCTGTTGGGTTTATTTTGCAGAGCGGACATGTTTTGACCAGAAAGGATATAAAAGAGAATAACAGTGAGAAATTAGATTTTAAAAAGGGCAATGGAGAAGGTGCAAATAATGATTAAGTTAGATGTAGAGAAGAAGGATAGAATGAAAGGAAGACAGAAAGATAGATAGATAGAAAGATAGAAAGAAAGACTGATATATATATAAAGAAAGAAGGCAGAGAAAAAAGGAGGATAGAAAGAATGAAAGAAAGACAGAAAGTAAGAAAGAAAGAACGAATGAAAGAAGAAAGAAAGGGAGAAAGAATGTAAGAAACAAGGGAAGAATGATAGAAAGGAGGAGGCCATTCAGTCCCCTTGAGTCTGTTACTTAGCAACAGGAAAAGCCCATTAAGCCCCTTGGGACCATGTTCACAGGAACAGGATGAGGCCCATTCAGCCCGTTGAGTCTGTCACAGCGGAACAGGAGGAGGCCCATTCAGCCCCTCAAATCTGTCACACAGGAACAGGAGGAGGCCCATTCAGCCCCTCGAGGCTGTCACACAGGAACAGGAGGAGACCCATTCAGCCCCTCGAGTCTGTCAGACGGGAACAGCAACAGACCATTCAGCCCCTCGAACCTGTTACACAGGAACAGGAGAAGGCCCATTCAACCCCTCGAGCCTGTCACACAGGAACAGCAACAGACCATTCAGCCCCTCGAGCCTGTTACATTGGAACAAGAGGAGGTCATTCAGCCCCTCAAGCCTGCTCTCCCAGCCAATGAGATCATGGTTGACATGATGATCTTCATTCTACCTGACCACATTTGCACCATGTCCCTTGATACCCTTACCCAACAAATATCTGTCAATCTCTGTCTCAAAGGCTCCAACTGTCCCCAGCCTGAACTGACTGTTGAAGGAGAGTGTTCCATATTTACACTACCATTGTGTGAAGAAGTATTTTTTGATGCAGTGCCTGAACGACCTAACTCTAATTTTAAGGTTATACCCCCTTCTTCTGGATCAGAGGAAATAGTTTCTCTCTATCTACCCTATCAACTTATTTTAACATTAAAAAACTCAGTCAGTTCACCACTAAATCTTCTATACTCAAGGTAATATAAGCCAGGTTTTTGAAATCTGTCCTCATAATTTAACCCTCTGAGCCCCGTGTATTAGTCTGATGAATCTGCCCTGCACCCCCTCCAAGTCTATTACATCTTTCCTGAGATGTGCTGTGCAGAACTCAGTACTTTAGATGGAGTCTAACCAAGGCTCCATATGCCACAAGCAGAACGTTTTGCCCATTGTATTCCACATGCCTCGAGATAAAGGACAACATTCCTTCAGCCTGTTTGATTCCTTTTTTCCCTGTTTATCGGCATTTAGTAATTTGTTTACCTAAGTACTTAAAACCCCTTCCTCCTCCACAGTTCCTAGCTTCCCACCATTTAGAAAATACTCTGATCTATCTTTCTTAGGTCCAAAGTGGATGACCTTGCTCTTGCCCACATTAAATTCCTGCTTCTGCTGTTTTGACCGCTCACTTAATCATTCCATATTCCCTTTGCTGCAATGATATGGCTTAATGCAATTATATGGGGCCCTGGTGAGATCACACCTGGAGCATTGTGGACAGTTTTGGTTTCCTTACCTAAGGAAATACATACTTACGGACATAAGAATTAAGAGCAGGAGAAGTCCATTCGAACCCTTGAACCTGCTCCGCTATTCGATAAGATCATTGCTGATCTTCTACCTCAACTCCACTTTCCTGCATTGTCCCCATATCCCTTGATTCCCTTAATATTCAAAAATATTTCGATCTCTGTCTTGAGTGCACTAAAAGACAGAGCCTCCACTGCTCTGGGGTAGAGAATTCCAAAGATTCACCATCCTCTGAGTGAAGAAATTTCTCCTCATCTCAGTCCTGAATGGCCAACCCCTATTCTGAGACTGTGACCCATGGTTCTAGACTCCCCAGCCAGAGGAAACATCCTCTTTGCATCTACCCTGTCAAGCCCTGTAAAAATGTTATATGTTTCAATGAGATCACCTCTCATTCTTCTACACTATAGAGAATATAGGCCTAGTCTACTCAATCACTCCTCAGAGAACAATCCACCCATGTCAGGAATAAGTCTGGTGAACCTTTGTTGCACTTCCTCTGTTAAGTATACCCTTCCTTCGGTAAGACCAAAACTGTTATGTAGCCAGCACCTTGTAACCAGCATTCTACTGCCACCAGAAGTTGCATCTGTTGGCGTCCCAAGGGATCCCAGGATTCCTTGGGAGCACTGATTATAAGCAGGCCTCCCATGCTATGCCAGCACTCTGGAGTCAGAATAAAAAGGCTAAGGTCACACTTACTCAAGTCTACAGTACTCAGTCACATTGCTTTATTTGATACATAACAACTGGCGACAAGTAATAGATAATGAACCATCACGCAAAAATGCAGAGAACTGTTGGTATTCTGGAGAAATTCTCAGAAGGTGACAATTGGGAAGCCTTCATGGAGCGACTCGACCAATACTTCATGGCTAACGAGCTGGAAGGGAATGAGAAAGCTGCCAAATGAAGGGTGATCCTCCATCTGCAGGGCAACAACCTATGGCCTCATGAAGAATCTTCTTGCTCCGGTGAAACCAACAACCAAATTGTATGAAGAACTGTGTACCCTGGTCCAGGAGCACCTAAATCTTAAGGAAAGTGTTCTGATGGCAAGGTATCTATCTATACCTGTCAATGGTCTGAAGGCCAGGAAGTGGCGAGCTACATTATCGAACTAAGGCGCCTTGCAGGACATTGCAAATTCAGTGGATTCCTGGAGCAAAAGTTAAGAGACTTTTTTGTGCTTGGGCTTGGCCATGAGGTTATCCTTCACAAACTACTGACTGTTGAAATACCGAACGATAGCCCAGGCATCATGTGTGAATGCGAGGTAATTAACACCTTGTTGGCGCTGCGGAGGTGATCATCGAGCTCATCAATGCCACTTCAAACGTTGTGGATGCAAAGGCTGTGGAACAATGGGACACCTCCAGCAAATGTGCAGACAAGCTGCAAACCCTGCAAACCACCACGTTGCAGAGGAAGACCGATCCATTGCGGATCAAACTGAACCAGAGACTCGAATCGAGGAGGCAAAAGTGTACGGGGTACACACCTTCACCACGAATTGTCCATCAATCATGTTAAAAGTTGTACTGAATGGAAGTCCAGTATCCATTGAATTGGACGCGGGTGCGAGTCAGTCTGTCGTGAGCAAAAAGGCCTTCGAGAGGCTGTGATGCAACAAGGCACAAAGGCCCAAGCTGAGCCCTATTCATACTAAGCTCAGAACTTACATTAAAGAGCTGATCCTTGTAATTGCAGTGCAGCAGTAAAAGTCCCCTATGATGGAGCGGTGCATGAATTACCACTTTGGATTGTACCAGAAGATGGCCCCACACTGTTCGGCAGAATCTGGCTGGGAAAAATCCACTGGAACTGGGATGACAACCAAGCACTTTCGTCCATCGACGATGCCTCATGTGCCCAGGTATTGAGCAAGTTCCCGTCGTTGTTTGAGCCAGGCATCGGAAATTTCTCTGGGGCGAAGGTGCAGGTCCACTTGGTTCCCAGTACATGACCAATCCACCACAAGGCACGTGCAGTGCCATAAATGATGCAAGCGAAAGTGGAGATCGAGCTGGACAGGCTGCAACAAGAGGGCATCATCGCGCCATTTGAGTTCAATGAGTGGGCCAGTCCGATTGTTCCGGTTCTTAAGGGCGATGGTATGGTCAGAATTTGTGGGACTATAAAGTAAAAATTAACCATTTTTTGCTGCAGGACCAGTACCTGCTACCCAAGGCAGATGACCTATTTGCGACGCTGGCAGGAGGGAAGACGTTCACCAAGTTGTACCTGACCTCAGCCTACATGACGCAGGAGCTGGCGGAATCTTCGAAAGGCCTCACCTGCATCAACACGCACAAAGGTTTGTTCATCTACAATAGATGCCCGTTTGGGATTCGATTGGCCGTGGCTATTCCTCAAAGGAACATGTAGAGTGTGCTAAAGTCGGTTCCGTGCACCGTGATTTTCCAGGACGACATATTGATCACAGGTCGGGACACCATCAAACACTTGCAGTACCTGGAAGAGGTTCTAAGTAGGCTAGATCGTGTGGGACTCAGGTTGAAATACTCGAAGTGAGTTTTCATGGCACCAGTGGTTGCATTCTTAGGGAGAAGAATCGTGGCAGACAGCATCAGACTAACCGACGCCAAGACAGAGGCCACCAAGAACACACTGAGACCACAGAACGTGACGGAGCTGTGGTCGTTCCTGGGACTCCTCAATTATTTTGGAAATTTCCTACCCAGGTTAAGCACCTTGCTAGAACCTCTACATGTGTTGCTATGCAAGGGAGATGACTGGGTATGGGGGAAATCACAAGAGAATGCTTTTGAGAAAGCCATAAATCTGTTATGTACCAACAAACTGCTTGTTCTGTATGACCCATGTAAACGTTTAGTGCTAGCTTGTGATGCATCTTCGTACGGAGTCGAGTGTGTGTTACAACAAGCAAACGAATTGGGAACATTGCAACCGGTTGCTTATGCATCCAGGAGTTTGTCCAAGGCCTAAAGGGCCTACAGCATGATTGAAAAAGAAGCTCTGGCATGCATTTACGGGTGAAAAAAATGCACCAATATCTGTTTGGGTTTAAGTTCGAGTTAGAAACTGATCATAAGCCGCTCATATCGCTATTCTCAGAGAGCAAAGGTATTAATACCAATGCCTCTGCTCGCATCCAAAGATGGGCGCTCACGCTGTCTGCATATAACTATGTAATTCGCCACAGGCCAGGCACAGAGAATTGCGCTGATGCTCTCAGTCGGCTATCATTGCCCACCCCCGGGGGCACAATCGGTAGACTTGCTCTTGAAAACAAAAAAATCACCCATTACAGCCCGCCAGATCAGGACATGGATCAGCCAGGATCCTTTACTGTCCCTTGAAAAAAATGGTGTCCTCCATGGGAGCTGGTCCAGCATCCCAGCGGAGATGCATGAAGAGATCAAGCCGTTCTAGCGGCGCAAAGACAAAATGTCCATTCAGGCGGACTATCTTTTGTGGGGTAATCGTGTGGTTTTGCCGAAGAAAGGCAGGGAAACATTCATACACGACCTACACATACCCACCTAGGCACAGTAATGATGAAAGCTATAGCCAGATACCATGTGTGGTGGCCCGGCATCGACTCAGATTTGGAATCTTGCCTGCACCAATGCAACATTTGCTCTCAACTGAGCAATGCACCAAGGGAGGCACCGCTAAGTTTGTGGTCATGGCCCTCCAAACCATGGTCCAGGAACCATGTTGACTTCACTGGCCCGTTTCTAGGCAAAATGTTTTTTGTTGTTATGGATGCTTATTCAAAATGTAATAATGTCTGTAAGTACGTCCACTGCCACCATCGAAAGCCTACGAGTGATGTTTGCCATGCATGGCCTGCCTGATGTCCTTGTCAGCAACGATGGGCCGTGTTTCATCAGCGCTGAATTCAAGGAATTCATGACCCACAATGGGTTCAAGCATGTCACATCTGCCCCGTTCAAGCCCACATCTAACTGCCAGGCAGAACGGGCAGTCCAGACCATCAAACAAAGCTTGAAATGTGTGTCGGAAGGCTCCCTGCAGACCCACCTGTCCCGAGTCCTGCTCAGCTACCGCACCAGACCCCACTCGCTCACCGTGGTTCCCCCAGCCGAACTGCTCATGAAAAGGGCACTCAAAACAAGGCTCTCTCTCATCCCCCCTGATCTCCCTGATCATGTTGAGGGCAGGTGGCATCAACAAAGCATGTACCATGATTGACTTTAATAAAGCATGACAAATTTGTGCTTTGACCCTGTATTTGCACTCAACTATGGACATGGTCCCAAATGGCTTGCTGGCACTGTTGTAGCCAAAGAAGGGAGCAGGGCGTTTCAGATCAAACTTGCAAATGGACTAACTTGCAGAAAGCATTTGGACCAAACCAAAGTACAATTCACAGACAACCACGAGCAACCTGAAGAGGACACCACCAACTTTGACCCTCCGATACACAAACAAGTGGCATCCGACATCACGGATGACCACGAAGCTGAACTCATCATCCCCAGAAAGGCCAGCTGCGCAGCAGCCCAGCGAAAGCCCAACTAACTCACCTGCCCCTGTGTTTGTACCGAGATGATCGACTAGGGAGCGGAAAGCCCCAGATTGTCTCATCCTGTAAATAAGTGTACTATTGACTTTGGGGGGCAGTGATGTTATGTATGCAACATCTTGTAACCAGCATTCTACCGCCACTGGAGTCCCAACGGATCCCAGCATCCCTTGGGAGCACTGCATATAAGCAGGCCTCCCATGCTGTCAGAATAAAGAGGCTAAGGTTACACTTACTCAAGTCTACAGTACTCAGTCACATTGCTTTATTTGAGACATAACAAAAACTGTACACAATGCTCCAGATGCGGTCTCACCAGGGCCCTATAAAGTTGCAATAAGATGTCTTTACTCTTGTACGCAAATCCTCCTGTAATAAAGACCAACATACTATTTCCTTTCTTAATTGCTTGCGGTACCTGCATGTTAACTTTCTGTGATTCGTGTACAAGGACACCCAGGTCCCTCTGAACACCAACATTTCCTAATCTCTCACCATTTAAAGAATACTCTGCTTTTCTATTTTTCCTACAAATGTGGATAACTTCACATTTCTCCACATTATTTACATTTGCCATGTTCCTGCCCATTCACTTAGCCTGTCTATATCCCCTTGAAGCCTCTTTGCATCCTCCTCACAACTGGCATTCCACCTAGCTTTGTATCATTAGTAAACTTGCATATATAACATTTAGTCCTCTCATCTAAATCACTGATATATATTGTGAATAGCTGTGGCCCAAGCATCGATCATTGCAGTATCCCACTAGTTATAGCCTGACAACCTGAAAATGACCCGTTTATTCCTACTCTCTGTTTTATGTCCATTAACCAATCCTCAATCCGTGCTAGTATGTTATCCCCAATCCCATGAGCCCTAATTTTGTTTAATAACCTTGTGTGGCACCTTATCGAAAGCCATTGCTTTTCTACCATCATACCTTTTAATGTAATTTCCCAATCTACCTTAACCAACTCCCCCCTCATACCTACATAGTTTCTTTTGTTTAGATTTTAGACCCTAGTTTCAGATTTAACTAAGTCACTTTCAAATTTAATGTAAAATTCTATCATATTATGGTCACTCTTCCCTAAGGGCCCCTTTACTACAAGGTTATTAATTAACCCTTTCTTATTGCACAATACTAGATCTAAAATAACCTGTTCTCTAGTTGGTTCCTCAAAATACTGATCTAGAAAACCACCTTGTATACCTTCCATTAATTCGTCCTCCACACTATTATTGCAAATTTGGTTTGCTCAGTCTATATGCAGATTAAAGTCCGCCATGATTATTGTATTACCTTTGTTACATACACCTCTAATTTCCTGATTTATACTGTGCCCATACATTACCATTGCGGTTTGGGGCCTATAAACAACTCCCACCAATGTTTTCTGCCCCTTGCTGTTTCTTAGCTCCACACAAACAGATTCTACTTCTCGATTTTACGAGCAAAGAGCCTTTCCCTCTGCAGTCTTTATCCCATCCTTTATTACCAGGGCTTCCCCTTCTCCTTTTCCATTTTGCTATCTCTTCTAAAAGTTACATATCCTGGAATATTTAGTTTCCAACTGTGGTCACTTTGCAACCATGTCTCCATAATAGAAACATAGAAACATAAAAAATAGATGCAGGAGTAGGGCATTCGGCCCTTCGAGCCTGCACC
Source organism: Pristiophorus japonicus (assembly GCF_044704955.1). NCBI lineage: Eukaryota > Metazoa > Chordata > Chondrichthyes > Pristiophoridae > Pristiophorus > Pristiophorus japonicus. The sequence continues at coordinate 207,869,582 of NC_091985.1, forward strand.
ATACCACTATTCAATAAGATCATGGCTGATCATTCACCTCAGTACCCCTTTCCTGCTTTCTCTCCATACCCCTTATTCTCTGGTGCAACTCCATCCCCAACAGCTTCCAACGAAGATACGTGGGGAAGGTAAATAAAGCTTATGACCAATTGCAGCAAAAGCTGTGGGGAAATTCTACAGGACAGGTTGCCAGGAAACTTAAACATGATGCTGAACTGCACCTGTATTTAATCAAACCTATTCATTTCTATCTGCGCTATTAATTTGTCTATTCTGTTGTGAATACTTCATGTATTCAGATATAGTGCCTTTAGCTTTGACTTTTTTCTATTTTTCCCTGATGTCACCTTAGTCAGTAATGCCCTACTGCCTTTGTTACTCTTTCTGTCCCTTCCTGACCCATTCTGCTTATTGCTACCCAAAACTCTGCTCTGCTCTAGAGCCTCTACATTTCTCTTGCTGCCTTTTCTCCATATCTAAACCATGCTATATACTTTCCTGAATCCTCTCCCCATCCCCTTCATTAGCTTAAAGCTCTGTATACTGCCCTAGTTATTCGATTCGCCAGGACACTGGTTCCAGCCTAGATCAAGTGGAACCCATCCCAATGGAACAGTTCCTGCTTTGCCCAGTACTGGTGCCAGTGCCCCATAAAGCAAAATCCCTGCCTCCCACACCACTCTTTGAGCCACACATTTAACGTTCTAATCTTCTTATCCCGGCACAAATTGGTGTGTGGCTCAGGTAACAATCCAGATTAGTACCTTGGAGGTTCAGTTTTTTCATTTGGACCCCAACTCCTCAAACTCTTTCAGCAGAACCCCATTCCTAGTTCTATCTATGTTGTTGGTTCCTACATGGACCATGAAAACTGGACATGAAAATTTCCACGTTGGCGATATTTAGAGGTGTTGAAAAGTTACGGCTGAGTTTCTGGCGCCTGACTACAACAAAAAAAAGTTCCAACTTTTGCCATTTTTAATTTTTAATTTGGCGCGATGCAGATTGTCCTTAAGCTCTGTCGGTGGAGCCTAAGATCTGAGCTGAAAAAATGGAAGCCGCCTTCTGTGCATGCACCAAAAAAAAATCCCCTTTTTCACGTGACGGGTGTGCCTGCACTTGCACAGTACACTTCCTGGTCTGTATTCAGCCGTTTTTAAACAAACAGTTGTGTGTGAGAACTTGCTTTTGAGGAGAAAAATCAGAGCTGCAATATGGGATCAGGGGACAAGGACCAAGAATTTTCTATCAGAAGAAGTCGAGGCCCTGGTTTCTATTATTGAGGGCAGATGGCATGAGCTTCAGAACAAAGATCCTATTAAAATAAATCCAAAAGAAATGAACAAACGCTGAGATAAAGTTGCAGAAGATTTCTGTGGAACAGTGACCACCCTGATGACCGGCAGGCAGTGCAGAAAGTGGCAGGACCTTGGCCAAGCAATTGGTGTAAGAAATATTTTCATTTATGCACTGGAATTACAATTGTAAGTATGACCATCTGTGTGTGTCACCCACCACAGCAGACAGAGACCCCCCACCCCCTCCACCTCTCTAAAAAGTTCTATTTTCATCTTTGCAGAGGAAGGTGGCACATAACAAAGAGAAAAATCGAACTGGAGGAGGTCTGGCAAATCTGCACCCACTTACACCCCTGGAAGTGAGGGTCACTGGTATGATGGATGCTGGCTCTAGGTCAACAACCGATGCACAAGCTGGGCCCAGACACCAGAGAGAGGGTAAGTCCTGCAAATTCCACAGTCTGGCTTGGCTAATTGTTAAGTACTGAACGGGGTAGCCATGCCTCGGTTCATGGGATGTACTCTCCGTCAGCTACGCTTCGGTTTATGCAATGTGCTATCATTCATCTAGGTCCTTCAAACGAGCCTGCTCTGTGTGAGCCTACTCATGCCACCCTGCCCCCTCCCCTACTGCTAACTGATGGTCTTGCCTGTTATATTTTGCAGAAGTTGCGCCCATCCCTGAGGAAGTACAACCCAATGCCGCAGAAGAACATTCAGAACAGAGGACCCTGAACATAACATCTTTCATGCCGAACTTCCAAAGGAAGAGCAGGACAAGGATGAGCAGTGGGGTGAGGGGGAAGCCCCCAATCGTGACACTATCGCACTGAATCTGGAGGAGGTGGTGCCGTCTATTGATGCGCCAGCTCCTTTTCAGACTGCTACGAGTGATGTGACATTTCATGGTGTTTCACAGTGGACTGCAGTGAGCCACACCCAGGGTGAGGAGGGGAAGGAGAGCTCAACAGCGCAATGAGGGGGAGAGCAAGGCACTGAGGGGGGAGACCATTGACCTTACCTGATCATTCCTGGAAACCATCAGTTGGGTGAGGAGAAGTAACAACACACTCGCGAGAAATGGGAACACTGTCGGGGCAGATTAGGGAAGAAATGTTGGAGGTAGTTGATACACTGTCGGGGCACATTAGGGAGGGATTGTCGGAGGTAGCTGCTGCAATAAGGGAACGCACCCAGGCTATCATTGCCTCATGGCAATTGACGGAATTAACTGCTGCGACTCCCACTCCAAACCTTAAACTATCCTCGGGTACTGTGCCGGTTCATCGTCAGGCCGAGGAAGAGGCCTTCCACATTGCAGTCTGTCCGTCCCCAACAGGAAATGCACATTCCCCAAGATCTCAAAAAAAGCAGCTTGGTACCGGCGGGAGAATGCCTGCACCACCACCGGCCAAGGGTAAAGTCAGCAAGGGCAAGTCTTAGAATAAGGGGGAGGAGAGATGGCTGCAGCTAAAGTTTGTTTGCTGCTGTTGTTCTTATATTATTGTTATTTAACTGATCTCAATTGAAAAGTTTTTGTAAGTGATGTAAATTTACAAGTTTAAAGTTTGCAAGTGATCTTAACTGAAAAGTTTAAAATTTGATACAAAACTCTTTTTAAAGTTAACTTAAGTACAAGTGAAAACATTTTTAATAAACATAATTCTTTTTAAAATTAAAGCAGAATCATTAACATTATTTCTTCACTTAACACAAGTGAACAGGTCCAAACAGTAAACATGGTCAATTATGAAACATGCCGCTGAGCCTTCATGCATCAAAGTATTCAAGGTTTAGCCGCTGATACAAGGCTTGAGCAATGGTTAAAGGTGCACGACGTACCCCCCACCTCCGTCATTGTCCTGCGGGTTGAGGTAGTTGCATGGCTTCCTCCTCTTTATCATCAGCCTGTTCGTCGTCATCTTCATCTCCTCTCACCTGAGGTGGCTCTTCTATTTCCAGCTGCTGTTACCTCATGATGGCTAAGATGTGCAGCATGCAGCACATGAGTGAACTGATTGACCGTCTCAGGGGCGTATTGCAGGTAACCTCCAGAGTGGTCCAGGCATCAGAAACGCTGCTTCAGTATACCGATGGTCCTCTCAATGATGCTATGCATCATTATATGGGACATGTAGTGACGCTCGGCTTCTGTCTGGGTTACGCGTAGGGGGGCGGGGGTCATCAGCCAGGTGGCGAACCATACCCTTTGCCCCCCCAGCAGTCAGCTCTGCCCTTGTGGCTGCTGCTGAAAAATGGCAGATATAGCGCTCTCACACAAGAGGAAAGCATCATGGGTGCTCCCTGGGTATCTGGCATCAACTGCCATGATGAGCTGGGTGTTTAGCGAGTGGAACCTTTTTCTGTTCCTGTACATCACGGAATCGTCCAAAGGTGCTCGCAAGACGATGTGTGTACAGTCAATGCAACCCTGTATCTTGGGGAAACCAGCAATCCTGGAGAAGCCCACAGCCCTGTCATGCATTGCCTGGACGGTCATGGGGAACTTGATGTAGTCGTTCCTGCAGGCATATAGTGCAACAGTCACCTGCCAAATGCAGATATGTTGGATGTTGAGAGATGGAGCATACATTCCCAGTTGATGCCAGAGGCAGAGGCATAGAAGGCAAGTGCTGCAGAAACCTTCACTTCTACAGAGAATGCAGTCCTCCTCGGGCTTCTACACTGCAGGTCTGCCTTGATTAATTTGCAGATTTCTGTTATGACCTCCTTCCAAAAACGCAGCCTTCTGATGCCTCACTCAGGTGCAAGTATGAACGCCTCTCTCTCTATACCCGATTTGGGTAAGGCCTTCTGGCCATCATCCTCCGCGCTCTCTGGTTCCTGATGTGATGCTGTTGTATCAATCGTCTCCTCTGCATCACCATGATGCAGAAGGCTATTACTAAGTAAGCCACTATTAATACTGCTCCCATTATTTGTTCTAAGTTTGAAACGCAATGAAAATAGTAGCAGAAAGCAGTCACACCTTCTTTTCTCTCTCTCCAAGGTTGACAGCCTAGTCATAGACCATACCCTGGTCTCTGCATACGCAACACTAGGCTCGGTTTCTACGGTGATGCAACGCTCACAAGGCAGACATTTGGGGCACAAAATACACATTATAATGATGACTGGGGGCAATATTTAATATTTTTCATTGTTGCTGTGCAAAGAAATGCTTCTGTATTGTCTCCGATGCTCACCGGGCTCGAGGCACACAGGGTTGGAGCGGCGGCCGGCAGCGTTCCTTCGGCCGGACACAGGAGTTCGACTTCCAGCCTCCCGGGCTTCTTTTGAAGCCGAGTGCCGAGCTCCGGTGTCCAGCCGAGGGAACAATCCTGCCGGCCGGCACTCCGACCCTCAAGCCCGGTGAGGAGAGGTTCGGTGGTGGAGTGGACCTTGGTCAAAAATCACAATTTCCATTTAGACTTTCAAATAAATGTAGTTCCTCCCTTTTTACTTTCCAAAAATGAACATGTATCATGCATTCATTTTGTGTAATTAATACCTCCTTCAATCCCTCCAAAACCTCGGCTAAAATCAATGGCGACTTATCTGCGCCGATTTTGTTACATGCGCTGATTTGTTCGATGTCCAGAAGGTTTTTCAGCATGGTCCACTAAACCATCTTAAAAGAAAAATAGTACTTGGCCAAACTCACTTAAATGGCAAGAAATGGCACAGCAGGCCGGTTACGCCCCCAGTGACGTCAAAAAATCATACCATAAAAAAAAATCGTACCCAAGTGGTTTACGATGTTACGATGTCGCAGAAACTTTCGGGAAACTTAAAGATTTTAGTTTGCTCAAAATAAAACAGCGGACGGCAAAAATACGGCGCAGAATAGTGGGGAAAATTGAGCCCCAATTTCTGACCCCGAGCTGCCCCAGGGAGGGGGGCCGTGTGTGATGTCCCTGTGGGGTGCAGTATGTTCAGTGACTGACCCTAAGTTGCCCTCATTCCTCCTGCTCTAGGGGGCAGTCACTCTCCGCACAGTCGGAGTTAGTTGGAGGGACAGCATCATCTACTGGACACCGGCGGTATTTCAAGGCACATCTTGTCGGGCTCCATCCCAGAGAAATTCAAAACCAACCTGCAGATTCAATTCATTTTATTATCAATGGTTCAAGAACATTTAGCTCCATTTGTTGCAGCTTTCAGTATTTGAAGAAAGCTGTTTAAACTGTGAAGTATGGATGCAAACACAATCAACATTATTTTTATCTGACCCTTTTCCCGTTGATTAATTGGTCCAATATCCAGAATATTAAACTCCAGCCCAGTTATAGGGGGAATCAATATCAGCAGAAAGAAACCCCAGCTGTCAGAATGGACATGATTCAGTCTGGAGTAACAGTAGTATCCAATCTTTCCAGTCACTTGTGAATTCGCTGGTGTACCAGCAGGTTGGATGAGGTAGTGAATCCCTTCCCACACCCACAGCAGGTGAATGGCCTCTCCCCAGTGTGAACTCGCTGGTGAATCAGCTGGTTGGATGAACAAGTGAATCCCTCCCCACACTTGGAGCAGGTGAACGGCCTCTCCCCGGTGTGAATTCGCTGGTGTGTCAACAGGTTGCATTTCAAAGTGAATCCCTTCCCACACACTGAGCAGGTGAATGGCCTCTCCCCGGCGTGACTGCGTCGATGAACTTCCAGATCAGACGAGTAATTGAATCTCTTCCCACAGTCCCCACATTTCCACAGTTTCTCCATGGTGCAGGTGTCCTTGTGTCTCTCCAGGTTGGACGATCAGTTGAAGCCTCGTCCACACACAGAACACATGTACGGTTTCTCCCCACTGTGAATGGTGCGATGTTTTTTCTGGCTGTATAACTGGTTAAAGCTCTTTCCACAGGCAGTGCACTGGAACACTCTCACTTGGGTGTGTGTGTCTCGGTGCTTTACCAGTCACACTGATGTTTGAAATCTGTTCCCACAGACAGAATAGGCAAACATTTCTCCTTCCACATTCAAAGGCCGATGATATTCAGATCCTGATGAATCAAATGACTCTGTCAGGTCTTGACGTGATGTTTGGTTTGAGTTTCCCGTCTGCAAATCTCACCTTCTAATACGCTGAAAAAGGAGTTTACAAAAACCATTACTGCAAGTACAAGACAGAAATTCAGAACAGACAATTCTAGATTCTATGGAACATTCTTTCCTCTCTTGTTCCTCCAGAGCTGTAAATTCCCGTCCCATACACTCTCCGTACTCCCTGTCCTGAAATTCGAACACATCGCAGGTCTGAAGACAGCGTGTCCTCCGCTCCCAGTTTTCACCACCAACTGTGGCTGGGTTCAGTTCTACACTCACTGGTTCCCCTCCCTCTCCTCTCCTCTCCTCTCCTGAAGGTGCTGACTCTGCCTGAGTTCAGTTCTACACTCACTGGTTCCCCTCCCTCTCCTCCCCTGAAGGTGCTGACTCTGCCTGAGTTCAGTTCGACACTCACTGGGTCCCCTCCCTCTCCTCCCCTGAAGGTGCTGACTCTGCCTGAGTTCAGTTCGACACTCACTGGGTCCCCTCCCTCTCCTCCCCTGAAGTCAGCATCTGAACGACCGGTCCACAAATATCATTGAATTACTGCCGATAAAAGGGAATTATTGATCTACATCTCTATTAATCTATATCTATATATCGGACCACAGCGAAGGGGGAATAGAAGGCATCCGCTGCTGATGGGGTGATTTGGAAATTAGATTTAAAGGGAGTGAGTGAGAGTGAGATTGAGCCGAGTGAGGTGGTGGCTGGTGTACAGCACGGCCGGAGAAAGGGAGATAAAGCCCCGAAGCTGCAAACGCCGGTAGTTCAAGTTATTATTCCAGGTTTGTGGCATACACCAATTGTTTAGGAAGCCTCCCCTTTCATCTGTCGGACCATTACTGCCCTCCGCTCCACCGGCCCACAACCACCTCTCCCGCTACAGAGAATCCACCCACAGCAACTCAAATAAGCATTTCAAAACTAAAATCCTAAAATCCGTTGTTCCTGCTTATTCCATGCTGTCTTGTAGCTAATTACATCTGGAGAGAGCAGAGTGGGAAGGCTGAGGGGATTTACAGTGATCAGGATCAAACTGTACTCAGAGCAAGTGTGTGTTGGTGTAAACAATAGTTCGTTGCCTACGGCAAGAGCTCCCCACTGGAGTGGAACTAAACTACAGAACCAGTGGGAACCTGTTCCACCTTCGTCATCTCCAGGCCAGGTCCAAGACCACCCCAACCTCTGTCGTGGACCATTTTCCATACATCTTATCAACAAGAGCAAACATCGACGATGAGATTCAACACCGTCTCCAGTGCACCAGTGCAGCCTTCGACTGCCTGTGGAAAAAAGCGTTTGAAGACCAGGCCCTCAAATCTGCCACCAAGCTCATGGTCTACAGGGCTATAGTAATACCCACCCTCTTGTATGGCTTAGAGACATGGACCATGTACAGTAGACACCTCAAGTTGCTGGAGAAATACCACCAACGATGTCTCCACAAGATCCTACAAATCCCCTGGGAGGACAGACGCACCAATACGTCTTTGACCAGGCCAACATCCCCAACATTGAAGCACTGACCACACTCGATCAGCTTTGTTGGGCAGACCACATTGTCCGCATGCCAGACACGAGACTCCCAAAGCAAGCGCTCTACTTGGAACTCCTTCACGGCAAACAAGCAAAAAGGTGGGCAGAGGAAACGTAACAAGGACACCCTCAAAGCCTCCTTGATAAAGTGCAACAACCCCACTGACACCTGGGAGTCCCTGGCCAAAGACTGCAAAGAAGTGGACGAATTGCATTCGGGAGGGCGCTGAGCACCTCAAGTCTCATTGCAGAGAGCATGCCAAAATCAAGCGCAGGCAGCGGAAAGAGCATGCGGCAAACCTGTCCCATCCACTCTTTCCCACAACGACTATCTGTCCCATCTGTGACAGGGACTATGGTTCGCGTATGGACTGTTCAGCCACCTAAAGACTCAATTTAAGCATGGAAGCAAGTCTTCCTTGATTCCGAGGGATTGCCTATGATGAAACAATAAAGTGAGCAGAAAAGGACCTGTTTAATGGGACAACACTTGAAACTGAAACTATATAGAAATTATATCGGAGTTGAAACTGTCACAGGACAGGAGTGTGGAGAGCTCCAGTTCATACAATCATAGGACAGAGAGAGGAGAGCACCAGTTCATACAATCACAGGACAGAGAGTGGAGAGCTCCAGTTCATACAATCACAGGACAGAGAGTGGAGAGCACCAGTTCATACAATCACAGGACAGAGAGTGGAGAGCATCAGTTCATACAATCACAGGACAGAGAGTGGAGAGCACCAGTTCATACAATCACAGGACAGAGAGTGGAGAGCACCAGTTCATACAATCACAGGACAGAGAGTGGAGAGCATCAGTTCATACAATCACAGGACAGAGAGTGGAGAGCTCCAGTTCATACAATCACAGGACAGAGAGTGGAGAGCTCTAATTCATAAGAACATAAGAATTAGGAACAGGAGTAGGCCATCTAGCCCCTCAAACCTGCTCCGCCATTCAATAAGTTCATGGCTGATCTGGTCGTGGACTCAGCTCCACTTACCCGCCCTCTCCCCATAACCCTTAATTCCCTTATTGGTTAAAAATCTATCTATCTTTGACTTGAAAACATTCAATGAGCTAGCCTCAACTGCTTCCTTGGGCAGAGAATTCCACAGATTCACAACCCTCTGGGAGAAGTAATTCTTTCTCAACTCGGTTTTAAATTGGCTCCTCCGTATTTTGAGGCTGTGCCCCCGAGTTCTAGTCTCCCCGACCAGTGGAAACAACCTCTCTGCCTCTATCTTGTCTATCCCTTTCATGATTTTAAATGTTTCTATAAGATCACCCCTCATCCTTCTGAACTCCAACAAGTAAAGACCCAGTCTACTCAATCTATTATCATAAGGTAACCCCCTCATTTCTGGAATCAGCCTAGTGAATCGTCTCTGTACCCTTTCCAAAGCTAGTATATCCTTCCTTAAGTAAGGTGACTAAAACTGCACGCAGTACTCCAGGTGCGGCCTTACCAATACCTTATACAGTTGCAGCAAGACCTCTCTGCTTTTGTACTCCATCCCTCTCGCAATGAAGACCAACATTCCATTCGCCTTCCTGATTACCTGCTGCAGCTGCAAACTAACCTTTTGGGATTCATGCACCAATGGTGCATCATCACGCCTGGCAACCAAATTTTAATTTGATTTTACGTTTTAAAGTTTAATTTGTTTTAATTGCCGGTGCTTTTAGTGTCCCCCTCTCCTTTTATAGGGGGCACTGGAAAAAGGAAAAAATTTGATTTTAGTGCCCAAAAGAAAAAAAAAGAAAAAACAAAAAAAACAAAAAAGAAAAAAAGGGCCTTGTAAATGTCTGGTGTGTCATCCAGGTCGGGTGGCACGGATAAATGTTTTATGTTTTGCAGGTAGACTCTAAAAGAGTTTCATGCACCAATGGTGGATCAGTGGAGGCGTGGCCTAATCAGTAGGAGCTGAGCTGCAGTGAGAGAAGGAGCTACCAACTTTAGCTCCTGTTTGGAAGGCCTTGAGAGCCCTGAGACCAGCCCAGGAAGAGGAGGAAAGGGCTGGCTTGCTACCCATTCAACATCCGGAGGGAGAGGAGGAGCACAGAAAAAATTTAACATTTATTACAACTACAGAGAGTTGGAGAGAGGGGGAAAGAACAACCTGAAGAAACACCATCCAGTGTGGAAGGAGGGAGAGTCATTTCTACATCTTCGACAGGTGGGTGTGTTTTGGTGCATTCCCCAATAGACTTTGTTGTATTGGTGGGGGGAGGAAAGAAGACCACTGAGGGCCGGAACATCGCGGGGGGTGTGTGTGTGTGGAAGTGTGTGTGGGGGCCTTGCTTACAACTAGGCCCCACACACAATTGAACCCCCCCCCCCATTGCCTAGCCTGGGATAGCTGGAGCTACCAGGCTGAAGATTTCTTTAAATCACCTATTAAACATCGTTAGGAGTGTGTGCCTGGTGGCTCTAGCTGCCCCAGGTGAAGACATCTTCTCCCCCCACCCGAAGACCAACCCAAAGACTGTGCTTGTGTGTTTTTGCCATCTGGGGAGTGCACCCCAAGAAAAACACCCACCCATCGCTGTGAGGGGAGACCTGCCCTCGCAGCCTCCCTCTTTCCCGCACCCCCTTGCTCAATCTCTCTGCTCTCTCTCTGAGAGCCCTTCCTCCTAATTTCAAAAAAAACAAACAAAAAGAAAAACAACTGAGCAGAGGGAGCAAGGCCCCTCCCCAATTGCCAACTAGGGGAGAGGTGTGCCTCGTTAAGAGCTCCTCTGCTCAGTCTTATCATACGAGGCCAATTAAGACCATTAAGGCCTGTAACTTTGGGGTGGGTGTAGCCCTTAAAGGGACCCCGTGATGGCGACCCCATCCACGCCGGTGGCAGGGCCAGCTAGGACTTATGCGCAGGCGGCATCCACATCCACGGTGCCTCCTGCGCCACCCGCTGCCCTGCCACCATTCAAACTAATAACTAAAAAACACGGGGTCAAGAACTACACTCACCCCACAATGAGCATTGAGGAGTGCGTGCGGGTGATGGCTGGGGTAGTCGGCCCCTCGGCCATTGTCGCAGCCTCCAAGATGTCTGGGAAGGCTGTGTTCTTCCTGGGGTCGGAGCGGGCGGTATCCCTGGCCCTTGAAAAGGGGCTCACGGTGGGCGGGACGTTCCTGCCGGTGGAGCCTCTCGAGGCCACCGCGCAGAGGGTCATCATATCAAACGTCCCGCCCTTTGTTCCCGCTGAGCTCCTCCTCCATCAGCTACACCAACTGGGGGAGGTAAGGTCGGGGATCAACCCCATACCGCTCGGCCTCAGGGAGAACAGCCTGCGCCACGTGTTCTCCTTCCGCCGCCAGCTCTTTGTCCGGCTGGCGCGGGAGGAGACGACGGAGGGTTATTTTAATGTGGTGCACGAGGGGACTGCCTACCGCGTCTTTTGGACGTCGGATGGCGTGCGGTGCCATGCCTGCAGGGAGGTGGGGCACGTTCGCAAGATCTGCCCCGCCTCCAAGGCCGCCAAACCACCGAAGGCGGCCAAGGCTGGCGCCGCCGCCACCCCTACCCCTAGTTGCGTCTGCGTGCCGGGAGCCGTAGGTGCGCGGGCATCGCCGGGGGCCGATGCTTTCACGGCCTCTGGCGGGGGGGAGGGAGAGCGTCCGACCGGAAAGAAGGCGCGGAAGAAGGCAAAACATCCAGAGGCGGGTCCCCTCAGTGCGCCAGAAAATTTGACCACCGCGCTCAGCCCAACCCCGTCACCGGCGAGCGCGGGGTGCCCTGAGCCCGTGCCCGAGCCCTTGACCAATACCGCAGAGGGCCCGGGCGCGGGCAAGAAAAGGAAAAGGGGGCGGGGCGGAGCGGGAGGCCTCGGCAGACATGGAGGTCTCCCTGCCTTCGCGCACCCCAAGGAACAAAAAGAGGCACCGCCCCAATGAGGCGGAGGGGGAACAACATCCCTCCGCGGAGGAGGCGGTGCCCGCCGCGTGTCCCGCGTCCCCCACCAGCGCCCCCAAATTGCGCTGCAGTCGCGAGGAATCTGTCGCCGGGGAGGGTGAGGCAGTCGAGGCTGCCCAGCCGCTGCCTCCTGGGGATGGCGTGGAAGATCTGCCTGTCGTGGGGGGCGTGGGGCCAGCAGAAGAATGCGTAGCCGCCGGGTCGAGCGTCCCGGGGACTGAGGCGGGCGGGGCCGAAAAGGCCGAACCTGAGCCCGCCCAGCCAATACCCAACTTCCACCGGGATTTGCTCGACTCGGTAGAAACTGAAAATATGATTAATACCACAGAACATCCACACGCTGGGCTGGGGGGTGGCGGCGGGGAGGGGGAAGAACAACAACCCTCGCCCCCTACTGTGGAGCTGGGGGAATTGGAGGACCTGGAACATTACTTTGACCAGGTCTCTCCCTGTTCCCCGGTTCCTGGGGCGGAGGGGGAACCCCTTCCGCTGTCGCTTCCCGACCCAGCACCAATTTTAAAAGAGCCCAGTGGGGACTCCTCTGCCGACGATCCTGGGGGTGGGATCGGGGCAGAGCCAGGGCCAGATGGAGCGGCCGGGCCGTTTGCCGTACCTCGTGCGGTCGACGGGCCGGCTGCTAGCGGCGACCTCCCGGAGGGGGACGGGGACTCGGTGGAGGACGCGGGTGAAGATCTCGAGTCCATCGCCAGTGAGGCGGTGGATCTGCTCGCGGCCGCCACAGAGACCCTCCTCATTCCCCTAGAGGAACTCTGGGACTTTTTGGTCCAGTGCCGGGGTCGCCACAACCGAACCCATCTAGCCCTGGAAAGATGGTCCGAGCCGCGGCTGCTCGTCGCGTCCGTCCGCGCCGCCGTTAAAACCATGGCCTCGGGCGGGCCCTTATCAAAGGCTCAAGGCCTTGAGCTGCGCCGGCTGAAAAAGTTCCTCGCTGGGCTGCTGAAGGAGTGGAGGTCAACAAACGACTCCACTCCTCCCCCACAATAGGTTAGGTAGAGGTTGCACTATGCTCTAGTCATGAAGATAACCAGAGCCAGCCTCAACATCAACGGCAGCAGAGAGGCAGGCCGTAGATTTAACAATTTTTCGCTCCTCCGGGAGGGGAAATATGCGGTGTGCTTCCTGCAAGAAACCCACACCGTTCCGGGAGACGAAGCCACGTGGCTCCCGGAATGGCAAGGAGAGGTCCGCATGAGCCACCTCACCGCCACTTCTAGTGGGATGGCCATCTTGCTGGGCCCGCATTTTCAGCCGGAGATCTTGGGGTTCGAGGAGCCCGTGCCGCTCCATCTCGTGAGCGTGTACGCCCCTCAGCCCGGCCCGCAGCAAACGCGCTTCTTCGAAGAAGTGTCCGCTCTTCTTGGCTCCGTCAACGTCGGCGACTGCATTGTCCTCGGGGGGGATTTTAACTGCACCCTCGAGGCGAGGGACCGCTCCGGTGCCCCGCAGTGCATGACGGCGATGGAGAAGTTGAGGGACCTGGTCGGGTCCTTCGACTTGGTGGACGTCTGGCGAAATCTCCACCCCGACTCCAGCGCCTTTACTTGGGTGAGGCCTCGAGTAGGATGGTCTAGAGTCGACCGCCTTTACGTGTCTCGGGCGTACGTTTCATGCGTCCCGGCGGCCTCCATGCGGCCCGGCGGCCTCCATGCGGCCGGTGCCGTGTTCGGACCACCACCTGGTGTGGGTCGAGCTCGCTTCGCTCCGCGCGAGGACGAGGTCCGCGTACTGGCACTTTAACAACCGGCTGCTGGAGGACGTGCGGTTCCAGGACTCGTTCCGTCGATTCTGGTCCAACTGGAGAAGGAAGCAGGGGGGCTTCCCCTCCTTGAGGCTATGGTGGGACGTGGGCAAGGCTCACGTCCGCGTCTTCTGTCAAGAGTATGCGAGGGGGTCGACAAGAGGCGGGCGGCCAGGGTCGGGCGCCTAGAAAAAGAGGTGCTCGACCTGGAATCCCGTCTCGGTCAAGTCGTCGAGCACTCGGCCCTGCGGACGGTGTACGAAGCGAAGAAGGCCGCGCTGAAGGACCTGCAGCTCGTCGGGTCCCGAGGCGCATTCGTGAGGTCGTGGATCCGGTTCCTGCGGGATCTGGACCGCGGCTCCCCCTTCTTCTACTCGCTGGAAAAAAGGCAGAGTGTCCGTAAGCAGCTCTTGACGCTGCTGGCCGACGACGGCTCTCTCGTCTCGGATCCGGAGGGCGTCAACAACAGGGCCCATGAATATTACGGGGCTCTGTTCTCTCCGGATCCGTCCAGCGAGGAAGTGCGTAGAGTTTTGTGGGAGGACCTGCCGAAGGTCAGCCCGGAGGGCGCCGAAAATCTGGAAGCTCCGCTAAGCATGGCGGAGCTGACCGGTGCCCTCGACCGGCTCTCGAGGGGAAAATCCCCGGGGCTGGACGGGCTGACCGTGGAGTTCCACAGGGCGTTCTAGGGGGGCGACTACGCGCGGGTCCTGGGGGAAAGTCTGGCGACCGGGGAGATGCCCCTCTCTTGGCGCAGGGCAGTCATCGTCCTGCTGCCTAAGAAGGGCGATCTCCGCCTCCTTAAGAACTGACGCCCGGTCTCCCTCCTCAGCACGGACTACAAAATCTTCGCCAGGGCGATGTCTGCTCGTTTTGGTGCCGTGCTGGACCACATGATCCACCCCGACCAGTCCTACACGGTCACGGGCCGGACAATCCACGATAACATCCATCTGGTCCGGGACCTCATCCATTATTCCCAGGAGGCTGGTCTGTCGGTCGCCTTCCTATCCCTCGACCAAGAGAAGGCGTTCGACAGGGTGGATCACGACGATCTGCTCGGAACTCTGCGCGTTTTCGGGTTCGGGACGCACTTCGTCGCCCGGATCCGACTTTTGTACGCCGCCGCGGAGTGTCTGATTAAGGTTAACGGGTCCTTGACGGCGCCCCTTCGCTTCGGGAGAGGGGTGCGCCAGGGATGCCCCATGTCCGGCCAGTTATACGCCGTCTGCGTGGAGCCTTTCCTGCGCCTCCTGCGGACGAGGTTGACGGGACTGGCTCTGCAAGGGCCGGGCGTGGAGGTCGTCCTCTCGGCTTACGCCGATGACGTGCTCCTCGCGGTAGAGGACCCCGCTGACCTGCGGAGGATGCGTGAGTGCCAGGAGATTTACTCGGCCGCATCCTCCGCCAGAATCAACTGGGAAAAATGTTCCGGACTCCTGGTGGGTCAGTGGCGGGTGGACTCCCTGCCGGAGGAGCTCAGGCCTTTTGCCTGGAGCACGACCCATCTCCTCTATCTGGGAGTCTACCTTCGCCCCGACGAGGAAGCCTGGCCGGCGAACTGGCAGGAGCTGGAGGCCAAGGTCGCCGCTCGCCTAGGGCTGTCCTACAGGGGCCGAGCGCTCATCATAAACCAGCTGGTGGCCGCCATGTTGTGGTACCGGCTGGTCACTTTGACCCCTCCCCCTGCGTTTGTCGCCAAGATACAGAAGAATCTGATGGACTTCTTCTGGAACAACAGGAAGCACTGGGTCTCTGCAGCGGTCTTGAGGCTCCCGCTTGGGGAGGGCGGTCAATCGTTGGTCTGCGTCAGCACCCAGCTCGCGACTTTCCATCTTCAGACCCTGCAGAGATACCTTTACGTTGAGCCCCCTCCTAGGTGGCGTGCTTTGGCGACGTATTTCTTCCGCCAGCAGCACGGCCTCAACTACGACACGCAGCTCCTGTTTGTGAATGTGGGGGGCGTCAGGACCGCCCTCCGGGAGCTGCCTATCTTTTACAAGGAACTCATCAGGGTCTGGAACAAAGTCTCCACCAAGCGCAGCTCTCCGCCGGCTGGAGTGGCGGCTGTCCTGCAGGAGCCGCTGCTCGGGAATCCGTACCTCTACGACCGAGGTTTTATGTGGCGGTCGGACGAGAGGGCTGTGGCTGGTGAGGTGATAAGGGTCAGGGACCTGCTCGATGGCGGAGGAGCGGGCTGGATGGCGCCAGACACGCTGGCGCGGCGCCTAAATTCTGCCAACGTCCACCACGCGGCCGATGCCATCGAGTCGCTAAAAAGAGCTCTGGGCCCCGACTCCGTTAGGTGCATCGAGGAGGCTCAAGCACGTGGGGAAATCCCGTACGAACTGACCCCCGTCCGGACGGAATTCCTCATCGGCGCCAAACCCCGGAACCTCCCTCGGGGGCCGGCGCCTCACAACTTGAGCCGCCTCGGGGAAATCCCCTCCGGGCCTTTCAGTTCCGCGCGGAGGGGTTTCCTGTACGGGCTGCTCCTGCACACCCTCAACTTTGCCATCCTCGCCTGCCGTCCGGACACGCCATGGCGTACCATCTTGTCGTCCGGAGGAGGCGGGTGTCCCCGATGGAGGGCACTCTACGCAGGGGTCCTCCCACTATTCATCGGGGACTTGGCCTGGAGGGTGGTGCACGGAGCAGTGCCGTGCAATAAATTTTTAAGCTGGTTCACGGACTCCCAGGCCGCCTGCAATTTCTGCGGTCTGGAGGAGTCCGTGTTCCATGTTTTTATTGAGTGCACGAGGTTGCAGCCCCTGTTCCACTATTTGAAGGGGCTGCTCCTGAAATTCTGGCTGCACTTCAGTCCCACTCTCCTGATCTTTGGGCACCATGTGCGGAGGGGAGCGGGTAGGTCCGAGGGCCTCCTCGTAGGACTGCTCCTGGGCACGGCCAAGGGTGCCATCAGCCGGTCCAGGCAGCGGGCGGTCGAGGGGGTCATTCAACCTGACTGCCTGCCTCTCTTCCGCTCTTACATCCGATCCAGGGTGTCCTTGGAGATGGAGCACGCGGTGTCCACCGGTATGCTCGCGGCCTTCCGCGAGAGGTGGGACGGGAGTGCATCATCACGCCCGGCAACCAAATTTTAATTTGATTTTACGTTTTAAAGTTTAATTTGTTTTAATTGCCGGTGCTTTTAGTGTCCCCTTCCCTTTTATAGGGGGCACTGGGGAAAAAAGGTGATTTTAGTGCCCAAAAAAAAAACCCAAAAAAAAGAAAAACACAAAAAAAACCCCAAAAAAACAAAAAAAGAGGGCCTTGTAAATGTCTGGTGTGTCATCCAGGTCGGGTGGCACCGATTAATGTTTTTGTTTTGCAGATAAACTCCAAAAAGAGTTTCATGCACAAGGACCCCCAGGTCCCTCTGCACCACAGCATGTTGTAATTTCTCCCCATTTAAATAATATTCCCTTTTACTGTTTTTTTTCCCCCAAGGTGGGTGACCTCACACTTTCCGACATTGTATTCCATCTGCCAAACCTTCGTCCATTCGCTTAACCTATCCAAATCTCCTTGCAGTCTCTCTGAGTCCTCTACACAACCCGCTTTCCCACTAATCTTTGTGTCATCTGCAAATTTTGTTGCACTACACTCTGTCCCCTCTTCCAGATCATTTATGTATATTGTAAACAGTTGTGGTCCCAGCACTGATCCCTGTGGCACACCACTAACCACTGATTTCCAACCGGAAAAGGACCCATTTATCCCGACTCTCTGCTTTCTGTTAGCCAGCCAATTCTCTATCCATGCTAATACATTTCCTCTGACTCCACGTACCTTTATCTTCTGCAGTAACCTTTTGTGTGGCACCTTATCGAATGCCTTTTGGAAATCTAAATACACCACATCCATCAGTACACCTCTATCCACCATGCTCGTTATATCCTCAAAGAATTCCAGTAAGTTAGTTAAACATGATTTCCCTTTCATGAATCCATGCTGCGTCTGCTTGATTGCACTTTTCCTATCTCGATGTCCCGCTATTTCTTCCTTAATGATAGTTTCAAGCATTTTCCCCACTACAGATGTTAAACTAACTGGCCTATTGTTACCTGCCTTTTGCCTGCCCCCTTTTTTAAACAGAGGCGTTACATTAGCTGCTTTCCAGTCCGCTGGTACCTCCCCAGAGTCCATAGAATTTTGGTAGATTATAACGAATGCATCTGCTATAACTTCCGCCATCTCTTTTAATACCCTGGGATGCATTTCATCAGGACCAGGGGACTTGTCTACCTTCAGTCCCATTAGCCTGTCCAGCACTACCCCCCTAGTGATAGTGATTGTCTCAAGGTCCTCCCTTCCCACAATCCTATGGCCTGCAAATTTTGGCATGGTTTTTGTGTCTTCCACTGTGAAGACGGAAGCAAAATAATTGTTTAAGGTCTCAGCCATTTCCACATTTCCATTATTAAATCCCCCTTTTCATCTTCTAAGGGACCAACATTTACTTTAGTCGCTCTTTTCCGTTTTATGTATCTGTAAAAGCTTTTACTATCTGTTTTTATGTTTTGCGCAAGTTTACCTTCGTAATCCATCTTCCCTTTCTTTATTGCTTTTTTAGTCATTCTTTGCTGTTGCTTAAAATTTTCCCAATCCTCTAGTTTCCCACTAACCTTGGCCACCTTATATGCATTGGTCTTTGATTTGATACTTTCCTTTATTTCCTTGGTTATCCACAGCTGGTTATCCCTTCTCTTGCCGCCCTTCTTTTTCACTGTTCATACAATCACAGGGCAGAGAGTGGAGCACCAGTTCATACAATCACAGGACAGAAGTTGGATCAATGGTCTTTGCAATGATTACTTCTCATTGTGCCTTTTGGTCTACCCGAAAATTGATTTACTGATTTAATGAGACAGCTAGAGACTGATTTAACTTTTCAATTATTCAAGTTCTGATTTTAAGTTTACTTATAATTAATCTATAAATTAATCAATTTTGTTTCAATATAATTGATCTTGATTATACTGATTGCACTATTGTAGAATCCCTATTCTAGTATTCCCTATTCACTCTGTAAACTGAGTTTCTCCCAAGTCTATTTGCTGCCGCTTCGGACCCGAGCCATTCCCTTCGATTTCCACATCCTTCTCCCGCTTTTTCTTTTCTCTCTATCCCTCCCTGACCATCTGTCCTGTTGCATGCCACATATTTGACCCTGAAATGAGCTTCAGGCCACATATCCGCGAAATATCTAAAACCATCTATATCCACCTCCGTAACATTGCCCGTCTCTGCCCCTGCCTCAGCTCATCTGCTGCTGAAACCCTCATCCGTGCCTTTGTTACCTCTACTCCAATTCACTCCTGGTCGGTCTCCCACATTCCTCACTACGTAAACTTGAAGTCATCCAAATCTCAGCAGCCCATATACTAACTCGCACCAAGTCTCCGATCACTCATCACCCCTGTGCTCGCTGACCTACATTGACTCCCGGTTAAGCAACGCCTTGATTTCAAAATTCTCATCCTTGTTTACAAATCACTCCATGGCCTCGCCCCTCCCGATCTCTGGAATCTGTTGCAGCCCACAAGATGTCTGCACTCCTCAAATTCTGCCCTTTTGACCATCCCTGATTATAATCGCTCCACCATCGGTGTCCGGCCCTTCAGCTGCCTGGGCCCCGAGTTCTGGAACTCCCTCCCTAAACCTCTCCGCCTCTTTCCTACTTTCAGACCCTCCTTAAAACCTACCTCTTTGACCCAGCTTTTGGTCATCTGCCGCAATTTCTGCTTCTGTGGCTCGGTGTTAAATGTATGTGTTGTATTCTGTAACACTGCTGTGAAGCGCCTTCGGACGTTTTACTCCGTTAAAGACGCTCTATAAAGAAAAGTTATTATTAACACTGCAGGAGTGTGGGATTGAGTGAACTGGGAGTCTGGCGCAGGCGCACTGCGAATGGTCCCGCCCCTCAGCCACCTGCGACGTCACAGGCGAAGTGGGCGGGGCTATGGCGTCCCCCGCCCGGCGCGTGGTGAGGCGGTTGAACAGTTTTCAAATCAGGAGCCACGTGACCACCGAGCTGCCCAGTGATCCATCAACACTGTGGGCGGGGCTCTGTGACGCTAACGGCTCCTCTTGGTGGGAGCGGCTGGTAATCTGCTTCATGCAACCAATAGACGGCCGGGAATTCGCTGAAGGTCATTAATTTATGCAGGAACGCACTCGGTGGCCGCAGTGCGCATGCTCGGTGCCGCCCTCCCCACCTCCAGTCCCCGGATGACGCGCAGTTTGCTGCAACCAGCGGTTGGACAATGTGGGGAACCGGGGGCCGCAGGGAACCAGACTGATGGTGGGCGGCTGAGGCAGGGGCAGAGCGCTCGGCGGCGGCGGCGGCGGGCGGGCGGGAAGGGTGCGGTGAGTCTGTGAGGGAAAACACCGAACACAGCCCTGCAGCTCAGGGTTTGGGGACATGCGGGAGATAGACTGAAACTTCCAGTGAGCTCAGACAGTGTGTAACCCGGGGGCCCAGTGAGATCAGACAGTGTGTAACCCGGGGGCCCAGTGAGATCAGTCAGTGTGTAACCCGGGGGCCCAGTGAGATCAGACAGTGTGTAACCCGGGGGCCCAGTGAGATCAGACAGTGTGTAACCCGGGGGCCCGGTGAGATCAGACCGTGTGTAACCCGGGGGCCCAGTGAGATCAGACAGTGTGTAACCCGGGGACCCAGTGAGATCAGACACTGTGTAACCCGGGGGCCCAGTGAGATCAGTCAGTGTGTGACCCGGGGGCCCAGTGAGATCAGACAGCGTGTAACCCGGGGGCCCAGTGAGATCAGACAGTGTGTAACCCGGGAGCCCAGTGAGATCAGACAGTGTGTAACCCGGGGGCCGGTGAGCTCAGACAGCATGTAACCCGGGGACCCAGTGAGATCAGACAGTGTGTAACCCGGGGGCCGGTGAGCTCAGACAGTGTGTAACCCGGGGCCCAGTGAGCTCAGTCAGCGTGTAACCCGGGGACCCAGTGAGATCAGACAGTGTGTAACCCGGGGAGAATTCTGGTGATTTTCTATAAGTCCAGATGGGCAGGACAGGGATCTGAGGAAAAGGATAAAATGAAACAGAAATATTGGACATATACTTTTCTGAAATGCTGGAAAAACACCTTACACTACATTCCACTTGACAACATTAATATTCTTCTAATTTTCTGCCCTGTCATAATTAGATCCCGGTGAATGGCGGAGTGATTGAGAAAGTTCCACAGCTGGAAGGAAACAGGGATTGTGGACTGAGGAACAACAGCAGGTGAACCAGCACAGGATTGTGAGGGCACCAGCCAGGGAGCCCTTTCCAATTGAAAGTGCTTCAATAGATCGACTGGGGAGAAAGGTAAGAGAAAGTGCCATTTACTCAGATACACACCGGTCCTGTAGACAGTACACACAGGTTACAAGGTAAGACAGGAAATGAGACTGGGAGAGACTGACCACCGAGCACAATTATCCAGCATGAGGCCATGCAATGGGATGTGAAGTGAGATCACTTTCTGTCTCTGAACACAGTCACAGTGAATCTTGTGTGTGTTTTAGAGTAAAGGGCTTTGATCTAAGAGGTGACTCCAGTTTGAGGCAGAGCCCAGCAGATGGACCGGTCTCTGTACATTAGGTGGGACTGAACTCACACCGACACCATCAGATCTCAATGTTCAAATATTTCCCATCTGGTGAGAAAGCCATTGGAAAGATTGAACTGGAAGCATCAGAGTCAATTCACTGATCACGATGCACAAACCAATCTGAAATACCAGCACGGCCTATTACTGACAGAATCAATTATACATTCGTGAACATTTAGAATTATAAGAAAATATATTGATAACTACTAATTTTGAAGCATTGATCACTAGAGATATGTAGTATTCTAATATACTGAAACACAGATATGGAGAGTTGCAATTTATTGATTGGCGTCGTACTTGACCCCGAGATGAGCTTCCGAACCCATATTCCTTCAATCACCAAGCATGCTTACTTCCAGCTCCATAACATCGCCGGTCTCTACCCCTTCCTCAGTTCATCTGCTCAAACCGTCATCCATGCCTCTGATCGGCCTCACACCTCGCACTCTCCATAAACTTAAGCTTAACTTAGGGGGCATAGTTTTAAGGTGGTTGGTGGAAGGCTTAGAGGGGATTTGAGGGGGGGTTTCTTTACGCAGGGGGTTGTGGGGATCTGGAACTCACTACCTGGAAGAGTGGTGGATGCAGAAACCCTCACCACTTTTAAGCGATGGTTGGATGGGATTACGGACCTAGAGCTGGTAATTGGGATTATACTGGATGACCTTTTGTTGGACTGCGCAGATATAATGGTAAGTACTGCAGGGAATCTAGTACGGCCAGGGTGATCTGGATTTGTTTCGATCGCCTGGAAGCGTCGGAGAGGAATTTTCCCAGATTTTTTCCCCTAAATTGGCCTGGGTTTTTAATCTGGTTTTTGCCTCTCCCAGGAGATCACATGGCTCCAGTTTGGGGTGGACAGTAGAATGTTTTGTTGCAAGGGGTGTCGCAGTTGTGTGGGGCGGACTGGTTGGGCTGGGTGCTCTTTATCTTTCCGCCAATGTTTATTGTTCATAGGTTTATACGTCACCTTCAGGGCTGCTGACTGAGAACCGTGCCGCTCTTTGTTTGCCGGCGCGGACACGATAGGCCGAAATGGTCTCCTTCTGCACTGTAAATTTCTATGTTTCTAAAACACTCCTAACCGCATCCTTACTCAAGAACACAATGAGTAGCAGCAGGATTAGCCATACGGACCCTCCCGTCTGCTCCTCCATTCAGTAAGATCTCTATTGGATAGAGAGTTTTAAAGATTCACAATTCTCTGAGTGAAGAAATATCTCCTCATCTCAGTCTTAAATGGCCGATCTCTTATCCTAATACTAGAACCCCTAGTTCGAGACTATCCGGCCCTTGTCCATTCTTCTAAGATTTTTATATGTTTCAATGATATCACCTTCCATTCTTCTCAACTCCAGAGAATTTAGGCGTATTCTACTCAATCTGTCCTCAGCCCTCTCATCCCAACTTGTACCAATTTCCGTTCACCCATCACCTCTGAGCTCGCTGAACGACATTGGTTCCTGGTCCATCAATGCCTTGATTTCAAAATGCTCATCCTTGTTTTGAAATCCGTCCAGGACCTTGCTCCTCCCTATTGCTGTAACCTCCTCCAGCCCTACAACCCTCAGAGATCTTTG
Source organism: Pristiophorus japonicus (assembly GCF_044704955.1). Taxonomy (NCBI): domain Eukaryota; kingdom Metazoa; phylum Chordata; class Chondrichthyes; family Pristiophoridae; genus Pristiophorus; species Pristiophorus japonicus. Next base: position 207,892,358 of record NC_091985.1, read on the forward strand.
CATTCCAATTCTGACCACTTGAGCAGCCCCAATTTTCATTTCTCCAATATTGGTGGCCGTATCTTCAGCTGCCGCGACCATAAGCTCTGGAATTCCCTCATTAAACCTCTCCACCTTCAAAATGCTCCTTAATACCTACCCTTTTGAACAAGCTTTTAGTCCTGTGCTAATATTTCCTCACGTGACTGGGTGTCAAATTTTGTTTGATAACGGTCCTGTGAAACGCCTTGGAACATTTTACTACGTTTAAGGTGCGATATAAATGCAATTTGTTGCTGATAACTGAAGATATTTCGAATTGTAATATAACGAAACTACAGGCATGGGGAATTGCAATATATTGATGACTGCAGAGGAAGAGGATTGTTATGTATTGCTAATAGCGTGAATTCTTTTAACTTGTGGTGACTGTTGCACACCAGTTACCACACGGGCTTGGCAAAGCAAGGTCTTGGTCCAATGGCAAGGAGATCCAAGACGACTAGAGACCAGGCTCTGCTGCATGTTTCCTCTAGCACTGACTCTAGCTGTTTACACTGTACATTAATGATTTAGATGAGGGGATTAAATGTAGTATCTCCAAATTTGCGGATGACACTAAGTTGGGTGGCAGTGTGAGCTGCGAGGAGGATGCTGTGAGGCTGCAGAGCGACTTGGATAGGTTAGGTGAGTGGGCAAATGCATGGCAGATGAAGTATAATGTGGATAAATGTGAGGTTATCCACTTTGGTGGTAAAAACAGAGAGACAGACTATTATCTGAATGGTGACAGATTAGGAAAAGGGGAGGTGCAAAGAGACCTGGGTGTCATGGTACATCAGTCATTGAAGGTTGGCATGCAGGTGCAGCAGGCGGTTAAGAAAGCAAATGGCATGTTGGCCTTCATAGCAAGGGGATTTGAGTACAGGGGCAGGGAGATGTTGCTACAGTTGTACAGGGCATTGGTGAGGCCACACCTGGAGTATTGTGTACAGTTTTGGTCTCCTAACCTGAGGAAGGACATTCTTGCTATTGAGGGAGTGCAGCGAAGGTTCACCAGACTGATTCCCGGGATGGCGAGACTGACCTATCAAGAAAGACTGGATCAACTGGGCTTGTATTCACTTGAGTTCAGAAGAATGAGAGGGGACCTCATAGAAACATTTAAAATTCTGACGGGGTTAGACAGGTTAGATGCAGGAAGAATGTTCCCAATGTTGGGGAAGTCCAGAACCAGAGGTCACAGTCTAAGGATAAGGGGTAAGCCATTTAGGACCGAGATGCGGAGGAACTTCTTCACCCAGAGAGTGGTGAACCTGTGGAATTCTCTACCACAAAAAGTTGTTGAGGCCAATTCACTAAATATATTCAAAAAGGAGTTAGATGAGGTCCTTACTACTAGGGGGATCAAGGGGTATGGCGAGAAAGCAGGAATGGGGTACTGAAGTTGAATGTTCTGCCATGAACTCATTGAATGGCGGTGCAGGCTAGAAGGGCCGAATGGCCTACTCCTGCACCTATTTTCTATGTTTCTATGTTTCTATGACTCACTGGGGTACAGTTACCTCTGGCAATGACTCTCACTGGGGTAGCTTCTATGACCCTGACTCACTGTGCTTGATGGGACAGTGTAGAGGGAGCTTCGCTCTGTATCGAACCCATGCTCTGCCTGCCTTGTGAGCTTTGATGGATCGCTGCAGGGGAAGCTTTCCTCTGAATCTAACCTATACTCTACCTGCCCGAGTTGTATCTGATGGGACAGTGTAGAGAGAGGTTTACTCTGTATCTCATCATCATCATTGGCAGTCCCTCAAAACGAAGATGACTTGCTTCCACGCCAAAATAGGATGAGTTCACAGGTGTTTCAATGAAGGACCTAATATTCCAGGTCCTGAACTACATCCTGAAGGGTGGAAGATGCCTGTGCGTGGCTTTTTTTAACGTGTGGTGGCCGTTGCACGCCAGCCACCACATGGGAAACTCTGTATCTAATCTGTGCTGTTCCTGCCCTGGCATTGTTTGATCGGATAGTGTAGAGGGAGTTTTACTCTGTATTTAACCTGTGCTGTACCTGCCCTGGGAGTGTCTGACAGGACAGTGTAGATGGAGGTTTACTCTGTATTTAACCTGTGCTGTACCTGCCTTGGGAGTGTTGAGAGGGAGCTTTAACCAGGAGCTGCGGGTGGAAAGTTTTCAGTGCAGTGGCAGATCGTACTGCTGCTGAATTTTAATTGATAAGCTGCCCAGCGCGGTCGGACGGACACCAAAGTTTGCCCAGCGGCAGTGTAGAGGGAACTTTACTCTGTATCCAACCCATACTCCACCTAGTCTGTGGGAATTTAGTGTGAATTTGAAAGCAATTGCTACGGTAGATAGAGAGAAATTTATTCTGCTGCTTGGGGTGTCTAGGACGAGGGGACATAACCTTAAAATCAGAGCCAGGCCATTCAGGAGAGATGTTAGGAAACACTTCTTCACTCAATGGATGGTTGAAGTGTGGAACTTCCCACAATAAGCAATTGATGTTCGCCCATTGAATAATTTTGGGCCGGTTGTGATTTCTGTCCAATGACCCGTTGCTTGTTCCCTTGGATTGGATCTTTATTTATTCCCTTTGGTTTGTTTTCAGTTTCATTGCTGGACTCACCACTCAAAGCACTTTGTCTGATCTGCCCCTGGGAATGAGCAGACTCCTCCCTCATCTCCCACACTGCACCGTGTCTCCTCCTCTTTCCCCCTTGGTTGTGTTCCACACTCTGGGCCTTGGGCCTTCCCTGGGGATTCTCAGTATGAACAACGGGATGTGTGTTAAGACAGGATGTCCCAGCTCTCCACCTTTAAAGGGACATGGAGAGCACCAGCTGGGCTGAATGGCCCTGCTTTATGACATCACTGCAGTGTCTAGCAACCAACCTCCCTGAGCCCTGCTCATTATGGGCTGGCAGTGTCTAGCAACCAACCTCCCTGAGCCCTGCTCATTATGGGCTGGCAGTGTCTGATGGGACAGTGTAGAGGGAGAAAGACTTGGATTTATTTGGCGCCTTTCACGACCACCGGGCCTCTCAAAGCGCTTTACAGCCAATGAAATACTTTTGGATTGTAGTCACTGTTGTAATAAGGGAGCTTTACTCCGCATCTAACCCGTGCTGTACTTGCCCTGGGAGTGTTTGATGGGATAGTGTAGAGGAAGCTTCGCTCTTTACCGAACCCGTGCTGTACCTGCCCTGGGAGTGTTTTTTGGACAGTGTAGTGGAAGTTTTACTCTGTGTCTCACCCGTGTTGTACCTGCTCTGCGAGTGTTTGATGGGATAATGTAGAGGGAGATTTACTGTGTATCAAACCTGTGCTAACCTAGCAAGTTGGGAAGAGGACGCAAATAATCTACAAAGGGATATAGAGAGGCTAAGTGAGTGGGAAAAACTTTGGCAGATGGCGTATAATGTGGAAAAAGTGAGGTTAACCACTTTGGTAGGAGAAATAAAAAGCAAATTATTATTTAAATGGGGAGAAAATACAAAATGCCGTGTACAGCGGGATCTGGGGTTCCTTGTACATGAAACACCAACATTTAGCATGCAGTTACTGCAATTAATTAGGAAGGCAAATGGAATGTGGGCCTTTATTGCAAGGGAGATGGAGTATAAAAGTAGGGAAGTCCTGCTCCAACTGTATTGGTAAGACCACACCTGGAGTACTGCGTACATTTTTGGTCTCTTTATTTCAGGAAGGATATACTTGCACTGGAGGCAGTTCAGAGAAGGTTCACGAGGTTGATTGCTGAGATGAAGGGGTTGTCATAATGAGAAAGGTTGAGCAGGTTGGGCCTGTACTCATTGGAGTTTAGAAAACGTAGAGGTGATCTTATTGAAACGTATAAGATTGTGAGGGGGCTTGACACGGTAGATACAGAGAGGATGTTTCCCCACGTGGGGAATCTAACACTGGGGGGCATAGTTTCAGAATAAGGGGTCGCTCATTTAAAAGGGAAATGAGGAGCAATTTCTTGTCTGAGGGACGTGAATCTTTGGAATTCGTTACCTCAGAGAGCTGTGGCGGCTGGGCCATTGAATGGAGGAGATAGACAGATATTTGAAAGATAAGTGAGTCAAGGATTATGGGGAGTGGGCAGGGAAGTGGAGTTGAGGCCTGGATCTGATCAGCCATGATCTTATTGAATGGCGGAGCAGGCTCGAGGGGCCAAATGGCCTATTCCTGTTCCTATTTCTTATGTTCCATACCTGCCCTTGGAGTGTTTGATGGGACGGTGTAGAGGGAAGATGACTCTGTATCTAACCCATGCTGTACATGTCCCAGGTGTTTTTGACAGGACCGTGTACAGGGAGTTTTATGCTGTATCTAACTCTTGCTGTACCTGCCCTGGGATTATTTGATGGGACAATGTAGAGACAGCTTTACTCTCTGCATAACCCGCACTGTACCTGCCTTGTGAGTGATTCATGGGCCATTGCAGAGGGAGCTTTGCTCTGTATCTAACCCTTGCTCTACCTGCTCTATGAGCTTTTATGGGTCGGTTTAGGGGAAACTTTCCTCTGTATCAAACCTATACTCTACCTGCCCTAGTTGTATTTGATGGGACAGTGTAGAGGGAGGTTTACTCTGTTTCTAATCTGTCCTGTGCCTGCCCGGGCATTGTTTTATGGGACAGTGTAGAGGGAATTTTAAGCTGTATATAATCTGTGCTGTATCTGTTCTGGGAGTGTTTGTTGGGACAGTGTAGAATAAGGTTTACTCTGTATCTATCCCATGCTGTACCTGCCCTGGGGATATTTGATAGGACAGTGTAGAGGGAGCTTTACTCTCTGCCTAACCTGTGCTGTACCTGCCGTGTGAGTGTTTGATGGGACAGTGTAGAGGGAGCTTTTCTCTGTATCTAATCCATGCTGTACCTGCCCTGGGAGTGTAGAGGGAGTTTTACTCTATCTAATTTTGCTGTACCTGCCCTGCAAGTGTTTGATGGGGCAATATTGAGGGAGCTTTATTCTGTATCTGGCCCGTGCTATACCTGCCCTGGGAGTTTTGGATGGGACAGTGTAGAGGGAGCTTTACTCTGTATCTAACCCTGTGCTGTACCTGTCCTGAGAATGTTTGATGGGACAGTGTAGATAGAGGTTTACTCTGTATCTAACACAGGTTGTACCTGTTCTGCGAGTGTTTGATGGGATAATGTAGATTGAGATTTATTGTGTATCTAACCTGTGCTAACCTAGCAAGTTGTGAGGAGGATGCAAAGAATCTACAAAGGGATATAAAGAGGCTAAGTAAGTGGGCAAAAAATTGGCAGATGGAGTATAATGTGGGAAAATGTGAGGTTATCCACTTTGGTAGGAAAAATAAAAAAACAAATTATTATTTAAATGGGGAGCGATTACAAAATGCGGTGGTACAAAGGGATCTGGGGTCCTTGTATATTAAACACACAAAAAGTTAGCATGCAGTACAGCAAGTAATTAGGAACGCAAATGGAAATTTTGTTTTTTATTGCAAGGGGGATGGAGTATAAAAGTAAGAAAGTCCTTCTACAACTGGACAGGTCGTTGGTAAAACCACACCTGGAGAACTGCGTACAGTTTTGGTCTCCTTTATTTAAGGAGGGGTATACTTGCACTGGAAGCAGTTCAGAGAAGGTTCCCGAGGTTGATTACTGAGATGAAAGGGTTATATGAAGGAAGGTAAAGCAGGTTGGGCCTATATGCATTGGAGTTTAGAAGACTTCGAGGTGATCTTATTGAAATGTATAAGATTCTAAGGGGGCTTGACAGGGTAAATGCAGAGAGGAAGTTTCCCCTCTTGGGGGAATCTAGAACTAGGGGGCATAGTTTCCGAATAAGACGTCGCCCATTTAAAACTGAAATGAGGAGGAATTTCTTATCTGAGCATTGTGAATCTTTGGAATTCTCTACCTCAGAGAGCTGTGCAGGCTGGGTCATTGAATGTATTTAAGGTGGGGATAGACAGATTTTTGAATGATAAGCGAGTCAAGGTTTATGGGGAGTGGGAGGGGAAGTTGAGTTGAGGAGAGGATCAGATCAGGCATGATTTGGCTCGAGGGGCCAAATGGCCTACTACTGCTCCTATTTCTATGTTCTATACCTACCTTTTGAGTGTTTGAAGGGATACTGGAGAGGGAGATTTGCTCTGTATCTAATCCGTGCTGTACCTGCCCTGGCAGTGTTTCATGGGACAGTGTAGAGGCAGCATTACTGTGTATTAAGACCTAAGGTTGCAAGCCATATAGTCCAGGGGCCTTTTCCACCTTTCGTCTCATTATTTTACTGTGCACTTTTTGTTTAGTGATTACTTTAAGTTCCTCCCTCGCTATAGCCCCTTGATTATCTATTATTGGGATGTTTTTAGTGTCTGCTACCGTGGACTGATACAAAATAATTGTTCAAAGACTTTGCCATTTCCATGTTCCCCATTATTAATTCCCCAGTCTCATCCTCTAAGGGACCAACATTTACTTTAGTTACCCTATTCTTTTTACATATCTGGAGAAGCTCTTCCTATCTTTTTTATATTGCTTGCTAATAATCTCATAATCTATCTTCCCTCTCTATTATTTCTTTAGTCATCATTTGCTGTTTCTTTCAAATATTTGCCAATACTCTGGCCTCCCACTAATCTAGGCCACTTTGTATGCCATTGTTTTCAAATTGATACCATCCTTTACTTCCTCAGTTAGCCACGCATGGTTCTCCCTTCGCTTAAAATCTTTCCTTCTCACTAAAATATATTTTTGTTGAGAGTTATGAAATATCTCCTTTATTGTCTGTCACTGCTTCTCAACCATCTCGCACTTGAATCTATTTTCCCAGTCGACTTTCACGAACTTTTTTTAATACGTGCACGGGATGTGGGCATCACTGGCAAAGCCGGCATTTACATAGAAACATAGAAAATAGGTGCAGGAGTAGGCCATTCGGCCCTTCGAGCCTGCACCACCATTCAATAAGATCATGGCTGATCATTCACCTCAGTACCCCTTTCCTGCTTTCTCTCCATACCCCTTGATCCCTTTAGCCATAAGGGCCATATCTAACTCCCTTTTGAATATATCCAATGAACTAGTATCAACAACTCTCTGCGCTAGAGAATTCCACAGTTAACAACTCTGAGTGAAGAAGTTTCTCCTCATCTCAGTCCTAAATGGCTTACCCCTTATCCTTAGACTGTGTCCCTTGGTTCTGGACTTCCCCAACATCGGGAACATTCTTCGTGCATCTAACCTATCCAGTCCCGTCAGAATTTTATATGATTCTATGAGATCCGCTCTCATCCGTCTAAACTCCAATGAATACACGCCCAGTCGATCCAGTCTCTCCTCATATGTCAGTCCTGCCATCCCGGGAATCAGCCTGGTGAACCTTCGCTGCACTGCCTCATTAGCAAGAACATCCTTCCTCAGATTAGGAGACCAAAACTGAACACAATAGTCCAGGTGAAGCCTCACCAAGGCCCTGTACAACTGCAGTAAGACCTCCCTGCTCCGATACTCAAGTCCCCTAGCTATGAAGGCCAACATACCATTTGCCATCTTCACCACCTGCTGTACCTGCAAGCCAACTTTCAATGACTGATGTACCATGACACCCAGGTCTCGTTTCCTAATCTGCCACCATTCAGATAATATTCTGCCTTCGTGTTTTTACTACCAAAGTGGATAACCTCACATTTATCCACATTATACTGCATCTGCCATGTATTTGCCCACTCACCTAACCTGTCCAAGTCACCCTGCAGCCTCTTGGTGTCCTCCTCACAGCTCACACTGCCACCTAGCTTAGTGTCATCTGCAAACTTGGCGATATTACACTCAATTCCTTCATCTAAATCATTAATGTATATTGTAAATAGCTGGGGTCCCAGCACTGAGCCCCGTGGCACTCCACTAGTCATCGCCTGCCATTCTGAAAAGACCCATTTATTGCGACTCTCTGCTTCTTGTCTGCCAACTAGTTCTCTATCCACGTCAGTAGATTACCCCCAATACCATGTGCTTTAATTTTGCACACCAATCTCTAGTGTGAGACCTTGTCAGATGGCTTTTGAAAGTCCAAATACACCACATCCACTGGTTCTCCCTTGTCCACTCTACTAGTTACATCCTCAAAAAATTCTAGAAGATTTGTCAAGCTTGATTTCCCTTTCGTAAATCCATGCTGACTTGGACCGATCCTGTCGCTGCTTTCCAAATGCGCTGCCATTTCATCTTTAATAATTGATTCCAACATTTTCCCCACTACTGATGTCAGGCTAACCGATCTATAATTACTTGTTTTCTCTCTTCCCTCCTTTTTTAAAAAGTGGTGTTACATTAGCTACCCTCCAGTCCATAGGAACTGATCCAGAGTGGATAGATTGTTGGAAAATGATCACCAATGCATCCACTATTTCTAGGGCCACTTCCTTAAGTACTCTGGGATGCAGATTATCAGGCCCCGGGGATTTATCGGCCTTCAACCCCATCAATTTCCCTAACACAAGCTCCCGCCTAATGAGGATTTCCTTCAGTCCCTCCTTCTCACTAGACCCTCGGTCCCCTCGTATTTCTGGAAGGTTATTTGTGTCTTCCTTCGTGAAGACAGAACCAAAGTATTTGTTTAACTGGTCTGCCATTTCTTTGTTCCCCATTATAAATTCATCTGAATCTGACTGCAAGGGAGCTACGTTTGTCTTCACTAATCTTTTTCTCTTCACATATCTATCGAAGCTTTTGCAGTCAGTTTTTATGTTCTCAGCAAGCTTACTCTCACACTCTATTTCCCCCCTCCTAATTAAACACTTTGTCCTTCTCTGCTGAATTCTAAATTTCTCCCAGTTCTCAGGTTTGCTGCTTTTTCTGGCCAATTTATATGCCTCTTCCTTGGATTTAACATTATCCTTAATTTCCTTTGTTAACCACAGTTGAGCCACCTTCCCCGTTTTATTTTTACTCCAGACAGGGATGTACAATTGTTGAAGTTCATCCATGTGATCTTTAAATGTTTGCCATTGCCTATCCCTTTGTCAACTCTTTAAGTATCATTCGCCAATCTATTCTAACCATTTCACGTCTTCTACCATCGAAGTTACCTTTCCTTAAGTTCAGGACCCTAGTCTCTGAATTAATTGTGTCACTCTCCATCTTAATAAAGAATTCTACCATATTATGGTCACTCTTCCCCAAGGGGCCTCGCACAACAAAATTGCTAATTAGTCCTTTCTCATTACACATCACCCAGTCTAGGATGGCCAGCACTCGAGTTGGCTCCTCGACATATTGGTCTAGAAAACCATCCCGAATACACACCAGGAAATCCTCCTCCACCGTATTGCTACCAGTTTGGTTAGCCCAATCAATATGTAGATTAAAGTCGCCCATGATAACTGCTGTACCTTTATTGCACGCATCCCTAATTTCTTGTTTGATGCTGTCCCCAACCTCACTACTACTGTTTGGTGGTCTGTACACAACCCCAACTAGCGTTTTCTGCCCTTTGGTACTCCGCAGCTCCACCCATGCAGATTCCACAACATCCAAGCTAATGTCCTTCCTTACTATTGCGTTAATTTCCTCTTTAACGAGCAACGCTACCCCAGCTCCTTTTCCTTTTCGTCTATTCTTCCTGAATGTTGAATACCCCTGAATGTTGAGTTCCCAGCCTTGCTCACCCTAGAGCCATGTCTCTGTGATGCCAATTATATCATATTCGTTAATTGCTGCCTGCGCAGTTAATTCGTCCACTTTATTATGAATGATCCTTGCATTGAGGCACAGAGCCGTCAGGCTTGTCTTTTTTACACACTTTACCCCTTTAGAATTTTGCTGTAATGTGGCCCTTTTTGATTTTTGCCGGGTTTCTCTGCCCTCCACTTTTACTTTTCTTCTTTCTATCTTTTGCTTCTGCCCCCATTCTACTTACCTCTGTCTCCCTGCATAGGTTCCCATCTCCCTGCTATATTAGTTTAACCCCTCCCCAACAGCACTTGCAAACACTCCCCCTAGGACACTGGTTCCGGTCCTGTCCAGATACAGACCGTACTGGTCCCACCTCCCCAAGAACCGATTCCAATATCCCAAGAATTTGAATTCCTCTCTTCTGCACCACTCCTCAAGCCACGTATTCATCTGAGCTATCCTGCGATTCCTACTCTGACTAGAACGTGGCACTGGTTTATTGCCCTTCAGAGGATGGTGGTGAGCCACCTTGAACCGCTGCTGTCTGTGTGGTGATGGTACTCCCACAGTTAAGGAGGGAGTTGCAGGAATTTGACCTAGCGACAATCAAGGAACGTCGATGTGCTTTCAAGTCCGGATGGTGTATGATTTAGAGGGGAATATGGAGGTGGTGGTGTTCCCACGTGCTTGCTGCCCTTGTCCTTCTAGGTGGTAGAGGTCGCGGGTTTCGAAGCCTTGGCGAGTTGCTGCAGTGCATCTTGTAGATGGTACACACTGCAGCCACGTTGCGCCGGTGGTGAAGGGAGTGGATGTTTAAGAACATAAGAAATAGGAACGGGAGTAGGCCATACGGCCCCTCGAGCCTGCTCCGCCATTTAATAAGATCATGGCTGATATGATCATGGACTCAGCTCCACTTCCCGCTCCCCATAATCCTTTACCCCCTTATCGTTTAAGAAACTGTCTATTTCTATCTTAAATTTATTCAATGTCCCAGCTTCCACAGCTCTCTGAGACAGCGAATTCCATAGATTTACAATCCTCTGAGAAAATAAATTTCTCCTCATCTCTGTTTTAAATGGGTGGCCCCTTATTCTAACATCATGTCCTCTAGTTCTAGTTTCCCCCATCAGTGGAAACATCCTCTCTGCATCCATCCTGTCAAGCCCCCTCATAATCTTATACATTTCGATAATATCACCTTTCATTCTTCTGAATTCCAATGAGTAGAGGCCCAACCTACTCAACATTTTCTTATAAGTCAACCCCCTCATCCCCGGAATCAACCTAGTGAACCTTCTCTGCACTGCCTCCAAAGCAAGTATAGCCTTTCGTAAGTATGGAAACCAAAACTGCACACAGTATTCCAGGTGTGGCCTCACCAATACCTTATACAGCTGTAGCAAGACTTCGTTACTTTTATACTCCATCCCCTTTGCAATAAAGGCCAAGTTTCCATTGGCCTTCCTGATCACTTGCTGTACTTGCATACTATCCTTTTGTGTTTCATGCACAAATGCCCCCAGGTCCCGCTGTACTGCGGCACTTTGCAATCTTTCTCCATTTAAATAATAACTATCTCTTTGATTTTTTTCTGCCAAAGTGCATGATCTCACACTTTCTAACATTATACGTCATCTGCCAAATTTTTGCCCACTCACTTAACCTGTCTATATCCTTTGGCAGATTTTTGTGTCCTCCTCACGCATTGCTTTTCCTCCCATATTTGTATCATCAGCAAACTTGGCTACGTTACACTCAGCCCCTTCTTCCAAGTTGTTAATATAGATTGTAAATATTTGGAGTCCCAGCACTAATCCCTGTGGCAGCCTACTAGTTACTGGTTGCCAACCAGAGAATGAACCATTTATCCCGACTCTCTGTTCTCTGCCAATCCTCTATCCATGCTAATATATTATCCCCAACCGCGTGAACTTTTATCTTGTGCGGGAGGAGCCAGGCCCAGATAAAAGGGCCCGAGAGTCAGAGGAGCCAGCTGGTGTAGGGACAAAAAGTTAAAAAAAATTCAAAATCGAAGTGTGACGTCACAACCAAGCGGGTAAGTGATTGGCTGGTGGATTGGTGAGTATTTTTCTTTTTCTTTTCAGGAGGAAACCTTTGGCATTGTTGTAAGTATGATCTGCCAGTAAATATATGTGATCTTTATTATCTCAGGAGAGCCAGTTAATTGAATCGGCTGTTTGCTGAGTAACGGCTGGGTGTGTTGTGCTAAGGTTTAGTTTAGTTCTACTTGATATTTCCGAGTGTAACTAGAGGGATGGCAAGGCAGCCCAGTCCTATGGATTGCACATCCTGTGGCATGTGGGAAGTCCCGGGTGCTTCGCGCAGCCGGGGCGACCATGTGTGCAGGACGTATCTCTGTGTTTTGGAACTTGAGCGGCAGCTGGGGTCACTGCTCTCAGTCTCGCGGATGCACCGCAACGTGGATAGCACGTTTCTAGAGGCGGTCACCCCAGAGCTTAAGAGTGTGCAGGCAGAGAAAGAGTGGGTGACCTCCAGACAGAAGAGGAGGACTAGGCAGCTAGTGCAGGAATCTACTGAGTGCATCTTGCTCACCAACCGGTACTCTGTTCTGAATACCGGTGGAGGCGATGGTGACTCTGGGGAGTGCAGCCAGAGCCAAGTCCACGGCACCTTGGGTGGCTCAGCTGCACAGGGGGGAGGAAGAAGAATGGAAGAGCTATATTGGTAGGGGATTCAATAGTCAGGGGAGCAGACAGGCGTTTCTACGGCCGCAGACGTGACTCCAGGATGGTATGTTGCCTCCCTGGTGCCAGGGTCAAGGATGTCACTGAGCGGCTGCAGGGCATTCTGGGGGGAAGAGGGTGAACAGCCAGAGGTGATGGTCCACATCGGTACCGATGACATAGGTAGGAAGAGGGATGAGGTCCTGCATGCAGAGTTAAGTGAGCTAGGAAAGAGATTAAAAAGCAGGACCTCAAAGGTTGTAATCTCCGGATTACTCCCAGTGCCACGAGCTAGTGAGTACAGAAATAGGAGGATAGAGCAGATGAATACGTGGCAGGAGAGATGGTGCAGACGGGGGAGGGCTTTTGTATCCTGAGGCATTGGGACCGTTTCTGGGGGAGGTGGACCTGTACAAGCCGGACAGGTTGCACCTCAACAGAGCCGCGACCAATATCCTCGCTCGTGCTGTTGGGGAGGGTTTAAACTAGCTTGGCAGGGGAATGGGAACCTGAAACTAGATTCAGTAGGGAGGGGAGTAAAGCTGGAATTAGAAAGCTAAAATAAAGAAAGTGAATTTGAAGGAGAGAGGAAACAAGTAGGAAAAAAGGGTAAAAAAACTTTGTCTAAATGGACATAGTATTTGTAACAAAATCGATGAGTTGACGGCACAAATTGAGACAAATGGGTACGATCTGATAGCCATTACAGAGACGTGATTACAAGGTGACCAGGGCTGGGAATTAAATATTCAGGGGTACTTGACAATCCGGAAGGACAGACAGAAAGGGAAAGGAGGTGGGGTAGCTCTATTGAAAAAGGATGGAATCACTGCAATAGTGAGAGACGATATTGGCTCAAATGATGAAGGTGTTGAAACAGTTTGGGGTGGAGATAAGGAACAATAAGGGGGAAAAAGTCACTGGTGGGTGTAGTCTATAGGCCCCGAACAGTAGCAACTCTGTTGGTTGGAGCATAAATCAGGAAATAATGGGGGCTTGTAAAAAGGGAACAGCAATAATCATGGGTGATTTTCACCTCCATATTGATTGGACAAATCAAATTGGTCAGGGTAGGCTTGAGGAGGAGTTCATAGAATGCGTAAGGGACGGGTTCCTTGAGCAGTATGCAACGGAACCAACTGGGGACAAGCTATCTTAGATCTAGTCCTGTGTAATGAGACAGGATTAATAAACAATTTCCTAGTAAAGGATCCCCTCGGAATGAGTGATCATAGCATGATTAAATTTCAAATTCAGATGGAGGGTGAGAAAGTTGGATCTCTAACCAGTGTACTAAGCTTAAATAAAGGAGACTATGAAGGTATGAGGGCAGAGTTGGGTAAATTAGACTGGGAAAATAGATTAAAGTGTAAGACGATTGATGAACAATGGTGTACATTTAAGGAGATATTTCACAACTCTCAAGAAAAATATATTCCAGTGAGGAGGAAAGGATGTAAGAGAAAAGATAGCCATCCGTGGCTACCTAAAGAAATAAAGGATGGTAGCCAATTAAAAACAAGGGCATACAAAGTGACCAAAACTAGTGGGAGGACAGAAGATTGGGAAGCTTTTAAAAGCCAGCAAAGAATGACTATAAAAATGATTAAGAAAGGGAGATAGACTATGAAAGTAAACTAGCACCAAATATAAAAACAGATAGCAAGAGTTTCTATAGGTACATAAAAATGAAAAGGGTGGCTAAAGTAAATGTTGGTCCCTTAGAGGACGAGACCGCGGAATTAGTAATGGGGAACATGGAGATGGCAGAAACTCTGAACAAATATTTTGTATCAGCCTTTCATCATCATCATAGGCGGTCCCTTGTATCGAGGATGACTTGCTTCCACGTCAAAAAGGGATGAGATCACAGGTGCTTCAATGAAGGACCTAATATTCCAGGTCCCAAACTACATCCTGAAGGGTGGAAGATACCTGTTAAAAATCCAGCCATCACACTGGCTAATCCACCAAAACGACTGGAGACCTGCTCTGCTGCACGGACCTAGTGCGAACAGGCCTGTGCTGCCCCTGGGCTCTCGCCTCTTCTGGCCCCAAACACACGCCTCCCCTGGGCCCCGAACACATCGCTGCATGATCATTCGCCGCTCCTGCACCCCAACTTCGCTGCTCCTGCTGTAGCTGCCCAAGCTCCAATCCCCGACCTGGACCTTGATGACATCCAATCCAGCTGCCCTCTTCGCTGCCGTCACCCTCCTTCAGCTCGCGCTGTACCTTGCAGTGGTATGCCGCCACGCCACTCCAGGCCACTGGTCGCCGCTCCTTTCATGGCCCCAAGAGACCATCAGCGGCAGGTCAGGGCCATAAAAGGAGCGGCAACCAGCAGCCTGAAGCAGCGTGGCGGCACATACACCCGATAGAGGGCACTAACAATATTCCAACAGTGGATAGTCTAGGGGCTGTCGGGGGGGAGGAACTTAACACAATCACAATCACTAAGGAGGTGGTACTCAGTAAGATAATGGGACTAAAGGCAGATAAATCCCCTGGACCTGATGGCTTGCATCCTAGGGTCTTAGGAGAAGTAGTGGCAGGGATAGTGGATGCATTGGTTGTAATTTACCAAAATTCCCTGGATTCTGGGGAGGTACCAGCAGATTGGAAAACTGCAAATGTAACACCCCTATTTAAAAAAGGAGGCAGACTAAAAGCAGGAAACTATAAACCAGTTAGCCTAACATCTGTGGTTGGGAAAATGTTGGAATCCATTATTAAAGAAGCAGTAGCAGGACATTTGAAAAAGCAAAATTCATCAGGCAGAGTCAGCATGGATTTATGAAGGAGAAGTCCTGTTTGACAAATTTGCTGGAGTTCTTTGAAGATGTAACAAACAGGGTGGCTAAAGGGGAACCAGTGGATGTGGTGTATTTGGACTTCCAGAAGGCATTTGACAAGTTGCCACATAAAAGGTTACTACACAAGATAAAAGTTCATGGGGCTGGGGATAATATATTAGCATGGATAGAGGATTGGCTAAACAGAGAGTCGGGATAAATGGTTCATTCTCTGGTTGGTAACCAGTAACTAGTGGGCTGCCGCAGGGATCAGTGCTGGGACCGCAGCAATCTATATAAACGACTTGGAAGAAGGGACTGAGTGTAACGGAGCCAAGTTTGCTGATGATACAAAGATGGGAGGAAAAGCAATGTGTGAGGAGGACACAAAAAATCTGCAAAAGGACATAGACAAGCTAAGTGAGTGGGCAAAAATTTGGCAGATGGAGTATAATGTTGGAAAGTGTGAGTCGTGCACTTTGGCAGAAAAAAATCAGAGCAAGTTATTATTTAAATGGAGAAAGATTGCAAAGTGCCGCAGAACAGCGGGACCTGGGGGTACTTGTGCATGAAACACAAAAGGATAGTATGCAGGTACAGCATGTGATCAGGAAGGCCAATGGTATCTTGGCCTTTATTGCAAAGGGGATGGAGTATAAAAGCAGGGCAGTCTTGCTACAGCTATATAAGGTATTGGTGAGGCCACGCCTGGAATACTGCGTGCAGTTTTGGTTTCCATATTTACAAAAGAATATACTTGCTTTGGAGGCAGTTCAGAGAAGGTTCACTAGGTTCTGGGGATGAGGGGGTTGACTTATAAGGAAAGGTTGAGTAGGTTGGGCCTCTACTCATTGGAATTCAGAAGAATGAGAGGTGATCTTATTGAAACGTATAAGATTATGAGGGGGCTTGACAAGGTGGATGCAGGGAGGATGTTTCCACTGATGGGGGAGACTAGAACTAGAGGACATGATCTTAGAATAAGGGGCCGTCCATTTAAAACAGAGATGAGGAGAAATTTCTTCTCTGAAGGTTGTTAATCTGTTGAATTTGCTGCCTCAGAGAGCTGTGGAAGCTGGAACATTGAATACATTTAAGACCGAAATAAACAGATAAGGGGGCAAGGGGTTATGGGGAGCGGGCGGGGAAGTGGAGCTGAGTCCATGATCAGATCAGCCATGATCTTATCAAATGGCGGAGCAGGCTCAAGGGGCCGTATGGCCTACTCCTGCTCCTATTTCTTATGTTCTTATTTGGCACCTCGTCAAATGCCTTCTGGAAATCCAAATACACCACATCCACCGGTTCCCCTTTATCCACCCTGTTCATCTTCAAAGAACTCCAGAAAATTTGTCAAACAGGACTTCTCCTTCATAAATCCATGCTGATTCTGCCTGACCGAATGTTGCTTTTCCAAATGTCCTGCTACTGCTTCTTTAATACTGGAATCCAACATTTTCCCAATCACAGATGTTAGACTAACTGGTTTATAGTTTCCTGCTTTTTGTCTGCCTCCTTTTTTAAATAGGGGTGTTACATTTACAGTTTTCTAATCTGCTGGGACCTCCCCAGAATCCAAGGAATTTTGGTAAATTACAACCAATGTTGGTGGGGGTGGATGGGGTGCCAATCAAGCGGGCTGCTTTGTCCTGGATGGTGTCGAGCTTCTTGAGTGTTGTTGGAGCTGCACTCATCCAGGCAAGTGGAGCGTATTCCATCACACTCTTGGCTTGTGCCTTGGTGGAAAGGCTTTGGGGAGTCGGGAGTGACACACTCGTCGCAGAATACCCAGCCTCTGACATGCTCTTGTTGCTACAGTAGTTATGTGACTAGTCCAGTTAAGTTTCTGGTCAATGCTGAACCTCAGGATGTTGTTGGTAGGGGATTCAGCTATGCTAATGCCATTGAATGTTATGGGGCGGTGGTTAGACTCTCGCTTGTTGGAGATCGTCATTGCCTGGCACTTGTGTGGCGCGAATGTTACTTGCCACTTATCAACCCAAGCCTGAATGTTGTCCAGGTCTTGCTGTATGCGGGCAAGGACTGCTCCATTATCTGAGGAGTTGCGAATGGAACTGAATACTGTGCAGTCATCAGCGAACATCCCCACTTCTGCTTTCATACCTTTTGTAATCGTCTTTATTTAGAATCAGGACACTGGTTTGAGATCTGACTTTCTCACCCCCCAACTGAATTTGAAATTCGACCATGTTATAATCACTTTTTCTGAGAGGATCCTTTACTGTGAGATCATTTATTAATCCTGTGTCATTACACAATACCAGTTCGAAGATAGCCTGCTCCCTGGTTGGTTCTGCAACGTACTGTTCAAGGAGACCATCCCGGATACATTCTTATAAACTCTTCCTCAAGTCTACCCTGGCCAATTTGATTTGTCTAATCAATATGAAGATTAAAATCGCCTATGATTATTGCCAATCCTTTCTTACAAGCCTCCATTATTTCTTGATTTATACTCCATCCAACAGTGTAGCTACTGTTAGGGGGCCTATAGACTACGTCCACCAGTAACTTCTTCCCCTTATTATTTCTTATCTTCACCCAAACTGATTCTACATCTTGATCTTCTGAGCCAATATAATTTTTCACTACTGCACTGACCTCATCCTTTATTAACAGAGCTGCCCCACCTTTCCCTTTCTGTCTATCCTTTTGAATCATCAAATACCCCTGAATATTTAGTTCCCAGCCTTGGTCACCTTGCAACCACGTCTCTGTAATGGCTATCAGATCATACCAATTTGTATCAATTTGTGCCGTCAACTCATCTATCTTGTTATGAATGCTGCGTGCATTCAGATAAAGAGCTTTTAATTTTGTCTTTTTACCATTTTTTGACCCCACGTTCTGATACACTCTTATTTTTATACATTCTGTCCCTTCCTGTTACACTCTGGTTATCATTTCCCCCACCGCTACCCTGCTCTATTGCCTTCTCCTTGCTCTTTGACTTTTTAAATTTCTGCTCACCTGAACCCCCCCCCCCCCCCACCCACTATTTAGTTTAAAGCCCTCTTTACAGCCCTAGTTATTTGCCAGGACACTAGCACAAGCCTGCTTCAAGTGAAGCCAGTGCCAACGGAACAGCTCCCTCTTGCCCCAGTATTGGTGCCAGTGTCCCATAAATCAAAATCCATTTCTCCCACACCAGTCTTTGAGCCACGTGTTCATCTTTCTGATCTTATTTACCCTATGCACATTTGCTCGTGGCTCGGGTAGTGATCCAGAGATTATTGCCTTTGTGGTTCTGCTTTTTAATTTAGCCCCTAGCTGCTCAAAATCCCTCAGCAGAACCCCTTTCTTTGTTCTACCTATGTCATTGGTCCCTACGTGGACCACAACAACTGGATCTTCCTCCTCCCACTCTCCAGCCCAGAGGCGATGTCCTTAACCCTGGCACTGCGCAGGCATCACAGCCTTCGGGACTCACGCTCTCGGCTGCAGAGAACAGTATCTATCCCCCTAACTTTACTCTTTCCTATCACTACAACATTTCTTTTTACTCCCCCCACTTGAATGGCCTCCTGTACCACGGTGCTGTGGTCAGTTTGCTCATCCTCCCTGCAGTCCCTGCCCTCGTCCAAACAGGGAGCAAGAATCTCGTAACTATTGGACAATTGCTGAGGCTCCTCCATCACTACCTCCTGGATCCCCACAGCTGCCTCACTCGTAGTCTCACCCTCCTGTCCCTAACACGGACCAAATTTGAATTGATGAATCTAAGGGGTGTGACTGCCTCCTGGAACACAGGGTCCAGGTAACTCTCCCCCTCCCTGATGTGTCGCAGTGTCTGCAGCTCGGACTCCAGCTCATCAACGTGGAGCCGAAGTTCCTCGAGCAGCCAACACTTACTGCAGATGTGGTCGCCGTGGACCTCAATGGGGTCAACCAGCTCCCATATGCAGCAGCAGTAACACATCGCCTGCCCTGCCATCTCGAATGTATTTAGTTAAGTTTTCACTTTTTGAAAGTTAAGATTTTTAATCCCAGCTCTTAATTTAAACCAATGCCCAAGAAAAGAGAGAAAAACTGACCAACCAATCACTTGCCTGCTTTCCTGTGATGTCACACTTTGAATCTTTTTACTTCTTATCCTCCCAGGTCACGTGGTGCTGTTTCGGCTGTCTGCTCGGCTGACTCACGCCCTTTGTAGGCTTACCGCTGTTCCTGCTCTCGCGCCCTTTCCGAAGTCCCGCTGCTCGGCTGACTCACTCCTTTCGTGCCATTCATTTTCGTGCCCTTTCCGAAGGGATGGGCGCAAGTAGGTTTTTCCCCTCGTGTTGGTTCTCTCACCACCTGCTGCAGGCCCAGTCTGGCAGTTATGTCCTTCAGCACTCGGCCAGCTCAGTCAGTAGTGGTGCTACCGAGCCAGTCTTGATGGACATTGAAGTCCCCCACCCAGAATACATTCTGTGCGCCTTGTTATTCTCAGTTCTTCTCCCAGGTGTCCAACATGGAGGAGTACTGATTCATCAGCTGAAGGAGGGCGGTAGGTGGTAATCAGCAGGAGGTTTCCTTGCCCATGTTTAACCTGAAGCCACGAGACTTAATGGGGTCCGGAGTCAATGTTGAGGACTCCCAGGGCCACACCCTCCCGACTGTATACTACTGTGCTGCCACTGGTGGGATGGTGATGGAGGAGTCTGGGACATTGGCTGAAAGGTATGATTCTGTGAGTATGACTATGTCAGGCTGTTGCTTGACTAGTCTGGGACATCTCTTCCAATTTTAGCACAATTCCCCAGATGTTGATGAGAAAGACTGGGCTGGGTGGGCCGTTGTCGGGTCCGTAGCCGGTGCGGAGGTCGATGCCGGGTGGTCTGAAAGTTTTATTCTTATGATTATTTTTCGCAGCGGTGGATCAATTGATGAATCAATATGAGCTTATTGAATGGCGGAGCAGGCTCGAGGGGCCAAATGGCCTACTCCTGCTTCTAATTCTTATGTGTTTATTCCCTAGCCCAGATCCTGTCTCTATATTAAGAGCAATGGTCCCAGCACTGACCCTGGGGACACCACTGTTTACATCCCTCCAGTCTGAAGAACATCCATTAACCACTACTCTCTGTTTTCTGCCCTTTACCCAACTTCCTCTCCACGTGGCTCCACTCCCTTTAATACCATGAGCCTTAATTTGATCAACAAGCCTCCTGTCCGGCACCTTATCAAACACCTTTTGACAATCCATCGACACAACATCCACTGCATTTCTTTTCTCACTGCACTGTGTTATTTCCTGCAATAATCCCTGCTGTCTGTCCTGAATGACCAAATGTTGCGACGTTTACTTCTGTAGCCAGAATCCCTCGCGCAGGGGTAAAGTGCTCTATCAATGACACCAGGAGCCCAGACACGGGACCGGACTGTGCTCTGAGCAGGCGCAGTGCCAGTGGTGGAGGTGGTCTGAGGCGGAAGAGACGTTCCACGAGTCGGTAGGAGCTTCTGGGCTCAGTGGAGGAATTGGACCCCTCGGTGGGCTGGGCAGATTCAGAAACACCTGGTGTAGGCCTCAGGCCCTGTGTTTGACCCGCGGTGATAGACCCGACTACTCGGGGTAACTAGCCGAATTCTTGGACAGGATCACGGCGCCGACGTGGCCATCTTGGTACAGGAGCTGAGGGCAGGCGGAGCTTTAGGATCCCAGTGACCAGGAGAGAAAATAAAATAATTTCCTCATTTATTCTCAATATGCACACGAGGGATGTAGAACTGAACCCAACCAGAGAAGCGGGAGTGAGAAAACTGCAGATGGAAGCAAGAAATGATGGATGTGGTGCGATGAGTTTGGATTTCAGCACAGGGTGGAGGGAGAATGTGTGGTATGGGAAGTTACAGCTTTGGGAGAACAAGAGAGGAAAGAATGTTCCTTAGAAACTAGGATTGTCTGTCCTCAATTTCTATCCTGCCCTTCCAGTGCTGACTTTTGTAAACTCCTTTTACAGGATATTAGAAGAGGAGGATTTACAGACGGGAAACTCGAACCAATCATATCAAGATCTGACAGTCACTCGATTCACCTGAATATCATCAGCCTTTGAATGTGGAAGGAGAAGTGCTTGTCTGTTCTGTCTGTGGGAAAAGATTTCAAACATCAGTGTGACTGGTAAAGCACCGAGACACACACACCCGAGTGAGAGTGTTCCAGTGCCCTGACTGTGGAAAGAGCTTGAACCAGTTACACAGCCTGAAAAAACATCGCACCATTCACAGCGGGGAGAAACCGTACACGTGATCTGTGTATGGACGAGACTCCAACTGATCGTCCAATCTGGAGAGACACAAGGACACCCGCACCATGGAGAAACCGTGGGAATGTGGGGACTGTGGGAAGGGATTCAATTGTCCCTCTGCGCTGGAAACTCATCGACGCTGTCACAACGGAGAGAGGCCATTCACCTGCCCCGTGTGTGGGAAGGGATTCACTCGTTCATCCCACCTCACTGAACACCAGCAAGTTCACACTGGGGAGACGCCGTTCACCTGCACTGTGTGTGGGAAGGGATTCACTTATTCATCCAGACTGCTGGCACACCAGCGAATTCACAACAGGGAGAGGCCATTCACCTGTCCTGTGTGTGGGAAGGAATTCACATATTCATCCAGCCTGCTGGCACACGAGCGAATTCACACTGGGGAGAGGCCATTCACCTGCTTCGTGTGTGAGAAGGGATTCACTCGTTCATCTGACCTGCTGAGGCACCAGCGAGTTCACACTGGGGCGAAGCCGTTTACCTGTCCTGTGTGTGGGAAGGTATTCACTCGATCATCCGACCTGCGGACACACCAATGCACTCACAGTGGGGAGAGGCCATTCATCTGCTCCGAGTGTGGTAACGGCTTCACTTACTTATCCAACCTGCTGACACACCAGCGAGTTCACACTGGGGAGAGGCCATTCATCTGCTCTGAATGTGGGAAGGGTTTCACTCGATCATCTCACCTGCTGGAACACCAGCGAACTCACACTGGGGAGAGGCCATTCATCTGCTCTGAATGTGGGAAGCATTTCACTCAATCATCCCACCTGCTGACACACCAGCAAGCTCATACTGGGGAGAGACCGTTCACCTGCACTGAGTGTGGGAAGGGATTCACTCGATCATCCGACCTGCTAAGACACCAGCGAGTTCACACTGGGGAGAGGCCGTTCACCTGCTCTGAGTGTGGGAAGGGATTCACTGATTCATCCAACCTGCTGAGACACCAGCGAGCTCACAAGTGACTGCAGGGGTTGGACTCTGCTGTTATTGTTGCCGTTAATCACATCCAGGACTGAACCATGTTCACTCGGACTGTGGGGTTTGTTGCCGCTGGTGTAATTAATCCCTATAACTGGGCTGGAGTTTAATTTTCTGGATATCATAGAATCATAGAATGGTTACAGCACAGAAGGAGGCCTTTCGGACCGTCGAGCCCGTGCCGGCTCTCTGCAAGAGTACTTCAGCTAGTCCCACTCTCCGCCCTTTCCCTGTGGCCCTGGAAATGTTTTATTTCAGGTACTTATCCAATTCCCTTTTTGAAAGCCACGATTGAATCTGCCTCCACCAGCCTTTCAGGCCGTGCATTCCAGATCCTAACCACTCGCTGCTTAAAAAAGTTTTTTCTCATGTCGCCTTTGGTTCTTTTGCCAATCACCTTGAATCTGTGTCCTCTGGTTCTCAATCCTTCCACCAATGGGAATATTTTCTCTCTACTCTGTCCAGACCCCTCATGATTTTAGAACACCTCTATCAAATCTCCTCTCAACCTTCTCTGTTCTAAGAAGAACAACTCCAGCTTCACCAGTCTATCCATGTAACTGAAGTCCCTCATCCCTGGAATCATTCTTCTAAATCTTTTCTGCACCCTCTGTCAAACCACTGTCAAATAAATCAGCTTTGCTTCCTACATGCAGTGAGTCGATTCCTTGATTTCTCCAAGAGGAGACTAATTGATGTCCTGTTACCCACTGTTCCATTTTTGAACCTTTTCTCCTTTGTTAAAGGAAGACTTGTATTTATAAAATGCTTTTCACAGTGATGTTGGTTGAAGGCTAAATATTAGCCAGGACACCGGAGAGATCTCTTTTCTTCAAAATAACGTCATGGAATCTTTTATGCCCACTTGAGAGGTCAGATGCTTCTGATTCATTTTTTTAATTCATTCAAGGGATGTGGGCGTCGCTGGTAAGACCAGCATTTATTGCCCATCCATATTTGCTCTTGAGAAGATGGCGGGGAGCCACCTTCTTGAACTGCTGCTGTCCATGTGGTGATGGTACTCCCACAGTACTGTTAGGGAGGGAGTTCCAGGATTTTGACCCAGCAACAATATAGGAACGGCAATATGCTTCCAAATCAGGATGGTGTGTGACTTAGAGGGGAACGTGGAGGTGGTGGTGTTCCCATATGCCTGCTTCCCTTGTCCTTCTAGGTGGTAGAGGTTGCAGGTTTGGGAGATGCTGCGGAACAAGCCTTGGTGTGTTGCTGCAGTGTAGCTTGTACACGGTAAACACTGCAGCCACGGTACGTCGATGATGGAGGGAGTGAATGTTTAAGGTGGTGGATGGGGTGCCAATCAAACGGGCTGCTTTGTCCTGGATGGTGTTGAGCTTCTTGAATGTTGTCGCAGTTGCACTCATTCAGGCAAGTGGAGAGTATTCCATCACACTCTTGACTTGTGTCTTGTAGATGGTGGAAAGGCTTTGGGGAGTCAGGAAGTGAGACATTCACGCAGAATACCCAGACTCTGACCTGCTCTTGTTGCCACAGTATTTATGTGGTTCGTCCAGTTAAGTTTCTGGTCAATGGTAACCCTGAGGATGTTGCTGGTAGGGGATTCGGCTATGGTAATGCCACTGAATATAATGGGACGGTGGTTAGACTCTTGCTTGTTGGAGATAGTCATTGCCTGGCACTTTTGTGTCATGAATGTTACTTGCCACTTATCAGCCCAAGCCTGAATGTTGTCCAGGTCTTGCTCTATGCCATCATCTGAGGAGTTGTGAATGGAACTGACCACTGTGCAGTCATTAGCGAACATCCCCACGTCTGACTTTTTGATGGAAGGAAGGTCATTGATGAAGCAACTGAAGATGGTTGGGCCTAGGACACTGCCCTGAGGAACTTCTGTCGCAATGTCCTGGGGCTGTGATGATTGACCTCCGATCACCACAACCATCTTCCTTTGTGCTGGGTATGATTCCAGCCAGTGGAGAGTTTTCCCCCTGATTTCCATTGCCTTCAGTTTTACTAGGGCTCCTTGATGCCACACTTGGTCAAATTCTGCCTTGATGTTGAGGGCAGTCACTCTCACCTCACCTCTGGAATTCAGCTCTTTTGTCAATGTTTGGACCAAGGCTGTAATGAGGTCTGGAGCCAAGTGGCCCTTGCAGAACCCAAACTGGTTATCGGCATTGGTGAGTAAATGCCGCTTGATAGCGACACCTTCCATCACTTTGCTGATGATTGAGAGTAGGCTGATGGGGCGGTAATTGGCCAGATTGGATTTGTCCTGCTTTTTGTGGACAGGACATACCTGGGCAGTTTTCCACATTGTTGGATAGATGCCAGTGTTGTAGCGGTACTGGAATAGCTTGGCTAGATTCGCGGCTCGTTCTGGAGCACAAGTCTTCAATACAACAGCCGAGATGTTGTCGGGGCCCTTTGTAATCTCCATTTAAGTATTAAGTTGCTTTTTTATTTTTCCTGCCAAGTGGATAACCTCATACTTTCCCACATTATACTCCATCTGCCAAATGTTTGCAGATTCTTTGTCCTCCTCACAACTTGCTTTCCCACCCATCTTTGTATCATCAGCAAACTTGGCTACATTTCACTCGGTCCCTTCATCCAAATCATTACATTAACAGTTTCAGATTTATATGGTTTTACCAATCAGATTTTCAGAGGTGACGGCGTCTGTTTCTAAACATGTGACTATTTTATCGATGATCTTCTGTAGATGAGGTGCTGTTTAATGTCTTGTACAGCTGGAGCTGACATTCAGTTAATCCGCAGTGTCAGGTCTGATGGTGTCAAACATCCTTTACTGGAATCGCAGCTTCATGGTTAGAAAAGCTGGCTGAATGTTCGGGTTAATGTTCTTCACTAAACGCAGAACATGTGATGGTGGTTTTGTTATTTCTGTTTGTTATTCTCGGTGAGCGATTTCCTCCATTGCACAAGAGGCGTTGGCTCCAGTTTATATCTGAAAGACAGTGAAACATTCAGTTTAAACTCCTGTCTGTGTGTTCAGCAGTCCAGGAGTAGGGATATCTGCAGGATACCTGGAATAATTTTAATACAATGTTAATACCAGCAACATAAAGCAATTTTTGAGTACTAGTTTATAAAGATAAACCTAATTCATAAGAATACTTTGTGCCATGGTTCAATAACACTTCTAATATTCATAAAGCCTGTTTCAATACCTTTTTAATATTGCACCACGTTTCCGTAAATGTTCAATCATTGGCACATGCCCGCCTGTCATTCTGGCCTCTCCATATAATTGCAGAGACAGCACTTTCCAGTCCATCTATGTAAGTTTGAGAATCATAGAAATTTACAGCACAGAAGGAGTCCATTTGGCTCATCGTGTCAATGCCAGCCAAAAAAGAGCTAATCCCACTTTCCAGCTTTTAGTCCGTAGCCTTGTAGATTATGGCACTTCAAGTGCATAGCCAAGTACTTTTTAAATATGGGGAGGGTTTCTGCCTCTACTACCCTTTCAGGCAGTGAGTTCCAGACCCCCACCATCCTGGGTAAAAATAATTCCCTTCAAATCCTCTCTAAACCTTCTACCAATTACTTTAAATCTATGCCACCTGGTTCTTGACCCCTCTGCTAAGGGAAATAGGTCCTTCCTATCTAGTCTATCCAGGTTCCTCATAATTTTACACACCTCAATTAGGTCTTCCCTCAGCCTGCTTTGTTCCAATGATAACAACACCAGCCTCACCAATCTTTCCTCATAGCTAAAATTCTCCAGACCAGGCAATATCCTCGTAAATCTCCTCTGTACCCTCTCTAGTGCAAACACATATTTCGTGTAACGTGGTGACCAGAACTGCACGCAGTACTCTAGCTGTGGCCTAACTAATGTTTTATACAGTTCAATCATAACCTCCCTGCTCTTGCATTCTATGCCTCAGCTAATAAAAGCAAGTATTCCGTATGCCTTCTTAACCACCTTAATCTACTAGTCCTGCTATCTTCAGGGATCTGTGGACATGCACTCCAAGGTCCCTCTGTTCCTCCACACTTCTTAGTATCCTACCATTTATTGTGTATCCCATTCCTTGTTAGACATCCCCAAATTCATTACCTCACACTTCTCCGGATTGAATTCTGTTCTGCCCACCTGATCAGTCCATTGATATCTTCCTGCAGTCTACAGCTTTCTTCCTCATTATCAACCACACCAATTTTTGCATCATCTGCAAACTCCTTAATCATAGCCCCTACATTGAAGTCTAAATCATTGATAAAAAGGGACCTAGTATTGTGTCCTGCTAAACCCCACTGGAAACAGCCTTCCAGTCACAAAATCAACATCCACCATTACCCTCTGCTTCCTGCCTCTGAGCCAATTTTGGATCCAACTTACCACTTTGCCCTGGATCCCATGGGTTATTATTTTCGTGACCAGTCTGCCGTGTGGGACCTTTATCAAAAGCCTAAGATCCATATCATATGCACTTCCCTCATTGACCTTCCTTGTTACTTCCTCAAATAATTCAATCAAGTTAGTCAGATACGACCTTCCCTTAACAAATCCATGCGTACTGTCTTTCGAAATGAAGATTTACCCAAGGTTAGGCTGACTGACCTGTAATTACTCGGTCTATTCCTTTCTCCCCTTTTAAACAAAGGTACAATGTTAGCAGTCCTCCAGTCATTCGGCACCACACCTATAGCCAGAGAGGATTGGAAAATGATGATCAGAGCCCCTGCTATTTCCTCTCTTGCTTCTCTTAACAGCCCGGGATATATTTCATCTGGGCCTGGGGATTTATTCACTTTCAAAGATGCTCAACACTTTGATACTTCCTCTCTCACTATGTTTATTTCATCCAATATTTCACACACCTCCTCTCCGATTGCAATGTGTGCATCGCCCCTCTCTTTTGTGAAAACAGACGCAAAGTACTCATTAAGTACCATACACATGTCTTCCGCCTCCACGCACACATTACCTTTATGGTCTGTATAATAGGCATTATTCTTTCTTTAGTTATCCTTTTGCTCTTAATGTATTTATTAAACGGCTTTGGGTTTTCCTTGATTTTACATGCTCTCTCTTTGCTTTCCTAACTTCCTTTTTAATTTCATGCCTGCACTTTCTATACTCCTCTAGGGTTTCTGCAGTATTGAGCCCTCGGTATTTGTCATAAGCCTCCCTTTTAAAAAAATTATCCTACCCTGTATGCCCCTTGACATCCAGGGGGCTCTAGATTTGCTAGTCCCACCCTTTTTCTTCAAGGGCACATACTTGCCCTGAACCTTCACGATCTCCTTGAATGCCTCCCACTGCTCTGACACTGATTTACCTGCAAGTAGCTGTTTCCAGTCCACCTTGGCTAAATCTTAGCTTAGTAAAATTGGCTTTTCCCCAATTGAGAACATTTATTGCCGGTCTATCTTTGTACTTTTCCATAACTAACCTAAATCTTACTGAATTATGATCCCTAGCACCAAAATGCTCTCTCACTGATACCCTTTCCACCTGCCGAGCTTCATTCCCTTAAAAAAAAAAGTCCAGAACCGCTCCCTCACTTGTGGAGATTGCTCCGTACTGGCTAAAAAAGCACTCCTTTTTTATGAATGCATTTTAGGAATTCTACACCCTAATTCTATCCCATTTAGTATTGGGATAGTTGAAATCCCCTACTCTTACTGCTCTATAGTTTTTGCACTTCTCAGAAAGAGAGGGTGAATAGCCAGTTGTTGTGGTGCATATAGGTATCAACGATATAGGTAAAAAACGGGATGGGGTCCTACGAGACGAATTTAGGGAGCTAGGAGCTAAATTAAAAACTAGGACCTCAAAAATAGTAATCTCAGGATTGCTACCAGTGCCACGTGCTAGTCAGAGTAGGAATCGCAGGATAGCTCAGATGAATACGTGGCTTGAGGAGTGGTGCAAAAGGGAGGGATTCAAATTCCTGGGACATTGGAACCGGTTCTGAGGGAGGTGGGACCAGTACAAACCGGACGGTCTGCACCTGGGCAGGACCGGAATCAATGTCTCACGGGGAGTGTTTGCGAGTGCTGTTGGAGAGAAGTTAAACTAATATGGCAGGGGGATGGGAACCTATGCAGGGAGACAGAGGGAAGTAGAATGGGGGCAGAAGAAAAGTAAAAGTGGAGGGCAGAGAAGCCTAAGCCAAAAAACAAAAAGGGCCACATTACAGCAAAATTCTAAAGGGGCAAAGTGTGTTAGAAAGACGAGCCTGAAAGCTCTGAGCCTCAATGCGAGGAGTATTCAGAACAAGGTGGACGAATTAACCTCGCAGATAGCAGTTAACGGGTATGATGTAATTGGCATCACGGAGACATGGCTCCAGGGTGACCAAGGCTGGGAACTCAACATCCAGGGGTATTCAACATTTAGGAAGGATAGACAGAAAGGAAAAGGAGGCGGGGTGGCATTGCTGGTTAAAGAGGAAATTAATGCAATAGTAAGAAAGGACATTAGCTTGGATGATGTGGAATTGGTATGGGTGGAGCTACAGAAAACGCTAGTGGGAGTTGTGTACAGACCACGAAACAGGGGTAGTGAGGTTGGGGACAGCATCAAACAAGAAATTAGGGATGCATGCTATAAAGGTACAGCAATTATCATGGGTGACTTTAATCTACATATTGATTGGGCTAACCAAAATGGTAGCAATGCGGTGGAGGAGGATTTCCTATATTAGGGATGGTTTGCTAGACCAATATGTCAAGGAACCAACTGGGGAGCTGGCCATCCCAGACTGGGTGATGTGTAATGAGAAAGGACTAATTAGCAATGTTGTTGTGCGAGGCCCCTTGGGGAAGAGTGACCATAACATGGTAGAATTCTGTGTTAAGATGGAGAGTGACACAGTTAATTCAGAAACTAGGGTTCTGAACTTAAGGAAAGGTAACTTCGATAGTTTGAGGCATGGATTGGCAAGAATAGACTGGCAAATTATACTTAAAGGGTTGATGGTGGATAGGCAATGGCAAACATTTAAAGATCACATGGATGAACTTCAGCAATTGTACATCCCTGTTTGGAGTAAAAATAAAACTGGGAAGGTGGCTCAACCGTGGCAAACAAGGGAAATTAAGGATAGTGTTAAATTCAAGGAAGAGGCATATAAATTGGCTAGAAAAAGCAACTAACCTGAGGACTGGGAGAAATTTAGAATTCAGCAGAGGAGGACAAAGGGTTTAATTAAGAGGGGGAAAATAGAGTACGAGAAGAAGCTTGCCGGGAACATAAACACTGACTGCAAAAACTTCTGTAGATATGTGAAGAGAAGAAGATTAGTGAAGACAAACGTAGGTCTCTTGCAGTCAGATTCAGGTGAATTTATAATGGGGAACAAAGAAATGGCAGACCAATTGAACAAATACTTTGGCTCTGTCTTCACGAAGGAAGACACACATAACTTTCCGGAAGTACTAGGGGACCGAGGGTCTAGTGAGAAGGAGGAACTGAAGGATATCCTTATTAGGTGGGAAATTGCCTTAGGGAAATTGATGGGATTGAAGGCCGATAAATCCCCGGGGCCTGATAGTCTGCATCCCAGAGTATTTAAGGAAGTGGCCCTAGAAATAGTGGATGCATTGCTGATCATTTTCCAACAGTCTATCGACTCTGAATCAGTTCCTATGGACTGTAGCTAATGCAGCACCACTTTTTAAAGGGGGAGGGAGAGAGAAAACGGGTAATTATACACTAGTTAGCCTGACATCAGTAGTGGGGAAAATGTTGGAATCAATTATTAAGAATGAAATAGCAGCGCATTTGGAAAGCAGTGACAGGATCGGTCCAAGTCAGTATCGATTTATGAAGGGGAAATCATGCTTGACAAATCTTTTGGAATCTTTTGAGGCTGTAACTAGTAGAGTGGACAAGGGAGAACCAGTGGATGTGGTGTTTTGGACTTTCAAAAGGATTTGACAAGCTCCCACACAAGAGATTGGTGTGCAAAATCAAAGCACATGGTATTGGGGGTAATGTACTGACGTGGATAGAGAACTGGTTGGCAGACAGGAAGCAGAGAGTCGGGATAAACAGGTCCTTTTCAGAATGGCAGGCAGTGACAAGTGGAGTGCCGCAGGGCTCAGTGCTGGGACCCCAACTATTTACAATATACATCAATGATTTAGATGAAGGAATTGAGTGTAATATCTCCAAGTTTGCAGATGACACTAAACTGGGTGATGGTGTGAGCTGTGAGGGGGACGCTAAGAGGCTGCAGGGTGACTTGGACAGGTTAGGTGAGTGGGCAAATGCATGGCAGATGCAGTATAATGTGGATAAATGTGAGGTTATCCACTTTGGGGGCAAAAACACGAAGACAGAATATTATCTGAATGGTGGCAGAATAGGAAATGGGGAGGTGCAACGAGACCTGGGTGTCATGGTTCATCAGTCATTGAAAGTTGGCATGCAGGTACAGCAAGCGCTGAAGAAGGTATGTTCGCCTTCATAGCGAGGGGATTTGAGTATGGGAGCAGGGAGGTCTTACTGCAGTTGTACAGGGCCTTAGTGAGGCCTCACCTGGAATATTGTGTTCAGTTTTGGTCTCCTAATCTGAGGAAGGACGTTCTTGCTATTGAGGGAGTGCAGCGAAGGTTCACCAGATGGATTCCCGGGATGGCTGGACTGACATATGAGGAGAGACTGGATCAACTGGCCCTTTATACACTGGAGTTTAGAAGGATGAGACGGGATCTCATAGAAACATATAAAATTCTGACGGGACGGGACAGGACAGGTTAGATGCAGGTAGAATGTTCCCAATGTTGGGGAAGTCCAGAACCAGGGGACACAGTCTTAGAATAAGGGGTCGGCCATTTAGGACTAGATGAGGAGAAACTTCTTCACTCAGAGAGTTGTTAACCTGTGGAATTCCCTGCCGCAGAGAGTTGTTGATGCCAGTTCATTGGATATATTCAAGAGGGAGTTAGATATGGCCCTTATGGCTAAAGGAATCAAGGGATATGGAGAGAAAGCAGGAAAGGGGTACTGAGGGAATGATCAGCCATGATCTTATCGAATGGTGGTGCAGGCTCGAAGGGCCGAATGGCCTACTCCTGCACCTATCTTCGATGTTGCCTACATATTTGCTCTTCTATCTCCCTCTGACTGTTTGTACACTCCCTATAGTACACTCCCAGCAGTGTGATCACCCCTTTTTTGTTCTTCAGTTCAAACCATATGGCTTTATTTGATGATCGCTTTGACATATCATCCCTCCACACAGTTGTAATTGTTTCGTTAATCAATACTGCGACCCACCACTTTTCTTTTTAAGCAAGTCTGAAAACCCTGCAGCCAGGAGCATTGAGCTGCCATTCCTGCCCTTCTTTCAGCCCTGACTCAGTAATTGCAATAATATCATATTCACACGTGCCCTGTGCTCATCTGTCTTATTCCCTAGACTCCACAATTGAGGTATATACCATTTAGCACCGCCAAACTCCCTTGTTGTCTACTTTCTAACCTCTGCCTTCCAAACTCACTTACTAATTTTCTGCTCTCCAATTTCAGCTTTGCTTCTCTCCCTTCTGAAACTACTCTCTGGTTCCCATCCCCCTTCCAAGCTAGTTTGAACCGTCCCCAACAGCACAAGCAACCCCTGCCCCCACTCTGTGAGGATATTGGTCCCAGCTCTGTAGAGGTGCAACCCATCCGGCTTGTGCAGGTCCCACCTCCCCAGAAACGATACCAATGCCTCAGGAATCTAAAGCCCTCCCTCCGGGACCACCTCTCCAGCCACGCTCTTCTCTATCCTCCTATTTCAGTACTCATGGCACAGGGCGTAATCTGGAGATTACTACCTTTTAATCTCTCTCCTAGCTCCATAAAATCTGCCTGCAGGACCTCATCCCTCTTTCGACCTATGTCATATGGACGTGGACCTCTGGCTGATCACTCTCCTCCCTCAGACTGGCCAGATTAAGGCCACAGATTCATTCATAATGAATGTCTTATTTACAACGTACACTTCCTATAAACTTTACAGGGTCCAACTCGTGTCCCGTCGCATTCACTTCCTGTTACACATCAGACATCACAACTCCAGTATGACCTTCCACTCATTCGTCATGGCAGAGGATCTGATAGTTCGATTTAAATGAGGCACCTTTTTAATCTTACAACTGTTTGTAGAGAGCTTTTATATAAGTTTATCACAGATATATCCTGACTGCTTTCCTCTCTCAGCCTATGCACCAAGCGACTTCTCATCCTCGGTGATGTCAACCTCCATCTCAGTTCACTACACTCCTGTCCTCCCTTTATAAATGTAGATTCTTTTCTCTCAATCTGGTTCAGTGAAATCACTGAGTCGAATACCGATTGTGCTTTAAACAAAGCAAGCTTTTATTTAAAAAGCAAATCCCGATCGGGAACCTTATCAGACAGAAGGAATGCAACTCTGATAGAACGCACTCACTTCCTACGGACAAAGTGACGTTACATTGTAAAGGGACGACGGTTATACATTTTCGGCAAAAGATAACAAGATAGGGCTAGAGTGACATCCTAGTTCAGCCTATCCCTTTTGATCCCTCTTTCCCTTTGTCCACTCATAAGCCGACCTAAGTATGGTCTGATTTTAAACAAAGACCTTCTGTTAATGTTTCAGGTTAATAACATGATTTAATAAGACCTTGAGGTTTTTCTGCAAGCTGTGGGTTTTGTTTCAATATGTGTTAGTGTTGTAACATTTCGCAGTCTCGAGTCTGAGATGTCATGGCTATTCCACCATGAATTCTTTGTTAGCTTATACTGTCCATATATAATTCCCACGTTCTCAACTTCTCGACTTTATACATTTTTAAACATTCACATTCCCCCCTTTTATCATTCCATGATAACACTTAGGATCATTCTAGGAGTATCGCATTCATCCGTTCACACTCTATTTCCTGAATCATATTGTTGTTAGTGTCGAGTAGTTCTTTAGTTCGTTGGATCATAACTCGGGAGCACTTGACCACAAGAGGGTTTGCTAACCTTGCCATCATTACTTTACAACAAAGGTTAAGGCAACCAACAATCAAACAACAGGTAATTATTACTACGATGAGAATAATTGCCCCATGCATTAGATAGGATCTCCAAGATCCATCTGATAGCCAATCAAACCAGCTAGATCCTTCTGCTGGTGTGGATAATTTCTTCACCTCCCTTCTTATGTGATCAGCGAGATTGGTTATGTTTTCTGAACTATCAGGACTGTAAGGATCTGAATGTTGCACTATCAGGGCACACGTTCCCCCTTTCTCAGCTAACAGGTAATCGAAGGCCATTCGGTTTTGTAATGCTACGGTCCTTATTGCTACCATTTCAGCTGTGATGCGCTCCAGAGCTTCAGCAGTATTGTTAGCTATCTGTTCCAATATCGTCTCTAGGTTCTGTACTTCATCCATGTGACGTCCTATCCCGATTGGGAACATCATGACCCCAAAGAACTTGTCGGCGGGGGTGATGGCTCGCTTGTATCGGCTGGAGGCATGTGCTTCCGCCAGGGTACGTACTTGCCGCACAAATGGCACCACATATCCCAGATAACAGGACCCTGTCCATCTTCCGGGTCCCAGGACTGGGCCCACAAACCTCCATCTGTTTTATTCGGAAGGTGAGAGAGGATGGTGACTCGTGCACCTGTGGTGATGTTGAGACTGTTTGGGCATTTGCTGTACCCTATGATATGTCCCTTGTTACTGGTGTCATTTCGGGTTAGACATATGTCCCCGGTTGGCCTCCCAATCCCCGAGGTATTGGTCAGGGCTAAGAATGGGGGTTCCTTTCCACGGTCGTAGGTTGGTTGGTACCATCCCTGGAACGTCTGACTAATTGTATTGGCCTCCCTCCTCTTGTGATAGTTTGGCTCTGAATCCATCTGACAGTCTCAGTTAGGGTCAGTGGAACGGGGCGCAAAGGAATTCCCCCTTTGGAATGTATAGGGATATGTGAACACACCCAACATCTAGAAAAGTTCCCATTTTGCATAAACAAAAGACATGTACAAAAGGTGTTTACATGGAGCTCTCGTCTCTGTCTCCCCTCCCATGCGCCGAAACTGTCATATATCAACACTATTGTACAGACTGTGGCATACAGACACAGTTTCATCTTATGGCTCAGGATTCAGATAAATAGTCCAATTATTTTGCTGATTAAAAGAGTTCAGTTTTCCCGTCTCTCTTCTCAGGTCACCGTTGGTGTAGCTGGCTGTCTATCACTACGGGTAAAAGTTCAAACTGGTCCACGTTCCAATTAGGATGCCAATGGCCTTGTTCAGCTATGGAGAAGAGGAAGCCTGGAACAGAAACAGGAGTTCGAATAACCAGTAAAATAGGTTCGTTAGAGGGTGGTGAGCTTGCAGTGGTGCAGGTGAACCCAGGCACTTTCCCCCTCAACCTTGGCTGCAGTGGGGGTAGTGAATAACACCTGAAAAGGCCCCTCCCATTGTGGCTCTAATATCTTCCGAATCCATACTTCCCTGGTGCCACGAGGGACAATTCGGGTAAAACTGGGAGGTCGAGGTGAGCATCTTGAACCTGGTTGTGAGCTAGTCGCAGAGCCTGAGTCAGAGAAAGAACATAGGTGGTCATCAGTCGAGCTGAGATACCATATCTAGGAACAATTTCCCTCATTAACACCTTAACAACAGTTTGAGCCTTATTGTCCAGGGTAGGGTAGGCTTCAATCCATCTGCTAAACACATCTACTATTACTAACACATATTTGTAACACTGAACTTTTTGCAACTCAATGTAGTCCAACTGAAATGTCTCAAAGGGACCTTCGGGTAGGGACGTTTTACCCCAATCACAGGGGACTCCCTTCCCTGGATTATGTTGCTGGAAAACCAGGCAACGACTACTGATGTTCTGGGCGAGCGCCTGGAGTCTAGGGTGCCACCAAGTAGCCAAAAGTGTGTCACTCGTGGTCCTTGCTCCACAATGAGTAGCAAAATGCATACATTCAATAACCCATAGAGCCAACTCGTCAGACATGCAAGTCTGTTCCGCGGGAGTGCTCCAGAGTTTAGAAACATTGTCATAAGTACATCCATAATATTTCCATAACAGTTTATCTTTTTCAGGAGCGTCCTCCTGTGCTTTTATAACATCTTGGATGGTTGGCATTGGTTTTTCCGAGGCTAACTTATCCTTCGCAGGATTTTTAGTCTGACTCATCATTTTGGGCACTATCATCTGTTGGTCACGAGAGGCCTGTTTAGCCTCTTTGTCAGCACAGTGGTTCCCTATATCAACCAGGGATTTTCCGGTTGTGTGGGCGGTACATTTAACAACGGCAATGTGCTTGGGGAGCATGAGGGCTTGCAACAAATCAGATACTAGTTGCTTATGGGATATCTCATTCCCCTGTGAGGTTAGGAATCCCCTATTTTTCCATAATTGTCCGAAATCATGGGTCACCCCAAAGGCATACCTAGAGTCGGTATAGATATTGACTTTGAGGTCTTTGGCCAAGATACAGGCTCGGGTGAGGGCGAATAATTCAGCTTGTTGGGCAGAATAGGCGGTTTCAAAAGCGGCAGATTCCAAGACCTGATTCTCCTGGTTTACTATGGCGTATCCTGAGATTCGTGTACCTTCTGGATTGATAGAAGAACTTCCGTCAACATACATAATACAGTCTGGATCTTCAATTGGTACATCAACTAAATCTTCCCTGACTGATGTGGCCTCTTGAATTAAAGATAAACAATCATGACTGGGTTGTTCCTCATCTTGGGGTGGCTCAGTAAGAAAACAGGCCGGATTAATTGCAGTACAGTGCCGAAAGGTCAGTTTAGGATTGCCTGTGATTTCAGTGGGTACTGTCGGATAGAGGGCCAGTCCACATTGCCCTGCACTGGGATCTCAATCGGATCAATGGGAGTATAACCCACTTGGGAGGGGTCCTCTGCCGACACATGAGGATCCACATAGTCAGGTATGCCAGAGCCAGTATGATGCTGCAGAGTCGTTAAGATCTTCTCGGGGTCCCCGTGGAATTGGACTGTTCGGCCATGTTTTACAATTTGCACATCCCGGCTAGTAGGGTCAGCCTCGTCTATAGCCTGGCGCACCATAACTTCCAAATCTTTAGCGTGGTGGGGAGGTAATACTTCGAGTAATATGTGGTGCCACCGTTGGGGGCTGTCCATTTCCACAAAATCTGCCTTCCCTTCCGGTCCAGTCACTCTAGCCCTTAATAGAATTTCCTTCACTTCCCCTTCGTGATCCTGATAAAAGTTCTGCAGGTCCTGATTCTTTCCACTGGGATCGTATGCTAGGGTCACGTGATAGGGTGCCTGCGGCAGGTTCAGAGACCACCACTGAGGGGTTCTAGTGGTATAATACTGCCGCTTAAAAGTTCCCTGTTTTACAATAATCCCATCATCTCCACACTCCAAATGCAACTGGAATTTGCAGAGGAGGTCTCTAGCCATCAAGTTACAGTCCAGATTGGTTGTGATAACAAATCGATGTTCCACCGATTCTTCCTGGTAACCCATTTTAACCGGTTCTGACACCGGGAATGTAGAGACTTGTCCCAGGAATCCTGACAGTCCCTGTGTTTCAGTGAAGGCGGGGAGTTTAAGCTTTGATTGTACAGAAGACATGAAGGCTCCCGTATCTATCAAGAAGGGTTGCCACTCATTCCGAATATTTTAACAATATCATCGGTTCGTCATCCGGGGAGGGTCCCTGCACAATCAAGCTGCGTAGTCAATACGAATCTGGGGACGGTTGGCCAAAGGGGTTGTTCTGGGAGAAGTTAGTGTAAGATCCCCATCCTCTTCCCCCCCCCTTGCCCCCTTCCTCTTCCTCCTCTTCCTTTTTCGTGCTGACGGGAGGGACAATTTCTATTCCAATGTCCTTGCCCACAAATAAAGCATCTATCTCGTCTTTTCCAGCCCCGACCTCTTCCCATACCAGGCCGGGGACAGTAGGGCGGTCCGTAATTAGTAGGGCCCGGGCCATTTGGGTGTTTAGTATAACTATCCCTGTTTATCCACCCAACCCTGCACGTAACACTGCGGTTCCATCTGGTATCCCCTTGGGTCGGGTTTTGGTCCTTCCACCCGAGGCGGCTCTTCCTTTCTAGTCATTTATTCAGTCTTGACCCGGGTTGGGGGCGCACCTCCCCCCTCTCCTTTCTTTTCCTGCCAATAATATTTAACCGCCCTTTCCATCTGGGCTTTACTGTTATCTGCCCAATTCATATTATTTGTCCGGATAGCGTGAGCAATCGAATAGGGCAGGCACTGAAGTAGGATGGCGCAGAATTGAGGAGAATCCTCTCCCGCCCTGAAGGCATTATCTCCTGATTGACTTCCGTATATTTCAATAAATCTTTCCATGAATTCATCGGCAGTTTCTTCTCGTTTAGGTTTAGTTTCTAATACTGCGGCCATACTGATGGGCTTCTGAAGGGTTGTGGTGAGAGCATTAAAGATAGCGTTTAGGCGATCTTGGACATCGTTAGGGTGAGCAACCACCAATGCATCATGAGTAGCACGTCCTAGGTGAGTTAGAAATCGGGCATGCTCAGTTGGGCTCAGGGTTTGCTTTACAAGGGCCCACAGGTCCCTTGATTCTGCATTATATCCATGTATGTCGAGGTCACCCTGTGAAATCGGAGGTCAGGGTTAAGTTGGGTTTGTGGATCCCTTTCAGCTTATTTATCTTAGCCTTTTAACTCTTCAATTTGTTTTGTTTGAGTATCTATTTCTTTATTGTATCAGGCAAGTATTATTACATAAGCTAGTTCTGTTTTTATTTTTATTCTGACTCGCACCATTCCCCTGTTAGGTGAGTCTTTTTTCTATTAAGAAATCCAAATTGATAATGTTCAGTATGAAACGGCTGTCAATGGAAAGGGTTAACTCCTTTACAGGTTTGTAAGAAGACCTGATGTCATTACGTGACTTCACGTAACCATCTGAAAAAAAAATCTTTTCATCAGGAAAGGCAGCATTTGATTAAACTCCAATATTTTTTAACTTCTTATTCAAGTACTTGCCAAAGATATTTTTTTTAATTGATTTAAAACAAGACCACAAATTTTTAATAGCTATTTGTTTACTGAAATTAAATTTTGTCAGTGGAACTCTGAATACGTTTCTCGTGCGTGCACTCTTTCTTTAAGACGTCTACAGTTTTTAATATGTCCTCCTTCTGTCAATGAAAGCCCTAATTTAATGGAGTTTTTTTGCCAACTCGACAGGAGTGATTTTTTAGACTGCAGTGGAATTTTTCTCATAATTTAAAATCTCAGAACACTTTTTTTTTAGCACCTATTTAGTACGTTACATCTTTTTTTTTTCGTCTTTTCCATAACTGGAGGGAAGTCTGGCACGTAGGCTGTGGACTGCTTTTCGTTATCTCAATTGTTCCAGCCTCAAGGTCGTGTTATTTAATATAATATTTGTTTTTGAATCCTTTTGAATCCATCTCAGTTGTTTTGCTGTGCCTTCTCTGAATGTTTTCTTTCGACAAGTAAGTGAGCATGTCAAATCCTTTTTTAACCACCGGGACCATGTATTTTTTTCTTTTTTTTTACTCAACAAACCTATCCTTTGTGCATTTCCTGGCTCCGTAACTTATCATCCGAATATACGTAATTCAATAAGGTTCACACTCTTAAACTTCCCACATTCAGGACAACACTACGAAGGGTTAAAAAAACTTTCATTCTGTTTGAAAAAGTGGGTGGAGCTAAAACAAACTTTTTTTTTCACAGTAAAAATCACACAAGCATTTCTCATTTAAAACAGACGTTCACAAGAGTCTCTCTTCTTTCCTATTAATTTTTGGATCCATGACCTTTCAGGGAATTCGTAGTTTTATCTAAATTACCCATCCTGTGTCGCCGCACGTTGGATCAAGGTCCTAATTAGCCAGGTCCTGATTGTCTCCACGTCGCCCCGTGGTGGTTTCAGTTATCTTACCCAGAGCCTAGGTGGACCAAGTGATATACAAGATCGACGCTGTACCTGGCGTAAGTACAATTTAAAATTTACACAGTCCCGCAGCTTAATTTTACGTAATTCCCTAACCTCCGCGTTTCCCTACGCGGTTCGCGCGATTCTCTCTCTCCGCGTTGCCGCACGGTTTTACTTGGGCCTCGAACCCACACAGACACTGGGCCTCGAACCCAGGCAGGCTCTGGGCCTCGAACCCAGGCAGACTTACCAATTCTAACCTATCTTTCCAAGTCGCCGCTTGGTTTGCGTCACTGCGCAATTTCCCTATCTCTATCCCTATTCTAAGTTTGAAAGGTATTCACCAGATTGTCCTGGATCTCGTTCAGACACTACCTGAGAACCAGCGAGTGGCTAAACTTTCCTCAGACTTTTGAAACCGGGGGAAACTGGAGCAGTGTTGAAAGTATACTTACTCCAGTGGCCACTTTCCCCTCGTCTCGTCCAAGGCTAGTGCTCTTAATTCGCAAGTTTTCGGCAGTCGTCTGTTGAGATCCCACTTCTGACACCAAATGTAAATGTAGATTCTTTTCTCTCAATCTGGTTCAGTGAAATCACTGAGTCGAATACCGATTGTGCTTTAAACAAAGCAAGCTTTTATTTAAAAAGCAAATCCCGATCGGGAACCTTATCAGACAGAAGGAATGAAACTCTGATAGATCGCACCCACTTCTTACGGACAAAGTGATGTTACATTGTAAAGGGACGACGGTTATACATTTTCGGCAAAAGATAACAAGATAGGGCTAGAGTGACATCCTAGTTCAGCCTATCCCTTTTGATCCCTCTTTCCCTTTGTCCACTCATAAGCCGATCTAAGTATGGTCTGATTTTAAACAAAGACCTTCTGTTAATGTTTCAGGTTAATAACATGATTTAATAAGACCTTGAGGTTTTTCTGCAAGCTGTGGGTTTTGTTTCAATATTTGTTAGTGTTGTAACATTTCGCAGTCTCGAGTCTGAGATGTCATGGCTATTCCACCATGAATTCTTTGTTAGCTTATACTGTCCATATATAATTCATACGTTCTCAACTTCTCGACTTTATACATTTTTAAACATTCACATTTTAATCTCTCCCTCCATGTAAATTCCTCAACCCATACTCGCGACCTCCCCCTTGACCTTGCAATCTCTCGTGGCCTCGATATTTCTACCATGTCAATTACAGATAAGGCCATCTCTGACCATTTCCTTGTATCGCTCTCCACCCACATCCCCTGTCCCTCACCCAAATCTACTTCCTTCTGCATCCTCCTCTTGAAAAATCTCTCCCAACACTCTCTTATAACTGCACTTATTAACTCCGAATTGTCCAGGCTTTGGCCTTCCTTTCACCATGACATTTCTGCAGCCACCAATCTGCTCAACCACACCCTCATTTCCACCTTTGATGCCCTCATCCCTATCTCTCCCACGCTGGCCGTTCCCCTGGTACAACCCTAGTCATCGCTCCCTCAAATGGGAAAAAAGGCGGACAAGTCCCCTGGCCTTGGTGGCTTATATCCGAGGATATTAGAAGAAGCGGCAGCAGAGATAGTAAATGCATTGGTAGTAATCTACAAAAATTCCCTGGATTCAGGGGAGATCCCAGTGGATTGGAAAACCACAAATGGATCGCTCCTATTTAAAAAAAGGAGGCAGACAGAAAGCAGGAAATTACAGACCAGTTAGCATAAAATCTATCATTGGGGAAAATGCTGGAATCCATTATTAAGGAAGCAGCAGCAGGACATTTGGAAAAGCACAATTTAATCAATCAGAATCAGCATGGTTTTATGAAAGGGAAATCATTTCTGACAAATATGCTGGAGTTCTTTTAGGATGTAACGAGCAGGGTGGATAAGGGGGAACCAGCAGCTGTGGTGTATTTGGATTTCCAGAAGGCATTCGATAAGGTGCAGTGATATCAGACAGTGTGAAACCTGGGGGCCCAGTGAGATCAGACAGTGTGTAACCCGGGGGCCCGGTGAGATCAGACAGTGTGTAACCCGGGGGCCCAGTGATATCAGACAGTGTGAAACCTGGGGGCCCAGTGA
The DNA here is from genome assembly GCF_044704955.1 of Pristiophorus japonicus. Taxonomy (NCBI): domain Eukaryota; kingdom Metazoa; phylum Chordata; class Chondrichthyes; family Pristiophoridae; genus Pristiophorus; species Pristiophorus japonicus. The sequence goes on from NC_091985.1 coordinate 207,933,775, forward strand.
GATCAGACAGTGTGTAACCCGGGGGCCCGGTGAGATCAGACAGTGTGTAACCCGGGGGCCCAGTGAGATCAGACAGTGTGTAACCTGGGGGCCCAGTGAGATCAGACAGTGTGTAACCCAGGGGCCCAGTGAGATCAGACAGTGTGTAACCCGGGGGCCCAGTGAGCTCAGACAGTGTGTAACCCGGGGGCCCGGTGAGATCAGACAGTGTGTAACCCGGGGAGGATGTGCCCAGTGAGATCAGACAGTGTGTAACCCGGGGGCACAGTGAGATCAGACAGTGTGTAACCCGGGGGCCCAGTGAGATCAGACAGTGTGTAACCCGGGGGCCCGGTGAGATCAGACAGTGTGTAACCCGGGGAGGATGTGCCCAGTGAGATCAGACAGTGTGTAACCCGGGGGCACAGTGAGATCAGACAGTGTGTAACCCGGGGGCCCAGTGAGATCAGGCAGTGTGTAACCCGGGGGCCCAGTGAGATTAGACAGTGTGCATCCCGGGGGCCCAGTGAGATCAGGCAGTGTGTAATCCGGGGACCCAGTGAGATCAGACAGTGTGTAACGCGGGGAGGATGGGCCCAGTGAGATCAGACAGTGTTTAACCCGGGGGCCCAGTGAGATCAGACAGTGTGTAACCCGGGGGTGGGCCCAGTGAGATCAGACAGTGTGTAACCCGGGGAGGATGGGCCCAGTGAGATCAAAGTGTGTAACCCAAGGGCCTAGTGAGATCAGACACTGTGTAACCCAGGGTCCCAGTGAGATCAGACAGTGTGTAACCCAGGGGCCCAGTGAGATCAGACAGTGTGTAACCCGGGGGCCCAGTGAGATCAGACATTGTGTAACCCGGGGGCCCAGTGAGATCAGACAGTGTGTAACCCAGGGGCCCAGTGAGATCAGACAGTATGTAACCCGGGGGCCCAGTAAGATCAGACAGTGTGTAACCCGGGGAGGATGGTCACTGTGTGATCAGACCGTGTGTAATCTGGGAAGGTGGGCACTGTATGGTCAGATATTGTGCTTGTGCACAAAAAGTGAGTATGTCGGTACAGCAAGTAATCTGCAATAAAATGGGATGCATGCGTTTATTGCAAGGGATAGAATATAAAAGCAGTTTAGTCCTGCTCCAACTGTACAGGGTAATGGTGAAGCCACATCTGGAGTACTGCGTACAGTTTTGGTCTCCGTATTTAGGGAAGGATATACTTGCGTTGGAAGCAGTTTAGAGAAGATTCACGAGGTTGATTCCGGAGATGAGCAGGTTGACTTTTGAAGAAAGGTTGAGCAGGTTGTGCCTATGATTCATTGAAGTTTAGATGAATGAGAGGTGTTATTGAAACGCATTAGATAATAATATAAGATACAGCTCGACAGGGTAAATGCAGAAAGGATGTTTCCACTCGTGGGGAATCCAGAACTTAGGGGGCATAGTTTCAGAATAAGTGGTCGCCCATTTAGAACTGAGATGAGGAGAAATTTCTTCTGAGGGTTGTAAATCTGAGGAATTCTCTCCCAGACCTGTGGAGGCTGGGTCATTGAATATATTTTTGAGCGATAAGGGAGTAAAGGGTTATGGAGAGCAAACAGGGAAGTGGAGCTGAGCCAAAGATCAGATTAGCCATGATCTTATTGAATGGGGAGCAGGCTCGAGTGGTCAAATGGCTTACACCTGTTCCAAATTCTTATGTTCTTATGTTGACGTTACTCACACACCAGCCTGTGTGGTCCGGCAGAAGAAGAAAACCCCTCCCACTAGGAATCCCCGGATTAACAGCAGGAAAGGCACCGTGCCTGCTCGGGAAAGAGCAAAGGAGCAACACTGCCCCTGCGCAAGAAAGCAAGGTAGCAATCCTGCACCTGCACTGAGACAAGAATTTTATCAGCACTGCTACAGTGCGGTAGTCACAGATTCTCCTACCTTCAAAACAATTCGACGTTGCTTCTGTTTCTAAATCAGCCAAACCCTGGATTGACAAGTGTTTTATTTCTGAAGAGCTCTTGACACTCGGTTATACAGGTTTATCTCTTATCTATTTATCTGTTACCAAATCTTTCTCCATTTGTTCATAAAACATTGAATGATACAGCATAGAAGGAGGCCTATTGGTCATCATGATGGTCCCAGCTTTTTGAAATGGGATACGGTAGCCTAGTGGTTATATTACAGGTGAGTATTCCAGAGACCTTGACTAATAATCTGGAAACATGAGTTCAAATCCCACCACGGCAACTGGGTTATTTAAATTCAGTCAATTAAATAAATCTTGCATTTTATAAAAAATAGCACCAGTACTGATGACCATAAAACCATCTGATTTTCGTAAAAAGCCAACTGATTCACTTATGTCCTTCAGGGAAGGAAAGCTGCCATCCTTGCCCAGAGATGTGTTGTAACTCCAGACCCACAGCAATGTGGTTGACTCTTAACCGTCCTCTGAAATGGTCATTCAGTTGTACCAACCTGATATGACACTGTGGGTGTACCTTCACCACACGGACTGCAGCGATTCCAGAAGACAGCTCACCATTACCTGCTCAAGGGTAATTAGGGATGGACAATAAATGTCAGCCGTTCCAGCAACGCCACATCCCATGAACAAATAAATAAAATTTAAAAACAATTAATCCCACTCCCTTTCCCATGTTCCTCCTTGCAATTTTTCCCTTTCAAATATTTAAGGACATCTTATGTGACTGACAGAGGTAAACTATTTCTTCTCGTCCTTTTTAACCTGTCGGCAGCTCTTCACACAGATGTTGTCATCCTCCCAACACACCTCTCCATCGTTGGTCAGATGGGTGTGACTGCACTTGCCTGGTTTGATTCTTATCTATCTAAGCGTAGCCAGAGAATCATCTGCAATGGCTTCTCTTCCCTCTGGTGTTCCCCAATTATCTATCCTTGTCTCCCATCTAAGTTCTCATCTGCATGTTGGCCCTCAACGACATCATCCAAAACACAGTGTCAGTTTCCACATGTACGCTGACGGCACAAAGCTCCAACTCACCATCTCTTCACTTTACCCATCCACTGTCTCTAAATTGTCAGACTGCTTTTCCGACATCTGCTCCAATTAAATATTGGGAAGATCGAAGTCATTGTCTTCTCTCCCCGCCACTAACTCATAGCCACCAACTCCATCCATCTCCCTGGCAACTGACTGAGGTTGAACCACACTGTTCATCACCTTGCTGTCATATCTGACCCTGAAATGAGGTTCAGAGCACAGATACGTGCCATCACTAAGACCGCCTATTTCCACCTCCTTTGCCCTTGCAGCAGCTAATCAGCTACTGAAACCCTCATCCATGCTATTGTTACCTCTAGACTTGACTATGCTAAAGTACTCCAGGATGGCCTCCCATGTTCTACCCTACGTAAACTTCAGGTCCTCCAAAATTCTGCTGCCCGTGTCCTAACTCGTAGCAACTCCCGTTCATCCATCACCCTTGTGTTCGCAGGCCTACATTGGTTCTCGTTTGATCAACGCCTCGATTTTAAAATTCTGATCCTTGTTTTCAAATCCCTCCATGGACTCGACCCTTCCTTTGTCTATGATCTCCTCGGCCTGACAACTCTCCGAGATTTCTGTGCTACTCTAATTCTGGCCTCTTACTCATCCCTGATTTTAATTGGTCAACTATTGGTGGCCGTGCCTTCAGCCGCCAAGGGCCTAAACTCTGGAATTCCCTGCCTAAAGCTCTCTGTCTCTCTACTGTTATTACCTCCTTTAAGTTGCTTCTTAAAATCTACCTTTTTTTCACCAAGCCTTTGATCATTGGCCCTAATGTTGCCTTCGATGGCTTTGTCAAATTTTATTTTATAACACTCCTATTAAGCTCCTTGGGACGTTATATTATGTCAAGGGTGCTATATAAATGCAAGCTGTTGATTTTTTGGACCAAAACAAAGATTGATCAAAGTCGTTTATAAATGGTCAAAAGCTAGAAACAGTGGGGGTCCCAAGAGAGGTGATGCAATTTGCAAAATGTAACATTGTTAAGGGTCCTGACAGGTTTAATGTTGAGAAAATGTTTCCCCTGGCTGGAGAATCTAGAACATGGGGTCTCAGTCTCACAATAAGGGTTCGGCCACCAAGGATTGAGATGAGGAAAGTTTTCTTCACTCAGAAGGTTGTGAATCTTTGAAATTCTCTAACCCAGAGAAGTGTGGATACTCAGCCTTCGAGGATATTCAAGAGAGAGGTCGATGAAGATTTGGGAAAAAAGGGAACTAGGGGATGTGGGTATTGTGCGGGAAGGTGGCGTTGGGATAGAATAGTAGCCATAATCTTATTGAATGGCGGGGCAGGCTCATGATGCCAAATGGCCGACTGCACTTCCTATTTCTTATATTCTTATATTCTTATGATATGTCTCTACAAAGCTCTGTTCAGTTCTGCGAACCACACGTTGGGAACAATATATTGGCCTTGCAGGGAGTGCAGTGTAGACTAACTAGATTTATACCTGGACTCCAACGGTACTGGGAGAGGTTACACCGACTAGGATAGTGTTCTCTGGAATTTAGAAAATCAATGGGTGATTTGATTGGATTTTTCAAGATATTAAGGTGAATTGATAGGTTACATAGAGAGAAACGTTATCTCCTGCTTGGAGAGTTTAGGACCAGGTGACATAGCCTAAAAGTTAGAGCCAGGACTTTAAGGAGTGAAGTTAAGAAACACTTATACACGCAAAGTGTGGTAGAAGTTTGAAACTCTCTTCTGCAAATGATAGTTAGTGATGTGTCAGTTGTTAATATTAAATCTGCGTTTGATAGATTTTTGTTAACCAAATGTATTAAGGGATACAGGGCAAAGGCAGGTATATGGAGTTTGGTCACAGATCAGCCATGATCTCATTGAATGGTGGAACAGGTTCGAGGGGTTAGTCTTGTTCCTGTGTTCCTATGCATTGCAGCGCAGGTGCTAGAATGGGACTGGTTAGTTAAATTGATAACTTCCGTTAATGCTGCAACATTACAGGAGTCTTTCAGTCGTGGTAATGTGTCACTGTTCTGGAAGTTCGGTAAGAATGTTTCTGATTCCGGTCTCCCCAACAGATCCTATTGTCTCCTGTACCAATTGAGGGGGCTCCTCTCTTCGAAGTGCTCTAGTGATGGAGACGGTAGGGACATAACATGTCAATGTGATGTTACGCATCTATGTTTACAGATAATTACTTAAATTAAATGTATCATTGGAAAATGAAGGCTGAACTTGATTGGCACTGTCGCTTGTGGCAAAGGAATCAGGAGCAATAATATAGATATTCTGTTGTCAATCAGTCTTCCAAATAAATGCTTTAACAAATGTAAAACAAGAATTATTTAGAATAAAATTATTAATGATGACATTTGAGGCAACAGATTTACAAAATAAATTACTGTCAGAAGTTGAAACATCAGATTTAGGCTAAGCAGTCTATTTTTTCTAAACCTTTGTTGTTCCTTAGAAAGAATGTTTGTTGAGTAGCATCTTATTACCTGGTGAAATATTGTTCCATATCATTGAGAAATGGCATCATTTTGAATCAGTTACTAAGCCACAGTATTGATGTGGCTGGTTTAGTTAAGTTTCTGGTCAATGTTGTTGGTGTGTATCCTGCGATGGTAATGCCGCTGACTGTCGAGGATAGTGGTTAGACTCTTTTTCTTGTTGGAGGGAGTCCTTGCCTGGCATTTGTGTGACACGAATGTTACTTGCCACTTATCAGCCCAAGCCTGAATGTCGGCCGAGGATTGTTTTTTTCCAGAAGACATTCTAAATTAATTTCCGTGCTGGCTCAACATAATCACCTCACCTGTTTTTTTTTTAAAAAGACTTTCATTTATGTAGCGGCTTCCAGGACCACTGGATGATTCATAGTGCGCTGTGCAGCTAAGGAAGTAACTGGAAATGTAGGCACTGTTGTAATGTAGGAAATAACAGGAAATAAATACACAATATTTCGGTTCTTTAAAGACTAACTGGAGTTTTATGAAATGTCGTGTTTATTCAAATTGTGTAACATTTGTGATGTTTAAAGAAGGTGACTGTCAGATGTTTTGCCATTGAACGCAATATTTTAGCCACATTTTAACTGGTCACTGTTAACAGTTGTAGGTTTAGGTGGTTTAAGGCAATTAGATTTTCAGGGGCCACGGGGTCCATAACCAAAAATATGACTTTTTTCGATGTACTTCTGCAGATGCATCGCTGCTTAATGTTCTGTACAGCTGGAACTGACGGTGGATGCAGTAAATCCACAGTGTCAGGTCTGGTGGTGTAAAATATCCACTAGTTGAATCGCAGCTTCATGGTTCGAAAAGCTGGCTGAATTTTAAAGGTTCATGTTCTTAACTAAACTCAGAACATGTGATCTTGGTTTTGTTGCTTCCTTTTCAGTTATTCTCGGTGAGCAATTTCCTCTATTGCCATGGCAACAATCTGTCCGATCTCCGCACAACCAGCGCTGGCCCCAATTTATATCTGAAAGACAGTGAAACATTTAGTGTAAGCTCCTGTCTCTGTATTCGGCAACTCAGTAGTAGGAAATTGGTAGGAAAAATAGAAAAGCAGAGTATTTTTTAAATGGTGAGAGATTGGGAAATGTTGGTGTTCAGAGGGAACTGGGTGTCCTTGTACAAGAATCACAAAGTTAAAATGCAGGTACAGCAAGCAATTAAGAAAGCAAATGGTATGTTGGCCTTTATTACAAGACGATTTGAGTTCAAGGGTAAAGACGTCTTACTATATTTATATAGGGCCTTGTGAGACCACATCTGGAGTATTGTGTACAGTTTTGGTTTCCTTATCTAAGGAGGATATACTCTCCATAGAGGGAGTGCAACACAGGTTCACCAGACTGATTCCTGGGATGGGGGTATTGTCCTATGAGGAGAGATTGAACAGAATAGGCCGATATCCTCTATTCAAAATACTGAGATGATCATTCTTCTGAACAAGAAATGTAATCAGCTTATATACGAACAAAACAGGGAAAGCGAACATAAGGAAAGAATAAAGTAATGGAGGACATTGATGGCAGGGAATAAATAGAGTTATAGAAGGGCGAGGTTTATCCAGTCAGTTGGATGTGAGCTGAAACATGTGTATTTGGAGCGGAGAACCAGAGACACGCTGTGTAACCGGACACAGTCACTGCACAGCCCAGACATCACTTGTTTCCCACTTGGCACAAAAGGAATATATTAATTGTACCAATTGATTTGATTTGACTTGACTTTAAATAGTTAAGTTTATAAATTTAATCATGCTTCTCAAATTTTATTTCTTAACTCAGATTCACGGCCTCATTTTACTTCTTCCTCTGAGCCCCTCAACTTCATCTGGCAGCGTAATGTTGGCGAGTGGTGATTGATTGCCCTGGGAACCAACAGGAAGACAGCTTAGAGGCCGGAGGGCCCAGGGAGCAGCGTGTTCTGCAACCAATCGCAGTGCTTGAGGGGTGGATCCTGAGTCAGCCTGTTTTATTAAGGACACTGTGTGCATTGCTGTACAGAGAATTTAACTCATTTTTAATAGGGTCATCTCATTTGATGTTTAACCATCTTACATAGAAAATAATTGCAAGAGTAGGCCATTCGGCCCTTCGAGCCTGCACCGCCATTCAATAAGATCATGGCTGATCATTCACCTCAGTACCCCTTTCCTGCTTTCTCTCCATACCCCTGATCCCTTTAGCCGTAAGAGCCATATCTAACTCCCTCTTGAATATATCCAATGAACTGGCATCAACAACTCTCTGCGGTAGGGAATTCCACAGGTTAACAACTCTTGAGTGAAGAAGTTTCTCCTCATCTCAGTCATGCTTCTTGACATCACCCTTGAATGGCCTAGCCCTAATTTTAAGGTTCTGTCCCCTTCACCAGAGGAAATCGTGTGAACTGTTAAATAATTTATCTTTTAACAGTTAAATTGAGATTTCTTTTGTCAACAAAGCTGTTTAACATTTGTCAGTATTTTGTTTCCCTAGAGTTCTTATGAGTTTCAGACACTTCAGTGCCAAGTGGACCAGGTGTTTAAAGGTAATTTATTTCCTTCTTAGTTCAGTTGATAGGGTAGATAGAGAGAAACGATTTTAGAATAAGGATTTGGCCATTTAGGACTGAGATGAGGAGAACTTTCTTCACTCAGAGTATGGTGAATCTTTGTAATTCTCTGCCCTACAGGACCGTGAAGGCTCAATTGTTAACATAGTCAAGGCAGAGATTGATCAATTGTGGCTATTAAGGGAATCGAGCGATATGGCGACAGTGCAGGAAAGTGGAGTTGAGGTAGATCAGCCATGACCGTATTGAATGGCGGAGCAGGTTCGAGGAGCCGAATGGCCTACTCTTGCTTATATTTCTTATGTTTCAAAATAAGATTATAAAGCTGTTTTTTCTGAGCAGTAACTTATATAAGATACATGTAATTCCTAAGACTTTGTCTTTCCGTGGGTAATAATACTTTTGTTATACTGATACGGTCTGTTTCAATATAATTTTAATAGCGAATATTATAAGAACATAAGACATAGGAGCAGGAGTAGGCCATTTGGTCCCTTGAGCCTGTTCCGCCATTCAATAAGATCATGGCTGATCTGATCATAGACTCAGCTCCACTTCCCTGCCCACTCCCCATAACCCTTTACTCCCTTGTCGCTCACAAATCTCTCTATCTCCGCCATAAATATATTTAATGACCCAGCCTCCACAGCTCCCTGGGGCAGATAATTTCATAGATTTATAACCCTCAGAGAATAAATTTCTCCTCATCTCAGTTTTAAATCGGTGGTCCCTTATTCTAAGACTATGCCCCTAGTTTTAGTTTCCTCTATGAGTGGAAATATCCTCTCTGCATCCACCTTGTCGAGCCCCCTCATAATCTTATGTTTCAATAAGATCACCTCTCATTCTTCTGAACTCCAATGTGTATAGGCCCAACCTACTCAACCTGTCCTCATGTCAACCCCCTCATCTCTGGAATCAACCTAGTGAACCTTCTCTGAACAGCCACATATGCAAGTATATCCTTACTTAAATACGGAGATCAAAACCGTACGCAGTACTCCAGGTGTGGCCTCAACAATACCATGTACAGTTGTAGCAGGTCGTATCTGCTTTTATACTGTATCCCCCTTGCAATAAAGGCCAACATTCCAAATTGCCTTCCTCATTACTTGCTGTACATGCATACTAACTTTTTGTGTTTCGTGCTCAAGGACCCCCAGGTCTTTCTGTACTGCAGTACTTCGCAATTTTTCTCCATTTAAATTATAATTTGCTTTTCCATTATTTCTACCAAAGTGGATAACCTCATACTTGTCCACATTATGCACAAGCAGCCAAATTTTTGCCCACTCACTTAGCCTGTCTATATCTCTTTGCAGATTTTTTGTGTTCTCCTCACAATTTGCTTTCCCACCCATCTTTGTAACATCAGCAAACTTGGTTACATTACACTCGGTCCCTTCATCCAAGTAATTAATAGATTGTAAATAGTTGAGGACCCAGCACCAATCCCTGCGGCACACCACTTGTCGCTGTTTGCCAACTGGAAAATGACCCATTGATCCCGACTCTCTGTTTTCTGTTAGTTAGCCAATCCTCCACCCATGCTAATATATTACCCCCAATCCCGTGAGCTTTTATCTTGTGCAGTAATCTCTTATGTGGCACCTTATCTTCTGGAAATCTAAATACACCACATCCACTGGTTCCCCCTTATCCACCCTGCTCATTACATCCTCAAAGAACTGCAGCAAATTTGTCAAACATGATTTCCCTTTCATAAAACCATGCTGACTCTGCTTGATGGAATTTTGCTTTTCTAAATGTTCCGCTACTGCTTCCTTAGTAATGGACTCCAGCATTTTCTCAACGACAGATGTTAGGCTAATTGGTCTGTAGTTTCCTGCTTTTTGTCTGCCTCCTTTTTAAAATAGGGGTATTATATTTGCAGTTTTTCAATCTGCTGGGACCGCCCAAGAATCCAGGGAATTTTGGTAGATTACAACCAATGCATCCACTATCTCTGCAGCCACTTCTCTTAAGACTCTAGGATGTAAGCCATCAGGTCCAGGGGATTATTCCACATGTTATTCAGCCCTCCCATCACTGGGGCGCTTCAGTGAATGTTCGCATGACTAAGGCTGTCATTTTGGCCTCTTCCTGCTTATGCAGTGAAAAGATCTTCCAGACCATCTGTGAATGAGCAAGGCTATCGTGATTCACTGGTATTGAATTAAATGTCTCATTTATAACGCACATAACAGTAAGCTTCACACTTACTGTTGGCCCAACATCTCTCCTGTCACATTCAGTTCCTGTTACACCTCAGACATCAAGGTTCGAGTGTAAGCTCGCACTCGCCTTTACTAAAGGCGTGCTTTTTAAATAAGACCCGTTCTACAGTTTAACACTGTTTAGAGAAGGCCTTTATGTAAATGATTGCTAATGTTGAAATATCAGGCAGTACAAGACCACAACAGATAGGAACAAGAGGAGCCCCATCCTCCGGTTAAGCGAATCGATTCTATGACAGCTGGCAGAGCGAACTTGCTCTTTCACGCAGGCGCCAAAAAAAAAAAAGGGCCTTGTAAATGTCTTGTGTGTGTCATCCAGGTCGGGTGGCACGGATACATGTTTTATGTTTTCGCAGGTAAACTCAAAAGAGTTTCACGCAGGCGCCACTCCTGCTCCCTTACTCCATCCCGGAAGGGCAGTGTTGATTCTTGCTCTCGCGCGCAGGCGCAGTGCCGCCCCAGCGGTTGATCGGGGGAACTCCCCTCGGGGCCGCTGTGTGAGTGACGGGCAGACACAGGATGGTTGCCCCGATTACAGGGGCGGGGCCGGCATGTGAGTGACGGGCAGACACAGGACGGTTGCCCGGATTACAGGGGCAGGGCCGGTGTGTGAGTGACGGGCAGACACAGGAGGGTTGCCCGGGTTACAGGGGCGGGGCCGATGTGTGAGTGATGGGTAGGCACAGGACAGTTGCCCGGGTTACAGGGCCCGCGCTCTGTCACTGCGGGAAGTCTGCACGTGGCCTGACACACCGGGAGGGACTGTAAAGTGGGACAGTGACGGGTTGTAACTCAGCAGAGAAAATGGCGCATTTCTGTCTACAGGATTGAAAATGCGTAAGTCTCAGTTCTAATGTTTTACGTCACATAGAGACTTTAAAATGAAACGGGGGAAGGGCCGGGTTATAACCCGAGGATATGCACTGAACCTTGTCATAATAAAGGGCATGATCCGGGATATAAACCCCGGGGAATAGACTGAACCGGGTCACAAAACAGGGGCTGGTCCGGGATATAAACCCCGGGGAATGGACTGAACCGGGTTACAATACAGGGGCTGGTCCGGGATATAAACCTCGGGGAATGGACTGAGCCGGGTCACAATACAGGGGCTGGTCCGGGATATAAACCCCAGGGAATGGACTGAACCGGGTCACAATACAGGGGCTGGTCTGGGATATAAACCCCGGGGAATGGACTGAACCGGGTCACAATACAGGGGCTGGTCCGGGATATAAACCCCGGGGAATGGACTGAACCGGGTTACAATACAGGGGCTGGTCCGGGATATAAACCCCAGGGAATGGACTGAGCCGGGTCACAATACAGGGGCTGGTCTGGGATATAAACCCCGGGGAATGGACTGAACCGGGTCACAATACAGGGGCTGGTCCGGGATATAAACCCCAGGGAATGGACTGAGCCGGGTCACAATACAGGGGCTGGTCCGGGATATAAACCCCAGGGAATGGACTGAACCGGGTCACATTACAGAGGCTGGCCCGAAGATGGAGGGTTCCGTGGGTTGGTCTGCAATTTTTAATAGAAAATGATGCATTTCCGCCCACAAGACCGAAAATGGTGCCGACTCTGGCGGCTGGAAATGTAATGTGAAGCTAAACACTAAACTAACACGCAGCCCCGGAGCTGAGTGTCCGTGGAGATGCGGGAGTTAAAATGAATCAGCCAGTGAGATCAGACGGTGTGTGGAGGGTGTGTACTGAGTTAGCGGCACTCAGTGCGGGGGTCGCTACAATTCCCCTTGGTTTCTCCAGGCTGGTGAGTGCGGAGGTCAGCCGGTGTCCCCACTCTTGGTCGGGATCCAGTGTCACCTGTTGGAGGCTGTGAGTGTGGCTAGGGACATGAGAAAGGCACAGATTATTTCATTCTGCACAAACCTCATTGGTACATGTGTTTGACCTGTGAAATCAGATAATCCGGAGTTCATCGTGAAGAAAAATGTACCTGCACATTATAAGGGAGTTTTGCTATTAAATGCAAGTTCAAGGAGCTCACAGGACGGGCGATAACTATAATATTTAACGGCCGGTTCTCAAAGTGGTGGATACTCAGACAGGAATTGTGAGCGAATTGCATCTTAATTGTTAGCTCCAGACATAGCAGAGAGCTCTAGACAGTTGGAGGTAGAAACCAGTTGTTAATAAGTGTCATTCAAACAGGGCAATGCTCCAGGAAAGTTTCTGAGTTCTCTGAGCTGAATATATTGCCTGTCAGCAAACCCCCGCCCCCGAGATATCACTGAGCAAAAGCAAAACACGAGAGAAAGAAAGACAGGTGGATTCTGGGCGGGTGTGCCGTGGATGGGCTTCAGCCAAGAATATAAAGGAATGGGCAGTGATTACAGATAACGAAGGAAGTCTCCAAAACCTGAGCAACTCCTGGAAAATCCGTGGCCGGTATCTGCGGAGTTTCTAACCGCGGACTGGGGAATTATTTTTTATTTCAATTATTTTTTTATTTTATGAATAATGACAGGATAAGTTTATATCACATTCCACTTCACACCGTCTATATTGTTCTCAAGTTCTGCCCTGCCATAATTAGATCTCCTGCTAATGGAGGAATGATTGAGGAAGGTCCACAGCTGGAAGGAAACAGGGATTGTGGACTGAGGAACAACAGCAGGTGAACCAGCACCGGATTGTGAGAGCACCAATCAGTGAGCCCCTTTCGATTTGAAACAGCTTCCATAAATTGACTAGGGAGAAAGGTAAGAGAGAGTCCCATTTACTCAGATAAGCACTCATCCTCTAGACAGTATACAAAGGTTACAAGGTGAGACAGGAAATGGTGAGAATGAGACTGGGAGAGTCTGACCACCAAGCACAATTATCCAGCATGAAGCTGTGTAATGGGATGTGAAGTGAAACCAGTTTCTGTCTCTAATACACAGTTACAGTGAATCTTGTGTGCTTTAGAGTATAGGGCTTTGATCGAAGAGGTGACTCCGGTCTGAGGCAGAGCCCAGCAGATTGACACATGCCTGTTTATTAGGTGAGGGTGAACTCACACCAACACATTCGGATCTTAATGTAACAATGTCTCAGACTGAACAGAGAAACTACTTCTTGTCAATTCATTGAACAGGATGCAGAGACAAACCTCACAGATCAGCACGGCCTGTGACCAGCAGGTATGGTGTATTGTCAGATGGTGAATGCTGAGCACAGCTTCATTACCTTCCAACATTATAATACCGGGGATGGTGAAAGATATTAAATGCTGGGTGAGTGTTTACCTCCTGTTTCATTGGTCACAGAAAGTCATAACACAGAAGTAGAACAACACCGGTCAAAGCAAGCCGGGAATGTGCTTCCAAAATCACCGTTAAATGTAAAGATAACATCAGCTTCGCAGTGTATTCCGAAATGCTAAGAACCCAAACCAAGTAAAGCACAGAATATAGTCTGAAATGGGGATGGGTAATAATATTAGAAATAAAAGCACACAAAGCTAGAAACCTTCAGCGGGTCAGGCACCTTCTGCGAAGTGTGGTACACTGCCATCCTATTCATTCACAGATAATTAAAATTATAAGAAAATATGTTGATAACTACAGTCACTGAGAATTTACAATTTATTGCTTATTAAAGGTATGTAGTATAATATAACTATAAATCCAGGCTTGGATAATTGCAGTTTATTGATAACTAAACATATGTAGAATTGTAATATAACGTGAATTACAGACATGGACAATTACAATTTGTTGATGGGCACTCTCTTTAACCCTGAGCTGTGCTTCCGAACCATATCCACTCCATCATCAAGACCTCGTACATCCACCTCTGTCACATCACAGGTCTCCGCCTCATCTGCTGCTTAAAAACCCCATTAATTGCCTTTGCTTCCTCTAAACTCGACTATTCCAATGCTCTTCTAACCTCCCTCTCACTTTGCATCCTCCGTAAGCTTGAACTCACCCAAAACTCTACTGATCATATCCTAGTTTGCACCAAGTCCTGTTCACCCATCATCCCTGTGTTTACTTGCCTACATTAGCTCCCGGTCGGGTAGCACCTCGATTTAACATTGTAATCCTTGTTTTCAAGTCCCTCTATGGCCTCGCCACTGCCTCCCACTCCAATGTCCTGCAACCCGACAATCCCCAGATCTCTGCACTCCTCCAACTCAGGCCTCTTGCACATCCCCAATTTTTATCGATGCACCATTAGCGGCAGCACCTTTTGGTGCCAAGGCCCTAAGCTCTTGAATTCACTACCTAGACATCTCCGCCTCTCTACCTTTCTCTCATCCTTTAAGACGCTCCTTTATCTTTGATCACACTGTTGGTCATATCTCCATTCTGGGTGTCAAACATTATTGATGATGCAACTATGAAAGGCCCTGGGTTATTTTAATACATTAAAGGCAATATATAAATATTGGCAAGTTGCTGTTGTTGATATTTCACAATCCTACATTTGTTTAGTTAACGATACATACAGAAGAGAATGTTGAAAGGAGATTTGATGGTTGTGTTCAAAGTCATGAATGGTTTTGCTAGAGTAAATAAGGAGAAACTGTTTCCAATGGCAGAAGAGCCGGTAACCAGAGGACACAGGTTTAAGGTGACTGGCAAAAGGACCAGAAGTGACACGATGAAACATGTTTGCACACAGTGAATTCTGATCATCTGGAATGTATTGCCTGACAGGGCAACATAAGCAGGTTCAATAGTGACATCAAAAAGAGAATTGGGTAAATGCTTGAAGGTAAAATGTTTACAGGCCTATGAGGAAAGAGCCGAGTAGTTAGACTAATTGGATAGCTCTACCAGTACCGGCACGGTGGGGCGAATGGCCTCCTTCTGTGCTGTATCTTTCTATGATTCTTTGACTTTGCATTAGTCCTGGCAACTCTGGTCTACTGGTGACACACATCAGTATATTGCTGGTGTGCTGCCCATGGTTAATGGACAGAAAACTCTGGGCAGATAATCCACCAGTCCCTGGTGTGCTGTGTCCATGGGCGAGGCTCCCTGCCAGCAGCACCAACTTAGAAACAAACTAGCTTTATCGTCCCATAACATCGACATTATACTGCTTTTAATGTAGTGCCAAGTATTTTGTCCAATGTTTTGGTGCTTATTGCAAATTAGTTTGTAAAAATACGTACAACAGACTAAAAATTAAATATAAATAATCTAGAATAAGATATGGCAGAGCAGGTTGTGTGTATGGACTGCAGTATGAGAGAGTTTGTGGGCAGGGGTCTGTTCCAAAGGAATATGTTTACAGTAGATGTCTCCGTCTCGAATCTCTCCGGCTCAGAGTCATTGAGCTGGAGTGTGAGTTGGTGACATTCCCACACATAATGGAGGATGAAGAGTACCTGGACAGTTTGCTCCAGACTTCAGTCACACCACGTAGAGAGATGCAGGTTCAGAACGGGGTTGGTGTCACTGAAAGTGTGCAGAGTAAGGGAAAACCAGGTAAGACAGAAAGTGAGGATCTGCAGAAACTAGTGCTGTACAACAGATAAAATGCACTCACTAACTTTAATAAGGATAAAGACTGTCGGAAGGAAAGCCAGAATGTTGACCATAGCACCTTGGAACAGGATGCTGTCGGAAGGAGGGAGGAGGAGAGGAAGCGTAACATGGCAGTGGTAGGGGTTTCAATAATCAGGGGGACAGATAGCATCAGTGTCATAATTGCATTAAATTAAATGTTTTTGAGAAAAAAATATGTTTTTGAATTAAAAAAAAATGTTTTAACACTTAAAATAAACTTGCCTTTATAGACCGGGTATTTAATATAAAATTAAGTATTACAACTCTTACACTGGTAAAAGCAGGCCTTTTGCCGCCTTTTACCAGGCATAAGAGTTTGAAGAACATTTTCTGGGCAAGAGTTGGGTAATTAAATGTTTTAGAGAAGACATTTTTTTTTGGAAGTGCTGTAGTACAGAGGGACCTGGGAGTCCTTGTGCATGAAACACAAAGTTAGTATGCAGGTACAGCAAGTGATCAGGAAGGCCAATGGAATGTTGGTGTTTATTGCAAGGGGGGTAGAGTATAAAGGCAGGGAAGTCCTGCTACAACTATCCAGGGTATTGGTGAGGCCACACCTGGAGTATTGCATACAGTTTTGGTCTCCGTAATTAAGGAAGGATATAATTGCATTGGAGGCTGTTCAGCGAAAATTCATGAGGTTGATTCCGGAGATGAGGGGGTTGACTTATGAAGATAGGTTGGCCCTATACTCATTGGAGTTCAGAAGAATGAGAGGTGATCTTATCGAAACATATAAGATAATGAGGAGGCTCGATAAGGTGGATGCAGAGAGGATATTTCCACTCGTAGGGCAAACTAAAACTAGGGGACATAGTCTCAGACTAAGGGGCCACCCATTTAAAACTGAGATGAAGAGAAGTTTCTTCTGAGGGTTGTAAATCTGTGGAATTCTCTGCCCCAGAGAGCTGTGGAGGCTGGGTCATTGAATATATTTAAGACAGAGATGGACAGATTTTTGAGCGATAAGGAGTAAAAGGTTATGGGGAGCGGGCAGGGAAGTGGAGTTGAGTCCATGATCAGATCAGCCATGATCTTATTAAATGGTGGAGCAGGCTCGAGGGGCCGGGTGGCCTACTCCTGCTCCTATTTCTTACGTTATGTAATTAGCCCAGGTATCAGCCCATGAAAGCCCCTCTCCCTGGGGATGCAGGCGATCTGTCAAAAGACACTTTGACAGATTTCAAGTGCTGGGTTCATGCACATCGCGCGCCTAAACGTGGGGCTTGTGGGGACTGTTTGGACACATGCGCACATCGTACGCATAACATGGAGGCCGCAATTTCAGGGCCAATAACGCAATGCCTCAAAAAAAATCTCATCTCGTCTCTGGCTCTTTTGCCAATTTCATCAAATCTGTATCCTCTTTATACCAACCCTTCTGCCAGTAGATACAGTTTCTCCTCATTTATTCTATCAAAATAGCAAAATGCCTCATGATTTTGAATGTCTCTATTAAGTCTCGTGTTAACATTCTCTGATTTAAGGAGAACAATTCCATCTTTTCTAGTCTCTTCATGTAACTCAAGTCCCTTGTCTTGGTACCATTCTAATAAATCTGCTCTGTACCCGCTCCAAGGCCCTGAGAGCATTCCTAAAGTTTGCTGGCAAGATTTGGCCACACTGCTCCAGGTGAGGACTAACCAAGGTTTAGCATCACCTACTTGCTTTCACTCGGGGGGGAAAACTGTAGCAGATGGAGATCAACATGGGAAAGTGTGAGGTATTCATGTTGGACCTAAAATGGATGGATGACTATTTTCTAAATGGTTCGAAGTTAGGGACTGTGGATGAGCAGTGAGAATTACAGGAGCAAGTACAGAAATCACTAGAAGCTGGTTAAAATAAGTAAAATGCTTATGGAATGTTGGGCTTTATTTCAAGGGCCGCAATATAAAGGGGTAGTAGCAGCTGTGTTCCAGCTGTACAGAGCTTGGGTTAGATCCATTTAGAGCACCGTGTCAAGTTCTGGGCACCTCACCTCAGGAAGGATTTCTTGGCTGCGGAGATGGTGCAGCTCAGATGTACCAGAATGATAGCGGGGCTAAAAGCTTTAAATTATGAGGATTGATTGCACAGATAAAGCTTTCATTCCCTAGATTCTCCAAGATTAAGGGGTTATCTAATTGAGGTATTTAAGATGATCAAAAGAATTGATAGGATAGAAAGATTTAAGATATTTCTTTGGTGGAGTAGTCCAGAAAAAGGGGGCATAACCATAAACGCAGAGCTCGGCCGTTCAGGGATGATGTCAGAAAGCACTGCTTTACACACTAGTGGAAATCTGGAACACTCGCTCTCAAAAAACTGTGAGGCTCGGTCAATTGAAAATTACAAAACTCTGATTGATCAATTTTCTTGGGCAATGGTATTTAGGGTTACGGAACCAAGGCGTGTAGATGGAGTTAAGATACAGCTCAACCATGATAGAATTAAATGGAGGAACAAGCTCAAGGGGATGAGTGGTCTCATGGTCCTATATTCAATATTCCCATGTCTCTATTTATAATGCCAATGGTCCTGCATACTTTACTAAAAGCCTTATGGTCCTGTCCTGTCACCTTCGAAGATTTCTGCATGTATACCCCAAGATTTTTCTGTTCCTGCAACCCCTTTAAAATTGAACCACTTAGTTAATATTGCATCGCCTCATTCTTCCTTCCAAATTGCATCACTTCACCTTCTCTGCATTAAATTTCCCCTGCCATGTGCCTGCCCATTTTACCAGTGTATCGATGTTCTCCTGAAGTCTTCTGCTATCCTGTTTACAACTTTTCTGAGTTTCATATCATCTACAAACTTTGAAATGATACCCTCTATATCCGAGTCCTGGTTATTAATATATATCTAACAGAGCAGTGGTTCAAATAATAACCCTGGGGACCCTGGGTATTCTTCCCTCCAGTGTGAAAAATATCGGTTCACGGCTACTTTCTGCTTTCTGTCCCTTCGTCAATTTATTATCCACGCTGCTGCTGCTCCTGTAATATCATTGGCTTCAATTTTGTTGACCAGTCTATTATGTGGCACTTTATCAAACGCCTTCTGATAGTCCATACACGCAACATCAACTACCTTTATCAACCCTCTCCTATTTCATAGATTAACTCAATCAAGTTGGTCAGACCTGATTTGCCATTCGAGAAATCCATTTGGCTGTTGCTAATTAACCCAAGTTATTCCAAGTGAGAATTAATTTTAGTTTGGATTTTTGGCCCTAGAAGTTTCCTCAACACCGCTTTTAGGCTGAGTCGCCTGCAGTTATTTGGTTCACCAATTTCCCCCTTTTTGAACAGGGACGTAACATTTGCAACCTTCCAGTCCTCTGGCACCTCTCCCATATCCAAGGATTGGAAGATTGTGGCAGAGCGGGTGACTTTTTTACTTTGAGCTCTCAGCAGTTTTAGTACCTCCTCTTAACCTAGTTATATCCAGTCTAATTTTTCTACCACCTCCTCCTTTACTGTCACATTGGCAGCATCCTCTTCTTTAGTGAATACAGATGCAAAGTATTAATTTAGTCCCCCAGCCTGTTCTCTGCTTCCACAAGATGATGGCCTTAATTGTCCTTACTCGGCCCCAACCTTTCCTTTACCAAATCCGTGCCCATCTTTCCTGGAACTCAATGTTTGAATCCCTTCGATCCAGTTTCCACCCCTGCCACAGTACTGAATCAGCTCTTATCAAAGTCACAAATGACATCCTTTGTGACTGTGACAAAGGCTAACTATCCCTCCTCATCCTTCTAGGCCTGTCTACAGTCTTTGACACGGTTGATCATTTCATCCTCCTCCAACACCTCTCCACCGTCGTCCAGTTAGGTAGGAATGCACTCGCCTGGTTCTATTCTTAGCTGTATAACCATAGGCATTAAATCACCTGCAATGGCTTCTCTTCCCACTCACGCATCGTTACCTCTGGTGTCCCCCATGGATCTATCCTTCGCTCCCACCTTTTCTCATCTATATGCTGTCTTTTGGTGACATCATACAAAAACGTGGCATCAGTTTCCATGCTGACGACATCCAGCTGTATCTCACCATCACTTCTCTCGACCCCTCCACGGTCCCTAAATTGACAGACTGCATGTCCTACTGGATGAGCAGAAGTTTTCTCCAATTACATATCCTTTGGACGCCATTTCCTTTGGTCCCTGCCTTGAACTGAGTTCCCTAGCCACTGACTCCATCCCTCTCCCTGGTATCTGTATGAGTGATCCAGACCTTTCACAAACTTGGTGTCACATTTGTCCATGAAGTGAGCTTCTGACCACATAGGTGGGGTAGCGTTGCTGATTAAACAGGAGATTAACGCAATAGTAAGGAAGGACATTAGTGTGGAATCTGTATGGGTAGAGCTACGGAACACCAAAGGGCAGAAAACGCTAGTGGGAGTTGTGAACAAACCACCAAACGGTAGTAGTGAGGTTGGGGACAGCATCAAACAGGAAATTAGAGATGCGTGCAATAAAGGTACAGCAGTCATCAGGTGTGACTTTAATCTACATATTGATTGGGCTAACCAAACTGGTAGCAATGCATTGGCGGAGGATTTCCTGGAGTGTATTAGGGATAGTTTTCTAGACTAATATGTCAAGGAGCCAACTAGAGGGCTGGCCATCCTAGACTGGGTGTTGTGTAATGAGAGAGGATTAATTAGCAATCTTGTTGTGTGAGGCCCCTTGGGAAAGAGTGACCATAATATGGTAGAATTCTTCATTAAGATGGAGGGTGACACAGTTAATTCAGAGATGAGGGTCCTGAACTTAAAGAAAGGTAACTTCGACAGTATGAGACGTGATTTGGCTAGGATAGACTGGCGAATGATACTTAAAGGGTTGACGGTGGATGGGCAATGGCAGACGTTTAAAGATCACATGGATGAACTTCAATAATTGTACATCCCTGTCTGATGTAAAAATAAAACGGGGAAGGTGGCTCAACCGTGGCTTACAAGGGAAATTAGGGATAGTGTTAAATCCAAGGAAGAGGCATATAAATTGGCCAAAAAAAAGCAGCAAACCTGAGGACTGGGAGAAATTTAGAATGCAGCAGAGGAGGACAAAGGGTTTAATGAGGAGGGGGAAAATAGAATATGAGAATAAGCTTCCAGGAAAGATAAAAACTGACTGCAAAAATTTCTACAGATACGTGAAGAGAAAAAGATTAGTGAAGACAAATGTAGGTCCCTTACAGTCAGAATCAGGTGAATTTATAATGGGGAACAAAGAAATGGCAGACCAATTGAACAAATACTTTGGTTCCGTCTTCACTAAGGAAGACACAAATAACCACCTGGAAATACTAGGGGACCGAGGGTCTAGCGAGAAGGAGGAACTGAAGGAAATCCTTTAGTCAGCAAATTGTGTTAGGAAAATTGATGGGATTGAAGGCCGATAAATCCCCAGGACCTGATAGTCTGCATCCCAGAGTACTTAAGGAAGTGGCCCTAGAAATAGTGGATGCATTTGTGGTCATTTTGCATCATATGGACTGGAGGGTAGCTAATGTAACCCCACTTTTTTAAAAAAAAAAGGAGGGAGCAAGAAAACGGAATTATAGACTGGTTAACCTGACATCAATGATGGGGGAAAATGTTGGAATCAATTATTAAAGATGCATTAATAAATTATTATGAGCAGCGCATTTGGAAAGCAGTGACAGGATTGGTCCAAGTCGGCATGGATTTATGAACGGGAAATCCTGCTTGACAAAACTTCTAGAAGTTTTTTGAGGATGTAACTAGTAGAGTGAACAAGGGGGAGCCAGTGGATGTGGTGTATTTAGACTTTCAAAAGGCTTTTGAGAAGGTCCTACACAAGAGATTAGTGTGCAAAATTAAAGCACACGGTATTGGGGATAATGTATTGACATGGATAGAGAACTGGTTGGCAGACAGGAAGCAAAGGGTAGGAATAAACAGGTTCTTTTCAGAATGGCAGGCAGTGATTGTGGGGTACCACAAGGTTCAGTGCTGGGACCCCAGCTATTTACAATATACATTAATGATTTAGATGAAGGAATTGAGTGTAATATATCCAAGTTTGCAGATGACACTAAGCTGGGTGGCAGTGTGAGCTGTGAGGAGAATGCTAAGAGGCTGCATGATGACTTGGACAAGTTAGGTGCATGGGCAAATACATGGCAGATGCGGTATAATGTAGATAAATGTGAGTTTATTCACTTTGGTGGTAAAAACAGGAAGGCAGATTATAAGAACATAAGAATTAGGAACAGGAGTAGGCCATCTAGCCCCTCGAGCCTGCTGCGCCATTCAATAAGATCATGGCTGATCTGGTCGTGGACTCAGCTCCACTTACCCGCCCTCTCCCCGTAACCCTTAATTCCCTTATTGATAATTATCTGAATGGTGACAGATTAGTAAAAGGGAGGTGCAACGAGACCTGGGTGTGATGGTACATCAGTCATTGAAAGTTAGCATATAGGTACAGCAGTCGGTGAAGAAGGCAAATGGCATGTTGGCCTTCATAGCGAGAGAATTTGCGTATAGGAGCAGGGAGGTCTTATTACAGTTGTACAGGGCCTTGGCGAGGCCATACCTTGAATATTGTGTACAGTTTTGGTCTCCTAGTCTGAGGAAGGACATTCTTGCTATTCAGGGAGTGCAGCGAAGGTTTACCAGACTGAACCTGGGATGACAGGACTGACATATGAAGAAAGACTGGATCGACTAGGCTTATGTTCAATGGAATTTAGAAGAGTGAGAGGGGATCTCATAGAAACATATAAAATTCTGACGGGATTGGACAGGTTAGATTCAGGAAGAATGTTCCCGATGTTGGGGAAGTCCAGAACCAGGGGCCACAGTCTAAGGATAAGGGGTAAGCCATTTAGGACCGAGATGAGGAGAAACTTCTTCACTCAGAGAATTGTGAACCTGTGGAATTCTCTACCACAGAAAGTTGTTGAGGCCAGTTTGTTAGGAAGTTAGATGTAGCCCTTGCGGCTAAAGGATCAAGGGGTTTGGAGAGAAAGCAGGAATGTGGTACTGAAGTGCATGATCAGCCATGATATTGAATGGTGGTGCACACTCGAAGGGCCAAATGGCCTACTCCTGCACCTATTTTCTATGTTTCCATATCTGCAGTATATGTAAAACCGCCTATTTCCATCCCTGTAACATCGCACGTCTCTGCCCCTGCCTCAGCTCATCTGCTGCTGAAACCCTCATCCATGCCTTTGTTACCTCTAGACTTGATTACTCCCACATTATATCCAACATAAACTTGTGATCATCCAAAATTCGACTGCCCCATGTCCTAACTTGCACCAAGTCCTGCTCACCTATTACCCCTGTGCTTGCTGACCTATATTGACTTCCCGTTAAATAATGCCTCAATTTCAAAATTCTCATCCATTTTTACAAATTTCTCTCCATGGCCTCGACCCTCCCTATCTCTATGATCTCCATCAGCCCCACAACTTCCAGAGATGTCTGCGCCCCTCTAATTCTGTCCTCTTGAGCATTCCTGATTATAATCGCTCAACCATCGGTGGCCAAGCCTTCTGTTGCCTAGGCTCCAAGCTCTCAAACTCTGTCCCTAAACCTCTCTGCCTCTCTATCCTCCTTCAAGATGCTCCTTAAAGCCTACCCCATTAACCAAGCTTTTGGTCATCTCCATAATTTCTTGTATGGCTTGGTGTCAAGTTTTTTTTCTTGTAACATCCTGTGAAGACCTTGGGATGTTTTACTATGTTAAAGGCACTGTCAATACAAGTGGTTGTTATATGTTTATAAAAGACCTTAGTGTTCCCTATTATGTTGCCACTAATTATTTATGATATATTCTCCTTGTCCCTCTGTTGTCACTATTGTGGGTTTACTTTACTAGTGGCAGCGTTAGTGAAACAACAAAGTACTGCATTTTAAAAAGTCTCAAATTGGTTTTAAATTAATTCAATCGCTCTTACATTTCCACTAAGGATGCTGAAGGATAGTTTGATTGGACGCATATGCGAGGGCACACACACAGCGAGATGCGTGCTCAAATGGAGAATTATGATTGTAAAACAGCAATCAAATCTACCGCTTACATATTGATGGTGTTTTCTGAGATCCCTGAGCTTACAGCTGTTGTACTGATGGCATTGGAGGGACTTGATATCAACTATCTTGCAACTGCACTCATGAAATCCAAACTGTCCAGCCTTTAGCCCTCCATTCACCACGACATATCTGCAGCTACCGATCTGCTCAACCACGACCTTTGAAGCCCTGGTCCATATTAAAACAATTACTGTCTCTCACCCTGGTCATTCCCCATACGGCCCTCATCTTCGCTCCCTTAATTCCAAGAGACGCAGATTTGAACGGACATGGTGGATAACTGGTTTAACCATTCACCGTCAGATCTGGCTGGACAACATAAAGCATTATCGGGTCCTGTTCTCATCTGCCAAAATGTGGAATCTGGAATGCAACGATAAACCTCGGCTTCTATTCTCTGCTAACCATCCTCTTAAACCTCTGTCTCATACACCTTCACCTCCAACAACAAGTGCGAGGAACTCATGGACTCCATTGTCCCTAAGATTGAGACCATTTGTTTAGCTGCCTCTACCACTTCTCTTCCTTCCCCTAGCCCACCGGGCCAAACTTCCTTTAAGGATGCTGCCTGCACTATCCTTGAACTCACATTTTTCTCCAGTTTCTCTCTGATCTCCCCTCATGACCTTTCTGAGCTCATCTTGTCCAAGAGACCCACTTCCTGCCCCCTTGACCCTATTCCCACTAAACTGCTGACCATCCAACTTTCTTTTCTGGATCACATGTTAGCTCACATTTCTAATGGTTCTCTCTCCTCAGCAACTGTCCCCATCGCCCTCAAATTTTTCATCATTTCCCCCTCTCAAAAAAAGCAATCCTTTTCTCCTCTGTCCTTGCAAACTACCGCCCTATCTCCTGCCTCCCTTTCCTCTCAAGCCTTGAATGTGTTGTCGTCTCCCAAATCCGTGGCTATCCTTCCCGGACCTCCATGTTTGAATCCCTTCAATCTGGTTTCTGCCCCTGCCACAGGGCTCCCAAAAGTCACAAATGACATCCCTTGTTACTGTGACAAAGATAAACTATCCCTCCTCGTCCTTCTTGACTTGACTACAGCCTTTGACACAGTTAACCACTCTATCCTTCTCCAATGCCTTTCCACTGTCGTCCAACTGGGAGGGACTGTACTCGCCTAGTTCCATTCTTATCTATCTAATCGTAGTCAGAAAATCACCTGCAATGGCTTCTCACTCCTGCATTCTTACCTCTGGGGTTTCCCAAGGATCTTTCCTTGGACCTCTCCTATTTCTCATCTACATGTTGCCCCTTGGCGTCATTTTCCAAAAATACAGCGTTGGTTTCCACATGTACGCTGTTGACACCCAGCTCTACCTCACCACCACTTCTCTCGACCCCTCCACGGTCTCTAAATTGTCAGACTGCTAGTCCGCAATCCTGTTCCACATGCGCAGATATTTTTCTCCAGTTGAATATTGGGAAGACCAAACCCATTTTTTGTTCCTCGCCACAAACTGCGTTCCCGAGGCACTGACTCTCTCCCTCGCCCTAACATCTGTCTGAGGCTGAACCACACTGTTCGCAACCTTGGTTTCATACTTTACCCTGAAATGAGCTTCCAGCCACATATCTGCAGCATTTCTAAGACTGCCTAATTCCACCTCCATAACATCGCCACCTCTGCCCTTGGCTCAACTCATCCGCTGCTGAAACCCTCATCCATGCCTTTGTTACCTCTAGACCTGACTATTCCAATGCACTCCTGGCTGGCCTCCCACATTCTATCCTTTGTAACCTTGTGGTAATCCAAAAGTCGGCAGCCCGTGTTCTAACTCACACCAAGTCCTGCTCACCAATCACCCCTGTGTTTGCTGACCTACATTGGCTTCCAGTTAAGCAACGCCTTGATTTCACAATTCTCATTCCGGTTTTTAAATCCCTCCATGGCCTCGCCCCTCCCTATCTTTTGTAATCTACTCCAGCCCCACAAGCCCCCTAGAGATCTGCACTCCACTAATTCTGCCCTCCTGATCACTCAACCATCGGTGGCTGTGCGTTCTGTTACCTGGGCCCTAAGCTCTGGAACTCCCTCTCTAAACTTTCCACCTCTCTTTCCTCCTTCAAGATGCTCCTGAAAACCTAGCTCTTTAACCAAGATTTTGGGCATCTGCCCTGATGTGGCTCGGGGTCAATATTCTTGTCTTCTAAACTCCTGTGAAGCACCTTGGGGCATTTTACTACGTTAAAGGCGCCATATCAATAAATGTTGTTGTTAACATGGCATCCTTCTCCTTCTCATTGTAATATTTCTGTATAATCCTTCTATTAATATATTTATTACAGAGCATCAGTATCTGGGAATGCCTGTAACCACCACAGCTGAAAGTCCAAACAGGGGAGAAGATCCAACATCTTCAAGAATGAGAATGGGCACAGCTAGGTTCTTGGGACACTGGTGGATGGGAAGGGACGGGTGATCTGAACTGTCGACCAACAATGGTTTTACAAAAAAAGGTCGATGAAACAGTGGGAAGGGGATCAGCTGGTGCGACTGGAGGGTTGGGGAATGTCTGCATCTGAGACGAGAGTTGAATTAATAAAACTGTTGGAGCTAAAAGAGAAGATTTATGAAATAGTGAAAGGTTATTTGCAAGAAAAGGGAAGGAGGATTTGTAGTAGTGAGGGATAAAGTCATTGTTTAAAAAAAAAAAGAAATGGGTTAGAGTCAGCATTCCAAACGTTGGAGCTGGAATTGATTTTTGTGCTGGTGAATATACAAAACATGCCAACATTCAGAAGCATTCGAGATGTGACCTGGTATCTATAAGGCAGGGCCTGGGTTTCACAGGGACTGTTTCTGGTGAAGGGAAGAGCACAATATTTGTGGATGCCAACAATAATAGAAAGTTCAGTGACAGCACAAGAACAGCATCAACAACATAATTATCTTCATCATTGGCAATCTCTCGGCATCGAGGAACACTTGCTTCCACTCTTAACATGAGTTAAGAGCTGGGTGATTCAATATGATCTTATTGAATGGCGGAGCAGGCTCGAGGGGCCAAATGGCCTATTCCTGCTAATTCTTATGTGCTTATTCCCCAGCCCAGATCCTGTCTCTATTAAATGCAATGGTCCCAACACTGACCCTGGGGGACACCACTGTTTACATCCCTCCAGTCTGAAGAACATCCATTAACCACTATTCTCTGTTTTCTCCCCTTTACCCAACTTCCTCTCCACGCGGCCCCACTCCCTTTAATACCACAAGCCTTAATTTGATCAACAAGCCTCCTGTCCGGCACCTTATCAAACACCTTTTGACAATCCATCTGCACAACATCCACTGCATTTCCTTTCTCACTGCACTGTGTTATTTCCTGCAATAATCCCTACTGTCTGTCCTGAATCAATCCATTTCACTACCAAATGTTGCGACATTTACTTCTGTAGTTAGAATCCCCCACGTAGGGGTAAAGTGCTCTATCAATGACACCAGGAGCCCAGACGTGGGACTGGGCTGTGCTCTGAGCAGGCGCAATACCAGTGGTGGAGGTGGTCTGACGCAGAAGAGACGTTCCGCGAGTCGGTAGGAGCTTATGGGCTCATCAGAGGAATTGGACCTCTGGGAGGGCTGGGCAGCTTCATAAACACCTGGTGTAGGCCTCAGACCCCGAATACGAGCCCGCAGAACCCATGTATGATCCGCGGTGATCGACCTGACCTCTCTGGGTAACTTGCCAAATTCTTGGACAGGATCAGGGTGTCTGCGTGGCCATCTTGGTACAGGAACAGAGGGTGGGCGGGGCTTTAGGGTCCCAGTGACCTCGAGAGAAAATAATTTCCTATTTATTCTCAGTCTGCACACACGGGATGTAGAACTGAACCCAACCAGAGAAGAGGGAGTGAGAAAACTGCAGAGGGAAGAAAGAAATGATGGAGTTGGTGCGATGAGTTTGGATTTCAGCACAGGGTGGAGGGAAAGTGTGTGGGACAGGAATTTACAGCTTTGGGGGAACAAGAGAGGAAAGAATGTTCCATAGGAACTAGGATTGTCTGTCCTCAATTTCTATCCTGCACTTCCAGTGCTGACTTTTGTAAACTCCTTTTACAGGATATTGGAAAAGGAGGATTTACAGATGGGAAACTCGAACCAATCATATGAAGATCTGACAGAGTTACTCGATTCACCTGTATATCATCGGCCTTTGATTGTGGAAGGAAAAACGTTTGTCTGTTCTGTATATGGGAAAAGATTTTAAACATTCGTGTGAATGGAAAAGCACCGAGACACACACACCCGAGTGAGAGTGTTCCAGTGCACTGACTGTGGAAAGAGCTTTAACCAGTTACACAGCCTGAAAAAACATCGCACCATTCACGGCGGGGAGAAACTGTAAACGTGTTGTGTGTGTGGACGAGGCTTCAACTGATCGTCCAACCTGGATAGACACGAGGACACCCGAACCATGGAGAAACCGTGGAAATGTGGAGACTGGGAAGGGATTCAATTGTCCCTCTGCGCTGGAAACTCATCGACGCCGTCACAACGGAGAGAGGCCATTCACCTGCCCCGTGTGTGGGAAGGGATTCACTCGTTCATCCAACCTGCTGGTACACGAGCGAACACACTGGGGAGAGGCCATTCACCTGCTCCGTGTGTGAGAAGGGATTCACTCGTTCATCTGACCTCACTGAACACCAGCGTGTTCACACTGCGGAGAGGCCGTTTACCTCTCCCGTGTGTGGGAATGGCTTCACTCAGTCATCCAACCTGCGGATACACCAATGCACTCACACTGGGGAGAGGCCATTCATCTGCTCCGAGTGTGGTAACGGCTTCACTTGTTTATCCAACCTGCTGACACACCAGCGAGTTCACACTGGGGAGAGGCCGTTCATCTGTTCTGAATGTGGGAAGGCCTTCATTCGATCATCCAACCTGCTGGAACACCAGCGAATTCACACTTGAGAGAAGCCATTCATCTGCTCTGAATGTGGGAAGGGATTCACTGATTCATCCACCCTGCTGAAACACCAACGCATTCACACTGGGGAGAGGCCATTCACCTGCTCTGAATGTGGGAAGGGATTCACTCAGTCATCCAACCTGCTGAGACACCAGCGAGCTCACAAGTGGCTGCAGGAGTTGGACTCTGCTGATATTGTTGTCGTTAATCACATCCAGGACTGAACCATGTTCACTCGGACCGTGGGGTTTGTTGCCGCTGGTGTAATTAATCCCTGTAACTGGGCTTGAGTTTAATTTTCTGGATATCATTGAATCATAGAATGGCTACAGCACAGAAGGAGGCCTTTCGGACTGTCGAGCCCGTGCCGGCTCTCTGCAAGAGTACTTCAGCCAGTCTCACTCCCCGCCCTTTCCCCGTGGCCCTGCAAATATTTTATTTCCGGTACTTATCCAATTCCCTCTTTGAAAGCCACGATTGAATCTGCCTCCACCACCCTTTCAGGCAGTGCATTCCAGATCCTAACCACTCGCTGCTTAAAGAAAAGTTTTTTTCATGTCACCTTTGGTTCTTTTGCCAATCATCTTGAATCTGTGTCCTCTGGTTCTCGACCCTTCCGCCAATGGGAATATTTTCTCTCTACTCTGTCCAGACCCCTCATGATTTTAGAGCACCTCTATCAAATCTCCTCTCGACCTTCTCTGTTCTGTGAAGAACAACCCCAGCTTCACCAGTCTATCCATGTAACTGAAGTCCCACATCCCTGGAATCATTTTTGTAAATCTGTTCTGCACCCTCTGTCAAACAACTGTCAAATAAATCAGCTTTGTTTCCTACATACTGTGAGTCGATTCTTGATTTCTCCAAGAGGAGACTAATTGATGTCCTGTTACCCACTGTTCTGTTTTTGAACCTTTTCTCCTTTGTTAAAGGAAGACTTGTATTTATAAAATGCTTTTCACAGCCTCTGTTTTAGTGATGTTGGTTGAGGGATAAATGTTAGCCAGGACACCGGAGAGATCTCTTCGAAATAACATCAAGGAATCTTTTACGTCGACTTGAGAGGTTAGATGGTTCTGTTTGTTTTTTTTAATTAGGCGTCGCTGGTAAGGCCAGCATTTATTGCCCATCCATAATTGCCCTTGAGAAGATGGTGGTGAGCCACCTTCTTGAACTGCTGCAGTTCGTCTGGTGATGGTACTCCCACAGTACTGTAGGGAGAGAGTTCCAGGATTTTGACCCAGCGATAATGAAGGAATGGCGATATGCTTCCAAATCAGGATGGTGTGTGACTTGGAGGGGAACGTGGAGGTGATGGTGTTCCCATGCGCCTGCTGCCTTTGTCCTTCTAGGTGGTAGAAGTTGTGGGTTTGGGAGGTGCTGCCGAAGAAGCCTTGGCGTTGCTGCAGTGCATCTTGTACGTGGTAAACACTGCAGCCACGGTACGTCGATAATGGAGGGAGTGAACGTTTAAGGTGGTGGATGGGGTGCCAATCAAGTGGGCTGCTTTGTCCTGGATGGTGTCGAGCTTCTTGAGTGTTGTTGGAGCTGCATTCATCCAGGCAAGTGCAGAATATTCCATCACACTCCTGACTTGTGCCTTGTAGATGGTGGAAAGGCTTTGGGGAGTCAGGAGGTGAGACACTTGCCACAAAATACCCAGCCTCTGACCTGCTTTTGTTACCACAGTATTTATGTGGCTGGTCCAGTTAAGTTTCTGGTCAATGGTAACCCCAAGGATGTTGATGGTAGGGGATTTGGCGAGGGTAATGCCAATGAATGTTATGGGGCGGTGGTTAGACTCTTGCTTGTTGGAGATAGTCATTGCCTGGCACTTTTGTGTTGTGAATGTTACTTGCCACTTATCAGCCCAAGCCTGAATGTTGTCCAGATCTTGCTGTATGCAGGCATGAACTGCTTCATTATCTGAGGAGTTGCGAATGGAACTGAACACTTTGTAGTCATCAGCGAACATCCCCATTTCTGACCTTATGAAGAAAGGAAGGTCATTGATGAAGCAACTGAAGATGGTTGGGCCTGGGACACTGCCCTGAGGAACTCCTGCAGCGGTGTCCTGGGGCTGTGATAATTGACCTCCAACCACCACAACCATCTTCCTTTGTGCTAGGTATGATTCTAGCCAGTGTAGAGTTTTCCCCCAGATTCCCATTGACTTCAGTTTTACTAGGGCTCCTTGATGCCACACACGGTCAAATGCTGCCTTGATGTTGAGGGAAGTCACTCTCACCTCACCTCTGGAATTCAGCTCTTTTATCCATGTTTGGACCAAGGCTGTGATGAGGTCTGGAGCCGAGTGGTCCTGGCGGAACCCAAAGTGGGTATCGGTGAGCAGGTTATTGGTGAGTAAGTGCCGCTTGATAGCACTGTTGGCAACACCTTCCGTCACTTTACTGATGATTGAGAATAGACTGATGGGGTGGTAATTGACCGGATTGTATTTGTCCTGCTTTTTATGGACAGGACATACCTGGACAGTTTTCCACATCGTCTGATAGATGTCAGTGTTGTAGCTGTATTGGAACAGCTTGGCTAGATACGCGGCTAGTTCTGGAGCACAAGTCTTGAGCACAACAGCAGATATGTTGTCAGAGCCCATAGCCTTTGCTGTATCCAATGCATTCAGCCATTTCTTGACATCACATGGAGTGAATCGAATTGGTTGAAGACTGGCTTCCTTAGGAGGAGGCCGAAATGGATCATCCTCTTGGCATTTTTAGCTAAAGATGGTTGTAAACACTTCAGCCTTTTCTTCTCAGAAGATCAAGATATAGAATCAGTTTGGGTGGAGATAAGAAATAATAAGGGAAATAAATCACTGGTGGGAGTAGTCTATAGGCTCCCTAACAGTGGCTACACTGCAGGGCAGCATATAAATCAATAAAAAATGGAAGCTTGTAAGAAATACTGCAATAATCATAGGTGAATTTTATCTTCATTTTGATTGAACAAATCAAATTGGCAAAGGTAGCTTTGAGGAAAAGTTCAAAGAGTGTATTTGGGATGTTTTCTTAGAACAATACGATGTGGAACCAATGAGGGAGCAGGCTATTTTAGATCTGGTAATGTGTAATGTGACTGGATTAATTAATGATCTCATAATAAAGGATCCTCTTGGGAAGAGTGATCATAACATGGTAGAATTTCAAATTCGGTTTGTGGCTGAGAAACTTGGGTCTCGTACTAGTGCCCTGAACTTAAAGGCAATTACAAAGGAAGGATAAGACGGTAGATAAGCAGTGGCAAACATTTAAGGAGATATTTTATAACTCTCAGCAAAGATGTATTCCAGTGAGAAAGAAAGACTCTTAAGAAGAAAGAACCAGCCATGGCTAACTAAGAAGTAAAGGATGGTATCAGATTGAAAACAAAAGCATACAATGTTGCAAAGATTATTGGAAGGCCAGAAGATTGGTAACTTTTTAGAAAAGAGCAAAGGACAACTAAAAAAAAAAGGAAAGGAGATAGATTGAGTAAACTGGCAAGAAATATAAAAAGAGACAGTAAGAGATTCTACATGTATATAAAAAGGGAGAGTAGCTAAGTTAGTCCCTTAGAGGATGAGACTGGGAAATTAATGGGAAATGGAAATGGCAGAGAATTTCAACAAATATTTTGTATCAGTCTTCACTGTAGAAGACACTAAAAGCATCCCAATAATGGATAATCAAGGGGCTATGAGGAGGGGACAAGGTGGACAAGTCCCCTGGACCTAATGGCCTGCATCCTATGGTATTAAAAGAAGTGGCTACAGAGATGGTGGCTGCATTAGTTGCAATTACCAAAAATCCCTGGATCCTGGAGAGGTCCCAGAGGATTGGAAAACAGCAAATGTAATTACCCTATTTAAGAAATGAGGGAGACAGAAAGCAGGAAACTGTTAGCCTAACATCAGTCATTGGGAAAATGCTGGTGTCCATTATTGAGGAAGTAGCAGCAGGACATTTAGAAAATCATGGTACAGGCAAGCAGAGTTAGCATGGTTTTATGAAAGGGAAATCATGTTTGACAAATTTGTTGGTGTTCTTTGAAGATGTAACGAGTAAAGTGAATAAAGGGGAACCAGTAGATGTCGTGTATTTGGATTTTGAGTAGGCATTCGATAAGGTGCCACATAAAAGGTTACTGCGCAAGATAAAAGCTCACTGGGTTGGGGGTACTATATTAGCATGGATAGAGGATTGGCTAACTAACAGAAAACAGAGAGTCGGGATAGATGGGTAATTTTCAGGTTGGCAAACTGTAACTAGTGGGGTGCCACAGGGATCAGTGCTGGGAGCTCAACTATTTACAATCTATATTAATGACTTGGATGAAGGGACCAAGTGTAATGTAGCTTAATTTTCTGATGATACAAAGATAGGTGGGAAAGCAAGTTGTGTGGAGGATGCAAAGAATCTACAAAGAGATATAGACAGGCTGAGGTGAGTGAGCAAAAATTTTGGAGATGGAGTATAATGTGGGAAAATGTGAGGTTATCCACTTTGGTGGGAAAAATATAAAAGCAAATTATTATTTAAATGGGGGAGAGATTAGAAACTGCTGCAATACAGAGGGATCTGTACATGAAACACAAAAGGTTAGCATGTAGGTACAGCAAATAATTAAGGCGGCAAATGTAATGTTGGCCTTTATTGCAAGGGGGATGGAGTATAAAAGTATGGAAGACCTGCTACAACTGTACCGGGTATTGGTAACACCACACCTGGAGTACTGCATGCAGTTTTAGTCTCTGCATTGGAGGCAGTTCAGAGAAGGTTCACTAGGTTGATTCGGGAGATGAGGAGGTTGTTTTAAGAAAGATTGAACAGGTTGGGCCTATATTCATTGGAGTTTAGAACAATGAGAGGTGATCTTATTGAAACATATAAGATTCTGAGGGGGCTTAACAGGGTAGACGCAGAGAGGATGTTTTCCCCTTAGGGAACTTAAAACTAGGGGGTATAGTTTCAGAATAAGGGGTCGCCTATTTAAAATGGAGATGAGGAATTTCTTCTCTCAACGGATCTTGAATCTTTGGAATTCTCTACCCCCGAGAGCTATGGATATTGGGTCATTGAATTTATTTAATCATCATCATCATCATCATCGGCAGTCCCTCGGAATCGAGGAAGACTTGCTTCCACTCCTGAAGTGAGTTCTTTGGTGGCTGAACAGTCCAATACGAGAGCCACAGACTCTCACAGGTGGGACATATAGTAGTCGTTGAGGGAAGTGATGGATGGGACGGGTTCGCCGCATGCTCTTTCCGCTGTCTGCGCTTGATTTCTGTATGCTTTTGGCGTTGAGACTCGAGGTGCTCAGCGCTCTCTCGGATGCACTTCCTCCACTTGGGGCGGTCTTGGGCCAGGGACTCCCAGGTGTCAGTGGGGATGTTGCACTTTATCAGGGAGGCTTTGAGGGTGTCCTTGTAGCGTTACCCCACACTGACACGCAGTACCTGAGAGTGACGGGTAGTGTCTATCCTATACTCCCCTGCCCATCCCACACTCAATGAATAACCCCACTGTTCAAACTACAATCGGCTGAGCGCCGCCACCTGCTTTTAATGGATGTTTAGAGTTTCAGCCGGACCAATAAAATACTTTGCAATGGTTTTAGTTGATCATAAACATGGTGCTGAGGTGTCACTGTCGAATTTAAAATAGTTTCCGCTGAATGATTGTCACTTGTTGCAGGACTCGCTTCCAGCCAGGAGATGGCAGAGACAGAAACCCTCACCACATTTTAAAAAGTACTTGGATGTGCAATTGAAGTGCTGTAACCTGCGGACCTAGAGCTGGGAAGTGGGATTAGGTCGGATAGCCTCTTGTTGGCTGGCAAGGACATGGCCTCATTCCGTGCCGTAAATTTCCATGATTCTATGATTGTCAATCTGGTGAGAAAATGATCAGGAAAATAGTCAAACTGCCCCATTTTAATGTCTGTCGCTGTCGGATTTGTTGTGAAATAGAGTGAGCACGGGCCTGTGACCCGCTCAATTCACTCTTACTCTGCTCTCGCACTCATTCAGAATTTCTCCGCCACCCGGTGTACCCTTACCCACCCCACTCAGGGCTAAGGATCACCCATTCTGTTTACCGGCTGCGCTTTCCCAGCTGTACATTAACTGGTTTCAGAGCAGAACGTGTGGCCAGAAATCAGTCTGTTCCCAGGAGCGACAATGATTAACTACAGATTCTGCTTTATACCTTTCATTCTAGTTTCATGTGTCCCATTAAAAGCGACTCCACGGGATGTGGGCAGTGGGTGGATTGCGCTATGGAGTTTTTTTAAAAACTTTATAAAAAGGAGTTTTATTACACACAGCTCGACATGATACCGTAAAAACAAAACCTGCTACATAAAACCCTTAAGTGAACAAGATTGGTTTTATTCCACTTTGGCCACTGTCCAGACTCCATCTGGTGAAACTGCTAAAGGAATCTTTCAATCACCTTATGATACATTGAAAAGTCCAAAAATATATGTATATTTTTTTGTAGCCAGCACTATCGCCTCCCACATAAAACTACAAAAACAGCCGAAATGCACCCAACTCCTGTGGCTTGCTTTCAAGTGCTGCTTTTAAACTGAGCCCAGTTAGAAACAGAATTAACAGTCTCAGACATTTAATCCCCCACACACACACAAGACTCGTTTAAACTGATCTTCTGTATTGTAGAAGACAACAGAAAGCTTAAAAATGCAACAATCTGCAAACCCGCCTTGCAGGAGGAGGGGGGGAGGGGAGGGGAGGGGGGGCGGGGCGGTGGAGACAGGAGTAAAAATTGTTGCATTTAAAGCATCTGGCAGCATCAGTCTGGTAGCAATTAGTGCATCAGAGGCAGCATTAAGGCAGGGCAGAGCTGGAAGTAAAACTGCTCCACTCTGCAACATAACCTTCCTGCAGAGTTCCACACCGAGACATGAACTCCACGCAACACACTTCGAGTTCTCCTCCGACCTTGCACACAAGTTATCCGATCCTGCCCAGCACTCGCCTTTAAAAAGATAAAAGTCTTGAAAGAGCGGTATTTTAGTCCTGTAATGATCAGCTGGAATCCTGTGTGGTTTGATACCTTTGCTGCAGCCTTCCATGGTACAGAGAGTGTATGTGTTTGATCCGAAGTAGTTAGTACAACGCGTCAGGTTCCCCTGGTCAAATGCTCATCTTTACTTAATCCTTATTTCAAACTGGGCTCAGGGGCTGTACAGGTACATATTAAAACCTAAACTCAAATTCCAGAAACTGACAGGTACAGGATAAAATTTACACTCACATACCAGAAACTGGCAGGTACAGATTAACCCCACAGTCATATAACAGAGATTGACAGGTACATAATAAAGCCCACAGTTATATACCAGAAATTGATCAGTACAGATTAAAGTCCACACTTACATACCAAAAACTGACAGGTAGATATTAAACCTACACTCATATACCAGAACCGAGAGGTACAGAATAAAATCCACACTCACATAGCAGCTGACAGGTGCAGATTAACCCCACACTCACATACCAGAGACTAAAGGGTACAGAATAAACACCACACTCATATACAAGAGATAGACAGGTACAGAATAAAATGCACACTCACATACCGGAATCTGACACCATCAGCTCCCGGGAGATCCAGACCGCCGTGCGCCTGCTGCTGCCCGGGGAGCTGGCCAAGCACGCCGTGTCGGAAGGGACAAAGGCGGTGACCAAGTTCACCAGCTCCAAGTAAAACTCCACGCTGTCCTGAGAGAACACCCCAAACACAACGGCTCTTTCAAGAGCTGCCCACAACCTCCCTGAAAGAGCTGCACAAGCGCATCACCCTTTAGACTCAATTTACTGTAATTATTTCCTTAACATGTGTGTTTGAGAACCTTTGCAGATCCAGCTGTGGATTTAGTTTTGAATTCTCATAAGCAGCTTCACTGTCTGGTTCGACGTGAGGACCGCTGTTGAATTTCCCGCCATTCAAGCTACAAACATGGTTCCTCGTCGCTGTTTTCCATTTACAGCGCCTGCCGAGGAATTAAGAGCTTGTTTAGGGGATGGGACTCTGATTTCAGTCACCTCATTCTCTCGCAAGCCTTTTTCAAGTTTATTTTTCAATTCCTGTTGCGGGTCAATCCGTTTATTAACCCGAGACTCCCTGCAGTGTAACAACCCAGAATGGGAGTTCTTACAGAGACCAGAACGGGGGCAGTGTGAACACTTCTCTTTTCACAGAAGGACTCCCAGTTCTGGTCTCACTCCCGCCTGTGCGGAGGATCGGTCCATGGTCTGTGATTCCCAACTTTTACACAGTTTGAGCTGGAATGTGATCCGTTACAGAGTCAGTGGGGATTGATTGCCGTCCGTTACAGACAGTTTGAAAGTGAACGCGAATTTAATCCTGATTGGAACAGCCTGGAATTTGTAAGGGAAATATGGAATAAAATAAAAGGAAGTAAAACCTGTTTGTAAACCTTTGGCTAATGGTGCATTTATTAACATAATCCGCACTTGAAAACATTATTGGCAGGGTTTTTGAAATTAAAAATTGTTCGAGGTGTGACTGTTGACAGGAATTTCTGTCCTCGTTTCATTGATGGGCTCAACAGACAATGGGTAAGGCGAGAGATTAACATTCAGCGGCGATTTGAGTAAAGAATCGTCATGACTGGAAGAGGTAAAGGAGGCAAAGGACTGGGTAAAGGCAGAGCCAAACGGCACCGTAAAGTGCTCCGTGATAACATCCAGGGCATCACCAAACCAGCCATCCGCCGCCTGACTCGTCGTGGCGGTGTCAAGCGGATCTCGGGCCTGATCTACGAGAAGACCCGCAGGCTGCTGAAGATTTTCCTGGAGAATGTGATCCGGGATGCGATCACCTACACTGAACACGCCAAGCGCAAGACGGTCACTGCCATGGATGTGGTGTATGCTCTGAAACGGCAGGACCGCACACTCTATGGATTCGGCGGCTGAATAACTCGACCCTTTCCCCCAAGCACAACACAAAGGCTCTTCTCAGAGCCACCCACCGCCTCACAGAGAGAGCAGTGACCTGGGGAACGGGGGCGAGATAGTTGATTTACATTTTGTTCTGTACAGATATGTTTTTTGCCAAGATCTATATTGTGGTGTTTGGTGTTTTACATCAGCATATACATGATAGACGGAATGTCCTTTTAGTCTTCGAATCATGGACATTTACGGCACATTCCAGGTGAGGGTAATACTGGAACAACTAATGTAGTTAGAACATAAAAACATAAAAACGTAAAAAAATAGGAGCAAATGTAGGCAATACGGCCCCTCGAGCCTGCTCCGCCATTTAATACGATCATGGACTCAGGTCTACTTCCTTGTCCCAGTATCCCTTATTCCCTTATCGTTTAAGAAACTGTCTGTTTCTGTCTTAAATTTATTCAATGTCCCAGCTTCCACAGCTCTCTGAGGCAGCGAATTCCACAGATCCACAACCCTCAGAGAAGAAATTTCTCCTCATCTCAGTTTTAAATGGGCGGCCCTATATTCAAAGATTAAGCCCTCTAGTTCTAGTCTCTCCTAGCAGTGAAAACGTCCTCTCTGCATCCACCTTGTCAAGGCCCCTCATAATCTTATATGTTTCGATAACATCACCTCTCATTCTTCTGAATTCCAATGAGTAGAGGCCCAAACCTACTCAACCTTTCCTCCATAAGTCAACCCCCTCATTAAGGAATCAACCTTGTGAACCTTCTCTTAACTGCCTCCAAAGCAAGTATATCCTTTTGTAAATATGGAAATCAAAACTGCACGCAGTATTCCAGGTGTGGCCTCGCCAGTACCCTGTACAACTGTAGCAAGACTTCCCTGCTTTTATACTCCATCCCCTTTGCAATAAAGGCCAGATTCCATTGGCCTTCCTGATCACTTGCTGTACCTGCATACTAACCTTTTGTGTTTCATGCACAAGTACCCCCAGTTCCGCTGTACTGCAGCACTTTGCAGTCTTTCACCATTGAAATAATAACTTGCTCTTTAATTTTTTCTGCCAAAGTGCATGATCTCACACTTTCCAATATTATGCTGCATCTGCCAAATTCTTGCTTACTCACTTAGCCTATCTATGTCCTTTTGCAGAATGTTTGTGTCCTCCTCACATATTGCTTTTCCTCCCATCTTTGTATCGTCAGCAAACTTGGCCTTGTTACACTCGGTCCCTTCTTCCAAGTCATTAATATAGATCATAAATAGTTGGGGTCCCAGCACTGATCCCTGTGGCATCCCATTGGTTACTGATTGCCAAACCGAGAATGAATCATTTATCCCGACTCTCTGGTTTCTGTTTGTTAGCCAATCCTCTATCCATATTACTCCCAACCCCGTGAACTTTTATCTTGTGCAGTAAGTCACCTTTTATGTGGCACCTTGTCATATGCCTTCTGGAAGTCCAAATACACCACATCCACTGCTTCCCCTTTATCCAACCTGTTCGTTAACTTCCTCAAATAATTCCAGCAAATTTGTCAAACATGACTCCCCTTCATAAATCCATGTTGTTATATCCATGTTACAGCAGTGACAGATAAGAAAGGTGTTGAATTAAACGATGGGAGGAAGGCAGCATCAGGGTAGAAGGACAGTGAGGGTCCCTTGCCCTCACAGAAGGACTCCCAAGTCCTGATCAGAAGTGACCCTCAGGCAATCTCGGTTACAAACCGGTCAATGTCTCGAACATGTAGAAATCTAGATCGACAAACACAGCTGTTCAGATTATTGAATGTATATATAGGAAAAAATGTGAATGAACCTTTCTCATAAGTCCGGACGTCATTAACCATTTTTGCCTGAGAGCAGAATAGAAACATAAAGAACGGAGTATAAATCGGGAGGGGATGTAATTGATGACCAAATTTAAGAATTTGAGATTGTGGCGAGCAATAAATCTGATTGGATGTTTAAAGAGACCAATCAGAGAGATACAGAACAATGGAAATTGACAACGCAGCCAATGAACCAATCACAGTCATTGCCTTCACCCATCCCTCATTTGCATAGGGTTGTGGGCGGAGTGTGGGGCTGCCTATAAAATGCGAGCCCGGAGCAAAATTTCCTTCATATCTGCACCTGACTGAACAAGACGATGCCTGAGGAAAAGAAACCGGGGTGGCTTGACCCATCCACCTCCACGGAGGTGTGTGGGGGACCTGACCCATCCACCTCCATGGCACGAACCTGGTATTGCAGTACTTCCAGGAACGGTGCAGTGGCTCTAGGCCTTTTGGCTAAGAGCATTGGCGCAGAGTGATTCTTGAATGGGCCCAAGGTGACCTCTGGCGTTTGTGATTTGACAAAGAATTGGAACGATTGGCTACGAATTTCCAAAAAAAAAACCAGCTTCGAAAAAGGGTGCAAAGAAAGTGATCAAGAAAACACCACCAAAGGGCGGCAAGAAGCGCCGAAAGTCGAGGAAGGAGAGTTATTCCATCTATATCTACAAAGTGATGAAGCAGGTTCACCCCGACACCGGCATCTCCTCCAAGGCCATGGGCATCATGAACTCGTTTGTGAACGATATTTTCGAGCGCATCGCGGGTGAGGCTTCCCGCCTGGCCCATTACAACAAGCGCCGCACCATCAGCCCCCCGGGAGATCCAGACCGCCGTGCGCCTGCTGCTGCCCGGGGAGCTGGCCAAGCACGCCGTGTCGGAAGGGACAAAGGCGGTGACCAAATACACCAGCTCCAAGTAAAACTCCACGCTGTCCTGACAACAAACCCCAAATACAACGGCTCTTTTAAGAGCCACCCACAACATCATTGAAAGAGCTGCACAAACACATCACCCTTTAGACTGAATTTGCTGTAATTATTTCCCGAACAAGTGTGTGTGAGAACCTTTGTAGTTCCAGCTGTAGATTTAGTTTTGAATTCTCATAAGCAGCTTCACTGACCGGCTCGACCTTGGCGTCGCTGGAATTTCCTGCAGTGAGTAAACTACAAACACGGTCCCTGGTCTCTTTCCCTTTGTTCTCAGACTCGTTCATTCACAGCGCCTGCCGACGATTATTTTTTTGGGGGGCAGGGAAACTCCGATTTCAGTCGCATTCTCACTCAAGCCCTTTTCACTTTTTGTTTTTATTCCGTTGCGGCTCAGTCCGTTTATTAACCCGAGACTCCCCGCAGTGAAACAACCCAGAATGGGAGTTCTTAGAGACTAGAACAGGAACAGTTTGAACACCCTGTCCCTCTTCTCTTTTTACAGAAGGACTCTCAGTTCTGGTCTCACTCGCACAGCAGCTCCTGTGAAAACAAGTTCACTTTTACAAAGATTGAGTTGGAATGTGTCCCGTTACAGAATCGGGCGGGATTCAGTCAGTTACAAACAGTTTGAAACTGAACCCGAATTTAATCCTAATTGTGACAGGCTAAAATTTGCAAGGGAAACATGGAATAAGACAAAAGGAAACTCAAAGTGTTTTGAAGTATTTGGCTAATGGTGAAGTTACGAACATAATCCTCAATTTTAACAATTATTGGCGGGATTTTTGAATTTAAAAAATCATTAGGTTCCGACTTTGAGAACCAGTAATTTCCACCCTACTTTCATTGGTGGACTAAACAGGCTGTGATTGGTCATCGGAAACGACCAATGAAATTCACCACAGAGTCACCAATCACAAGTTCGCTCCCTCCAGAATTTATAAGAAGGGCAGATGTGGGAGGAGTTTCTCATTCTTTCTCTGAACTTGTAGATTGTGGAAATGTCTGGAAGAGGAAAAACCGGCGGTAAAGCTCGGGCCAAGGCCAAATCTCGCTCCTCCCGGGCCGGCCTGCAGTTCCCTGTGGGCCGTGTTCACAGGCTCCTGTGAAAGGGGAACTATGCTGAGCGTGTGGGTGCCGGAGCCCCGGTCTACATGGCTGCTGTGCTCGAGTATCTGACCGCTGAAATCCTGGAGCTGGCCGGCAATGCGGCCCGCGACAACAAGAAGACCCGCATCATCCCCAGACACCTGCAGCTGGCCATCCGCAACGACGAGGAGCTCAACAAGCTGCTGGGAAAGGTGATCATCGCTCAGGGTAGGGTGCTGCCGAATATCCAGGCTGTGCTGCTGCCCAAGAAAACCACCACTTCGTCCAAGATCAAGTAAAGCGGACAAGAGTTAAACTAAGAACCCAAAGGCTCTTTTTAGAGCCACTAACAGTATCTGTGAAAGGGCTGCTTACTGTATTAATGGAGACCTTGAGTTCAGGTACCGATAAATTGGCCTATTTCAGACCTGTATGCGGGAGTTTTCAGTTCCTGGTATCTGCATTACGGTTTTCTGCTCACACAAACTGTTCTAGTTAGCAGCTAATAATTAAACTACAGTTGTCAAGAGACTCAAAAATTGTATAAATACCGCAACCGGTACCCTAAATATTATTTAGTCTA
This sequence comes from Pristiophorus japonicus, assembly GCF_044704955.1. NCBI lineage: Eukaryota > Metazoa > Chordata > Chondrichthyes > Pristiophoridae > Pristiophorus > Pristiophorus japonicus. Next base: position 207,975,991 of record NC_091985.1, read on the forward strand.
TCAATGAAAGCTGTATGAAGAAAGTCGGCGGTTATTAAACGGGTCTAATTTAATTCTGGTCTGGTTTGAGACTTTGAAGACTGGTTCTGTTCCCGGGAGCTCCGGCCGTTCCCGGGCTGTGTATTTCTCTCCTTAGCCGGCCAGTTTAGACCTACACTGAGCAGCCAAGCGCAAGACGGTCACTGCCATGGATGTGGTGTACACTCTGAAACGGCAGGGCCGCACTTTCTATGGATTCAACGCGACCCTCTTCCCCCAAGCACAAAGCAAAGGCTCTTCGAAGTGCCACCCACCGCCTCACAGAGAGTGGGGATGGGGGGAGGAGGGAGGTATAGTTGATTTACATTTTGTTCTGTTTCGATAGATATTTTTCGCCAAGGTCTCTATGTTTTAAATCACCATATGCACGATGGACGGAATATCCTTTGTTTCAGAATTATAGACATTTATCATCGAAGCTTACAGCACGGAAGGATGCCACTTCGGCCCATCGTGTCCATGCCGGTCAACAAAAGGCTTCCAACCGAATCCCACTTTCCAGTTCGAGGTCCGCAACCCTGCAGGTTATGACACTTCAAGTGCACATCCAAGTAGTTGTAAATATGGTGAGGGTTTCTGCCTTTACCACCCTTTCAGGCAGTGAGTACCAGACCCCCACCACATAAGAACATAAAAACTAGGAACAGGAGTAGGCCATCGAGCCCCTCGAGCCTGCTCCACCATTCAACAAGATCATGGCTGATCTGGTCATGGACTCAGTTCCACTTATCCGCCCGCTCCCCGTAAGCCTTAATTCCCTTATTGGTTAAAATCTATCTATCTGTGATTTGAATATATTCAATGAGCTAGCCTCAACTACTTCCTTGGGCAGAGAATTCCACAGATTCACAACTCTCTGGGAGAAGAAGTTCCTTCTCAACTCGGTTTTAAATTGGCTCCCCCGTATTTTGAGGCTGTGCGCCCTAGTTCTAGTCTCCCCGACCAGTGGAAACAACCTCTCTGCCTCTATCGTGTCTATCCCTTTCATTATTTTAAATGTTTCTATAAGATCACCCTCATCCTTCTGAACTCCAAAGAGTAAAGACCCAGTCTACTCAATCTATCATCATAAGGTAAACCCCTCATCTCCGGAATCAGCCTAGTGAATCGTCTCTGTACCCCCTCCAAAGCTAGTACATCCTTCCTTAAGAAAGATGACCAAAACTGCACGCAGTGCTCCAGGTGCGGCCTCACCAATACCCTGTACAGTTGCAGCAGGACCTCCCTGCTTTTGTATTCCATCCCTCTCGAAATGAAGGCCAACATTCCATTCACCTTCCTGATTACCTGCTGCACCTGCAAACTAACTTTTTGGGATTATCTGTACCTGACTGAACAAGACGATGCCTGAGGAAAAGAAACCGGGGTGGCTTGACCCATCCACCTCCACGGAGGTGTGTGGGGGACCTGACCCATCCACCTCCATGGCACGAACCTGGTATTGCAGTACTTCCAGGAACGGTGCAGTGGCTCTAGGCCTTTTGGCTAAGAGCATTGGCGCAGAGTGATCCTTGAATGGGCCCAAGGTGACCTCTGGCGTTTGTGATTTGACAAAGAATTGGAACTTTGCAGGTAAACTCCAAAAAGAGTTTCATGCAAAGGACCGGTACGCTCGCGGCCTTCCGCGAGAGGTGGGCACCGGAGGGACTGGAGTGCATCATCACGCCCGGCAACCAAATTTTAATTTGATTTTACGTTTTAAAGTTTAATTTGTTTTCATTGCCGGTGCTTTTAGTGTCCCCCTTCCCTTTTATAGGGGGCACTGGGGAAAATTGTGATTTTAGTGCCCAAAAATAAAACAAAAAAAGAAAAACACAAAAAAAACAAAAAAAGGGGGAAAAAAGGGCCTTGTAAATGTCTGGAGTGTCACCCAGGTCGGGTGTCACCGTTTAATGTCTTATGTTTTGCAGGTGAACTCCAAAAAGAGTTTCATGCAAAGGACCGGTACGCTCGCGGCCTTCCGCGAGAGGTGGGCACCGGAGGGACTGGAGTGCATCATCACGCCCGGCAACCAAATTTTAATTTGATTTTACGTTTTAAAGTTTAATTTGTTTTCATTGCCGGTGCTTTTAGTGTCCCCCTTCCCTTTTATAGGGGGCACTGGGGAAAATTGTGAATTTAGTGCCCAAAAAAAAACAAAAAAAGAAAAAAAATAAAAAAAAAGGGGAAAAAAAAGGGCCTTGTAAATGTCTGGAGTGTCACCCAGGTCGGGTGGCACGGTTTAATGTTTTATGTTTTCGCAGGTGAACTCCAAAAAGAGTTTCATGCAAAGGACCGGTACGCTCGCGGCCTTCCGCAAGAGGTGGGCACCGGAGGGACTGGAGTGCATCATCACGCCCGGCAACCAAATTTTAATTTGATTTTACGTTTTAAAGTTTAATTTGTTTTAATTGCCGGTGCTTTTAGTGTCCCCCTCCCCTTTTATAGGGGGCACTGGAAAAAATTTGATTTTAGCGCCCAAAAAAAAACCAAAAAAAAGAAAAACACAAAAAAAAACCCACAAGAAAGGAAAAGAAAAAAGGGCCTTGTAAATGTCTGCTGTGTCATCCAGGGCGGGTGGCACGGTTTAATGTTTTTTGTTTTACAGGTAGACTCTAAAAGAGTTTCATGCAAAGGACCCCCAGGTCCCTCTGCACTGCAGCATGTTGTAATTTCTCCCCATTCAAATAATATGCCCTTTTACTGTTTTTTTTTCCAAGGTGGATGACCTCACATTTTCCGACATTGTATTCCATCTGCCAAACCTTAGCCCATTCGCTTAACCCATCTAAATCTCTTTGCAGCCTCTCTGTGTCCTCTACACAACCTGCTTTCCTACTAACTTTTGTGTCATCTGCAAATTTTGTTACACTACACTCTGTCTCCTCTTCCAGGTCATCTATGTATATTGTAAACAGTTGTGGTCCCAGCACCGATCCCTGTGGCACACCACTAACCACCGATTTCCAACCCGAAAAGGACCCATTTATCCCGACTCTCTGCTTTCTGTTAGCCAGCCAATTCTCGATCCATGCTAATACATTTCCTCTGATTCCGCGTACCTTTATCTTCTGCAGTAACCTTTTGTGTGGCACCTTATCGAATGCCTTTTGGAAATCTAAATACACCACATCCATCGGTACACCTCTATCCACCATGCTCGTTATATCCTCAAAGAATTCCAGTCAATTAGTTAAACATGATTTCCCCTTCATGAATCCATGTTACATCTGCTTGATTGCACTATTCCTATCTAGATGTCCCGCTATTTCATCCTTAATGATAGCTTCAAGCATTTCCCCCACTACAGATGTTAAACTAACTGGCCTATAGTTACCTGCCTTTTGTCTGCCCCCTTTTTTTAAACACAGGCGTTACATTAGCTGCTTTCCAATCCGTTGGTACTTCCCAGAGTCCAGAGAATTTTGGTAGATTATAACGAATGCATCTGCTATAACTTCCGCCATCTCTTTTAATACCCTGGGATGCATTTCATCTGGACATGGGGACTTGTCCACCTTGAGTCCCATTAGCCTGTCCAGCACTACACCCTAGTGACAGTGATTATCTCAAGGTCGTCCCTTCCCACATTCCCGTGACCAGCAATTTTTGGCATGGTTTTTGTGTCTTCCACTGTGAAGACCGAAGCAAAATAATTGTTTAAGGTCCCAGCCATTTCCACATTTCCCATTGTTAAATTCCCCTTCTCATCTTCTAAGGGACCAACATTTACTTTAGTCACTCTTTTCCGTTTTATATATCGGTAAAAGCTTTTACTATCTGTTTTTATGTTTTGCGCAAGTTTACTTTCGTAATCTATCTTTCATTTCTTTATTGCTTTATTAGTCATTCTTTGTTGCTTTTTAAAATTTTCCCAATCTTCTAGTTTCCTACTAACCTTGGCCACCTTATACGCATTGGTTTTTAATTTGATACTCTCTTTTATTTCCTTGGTTATCAACGGCTGGTTATCCCTTCTCTTACCACCCTTCTTTTTCACTGGAATATATTTTTGTTGAGCACTATGAAAAAGCTCCTTAAAAGTTCTCCACTGTTCCTCAATTGTGCCACCGTTTAGTCAGTGTTTCCAGTCTACTTTAGCCAACTCTGTCCCCTTTGTTTAAGCATAGTACGTTCGTTTGATTCACTACCTCCTCACCCTCAATCTGTATTACAGATTCAACCATACTGTGATCACTCATTCCGAGAGGATCTTTTACTTGGAGATCGTTTATTATTCCTGTCTTATTACACAGAACTAGATCTAAGATAGTTTGCTCCCTTGTAGGTTCTGTAACATACTGTTCTAATAAACAATCCCGTAAGCATTCTATGAATTCCTCCTCAAGGCTACCCCATGCGATTTGATTTGATTTGATTTGACCAATCGATATGTAGGTTAAAATCCCTCATGATTACTGCCATTCATTTTTCACATGCCTCCATTATTCCCTTGATTATTGCCCGCCCCACCATGAAGTTATTATTTGGGGGCCGATAAACTACGCCCACCAGTGACTTTTTCAACTTACTATCTCTATTCTTCACCCACAATGATTCAACATTTTGTTCATTAGAACCAATATCGTCTCTCACAACTGCCCTGATATCATCCTTTATTAACAGAGCTACCCCACCTCCTTTCCCTTCTTGTCTATCTTTCCGAATTGTCAGATACCCCTGTATGTTTAATTCCCAGTCTTGGCCACCCTGCAACCACGTTTCTGTAATGGCCACTAAATCATACCCATTTGTAATGATTTGTGCCGTCAACTCATTTACTTTATTTCGAATGCTGTGTGCGTTTAGATGGACTGTTTTAATACTAGTTTTTAAACCATGATTTTTAGTTTTGACCCCTCCTGCAGCCCCTTTATATTCATACAGATTGTCCCTTCCTATCACTTTGTGGTTTACACTTACCCCAGTGCTACTCTGCTCTGTTGCCTCCTGCCTTTTGCATTCTTTCTTGGGGTCCTGTTCATCTGCGCTCTCACCCACTCTAATTAGCTCAGAGTCCTCTCCTGGGTTCCAAATACTCCTCGCATTGAGGCACTGAGCTTTCAGGCTTGCCTTTTTATTACACTTTGACCCTTTAGAATTTTGCTGTACAGTGGCCCTTTTTGTTTTTTGCCTTGGGTTTCTCTGCCCTCCACTTTTACTCATCTCCTTTCTGTCTTTTGCTTCTGTCTCCATTTTGTTTCCCTCTGTCTCCCTGCATTGGTTCCCATCCCCCTGCCATATTAGTTTAACTCCTCCCCAACAGCACTAGCAAACACTCCCCCTAGGACATTGGTTCCGGTCCTGCCCAGATGCAGACCGTCCGGTTTGTACTGGTCCCACCTCCCCAGAACCGGTTCCAATGCCCCAGGAATTTGAATCCCTCCCTACTGCACCACTGCTCAAGCCACGTATTCATCTGAACTATCCTATGATTCCTACTCTGACTAGCACGTGGCACTGGTAGCAATCCCAAGATTACTACTTTTGAGGTCCTATGTTTTAATTCAGCTCCTAGCTCCTTAAATTCGTTTCGTAGGATCTCATTCCTTTTTTTACCTATATCGTTAGTACCAATGTGCACCACGACAACTGGCTGTTCATCCTCCCTTTTCAGAGTGTCCTGCACCTGCTCCGAGACATCCTTAACCCTTGCACCAGGGAGGCAACATGCCATCCTGGAGTCTCGGTTGCGGCCGCAGAAACGCCTGTCTATTCCCCTTACAATTGAATCCCCTATCACTATCACTCTCCCACTCTTTTTCTTGCCCTCCTGTGCAGCAGAGCCAGCCACGGTGCCATGAACTTGGCTGCTGCTGCCCTCCCCTGATGAGTCATCCCCCTCAACAGTACTCAAAGCGGTGTATCTGTTTTGCAGGGGGATGACCACAGGGGACCCCTGCACTACCTTCCTTGCACTGCTCTTCCTGCTGGTCTTCCATTCCCTATCTGGCTGTGGACCCTTCACCTGCGGTAAGACCAACTCGCCACACGTGCTACTCACGTCATTCTCAGCATCGTGGATGCTCCAGAGTAAATCCACCCTCAGCTCCAATTCTGCAACGCCGACCGTCAGGAGCTGGAGGCGGATACACTTCCCGCACACGTAGTCGTCAGGGACACCAGAAGTGTCCCTGAGTTCCCACATGGTACAGGAGAAGGATATCACGTGACCGAGCTCTCCTGCCATGACTAAACCCTTAGATACACTTAAATTGGCAACAACAATGCTAAAGTTTACTCACTGTTATAGAAGAGAAAAAAGAAAAACCAGTCACCAATCACCAGCCAATCATTTATCCCCTTGGCTGTGATGTCACCTTTGTTTTTTTCCACTTCTTTTTTGCCGCCTTCCTGTAGCTGCACCGGCTGCCTCCTCCTCGATGCTGCCCAAACTCCTGAACTCGCGGCCTTTTTATAGACCTCCGACCCCGGACTGTCACCTCCTCCTCGACACTGCCCGAACTCCTGAACTCGCGGCCTTTTTATAGGCCTCCGACTCCGGACTGTCGCCTCCTCCTCGGCGCTGCCCGAACTCCTGAACTCGCGGCCTTTTTATAGGCCTCCAACTCCGGACTGTCACCTCCTCCTCGACGCTGCCCGAACTCCTGAACTTGTGGCCTTTTTATAGGCCTCCGACCCTGGACTGTCACCTCCTCCTCGACACTGCCCGAACTCCTGAACTCGCGGCCTTTTTATAGGCCTCCGAACCCGGACTGTCACCTCCTCCTCGACACTGCCCAAACTCCTGAATTCGCGGCCTTTTTATAGGCCTCCGACCCCAGACTGTTGCCTCCTCCTCTATCTAACCCGTGCTGTACCTGCTCTGGGAGTGTTTGATGGGACAGTGTAGAGGGAGCTTTACTCTGTATCTAACCCGTGCTGTACCTGATTAAAGAGTGCTTCAGGCAGACACTAGTTGCTCAGAATACCCCATTCCCCGGCACTGACATCCATCACATCGATGAGAACATCATTTAACCCAAAGGTAGAAACCCATCAGTTCCTCCCCTGGACACAGATCCGGAGGGACAGCGAATGTCCCGAACATTGTTGTACAGTGTGCTCGATAGTTCCTCCCTGGGTCTGAGCCTTTTGATGATGATTTGAATTTGATGCCCTCGAGTTACTGACTCACGACTGGTGGAAATAGTTTTTCCTCATTTACCTGATCACATTCTGACCACCTCCCTCAGATCTCCAATTCCCCTTTGTTCTAATGAAAAGAGCCCCAGTTTGTCCAATCTCCCCTGATAACTAAAGGCCCTTGTCCCTGGTATCGTCTCAGTTAATCTCTCTGCACCCTCTCCATGGCCTCGACATCCTTCCTGGTGTAAGATCCCCAAAACCTGACACAATCTTCTAACTGCAGCCTAACCTATGATTTGTACAGGTTTACATGACCTTTGCCCTTTTGTACTCCACAGCCCTATTTATAAAACCTAGGATCCCATGTGCTTTATAACCACTTTATCAACTTGTCCTCCTACTCTTAAAGATTTATGTATCTGAACCCCTTGTAGGTTTTAGAGATATTAACATAACATGGCTAAAACACATTGACATAAACTGGCTGATATAATGTGCATCAAGGGAAAGAGAAGTTTAGTCTGAGTTAGAATCTCAAACAATCGAATCACTGCAGACAGGTCGCCATGGCAACACTGATAAGACATTCCATTCACTGAACCCACTGTTGGAATCTGTAATCAGATCAGGGGAAAGAACAGGGTTTGTCTGTTAGTAACCACAATGTAAGCTCAAACCAGAGTAACACAATAGATTAGATTATAATGTGTGATGTTTAAATCTATAAGAAATAACAACTAACAGCAGGCAGGGGAGTTTAGCGATAATGAGAAAATTACTGAAGAAAAATAACTGCTGTGAACCAGGGAAAGTGTCCTTGTAAATCACTGATTAGAGAATTTCCAGGTGTCTTTTCCTCGCTTCCTGCCAAAACCCAGCAGAGAATACAAAGAAGAGTCTGGTGCCAGAGGTGGATCACTGCAGGGTATAAAAGTGAGGGGAGATGATGTAAGGGGGCAGTCAGGACTGGAGACACCGGAGATCAAGCTCAGGGCACCCGAGGTTCCATCCAGTGGGCTGACCTGGTATCAGTTACTGTGGACACGCGGGACTTGCATGTTTACTCTGATTGATGGGTCACTATCAGGTACGGTGGAGGACAGAGAATCTGCTCATCTTACATTTCTTAATAAGGTATTAAAGTTGCTGACACTCGACTCTCGAACCTGCTCATTAATTAAACATAGTATTAGCTCGAATCAAACCAAACATCACGTCAAGATCTGACAGAGTCACGCTATTGTGTTCCTAACACAGATGAGACTGCACACGGGAGGTTAAAGTAACAGTGACCTCAGTCTTTATTAAGACACTCCAGAGTGAGGAACAGGCCTTCGGGGCCGGCTTAGATACAGTGCTCGCAAGGGATGCTGGGATCGCTTGGGACTTCAGGGGATGCGCTCCTGGTGGCTGAACATGGGAGTGCATGCTTTACAGATACGCAACATCACTCCCCACCAAAGTCAAAGTGAAAACTATTTACAAGGTGAGGCAGTCGGGAGCCTTTCTTTCCTTGGTGGACCGCCTCGGTACAAATGTCTGTTCTGGTGTGTTGGCTGTGCTCTTGCTGGGCTGGCGTGTTGTTGGCCCTGCAGGGCTGCTGGGTGAGCCTGGCCTTGCTGGGCTGTTGGGAGTGATGAGTTCAATTTCCTGATCCGGGGTGGTGTCGTTGATCCTTTGGGTGTGTGTTGTGGGCTCGAAAAAGGTGGTGTCTGCTGTGGGTTGTTCAGGGCAGTCTGTGAACCGCAGCCTTATTTGGTCCAGGTGTTTCTGGCAACTTTGTCCATTGTCTAGTTTGACTACAAACACCCTACTCCCTCTTTAGCTATCACTGTGCCCGCGATCCACTTGGGACCATGTCCATAGTTTAGCCCATACACAGGGTCATTCAGATCAATTTCCCATGACACAATGGCGCGACCATCGTTTACATGTTGCTGCCACCTGCTCTCTACCTGATCATGCAGGTTGGGGTGAACCAGCGAGAGTCTGGTTTTAAGTGTCCTTTTCATGAGTAGCTCAGCCGGGGGCACCCCCGTGAGTGAGTGGGGTCTCGTGCGGTAGCTGAGCAGTACTTGGGACAGGCAGGTTTGGAGTGAGCCTTCTGTGACTAGTTTAAGTCTCTGTTTGATTGTTTATACTGCCCGCTCTGCCTGCCTATTGGAGGCTGGTTTAAACGGGGCCGAGGTGACATGTTTGATCCCATTGCAGGTCATGAATTCTTTAAATTCGGCACTGGTGAAACATGGCCCATTGTCACTGACCAGTATGAGTATGTCAGGCAGGCCGTGGGTGGCAAACATGGCCCTCAGGCTTTCAATGGTGGTGGTGGCGGTGCTTCCTGACATTATTTTACATTCAATCCATTTTAAAAAAGCATCCACCACCACCAGGAACATTTTACCGAGAAACGGGCCTGCATAGTCGATATGGATCCTCGACCATGGCCTGGAGGGTCAGGACCACAAACTTAGTGGTGCCTCTCTGGGCGTGTTGCTCAACTGAGCACATACACTGCATTGCCGTACACAGGACTCTAAGTCAGAGTTGATACCGGGCCACCACACGTGGGATCTGGCTATCGCTTTCATCATTACTATACCCGGGTGTGTGCTGTGGAGATCCGAGATGAACGTCTCTCTGCCCTTTTTGGGTAGCACTATGCGGTTACCCCACAACAGGCAGTCTGCCTGAATGGACAGCTCGTCCTTTCACTGCGGGAATGGCTTGATTAGCTCTTGTATTTCAACAGGGATGCTGGCCCAGCTCCCATGCAGTACACAGTTTTTTTTACTAGGGACAGCAGAGGATCTTGGCTGGTCCAAGTCCTAATCTGGCGGGCCATGCCAGGTGATTTATCATTTTCAAACACTTCTATGACCATCAACAAGTCTGCGGGCTGCGCCACGATCAACAAGTTTGCAGGCTGTGCCATTTCCACCCCCGTGGTGGGCAATGGTAGCCGACTGGGAGCATCCGCACAGTTCTCGGTGCCTGGCCTATGGCGGATGGTATAGTTATACACTAATAGTGCGAGTGCCCACCTTTGTATGCGGGCTGAGGCATTAGTATTTATCCCCTTGTTTTCAGCGAACAGGGATATGAGGGGCTTGTGATCGGTTTCCAGCTCAAATTTGAGGCCAAACAGGTACTGATGTATTTTCTTTACCCTGAACACACATGCTAATGCCGCTTTCTCAATCATGCTATTGGCCCTCTCGGCCTTAGACAAGCTCCTGGAGGCATAGGCGACAGATTGCAACTTCCCCATTACGTTAGCTTCTTGTAAAACACAACCGACTCCGTACGACGATGGATCACATGCTAGCACAAGTCTTTTACACGAGTTATACAATACAAGCAGCTTGTTGGAGCATAAAATGTTTCTGGCTTTCTCAAAAGCAATTACTTGATTTTTTTCCCCATACCCAGTTCTCACTTTTACGCAATAACACATGTAGGGGCTGTAAGAGGGTGCTTAACCCCGGTAGGAAGTTACCAAAATAGTTGAGGAGCCCCAGGAACGACCGCAGCTCCGTGACATTCTTTGACCTGGGTGCATTCCTGATAGCCTCTATCTTGATGTCTGTGGGCCGAATGCCATCCGCCGTCCGCAATTACCTTTCGCCCCAAAAACTCCACTTCTGTTGCCAGGAAGATGCATTTTGACCTCTTCAGCCGCAGTCTTGCGCGATCCAGTCGCTGGAGGACCTCCTCCAGGTTTTGTAGATGCTCGACAGTGTCCCGACCGGTGACCAATATGTCATCGTGAAAAACCACCATGCATGATACCGACTTGAGTAGGCTCTCCATATTTCTCTGGAAGATCGTTGCAGCCGACCGAATTCCAAAGGGGCATCTGTTGTAGATGAACAATCCCTTGTACGTGTTGATGCAGGTGAGGGCCTTCGAAGACTCCTCCAGCTCCTGCATCATGTAGGCCGAAGTCAGGACGAGCTTGGTGAATGTCTTGCCTCCTGCCAGCATCGCAAATAGGTCGTCTGCCTTAGGTAGCAGGTATTGGTCCTGTAGCGAGAAACGATTAATAGTTACTTTATTATCGCCGCAAATCCTGACCGTGCCATCACTTTTAAGTACTGGAACATTCGAGCTGGCTCACTCACTGAATTCCACTGGGGAGATGATGCCCTCGCATGCAGCCTGTCCAGCTTGATTTCCACTCTCTCTCTCTCATCATGTGAGGTACCGCTCGTGCCTTGTGGTGAATGGGTCATGCCTCTGGGACCAAGTGAATCTGCACCTTCGCCCTGGAAAAGTTTCCAATGCCTGACTCAAAAAGGGAAGGAAATTTGTTAAAAACCTGGGTACATGAGGTCTCAACGACATGTGATAGTGCTCTGATGTCATCCCAGTTCCAGCGGATTTTGCCCAGCCAGCTCCTTCCAAACAGTGTGGGGCCATCGCCCGGGACAATCCAGAGTGGCAGTTCGTGCAACATGCACTCGTAGGTGACGTTGACCATGGCACTGCCCAGGATAGTGATAAGCTCTTTGGTGTACGTTCTCAGTTTCGTGTGGATGGGGCTCAGGGCTGGTCTGAGTGCCTTGTTGCACCACAGTCTCTCAAACATCATTTTACTCATGATGGATTGGCTAGCGCCAGTGTCATAGAAACATAGCTAGCACCAGCGTCATAGAAACATAGCCAGTTCCATGGCTACGGGTAAGCCATTCAATTTTACATTTAGCATTATAGGTGGACATTTCGTTGAAAGTGTGTGCACCCTATGTACTTCAGCATCTGCCTCCTCTGTCTGAGGCTTGAAATTGCTTTGATCCACCATGGACCGATCTTCCTCTGCCACGTGATGGTTAACCAATTTTGCAGAGCTTGCAGCATGAATAGGCTGAATGGAAGCCTCCACAATGCCCACAAGGTGTGAATTACCTTGCATTCATCCTTTATTGCAGACTCTGAGTTAGCTGGGTCACCTGAGGCCTGCTGGCAGTTGCAGACTCGTGGTTTCTGCCCTGTATATTTCTGCTCGTGAACATAGTTCCAATTAATTTATGAACATTGCTAGCACTTGCTGAGAGATTTGTTTGGTGTTATCACTCATGGACATAAATGCCTGTGCTATCGCAATGGCCTTACTGAGGGTCGGTGTCTCTACAGTCAAACGTTTATGTAGGATGGTCTCGTGGCCAATGCCCAGTACAAAAAAGTCTCTGAGCATTTGCTCCAGGTAGCCATCAAACTCACATTGTCCTGCAAGTCGCCTTAGCTTGGCAACGTAGCTCGCCACTTCCTGACCTTCAGATCGCTGGCACGTGTAGAACCGATACCTTGCCATCACCACACTCTACCTCGGGTTAAGATGCTCCTGAACCAGTTACACAGCTCCTCATACGACTTATCTGTGGGTTTCACCACAGCCAGAAGATTCTTCATGAGGCTGTAGGTCAGTGCCCCGCAGACCGTGAGGAGTACCATTCTCCTTTTTGCAGCGCTTCCTTCTCCGTCCAGCTCGTTGGCTACAAAGTACTGGTCTAGCCGTTCGACATAGGCTTCCCAGTCCTCACCCTCCGAAGACTTCTTCAGGATGCCCACAGTTAGCTGCATCTTTGCATTGGATTCATATATTCGTCGCCAGTTATTGTGTTCCTAACACAGATGAGACTGCATACAGGGAGGTTAAAGTAACAGTGACCTCAGTCTTTATTAAGACACTCCAGAGTGAGGAAAAGGCATTAGGGGCCGGCTTATATACAGTGCTCCCAAGGGATGCTGGGATCCCTTGGGACTTCAGGGGATGCACTCCCTGGTGGCAGAAAATGGAAGTGCATGCTTTACAGATACACAACATTTACAATCTATACTAATGATTTGGATGAAAGGACCAAGTGTAATGTAGCCAAGTTTTCTGATGATACAAAGATGTAGTGAGGCAGAGACACAAAATCTGTAAGGGATATAGACAGGCTAAGTGAGTGGGCAAACATTTGGCAGATGGAGTATAATGTGGGAAAGTGTGAGGTTGTCCACTTTCAGAAAAATAAAAAAGCAAATTATTATTTAAATGGAGAAAAATTGCAAAGTGCTGTAGTACAGAGGGATCTGGTGGTACTTGTGCATGAAACACAAAAAGTTAGTGTGCAGTTACAGCAAGTAACAAGGAAGGCAAATGGAATGTTGGCCTTTATTGCAAGGGGGATAGAGAATAAAAGCAGAGAAGTCCTGCTACAACTGTACAGGGTATTGGTGAGGCCATACCTGGAGTACTGCGTACAGTTTTGGTCTCCGTATTTAAGAAAGGATATACTTGCATTGGAGGTTGTTCAGAGAAGGTTCACTAGGTTGATTCCGGAGATGAAGGGTTGACTTATGAAGAGAGGTTGACTAGGTTGGGCCAATACTCTTTGGAGTTCAGAAGAATGAGAGCTGGTCTTTTTGAAACATATAAGATAATGAGGGGGCTTGGACAGGTAGATACAATGAGAATATTTCCACAGATAGGGGAAACTAGAACTAGGGGACATAGTCTCAGAATTAGGGGTCGCCCATTTAAAACTGAGATGAGGAGGAATTTATTCTCTCCGGTGGTTGTAAATCTGTGGAATTCTCTGCCCCAGAGAGCTGTGATGGCTGGGCCATTAAATATATTTAAAGCGTAGATAGACAGATATTTGAGCAATCAGGGAATAAAGGGTTATGAGGAGCGGGCAGGGACGTAGAGGTGAGTCCATGATCAGATCAGCCATATTCTTACTAAATGGCAGAGCAGGCTTGAGGGGCCAAATAGCCTACTCCTGCTGCTATTTCTTAAGTTTTTATGTTCTCATTACACAGTACCAGATCTAAGATAGCTTACTCCCTGGTTGGTTCCGCAAAGTACTGTTCAAGGAAACTCTCCCGGATACACTCTCTGAATTCTTCCTCAAGGCTAACTTGGCCAATTTGATTTGTTCAATCAAATGAAGATTAACATTGCCCATGATTATTCCTGCTCTTTTTTTACAAGCCTCCATTATTTCTTGATTTATACTCCATCCAACAGTTTAGTTACTGTTAGGGGGCCTATACACTACGCCCACCAGTGAGTGTTGTATTTATTCTGTATCTGTCAGTCTCTGGTTAGCGAGTGTGGCTTTTCCTTTATACCTGTCAGTTTATGCTATGGAAGGGAGGTTTTCACTGTACCTGTCAATTATTTGTAAGTGAGTGTGGTTTTCATTCTGTATCTTTCATTCTCTGGTATGTGAGTTTTGGATTTACACAGTCCCTGTCATTTTCTGATATGTGAGTGTGGGTTTTACCTGTGTCTGTCTGTTTCTGATATTTGTGTGTGGGTATTACTCTCTCAGTCTATGGTATGTGAGTGTGAATTTTACTCTGTATATAACAGTTTTTGGTATGTGAGTGTGTTTTATTCTGTACCTGTCAATCAATGGTATGTGAGAGTGGGTTTTATTTGTATCTGTCAGTCTATGATATGTGAGTGTGGATTTTATTCTGTATCTGTCATGTATGGTGGCCGGGAATTGATTCAGACCTGGAACACTGTGTTCGCAGGTGCACAACGTGTGCCCAGCTGGGCAATGCCCGCAGGGAGGCCCCACTCAGCCAGTGGCCCTGGCCCACCAGGCCATGGTCACGTATTCACGTAGACTACGCGGGCCCATTCATGGGAAAAATGTTCCTCATTGTTGTTGATGCGTACTCGAAATGGATCGCGTGCATCATCTTGAATTCGAGCATGACATGCACCATTGTGGAGAGTCTGCATACGGTCTTTGCGACCCACAGCTTGCCGGACATCCTGGTTAGCGACAACGGCCCGTGTTTCACTAACTATGAATTCTGGGAGCTCATGTTGGGTAATGGCATCAAACATGTCAGGACGGCACCGCTCAAGCCGGCTTCCAATGGCCAGGTGGAACGTGCGATCCAAATCATAAAACGGGGCATGCTCCGGATTCAAGGACCCTCCCTTCAATGCCACCTATCGTGCCTCCTGCTGGCCTATAGGTCCCGACTGCATTTGCTCATGGGAGTCCCGCCCACGTAACTACTCGTGAAACGTACACTTAAAACTCGGCTGTCCCTCATTCATCCTGTCCTGTCAGACATTGTTGAGGGCAAGCACCAGTCCCAAAATGAGTGCCATGACCGTAACTCAAAGGAGAGATGTATAGAAATCGATGACCCTGTATTTTTTCTTAATCACGCTTTGGGGCCCAAGTGGCTTGAGGGTACTGTAATTGGCAAAGAGGGGAATAGGGTCATAGTGGTCAGACTTAACAATGGACAGATATGCCGCAAGCATCTGGACCAAGTAAAAAAAAAGTTCAGCATGGACACTGAGGAACCTGAGGAAGATCATGAGATGTTGCCTACACTACTGCCAGTGAACGAACAAGAACATTCAGCAGCATGCACAGTCCCTGCGGCCAGCACAGGTGACACAGATGCATGCCAAGGCTCAACAACCAGAGCCCCAACTGCAGTGCTCCACGAGAGAGAGTCGACCACCTGAAAGACTTAATCTTTGACCCCATAAGACATTGGGAGGAGGTGGTGTCATGTATGTAACCTTCATGTAACTTTAACCTTCATAACAACACTGCATACTGTATACAGCTAAGAAATACACACCTTGACCACAGGGGGTGAACTTGTGGGAGACACTCCTCACCTGGTCATCCGGGTATATAAAGGGAGGTTCCACGCAGGGTCATCACTCCGTGGTCCTGTGAATAAAGGTTCAGGTCACAGAGTGACGTTGTCTGCAGAATGTGCCTCGTGTGAATTTATAATGGTGTGTAAGGACATTACAGTGAGTAAAACATCAACTGCGGCTCCTCCCCAGGATCTGCCTGTACCAGAACATGTCAGGCTTACTGGGACCCGTGACATCACACTTCAGTCCCACTCCCTCCCCGGGTTGTACCTATACCAGGACATGTCAGGCTTACTGGGACCCGTGACATCACACTTCAGTCCCACTCCCTCCCCGGGTTGTACCTATACCAGGACATGTCAGGGTTACTGGGGCTCATGACATCGCACTTCAGTCCCACTCCCTCCCCGGGTCCTGTCTGTACCAGAACATGTCAGGGTTACTTGGGCCCATGACATCGCACTTCAGTCCCACTCCCTCCCCGGTCCTGTCTGTACCAGAACTTGTCAGGTTTACTGGGACGCATCACATCGCACTTCAGTTCCACTCCCTCCCCGGGTCCTGCCTGTACCAGGACATGTCAGGGTTACTGGGACCCTTCACATCACACTTCAGTCCCACTCCCTCCCCGGGAAATCTGGAGACAGTAGCGGGAGTCTGGCAGATACTCTGAGATCACGTCTGGGAAAGAGACGGGGAGAGGAGGAGGTCAGTGAACATGGGTATTCTGGGGATGGGAGAAATACAGAAAGATACATCTTTTATTTTAAACTGTTCTCTCAATGAGTAAAGGAGCGAAAACAGGAGGTTGGATGTTGTGAGAAACTAACCTGTTCTTCTCAACTCATTCACAAAAACATGAAGAGCGTTTCTTTCTTCATTTCTTTCCTGCTTTCCTTCATTTATTTTCCTCTCCTTCTCTTCCTTCCTTCCTTTCTTCCCTCCTTCCCACCCGCCACACTATCCTATCCAACACTTCCAGGGCAGGTACAGCATGGGTTAGATACAGAGTAAAGCTCCCTCTACACTGTCCTGTCAAACACTCTCAGGCCAGGTACAGCACGGGTTAGATACAGAGTAAAGCTCCCTCTACACTGTCCTGTCAAACACTCTCAGGGCAGGTACAGCACGGATTAGATACAGAGTAAAGCTCCCTCTACACTGTCCTATCAAACACTCCCAGGGCAGGTACAGCACGGATTAGATACAGCACGGGTTAGATAGAGTAAAGCTGCCCCTACACTGTCCCATCAAACACTCCCAGGGCAGGTACAGCATGGCTCTCTCTCCATGCTCCACCCGTTCTGCCACTAAAACCCTCCAGGTTTTTGTCCTTTCCAAGCGGGACCAATCCAATGTTGTCCTGTCCCGATTCCCATCTTGCTCCCTGCATAAACTTAAACTCACCCAAACTCTGCTGCCCTCGCACAAAGTCCCTTTCACAAGTCACTCTTTGTCCGTTGAACTACATTGGCTCTCTGTCCAGCAATTTCTCGATTATAAAATTCTCATTCTCGTGTTCAAATCCCTCCATATGGTCACCCCTGCCCTATCTATGAAACCTCCTCCAACCCCATGATCCTCCCAGAACTAGGTCCCTTGCTTTTTGTGGTATATATCAGTGATTTAGACGTGAATGTTGGGGTATGATTAAAAAGATTGCATGTGTTATAACAATTGGTTGTGCAGTTATAAAGAAGAAGAAATCTGCAGACTGCAAGAAGATAGCAAGGGACTGATCTGGCGGGCAGAACAGTGGCAAATGGAATTCAATCCGGAGAAGTGTGAGGTAATGCATTTAGGGAAGGCTATCATCATCATCATAGGCGGTCCCTCGTATCGAGGATGACTTGCTACCACGCCAAAAAGGAATGAATTCACAGTTGTTTCAATGAAGGACCTAATATTCCACGTCCCGAACTACATACTGAAGGGTGGAAGATGCCTGTGCGTGGATTTTTTAACGTGTGGTGGCCGTTGCACACCAGCCACCACACGGGCTTGACATAGTTAGGTCTTAGTCCAGTGGCAAGAATTAACCAAGATGACTGGAGACCAGCTCTGCTGTATGGACCTAGTGCTCACACATATCGCTGTGTGGGCTGGCCCGTGCTACCCTGGGCCCTCGCCTCTTCTGGGCCAACAAGGCAAGGGAATACACATTAAATGGTAGGGCACTGAAAAGTGTAGAGGAAAAAGGGACTTTGGAGTGCATGTCCACAGATCCCTGAAGGTAGCAGGCCAGGTAGATAAGGTGGTTAAGAAGTTATATGGAATGCTTGCCTTTATTAGCCGAGGCACAGAATATAAGAGCAGGTGAGTTATGCTTGAACTGTATAAAACATTACTTAGGCCACAACAAGAGTACTGCATGCAGTTCTGGTCACCACATTACAGGAAAGATGTGATTGCACCAGAGTGGGTACAGAGGAGATTTATGAGGATGTAGCCTGGACTGGATAATTTTAGCTATAAGTAAAGATTGGAGAGACTGCGGTTGTTTTCTTTGGAACAGAGGAGGCTGATGAGAGATGTAATCGAGGAGTATAACATTATGAGGGGCCTAGCTAGAGTGGATAGGAAATACTTATTTCCTTTAGCAGAGGGGTCAACAACTAGGTGGCATAGAGAGTTGGAGGGGATTTGAGGGCAAATTAATTCACCCAGAGAGTGGTAGGGGTCTGGAACTCACTGCCTGAAATGGTGGTCGAGGCCGAAACTCTCACCATATGTAAAAAGTACTTGAATGTTGACTTGAAGTGCCATAACCTACAGGCCTACAGACCAAAAGCTGGAAAATGGGATTAGGCTGGATAGCTCTTGGTCATCTGGCATGGACACGATGGGCTAAATGGCCTCCTTCCATGCTGTAAATTTCCATGAATGTATGAACACTGCATTGCTGATTCTCTAGCCTCTTGTGCATTCTCCACTTTCTTCACCCCATCATTGGCTGCCGTGCCTTCAGTTGTCTGCACCCCAATCTCTGGAATTCCTTTCCTAAACCTCTCCACTTCACTCCTCCATTTAGACCATCCTTAGAAACTATCGCTCACCACACTTCCGGTAACCTGTACTCATCTCTCCTTCTTTGGCTCAGTATACTTTTTTGTCTGATTACACTCATGTGAAGCGAGTTGGGGCAATTTACTAAGTTAAAGGAGCTATATAAACGATCGTAGTAACAGTTGTTGTTGTTGTTGTTGTTGTAATGAGCAGTCTATCCTTGCCAGTCACTTCTCCACATCTAGTTAGATGGTTTGGTGCATTTATAAAGATCAGGTGGGTTTAGCTGTAGCGATCCATGTATTGATCAGATGCTCCTGGTCAGTCTCCCACATCTATCTAGATGGTTCGATCCATTTACACTGATCAGGGTTGGGCTGTACTGAATCCATTAGTGGTACTGAACCGCTGATCACCACAGTCCACTGGTGCTGCACAGGAAAGGAATCCAACCGTGATTCACAACGTATTCATCTGTAAATAGCTCAATGATAGTTCTGAACTAATGGGCCCTCAACTGCTCCCTACAGAGTTCACCGTGTCAGGCCGGACTCGGTCTGTGCTGGAGAGAAGTCAGGCTGTGGTGGCTCTGAAAGGGGTTGCGGTAATGGTAAAAACAAGAGCGAGGGATGTGAGGCATCGCTTTAATATCCCACAGTGCAGATTATCTGCCTTGCTGGGAGAGAATAAACAACTGATTGACCGCTGGAGCAATGAGAGCCCTGACCACAAACAGGAGCGTGATGAGAAGGATGCAGAGGTGGAGAATATTTCCCCTTTGGATGGTGCCAGCTCCAGCTCGTGGGGTTGTGCTGAATATTCGACTGTCCTGTAAAAAGAGCGCATGCCCTTCAGGTGCCAGGCCGAAAGAATGAGTTGACACTGAACCCCACCTGGGAGTTCAAAAACTGTCAGCTCCAGTTTTATTGGTCAATTACATGTCACGATAAAACGTGCCCAATTCATTCACGAGAACCTAGTCCAATGTTCAGTGAATCCATAAAATGCAGAGCAAACCATTGTGTGCTTTCTGGCAATCCAAACAATACAATAAAATGGGCATTGAGTCGGTGGCCGTCAAGTTGGGAGGATGTGTTGAGCAGACTAAAGAAAGGCTCTCAACCAGCAATCGTACAATATACAGTGGGCCAGGGGAGGGCGCCAAAGAGCCGTGCCAGCAAAAGGCAGGTACAGTGACCCAGCGGTGGGGAAAAAACAATCTTACATAAAAACATAAGAAATAGGAACAGGAGTAGGCCATACGGCCCCTCGAGCCTGCTCCACCATTTAATACGATCATGGACTCAGGTTCCACTTCATTGCCCGCTCCCCATAATCCTTTATTCCATTATCGTTTAAGAAACTGTCTATTTCTGTCTTAAATTTATTCAATGTCTTAGCCGCCACAGCTCTCTGAGGCAGCGAATTCCACAGATTTACAACCTCCTGAGAGAATAAATTTCTTCTCATATCAGTTTTAAATGGGTGGCCCCTCTAGTTCTAGTCTCCCCTATCAGTGGAAACATCCTCTCCATCCACCTTGTCAAGTCCCCTCATAATCTTATGCAACATACAGCAGGCCAGGGGAGGGCGCCAGAGAGCCGCGCCTGCCCGAGGCAGGTACAGTGATCCACCGCGGGGAAAGACCAATCTTACAATATACAGCGGGCCACGAGAGGGCGCCAGAGAGCCGCGCCTGCCCGAGGCAGGTACAATGTCCCGCCGTGAGGAAAGATCATTCTTACAATATATAGCAGGCCAGGGGAGGGAGCCAGAGGGCCGCGCCTGGCCGAGGCAGGTACAGTGACCCGCCGTGGGGAAAGACCAATCTTACAACATACAGCGGGCCAGGGAAGGGCGCCAGCGAGCCGCGCCTGCAGGTACAGTGATCCAACGGTGGGGAAAGACCAATCTTACAATATGAAGCAGGCCAGGAGAGAACGCCAGAGAGCCGCGCCGGCCCGAGGCAGGTACAGTGACCCAACGGTGGGGGAAGAGCCCGAGGGCGGTTGAGTCCTTTCAGGCAGATGGCGCCAGGGAGCGTCGCTTGCCACAAGTACAGTGACCCAGCGGCAGGGAAAGGCCCCGAGGGCGGATCAACCCTTATAAGGCCTGGGCGGTGCGGAGAGAGAACAATGAATGGAGGGAACATTGGGCGAGTTCCGTTGCTCCATTCGGATCCTGCTCAACCTGATTTACTCTGTGTGCTCTGTATAGGCGCTACTTTATTCCCGAATACGGAAAGACAAACATCTGTCCTGGGGGCTGGATTTCATCCCTTGGCTCATAGACATCCAGTGTTCACTGTGATTAGACTTCCGCCCTGCTGTGTGACCCCGCCATGATCCCGGCAGTTTTCTCCGGATTTCCCGAATCCAATATGTGGCTGAAGCAGACGGTCCAGTTACCGTCCGATATTGGGATCCCGCCTTGGGTGGGGGCGGGGAATCTGGCATATAATCACTGCACCAATGACATGAGCAATGCAGCATTTCGGTTGTGAAACTTTCTGGACCACAGTAGTGTCTGAGGAAGCCGGTTCCGCTCACATTGAAGCCTCACATTCACACACTCTTCAGCTTGTTCTTACTCTGTGAAATACAACACAGGACACCTGGCCTCATGATCCTGAGGACAAAAGTTCGATGGAGAACACAGCCCAGGACCAATGGGAGGAGGATGGTCTTGGCAGTGAGTGTCACACCCAGCTCCACCTGTTGCCCACTCTCTGGGTGGAGAAGAATTCCTGAGATCAGTCCTAAGTTTATCTTCACTCAGTGTTACCCCATGACCCACAATTTAACTTAAGGTGATGTTTCAAAGTCCTGCTTTTCCACCTGCACATGCAGCAGTATAGAGTGGAATTCGTGAGTTTAGTAAGTGGTTGAGTTTTAAGGGTTATTCTTTTTAAACCATTTGGAGGCTGGAGTAAATTGTTAGTGGCAATTGCCAGTAGCTTGTAAGTAAGTAGCAGTTTAATTTAAAGGGGAAAAGTTAAATAGTTGGGAATCTTTCAGGTTTAGGCAGAGAAAAACAAGGTAACTCTCCAGTAGGAGACAATTAGCAGCTAGTTAAAACCAGTTCTGTAAACGACTGACCAGTAGTGAGTCATCTGACCTAGATACAGTTTCAAAAGAGGCAGCTCATGCAGAGCACGGAGTGCAGCAGCATAGAGTGGCATTTGTGAGTTTGGTAAGTGGATGAGTTTGGGCAAGTGGGGGTGGCAGGTGCTGTTTTGTCTTGTTTTTCCTACCAGTGCTGACAGTAGAGCAGCTGATAAGGAGTGCGAGAGTAGGAGACAGAGCCCCAGAGACCAGCCCAACCCGCTGCAGACAAAGATAGAGGGGTGCAAAATCGAGAGGTGACGTCACAGACAAGCTGGTAAGTGGTTGGCTGTTCGACTGGTAAGTATAACTCTCTTTTAGACGGACTTTTAGATTGGTTTAATTGGCAGCAAACTACTAAGTAGCTGTTTGGTGTTTAAGTACATTTTAGTAAATCAATTAATTTAAGGGTTAAGTCATGGCAGGAGAACGCGGATCCGTGTCATGCTCCTCCTGTGCTATGTGGGAAGTTAGAGACACTTCCAGTGTCCCTGACTACTATGTGTGCGGGAAGTGTGTCCAGCTGCAGCTCCTGACAGATGACATGACGGCACTGGAGCTGTGGATGGATTGGCACTGGAGCTGTGGATGGACTCACTCTGGAGCATGCGCGATGCTGAGAATGTTGTGGTTAGCACATTTAGTGAGTTGGTCACACCACAGGTAAGGGTTAGGACAGATAGTGAATGGGTGACTAAGAGACGAGGCAAGAGCAGGAAGGTAGTGCAGGAGTCCCATGTGGTCATCTCCCTCCAAAACAGGTATACCGTTTTGGATACTGTTGGGGGAGATGACTTACCCGGGGAAGGCACCAGCAGCCAGGTTCATGGCACCATGGGTGGCTCTGCTGCACAGAAGGGCGGGAAAAAGAGTGGGAGAGCTATAGTGATAGTGGACTCTATTGTAAGGGGAATAGATAGGAGTTTCTGCGGCTGCAACCGAGACTCTAGGATGGTATGTTGCCTCGCTGGTGCAAGGGTCAAGGATGTCTCAGAGCAGCTGCAGAGCATTCTGGAGAGGGAGGGTGAACAGCCAGTTGTCGTGGTACATGTAGGTACCAACGAGAGAGGTAAGAAGCGGGAAGAGGTCCTAAAAGCTGAATTTAGGGAGCTAGGAGTTAAATTTAAAAGTAGGACCTCAACGGTAGTAATCTCTGGATTGCAACCAGTGCCACGTGCTAATCAGAGTAGAGGGAGCAGGATAGTTAGAACAAATACGTGGCTTGAGCAGTGGTGAAAGAGAGCGGGATTCAAATTCCTGGGACATTGGAACCAGTTCTGGGGGAAGTGGGACCTGTACAAAAGGGATGGTTTGCACTTGGGCAGGACTGGAACTGATGTCCTGGGGGTAACATTTGCTAATGCAGTTTGGGAGTGTTTAAACTAATATGGCAGGGGGATGGGAACCTATGCAGCGAGATAGGGCGAAGTAATATGGAGTCAGAAAGAGATGGTAGAAAGGTAAAAAGCAATAGTGGAAGGCCGAGTAAACAAAGGCAAAAAACAAAAAGGGCCACACTACATCATAATTCTAAAAGGACAAAGGGCGTTAAAAAAACAAGCCTGAAAGCTTTGTGTCTTAATGCAAGGAGTATCTGTAATAAGGTGGATGAATTAACTGTGCAAATAGATGTTAACAGATGTGATGTGATTGGGATTACAGAGACGTGGCTCCAGGATGATCAAGGCTGGGAACTCAACATCCAAGGGTATTCAACATTCAGGAAGGATAGAATAACAGGAAAAGGAGGTGGGGTAGTATTGCTGGTTAAAGATGAGATTAATGCAATAGTTAGGAAGGACATTAGCTTGGATGATGTGGAATCTATATGGGTAGAGCTGCAGAACACAAAAGGGCAAAAAACGTTAGTGGGAGTTGTGTACAGACCTCTGAACAGTAGTAGTGATGTTGGGGAGGGCATCAAACAGGAAATTAGGGGTGCATGCAATAAAGGTGCAGCAGTTATCATGGGTGACTTTAATATGCATATAGATTGGGCTAACAAAACTGGAAGCAATAGGGTGGAAGAGGATTTCCTGGATTGCATAAAGCATGGTTTTCTAGACCAATATGTCGAGGAACCAACTAGGGGGGAGGCCATCTTGGATTGGGTGTTGTGTAATGAGAGAGGATTAATTAGCAATCTCGTTGTGCGAGGCCCCTTGGGGAAGAGTGACCATAATATGGTGGAATTCTACATTAGCATGTAGAATGAAATAGTTAATTCAGAGATCATGGTCCAGAACTTAAAGAAGGGTAACTTTCAAGGTATGAGGCAAGAATTGGCTAGGATAGATTGGCGAATGATACTTCAGGGGTTGATAGTGGATGGGCAATGGCAGACATTTAGAGATTGCATGGATGAACTACAATTGTATATCCCTGTCTGGCGTAAAAATAAAAAAAGGAAGGTGGCTCAACCGTGGCTATCAAGGGAAATCAGGGATAATATTAAAACCAAGGAAGTGGCATACAAATTGGCCAGAAATAGCAGCGAACCTGGGGACTGGGAGAAATTTAGAACTCAGCAGAGGAGGACAATGGGTTTGATTAGGGCAGGGAAAATAGAGTACGAGAGGAAGCTTGCAGGGAACATTAAGACAGACTGCAAAAGCTTCTATAGATATGTAAAGAGAAAAAGGTTAGTAAAGACAAACGTAGGTCCCCTGCAATCAGAATCAGGGGAAGTCATAACGGGGAGCAAAGAAATGGCAGACCAATTGAACAAGTACTTTGGTCCGGTATTCACTAAGGAGGACACAAACAACCTTCCGGATATAAAAAGGGGTCAGAGGGTCTAGTAAGAAGGAGGAACTGAGGGAAATCCTTATTAGTCGGGAAATTGTGTTGGGGAAATTGATGGGATTGAAGGCCGATAAATCCCCAGGGCCTGATGGACTGCATCCCAGAGTACTTAAGGAAGTGGCCTTGGAAATAGCGGATGCATTGACAGTCATCTTCCAACATTCCATTGACTCTGGATCAGTTCCTATGGAGTGGAGGTTAGCCAATGTAACCTCACTTTTTAAAAAAGGAGGGAGAGAGAAAACAGGGAATTATAGACCGGTCAGCCTGCCATCGGTAGTGGGTAAAATGATGGAATCAATTATTAAGGATGTCATAGCAGCGCATTTGGAAAGAGGTGACATGATAGGTCCAAGTCAGGAGAACCAGTTGATGTGGTGTATTTGGACTTTCAAAAGGCTTTTGACAAGGTCCCACACAAGAGATTAATGTGCAAAGTTAAAGCACATGGGATTGGGGGTAGTGTGCTGATGTGGATTGAGAACTGGTTGGCAGACAGGAAGCAAAGAGTAGGAGTAAATGGGTACTTTTCAGAATGGCAGGTAGTGACTATTGGTGTACCGTAAGGTTCTGTTCTGGGGCCCCAGCTGTTTACATTGTACATTAATGATTTAGACGAGGGGATTAAATGTAGTACCTCCAAATTTGTGGAGGACACCAAGTTGGGTGGCAATGTGAGCTGCGAGGAGGATGCTATGAGCCTGCAGAGTGACTTGGATAGGTTAGGTGAGTGGGCAAATGCATGGCAGATGAAGTATAATGTGGATAAATGTGAGGTTATCCACTTTGGTGGTAAAAAGAGAGAGACAGACTATTATCTGAATGGTGACAGATTATGAAAAGGGGAGGTGCAACGAGACCTGGGTGTCATGGTACATCAGTGATTGAAGTTTGGCATGCAGGTACAGCAGGCAGTTAAGAAAGCAAATGGCACGTTGGCCTTCATAGCGAGGGGATTTGAGTACAGGGACAGGGAGGTGTTGCTACAGTTGTACAGGGCCTTGGTGAGGCCACACCTGGAGTATTGTGTACAGTTTCGGTCTCCTAACTTGAGGAAAGACATTCTTGCTATTGAGGGAGTGCAGCGAAGGTTCACCAGACTGATTCCCGGGATGGCGGGATTGACATATCAAGAAAGACTGGAGCAACTGGGCTTGTATTCACTGGAGTTCAGAAGAATGAGAGGGGATCTCATAGAAACGTTTAAAATTCTGACGGGTTTAGACAGGTTAGATGCAGGAAGAATGTTCCCAATGTTGGGGAAGTCCAGAACCAGGGGTCACAGTCTGAGGATAAGGAGTAAGCCATTTAGGAGATGAGGAGAAACTTCTTCACCCAGAGACTGGTGAACCTGTGGAATTCTCTATCACAGAAAGTTGTTGAGGCTAAGTCACTAAATATATTCAAAAAGGAGTTAGATGTACTCCTTACTACTAGGGGGATCAAGGGGTATGGCGAGAAAGCAGGAATGGGGTACTGAAGTTGCATGTTCAGCCATGAACTCATTGAATGGTGGTGCAGGCTCGAATGGCCGAATGGCCTACTCCTGCACCTCTTTTATATGTTTCTATGACCACCTTTTTCTGAGTTCCTTCCAGCTTCTCCTTTTCAGTTTGTGAAGCCCATGTTTCCCCAGTCTACCTCACACCTCAATCCTTTGACACCAGCATCATCTTTGCCTCTTCCCCGCACCGCCTCCAGCGCCATGAGGTCTCCCCAGCACCATGAGGATAATGAGTTGTTCAGAAAATGGCCAGGAGTGAGCAGACATCCCGCTAAACCTCCAGAGGCAAATCTCCTCGCAAGCAGCAACCTGCTGGGTGCCGAGATCATTCCAGCAGCGGGGGATAGAGGAATATAAACAGTGACAGTGAATAACAATTGGGCTCCCACTGTGAGGAGCCAGTATCTCAGAGACTGGGTGGGACTATGGGTACACAGTGTCTAAGTGTGAGGAGGCAGTGTCTCAGGGACTGGGTGAAATTGTGGACACACAGTGTCCGTTGTGAGGAGCCAGTGTCTCAGAGACTGGGAGCAGGAGCTGTTCCTGGAACCAGTCTGAAGTTCTGCTGTGAAAGTAAATGTGGACCAGGCCTGGCTCGGATCATCTCCCTTCTCCATTAGGGCAGCACTATCAGCAACAAAGATCAAAAATCTTTATCAAGGAACATTTTAATCCTAACTGCAATTTCTTCTTCTCCAGTAATACATCATTGACAGTCGGGAATAAGGAATATTATAATCTTTCACACAGACATCCTTCCATTAAGCAAACGCCAAAGATGTGAATTAAATTTGAGCTGACAGGTTGTGTTTCCCAGCGTGTGAAGGAGTGGCCTGCTCTATCCTCAGACACTCTGGAGCTGCCACCGTTCCATGTTTTAGAATGAAACAGATCCCATTGTCTCCTCGGTTACATCAGTTGTGGCCACGGTCCACATGAAGGAATTCCCAGGTACTGCCCCATGTCTCCCCGCACAGTACATAAGGGTGATGTTGTGCTGGGATTGGTAAGCTCCATCCCTCTTGCTTTATTATCTCATAAATTCAGCGTCAGTTCTTCATATTATCAACCTGCAGCACAAAAAATAATCCTAATCCCGAAAATGGGGCACTAAAGCTCCCTGAGAGAGACCACGATCGAGCTGGTGTGGGGAATGAAATCATGTTGTACTGGGAGGCTCTGTGAGTCTGTGTCTGAGGCTCATGTGCTGCCTTTGGGCTATACGACAATACCGTCCCAGCACAATGTTAGAATTTGAACATTACACCCCGGGAGATGTTGGGTAGATTCAGATTTTTGCAGAATATGAGTGGAACCAGTTGATACGTCCTTACTATGCAGTATAAATGCAGACGAGGCCCATGCTTGAGAGGTCAGTCTGTGACCTGTCCTTTATTTCATAGCACTCAAGTGATGGAAGTGGGTGGAGCTTCCCCTTTTATATCTGAAGGTCTAGGTTCGGAGTGTCTCCCACAAATTCACCATCTAGTGGTCAGTGTTCTCACAGTGTACAACTTAGGTCAGATTATACATGGGTTTCAATGCTGGTTGAATACATGACACCAGTAAACTCAGAAAGCCCACCAGTGGGTGAAAGCCCTTTACTTCCGGCTGTAAAAGTGAACATTCCCCTGCTGGATTCACTGGCCATGGCGGGGAGCAGCTCGGCTTTGCTCAGAGTGGCCGGAGATCAGTGAATTCGGGGAAGAGGGTCTGTGACCAATTGATCCTGGTGCCGAATTTCCATCAATTGACACCGGATCTCAAGGTCTCATTCACCTGTGGACAGACTCCAAGAGCTGTTCGCATGTATTCTGATTCTCTGGGTCTATCCCTTTGTGTATAATGATCTGTCGGGAATGTTTCCTCTCTTTAAAGAGCCATGAACGAATCCTTCAGTTCCTTGCACTCCCTACATGGTCTGTGGAGATCTACAGCCGGGTCCTCTGCTGGGATCCACTGCGGCGTCTCACGGGAGACGTCACAACCATCAAGGCCTCACTCACAGTTTTACTCCTGTGTCCTTAGCCCCACAGGTTTAACTCTATGAACAGGAAGTTCTGGAACATAATTATTCTCAGACCATTAATCAAGTTCCCTCCAAACTCTCCTAACCCTATTTAATCAGTAGTATTTCTCTATTTGGAGTTCCAGCTCCTATTCACTCCCCTAGTTTACCAGGACTTCACTGATCAGGTGTCCCTTCATTTCTTTGTGATGGTTGTTATTTCCCCCATCCTCTGATCCCCGGGTCTGCAGCAGAAGTTGTGGTCTGTGTTTCTAATGGAATGGACACCAGATTGGAAAATCTGTCATTCTATAGCCGTCCTTTTGTCTGTTTCCTCTGCCCCGCACAGCTGGAAGAGCGGGGCGTATTTGCACTTCCAGGAGCACAGCCATTGGTCAGTCTTAACCTCCTGCCCATAACATAATTATTCTCAGACCATTAATCAAGTTCCCTCCAAACTCTCCTGGACTCTGGTATTACAATGTGGTACAATACACACAACAATGCCTTGTTATTATCTCATGTGTGTCCTTAATGTGAACCATTACAACCTAGAATAGATGGCAGTTACACCTGATCTGGGCGGCTGTGATTACTGTTTATATTTGTTAACAGACCTGTTTCATCTATTTGATAACATTCCACCAGTGCACCATGGCTGCAGTGTGTACC
Source organism: Pristiophorus japonicus (assembly GCF_044704955.1). NCBI lineage: Eukaryota > Metazoa > Chordata > Chondrichthyes > Pristiophoridae > Pristiophorus > Pristiophorus japonicus. Next base: position 208,004,838 of record NC_091985.1, read on the forward strand.
ATCTACAATATGCAGCAAGTCTTCCATCACCTGGGCTGGGCAATTATTTGGGTTGGAGGGCCACGTAACACGTTTTGTTGAGCTGTTGAGGGCCACCCACCAATGATGGCCCTAAGGCGTGTAGGCGCACGGTCACGCAATAATCACGCGATCCCATGCAGGCCCCTCCCCAGCTCCTGCCGCTGGAAGAGACACTGCGCATGTGCGGCTGCCGAGTGGCCAAGCAGCAAATTTAAAGGGACCGTGTGTGAAACAAAATTAGAGGGAACATTTGATAAACATGAACATTGCATAAACATAAATTCAGTTAGTAGTCAGATGCGATCTTACATACACAACATGTAGTTGATATGGCCTAAAAATGAGTCAAAGATAAAAGTTGAAAATGTTGTGGTATCTTCTGATCTCTGTCAATGATCATCATCATAGGCAGTCCCTCGAAATCGAGGAAGACTTGCTTCCACTCTAAAAGTGAATTCTTAGGTGACTGAACAGTCCAATATGGGAATTACAGTCTCTGAAGGAAAGAGTGGGTGGGACTGGTTGGCCGCATGCTCCTTCCGCTGCCTGAACTTGGTTTCTGCATGCTCACGCCGATGAGACTCGAGGTGCTCAGCGCCCTCCCAGATGCACTTCCTCCGCTTAGGGTAGTCTTTGGCCAGGGACTCCCAGGTGTCGGTGGGGATGCTGCATTTTATCAAGGAGGCTTTGAGGGTGACCTTGAAATGTTTCCTCTGCCCACCTTGGGCTCACTTGCTGTGTACGAGTTCCGAGTAGAGCGCTTGCTTTGGGAGTCTTGTGTCAGGCATGTGAACAATGTGGCCTGCCCCGCGGAATTGGTCGAGTGTGGTCAGTGCTTCGATGCCAGCAATGACAGCTGGAAGAAAAATGCAGGGAACAGCACCAATCCTTGTACATGGCCTTCTTTGACCTTACAAAGACCTTTGATACTGTCAACTGTGAGGGACGATGGAGCATCTTCCTCCATTTCGGCTGACCCCAAAAGTTGTTCACCATCCTCCACCTGCTCCATGATGACATGATCCTGACCAACGGATCCATCACAGATCCAATCCACGTCCGGCCTGGGATCAAGCAAGGCTGCGTCATTGCGCCAACCCTCTTCTCGATCTTCCTCGCTGCAATGCTCCACCTCACACTCAACAAGCTCCCACCTCACATTCAACAAGCTCCCCACAGGAGTGGGACTAAACTACAGAACCAGTGGAACCTGTTCAACCTTCGACGTCTCCAGGCCAGATTCAAGACCATCCCAACCTCTGTAAATCAGTGCTGTGAAATAGAACTGCACCCTCTTTAGAGCCTGTGACAACATCAATTCCCCATCTTAGTCAGCTTTCTACCCCTCTGCAAAGATTACGAATGCCGTCCCAATTGGTGACAGATGAGAATTCCGCTGCCGTCTTACTCTGGATACCGGGAGAGGAAAGTTACAGCACCAATCACTTTCTTCGGTAGAAGATCTGTGGAGATGAGCAGCCATGACCCCACTCTAAATTGTATAGGGCATATTCTAGTATGCAGTGCATTCTGGGTAGGCACTTGTGCCATTGGTGTCCAGACCTTTTTAATCGGGCTGGGAAGAATCAATTTTGCAAGTTATTAATTTGAATGAAGTAATACTATGTTTTTTCCTTGGCTGTAGTTCGGGACTGTCTCTGACCCATGCGAAGTGAAAGTGGATAGACGAATGTGCAGTTCGAGTTCCGGCTCACGTTCTATTTCTGTCCAATCCAGCGGGCCGGATAGAATGACTTGGCGGATATGGCGCACATCACTGCTCTACACCTGTCCCATTAAACACAGCCAGGTCACGTACAGCTTGGCTTACATACAGTATAAAGCATATTTAACCTATCCAGCAAACACTCCCAGGTCAGGTATAGTACGTGTTAGAAACAGTGTAAAGCATAATTAATGTTGCCATAAAACACTCCCACGTCAAGTCCAGCACCAGATAGATACTGAGTAAAGCTCCCTCTAATCTGTCCCATGAAACCCTCCCAGGTCAGGTAAAGGTCCCTCTACAAACTCCTATCAAACACTCCCAGGGCAGCTACAGCACGGGCTAGATACAGCGAAAAGCTGCCTCTACACTGCCCCATGAAACACTCTCAGGTCAGAAACAGCAGGTTTCAGATAAAGAGTAAAGCTTGCTCAACACAGTCACATCAAAAACTTCCAGGGCAGATAGGTAGGGTTAGATAGAGAGTAAATCTCACGGTGTCGTCGTTCATCAAGCAGAACGAACTCAGATACAGCATGTGGCCAAGTAGCCTGCAGAGCCTCTAACACCATCCAATGAACAGCATGGTATGAATACAGGACAGAAATCCCGGTACATGTAAGGACCACGCACTCCCAGGTGAGGTATGAGCTAACTTTACAAACTATCCCTGCCGGAATCACTGGCCGTGGCGGGGAGAGGCTCGGCTTTGCTCGGAGTGGCCGGAGATCAGTGAATTCGGGGAAGAGAGTCTCAGAGCAATTGATCCTGGCACTGAATTTCTACCAATCCACACCAGACCTCAAGGTCCCATTCAGCTGTGGAGAGACTCCAAGAGCTGTTCCCATGTGTTCTGAATCTCTAGGACTATCCCTTAGTGTATAATGGTTTATCGGGAATGTTTCTTCTCTTTAAAGGGCCGTGATAGAATCCTTCATTACCTTGCACTCCCTACATGGTCTGCGGGGATCTACAGCCAGAACCTCTGCTGGGATCCACTGCGGCGTCTCACGGGAGCCGTCACAGCCATCAAGGTCTCATTCTCAGTTTTATTCCTGTGTCCTTAGCCCCACAGGTTTAACTCTATGAACAGGAAGTTCTGGAATCTAATCCTTTTTAATCAGTGGTATTTCTCGATTTGGAGTTCCAGCTCCGACTCACTCCTCTAGTTTACTAGGACTTCACTGATCAAGTGTCCCTTCATTTCTTTGCGATTGTTGTTATTTTCCCCATCCTGTGGTCCCGGGTCTGTAGCAGAGGTCGCGGTACGTGGTTATAATGGAATGGACACCAGATTGGAAAGTCTGTCATTCTATATCCGCCCTTCTGTCTGTTTCGTCTGCCCCGCACAGCTGTAAGAGCAGGACGTATTTTCACTTCAAGGAGCAGAACCATTGGTCAGTCTTAACCTCCTGCCCATAACACAATTATTCTCAGACCATTCATCAAGTTCCCTCCAAATTCTCCGGGTCACTGGCATTATAATTTGGTACATTACTCACAATAATGCCTTGTTATTATCTCATGTGTGTCCTTAATGTGAACCATTACAAATCAGAATAACATAAGAATATAAGAAATAGAAACAGGAATAGGCCATACGGCCTTTCGAGCCTGCTCCACCATTCAATAAGATAATGGCTGATCTGATCATGGACTCAGCTCCATTTCCCTGCCCGCTCCCCATAATCCCTTATCGTTAAGAAACTCTCTATTTCTGTCTTAAATGTATTCAATGACGCAGCGTCCACAGCTCCCTGGGACAGCGAATTCCACAGATTTACAGCCCTCTGAGAGAAGAAATTTCTCTTCATCTCAGTTTTAAATGGGAAGCCCCTTATTCTAAGATCATGCCCTCTAGTTCTAGTCTACCCCATCAGTGGAAATAGCCTCTCTGCATCCACAGCAATAGACAGCAGTTACACCTGATCTGGGCGGCTGGGATTGCTGTTGGGTGTTGTTTATATGTTTTAACAGACCTGTTTTTGTCTATTTAGTAACAGTCCACCAGTGCACCGTGGCTGCAGTGTATACCATCTACAAGATGCAGAAACTCACCAAGACTTCCAGCACCTAGAAGGACAAGGGTAGCAGGCGCATAGGAACACTATCATCTCCAAGTTCCCCTCAAAGTTACACACCACCCTGACTGGGAAATATATCGCTGTTTCTTCATGGTCGCTGGTTCACAATTCTGTAACTCCCTATCTAACTGCATTGTGGGAATATATTCACTAAACGGACTGCAGCTGTTTAGGAAGTTGGCTCACCAGCATCTTCTCACGGGAATGAGGGATGGCCAATAAATGGTGGCCTTGCCAGCGATGTCCTTATTCCATTAACGAATAAGAAGATCCCTCCCTGCCCTGACTTTGCATTTTTGAGGGACTGTGGCCTGGTATGGCTGCGTTAGAGAGCAAGGGGCCACACGCTAGGGGGAGACCATAGAGAGAAAGGAGGAAAGGTAGAGAGGGACATACGGATAGAAAGTGGATGACTGTCACAGAGAGAGCTGGCTGATCAGAAAAAGGAACAAAAAACCCGAAAGAGACAAAGAGATAGAGAGGGAGAAGGGGCCAGAGGGGTTGAGGAGAGCTGACAGGAGAGATGGAAGTCACACAGAAATAGAAATAGCCAGATCTTTCTCCTTCCACATTTTGGCTCTTGAGAAATTAAAGACTTTCTATCGTGGCATCAATGAGGCTCAAAGTGCTCAGTTAGATTACGTCGAGCTCTCTTCATATAATGGGGGATGGGGAACTGCACCCCACCATAGAACCAGTCACAGATTATTTCATAACCAGGTATAGCTTTTGTTTTCCATTTCTGGCAGATAACCAATGAGAAGCCATTGTTAGCAATTGATCCAACATGATGCTGATGTCGATGGTAGAATGGATAATTCACAATATCCAGCTGTGTCCTCTGGTCACCGGGCGGACTGACCCTGGGTTGTACCTGTACATCTGCCGTTTGTCTTTACCTATCCTGTTACTTACCGTCACCATAGGAAGATAAGAAATAGGAACATGAGTATGTCATTTGGCCCCTCAAGTCTTCAATGAGATTATGAATGATCTTCTACCTCAACTCCACTTTCCTGCACTATCCCCATATCCCTTGATTCCCTTAATATCCAAAAATATATCGATATCTGTCTTGAATACACATAATAACTGAACTTTCACAGCACTCTGGGGGAGAGAATTCCAAACATTCTGAGTGAAGACATTTCTCCTCATCTCAGTCCTAAATTGCCGATCCCTTATTCTGAGATTATGTTCGAGACTCCCTAGCCTGGGGAAACATCCTCTCTACATTTATCCTATCAAACCCTGCAAGAATTTTGCTGGTTTCAATGAGATCACCTCTCATTCTTCTAAACTGTAGAGAATGTAGGCCTAGTCTACTCAATCTCTCCTCATAGGACAATCACCCCCATCCCAGAAACAGTCTGGTGAACCTTCATTGAACTCCCTCTATGGCAAGTATATCTGTCTTTAGGTAAAGAGATCAAAACTGTACACAATACTCCAGGTGTGGTCTCACCAGGGCCCTATATAATTGCAGTAAGAAACCTTTCCTTTTATACTTAAAACATTTTGTATTAAAGGCCAACATACAATTTGCTCTCTTAATTGATTGCTTGTTATGTGATGTTAACTTTGTGATTTTTGTACCCAGGTCCCTCTGAACACCAACTTCTCTCCATTTAAAAATACTCTGCTTTTCTATTTTTCCTACCAAACTGGATATCTTCATATTTCTCCACTATATTCTATTTGTCATGTTCTTGCCCACTAACTTAGCCTGTATATATCATTTGAGCCTCTTTGTACCGTCCTCACAAATTGCATTTCCACCTAGCTTTGTATCATTAACAAACGTGGATATACAGGTTGTACCTCTCGAGTCTGGGTCCCTTTAGTCTGGAAATATCCTTTGTCTGGCATCAGTCCCGCGCTGTTGCCGAGAAAGGACTAATTAGCAATCTTGTTGTGTGAGACCCCTTGGGGAAGAGTGACCATAACATGGTAGAATTCTTTTATTAAGATGGAGAGTGACACAGTTAATTCAGAAACTAGGGTCCTGAACTTAAGGAAAGGTAACTTCGATGGTTTGAGGCATGAATTGGCTAGGATAGACTGGCAAATGACACTTAAAGGGTTGATGGTGGATCGCCAATGGCAAACACGTAAAGATCACATGGATGAACTTCAGCAATTGTACATCCCTGTCTGGAGTAAAAATAAAACTGGGAAGGTGGCTCAACCGTGGCTAACAAGAGAAATTAAGGATAGTGTTAAATCCAAGGAAGAGGCATATAAATTGGCCAGAAAAAGCAGCAAACCTGAGGACTAAGAAAAATTTAGAATTCAGCAGAGGAGGACAAAGGATTTAATTAAGAGGGGGAAAATAGAGTACGAGAAGAAGCTTGCAGGGAACATAAAAACTGATTGCAAAAGCTTCTATAGATATGTGAAGAGAAAAAGATTAGTGAAGACAAACGTAGGTCCCTTGCAGTCGGATTCAGCTGAATTTATAATGGGGAACAAAGAAACGGCAGACCAATTGAACAAATACTTTGGTTCTGTCTTCATGAAGAAAGACACAAATAACCTTCCGGAAATACTAGGGGACAGAGGGTTTAGTGAGAAGGAGGAACTGAAGGATATCCTTATTAGGCGGGAAATTGATGGGATTGAAGGCCGATAAATCCCTGGGGCCTGATAGTCTGCATCCCAGAGTACTTAAGGAAGTGGCCCTAGAAACAGTGGATGCATTGGTGATCATTTTCCAACAGTCTATCGACTCTGGATCAGTTCCTATGAACTGGAGGGTAGCTAATGTAACACCACTTTTTAAAAAGGGAAGGAGAGAGAAAGCGGGTAATTATAGACCGGTTAGCCTGACATCAGTAGTGGGGAAAATGTTGGAATCAATTATTAAGGATGAAATAGCAGCACATTTGGAAAGCAGTGACAGGATCGGTCCAAGTCAGCATGGATTTATGAAGGGGAAATCATGCTTGACAAATCTTCTGGAATTTTTTGAGGATGTAACTAGTAGAGTGGACAAGGGAGAACCAGTGGAAGTGGATTATTTGGACTTTCAGAAGTCTTTTGACAAGGTCCCACATAAGAGATTGGTGTGCAAAATCAAAGCACATGGTATTGGGGGTAATATACTGACGTGGATAGAGAACTGGTTGGCAGACAGGAAGCGGAGAGTTGGGATAAATGGATCCTTTTCAGAATGGCAGGCAGTGACTAGTGGAGTGCCGCAGCATTCAGTGCTGGGACCCCAGCTCTTTACAATATACATCAATGATTTAGTTGAAGGAATTGAGTGTAATATCTCCAAGTTTTCAGATGTCACTAAACTGGGTGGCGGTGTGAGCTGAGAGGGGCTGCAGGGTGACTTGGGCAAATGCATGGCAGATGCACTGTAATGTGGATAAATGTGAGGTTATCCACTTTGGGGCAAAAACGCAAAGACAGATTATTATCTGAATGGTGGCAGATTTGGAAAAAGGGAGGTGCAACAAGACCTGGGTGCCATGGTTCATCTGTCATTGAAAGTTGGCATACAGGTACAGCAGGCGGTGAAGAAGGCAAATGGTATGTTGGCCTTCATAGCTAGGGGATTTAAGTATAGGAGCAGGGAGGTCTTACTGCAGTTGTACAGGACCTTGGTGAGGCCTCATTTGGAATATTGTGTTTAGTTTTGATCTCCTAATCTGAGGAAGGACGTTCTTGCTATTGAGGCAGTGCAGCGAAGGTTCACCAGACTGATTCCGGGATGGATGGACTGACCTATGAGGAGAAATTGGATCAATTGGGCCTTTAAACATTGGAGTTTAGAAGGATAAGAGGGGATCTCAAGATTCTGACGGGACGGGACAGGTTAGATGCAGGTAGAATGTTCCTGATGTTGGGGAAGTCCAGAACCAGGGGACAGTCTTCGGATAAGGGGTAAGCCATTTAGGACTGAGATGAGGAGAAACTTCTTCACTCAGAGTTGTTAACCTATGGAATTCCCTGCTGCAGAGATCTGTTGATGCCAGTCCATTGGATATATTCAAGAGGGAATTATATATGGCCCTTACGGCTAAGGGGATCAAGGGATATGGAGAGAAAGCAGGAAAGGGGTACTGAGGGAATGATCAGTCATGATCTTATTGAATGGTGGTGCAGGTTCGAAGGGCTGAATGGTCTACTCCTGCACCTATTTTCTATGTTTCTATGTTTCCAGTGCCGCAATGCGGTCCGTCAAGAGTTGCAGGTGGATGCACTTCACGCACACGTAGTCGTCAGGGACACCGGAAGCATCCCTGACTTCCCACATAGTACAGGAGGATTATAACACGTATCTGAGCTATTCTTCCATGACTTTATCCCTAGATAAACTTAAATTGGCAACAACAATGCTAAAGGTTACTTACTGATACAGAAAAGAAAAAGACAAACTACTTACCAATCACCAGCCAATCACTTACCCCCTTGGCTGTGACGTCACCTTTCGATTTCTTTCTACTTCTTTTTTGCCTCCCGGCTGCATCTGCAGCAGCTGGCCTCTTGTAGGCCTCACCAACGCGGCCGCTCCTCCTCCCGACTCCCTGCTGGGTCTCCCAATGATGCTGGCCTCTTGTAGGCCTCACCAACGCGGCCGCTCTGCCTCCCGACTCCCTGCTGGGTCTCCCAATGATGCTGGCCTCTTGTAGGCCTCAGCAACGCGGCCGCTCTGCCTCCAAACTCCCTGCTGGGTCTCCCAATGATGCTGGCCTCTTGTAGGCCTCACCAACGCGGCCGCTCTACCTCCCGACTCCCTGCTGGGTCTCCCAATGATGCTGGCCTCTTGTAGGCCTCACCAACGCTGCCGCTCCGCCTCCCGACTCCCTGCTGGGTCTCCCAATGATGCTGGCCTCTTGTAGGCCTCACCAACGCTGCCGCTCCACCTCCCGACTCCCTGCTGGGTCTCCCAATTGCTGGCCTCTTGTAGGCCTCACCAACGCGGTCGCTCCGCCTCCCGACTCCCTTCATTCCCTTAATATTCCATAATATTTCGATCTCTGTCTTGAATGCACTAAAAGACAGAGGCTCCACAGCTCTGGAATAGAGAATTCCAAAGATTCACCATCCTCTGAGTGAAGAAGTTTCTCCTCATCTCAGTCCTGAATGGCCAACCTTTATTCTGAGACTGTGACCCCTGGTTCGAGACTCCCCAGCCAGAGGAAACATCTTCTTTGCATTAACCCTGTCAAGCCCTGTTAAAATGTTACATGTTTCAATGAGATCACCTCTCATTCTTCTAAACTATAGAAAATATAGACCAAGTCTACTCAATCACTCCTCAGAGGACAATCCACGCATGCCAGGAATCAGTCTGGTGAACCTTTGTTGCACTCCATCTATGTTAAGTATACCCTTCCTTCGGCAAGACCAAAACTGTACACAATACTCCAGGTGTGGTCTCACCAGGGCCCGATAAAGTTGCAATAAGATGTCTTCACTCTTGTACGCAAATCCTCCTGTAATAAAGACCAACATACTATTTCCTTTCTTAATTGCTTGCTGTACCTGTATATTAACTTTCAGTGATTCGTGTACAAGAACACCCAGGTCCCTCTGAACACCAACATTTCCTAATCTCTCGCCATTTAAAATATACTCTGCTTTTCTATTTTTCCTACAAAAATGGATAACTTCACATTTCTCTGCATTATATTCCATTTGCCGTGTTGTTGCCCATTCACTTAGCCTGTCTATATCTCCTTGAAGCCTCTTTGCACCCTCCTCACAACTTGCATTCCCACCTAGCTTGGTATCATCAGTAAATTTGGATATATAACATTTAGTCCTCTCATCTAAATCACTGATATATATTGTGAATAGCTGTGGCCCAAGCATCGATCATTGCAGTACCCCACTAGTTATAGCCTGACAACTTGAAAATGACCCGTTTATTCCTACTCTCTGTTTTATGTCCATTAACCAATCCTCAATCCATGCTAGTATGTTATCCCCAATCCCATGAGCCCTAATTTTATTTAATAATCTTGTGTAGCACCTTATCGAAAGCTAATGCTTTTCTACCATCATACCTTTTAATGTAGTTTCCCAATCTACCTTAACCAACTCCCCCCTCATAACTACATAGTTTCCTTTGTTTAGATTTTAGACCCTAGTTTCAGATTTAACTAAGTTACTTTCAAATTTAATGTAAAATTCTATCATATTATGGTCCCTCTTCCCTATGGGCCCCTTTACTACAAAGGTTATTAATTAGCCCTTTCTTATTGCACAATACTAGATCTAAAACAACCTGTTCTCCAGTTGGTTCCTGAACATACTGATCTCGAAAACCACCTTGTATACCTTCCATGAATTCGTCCTCCACACTATTACTGAAAATTTGGTTTGCCCAGTCTATATGCAGATTTAAGTCACCCATGATTATTGCATTATCTTTGTTACATGCACACCTAATTTCCTGATTTATACAGTGCCACTATGGTTTGGGGGCCTGTAAACAACTCCCACCAATGTTTTCTGCCCCTTGCTGTTTCTTAGCTCTACCCAAACAGATTCTACTTCTTGATTTTACAAGCAAAGATCCTTTCCATCTGCTGTCTTTATCCATCCTTTATTATCAGGGCTTCCCCCTCTCCTTTTCCATTTTGCTATCTCTTCTAAAAGTTACATATCCTGGAATGTTTAGTTCCCAACTGTGGTCACTTTGCAACCATGTCTTTATAATGGCTATTAAATCAAAGCTATTAATTTCTATCTGCGCTATTAATTCATCTATTCTGTTGTGAATACTTCAGGCATTCAGATATTGTCCCTTTAGCTTCGACTTTTTTCTATTTTTCCCTGATGTCACCTTAGTCAGTAATGCCCTATTTCCTTTGTTACTCTCTCTGTCCCTTCCTGACCCATTCTGCTTATTTCTATCCAAAACTCCGCTCTGCTCTGCTCTACAGCCTTGACATTTCTCTTGCTGCCTTTTCTCCATATCTAAACCATGCTGTACTTTTCTGAATTCTCCCCCCACCCCCTTCATTAGCTTAAAGCTCTGTATATTGCCCTGTCTATTCGATTTGGCAGGACACTGGTTCCAGCCCAGATCAAGTGGAGCCCATCCCAAATGGAACAGCTCCCCCTTTCCCCAGTGCTGGTGCCAGTGCCCCTTAAAGCAAACCCCCTGTCTCCCACATCACTCTTTGAGCCACACATTCAACATTCCAATCTTCTTATCCCGGCACCAATTGTTGTGTGGCTCAGGTAACAATCCAGAGATTATTACCTTTGAGGTTCATTTTTTTCATTTGGACCCCAACTGCTCAAACTCTTTCAGCAGATACTCATTCCTAGTTCTATCTATGTCGTTGGTTGCTACATAGACCATAAAAACTGGATCTTCCCATTCCCACTCCGTTGGAGCTCAAATTTCCATATTGCTGATTTTTAGTGGTGAAGAGTTACAGCCGATTTTTTTGCGCCCTAACAACAAAAAAGTTGCAATTTTTGCCGTTTTAAATTTTGAATTTGGCGTGGCGCAGATTGTCCTTAAGCTCTGTGGGTGGAGCCTAAGATCTGAGCTGAAACATGGAGGCCGCCTTCTGTGCATGCACCAAAACAAAAATCCCCTTTTCCACGTGACGCGTGTGCCTGCGCTTGCACAATACACTTCCTGGTCTGTATTCAGCCATTTTTAAACAGACAGGTGTATGTGAGAACTTGCTTGTGAGTAGAAAAATCAGAGCTGCAATATGGGATCGGGGGACAAGGACCAAACATTTTCTATCAGAAGAAGTCGAGGCCTTGGTTTCTGTCATTGTGGGCCGATGGCATGAGCTTCAGAACAAAGATCCTATTAAAATAAAGCCAAAAGAAATGAACAAATGCTGGGACAAAGTTGCAGAAGATTTCTGTGGAACTCTGATGACCGGAAGGCAGTGCAGAAAGAAGTGGCAGGACCTTGGCCAAGCAATTGGTGCAAGTAATATTTTCATTTATGCACTGGAATTACAATTGTAAGTGTGAGCATATGTGTGTGTCACCCAGCACAGCAGACAGACCTCCCCCCACCCCCCTCGCCCCCAACTCTCTAAAAAGTTCTATTTTCATCTTTGCAGAGGAAGGTGGCACATAACAGAGAGCAAAATTGAACTGGAGGAGGTCCGGTAAATCTGCACCCACTGACACCCCTGGAAGCGAGGGTCACTGGTATGATGGATGCTGGCTCTAGGTCAACAACCGGTGCACAAGCTGGGCCCAGACACCAGAGAGAGGGCAAGTCCTGCAAATTTCACAGTCTGGCTGGCTAATTGTTAAGTACTGAACGGGGTAGCCATGCTTCGGTTCATGGGATGTACTCTCCGTCAGCTACGCTTCGGTTTATGCAATGTGCTATCATTCATCTAGGTCCTTCAAATGAGCCTGCTCTGTGTGAGCCTACTCATGCCACCCTGCCCCCTCCCCTGCTGCTAACCGATGGTCTTGCCTGTTATATTTTGCAGAAGTTACGCCCATCCCTGAGGAAGCACAACCCGATGCCGCAGAAGAACATTCAGAACAGAGGACCCTGAACATAACATCTTTCATGCCGAACTTACAGAGGAAGAGCAGGACAAGGATGAGCAGTGGGGTGAGAGGGAAGCCCCCAATCGTGACACTATCACACTGAATCTGGAGGAGGTGGTGCCATCCATTGACATGCCAGCCCCTTTCCAGACTGCTACGAGTGATGTGACATTTCATGGTGTCCCACAGTGGGCTGCAGTGAGCCACACCCAGGGTGAGGAGGGGAAGGAGAGCTCAACAGCACAATGAGGGGGGAGAGCAAGGCACTGAGGGGGGACCATTGACTTTACCCGATCACGCCTGGAAACCACCAGTGGGATGGGGAGAAGTAACAACACTCTCACGAGAATTGGGAACACTGTCAGGGGACATTAGGGAGGGAATGTCGCAGGTGGTTGATACGCTATCACGGTAGATTAGAGAGGGAATGTCACAGATAGCTGATACACGGTCGGGAGACATTAGGGAGAGAATATCACAGGTGGTTGATATGCTGTCGGGGCAGATTAGGGAGGGAATGTCGGAGGCAGCTGCTGCAATAAGGGAACACACCCAGGCGGTCACTGCCCCGCGGCAATTGACAGAATTAACTGCCGCAACTCCCACTTCAAACCCTAGATCACCCTCGGTTGAAGAGAGCAAAGTCGGGCCTTCCACATTGCCGTCTGTCCGTCCCCAACAGGAAATGCACGCTCCCCAAGATCTCGAAAAAAGCAGCTTGGTACCGGCGGGAGAATGCCTGCACCACCACCACCGGCCAAGGGTAGAGTCAACAAGGGCAAGTCTTAGAATAAGGGGAAGGAGAGATGGCTGCAGCTAAAGTGTGTTTGCTGCTGCTGTTATTCTTATGTTATTGTTATTTAACTGATCTCAATTGAAAAGTTTTTGTAAGTGATGTAGATTTACAAGTTTAATATCTGTAAGTGATGTAAATTTACAAGTTTAAAGTTTGCAAGTGATCTTAACTGAAAAGTTTAAAATTTGATACAAAACTATTTTTATTAAAGTTAACTTAAGTACAAGTGGTAAACATTTTTAATAAACATAATTCTTTTAAAAATTAAAGCAGCCTCATTAACATTACTTCTTCACTGAACACAACACATTACAGAACAGGTCTAAACAGTAAACATGGTCAATTATGAAACATGCCGCTGAGCCTTCATGCAGCAAAGTGTTGAAGGATTAGTCAGTGACACAAGGCTCGAGCAATGGTAAAAGGTGCACGACGGACACCCCCACCTCCGGCATCATCCTGCGGGTTGAGGTAGTTGCATGGCTTCCTCCTCCTCCTCATCAGCCTGCTCGCCATCATCCTCATCCCCTCTCGCCTGAGGTGGCTCTTCTACTTCCAGTTGCCATTGCCTCATGATGGCTAAGTTGTGCAGCATGCAGCACACGACAGTGAACTGACTGACCGTCTCAGGGGCGTATTGCAAGTAACCTCCAGAGTGGTCCAGACATCGGAAACGCTGCTTCAGTATGCCAATGGTCTTCTCAATGATGCTGCGTGTCATTATGTGAGACATGTAGTGACACTCGGCTTCTGTCCGGGTTACACATAGAGAAGTTATGAGCCAGGTGACGAGGCCGTACCCTTTGTCCCTCTGCAGCCAGTTCTGCCCTTGTGGCTGCTGCTGAAAAATGGCAGATGTAGCGCTCTCACGCAGCAGGAAAGCATCATGGATGCTCCCTGGGTATCTGGCATCAACTACCATGATGAGTTGGGTGTTTAGTGAGTGGAACCCTTTTCTGTTCCTGTACACCACGGAATCGTCCAAAGGTGCTCGCTAAGGCGATGTGTGTACAGTCAATGCAACCCTGTACTTTGGGGAAGCCAGCAATCTTGGAGAAGCCTACAGCGCTGTCACGCATTGCCTGGGCGGTCACGGGGAACTTGATGTAGTCGTTCCTGCAAGCATACAGTGCAGCAGTCACCTGCCAAAAGCTGATATGTTGGATGAACACCAGTTCACACAATCACAAGACAGAGAGTGGAGAGCATCAGTTCATACAATCACAGGACAGAGAGTGGAGAGCATCAGTTCATACAATCACAGGACAGAGAGTGGAGAGCATCAGTTTATACAATCACAGGACAGAAGTTGGATCAATGGTCTTTGGAATGATTACTTCTCATTGTGCCTTTTGATCTACCGGGGAATTGATTTACTGATTTAATGAGACAGCTAGAGACTGATTTAACTTTTCAATTACTCAAATTCTGATTTTAAGTTTACTTATAATTAACCTATATATTAATCAATTTTGTTTCAATATAATTGATCTTGATTATACTGATTGTACTATTGTAGTATTCCCTATTCACTGTGTAAACTGAGTTTTTCCCCCGTGTCTATTTGCTGCCACTTCGGACCAGAGCCATTGCCTTCTACTTCCACTTCCTTCTCCCGCTTTTTCTTTTCTCTCTATCCCTCCCTGACCATCTCTCCTATCGTCATGCCCCCTTTCATCTCTCCCCTCTCAGATACTCTGTCCTCCCAAATCCCTCCCCCAACCCTTCATTACTCTCCGACCTCCCTACTCTCCTGCCACCATCCCAGGCTCCACTCCCTTTGAGATAAGCCTGCAGCTTCCCTCTGTGCCTCTCTTGGCATCTGCCGAAGGACCCACCGTGGCACTCGTCACTGTCTCCTCACGAGCAGCAACCCCAATTGTCCCATCCTCCTCTCACCGACCTTGCCCCCAGCTTGCCCGGGAGCAGGGTGGGAGGGGGCTGACCTTGCCAATCTCCTCCCATCCAATTCACCCCTCCAATCCCTGACCCTGTGGATGCTGGCAGTGGGTTAGCCATCACCGATCCTCTCCGTATCTCCTTGCAGAATGTCCGTTCACTTGCGGACAAGACCCTTGCCATCCATGAGCTTATCGTGGATGATAGACATCATGGCCCTGACGGAAACTTGGCTGAGGGATGATGGCGCATTACCTTTACACGAAGCCTCTCCTCCCGGCTATACCTTCCACCACTTGCCTCGCCCAGACCGCCGTGGTGGTGGTGTGGTTCATTATCAAATCATACCTTGGTCTGTCCCCCTACTCCTCCGGCACTTTCTCCTCCTTTGAACATCTCACCTTATTCCACCCCTCTTACCTCATTTAAAATTCTCATCCTCCCAAGTATGATTAAAATGTTATCGCAGATATATCCTCACTGCTCTCCTCCCTCATCCTCTGCACCGAGTGACTTCTCATCCTCGGTGATTTCAACATTCATCTCAATTCATCAAGCTCTCTCTCTTGTGAGTTCACTACCCTCCTGTCCTCCCTTAATCTCTCCCTCCACGTGAACTCCTCAACCCATACTCACGGCCTCCCCCTTGACCTTGCCATTTCTCGTAACCTCGCTATTCCTACCGTGTCAATTACAGATAAGGCCATCTCTGACCATTACCTTGTATCGCTCTCCACCCACATTCCCCATCCCCCACCCAAATCTACTTCCTTCTGCATCCTCCCCAGGAAAACACTTTCTTCAAACTCTCTTACAACTGCACTTATCAACTCCAACTGTCCAGCCTTTGGCCCTCCTTTCACCGACATTTCTGCAGCCACCGATCTGCTCACCCACACCCTCACTACCACCTTTGATGCCCTAGTCCCTATTATTACTCTCTCTCACCCTGGCCGTTCCCCCGGTACAGCCCTTATCTTCGCTCCTTCAGGTTCAAGGGGCGCAGACTTGAACGGATGTGGTGGACAAGCGGTTTAGCCATTCACCTCCAGATCTGGCTCGACCACATAAAGCATTCTCGGGTCCTACTCCTGTCTGCAAAAACTGCTCACTATTCCAGGATCATCCCTCGGCTACTATTGTCTACTGCTAACCGTCTCCTTAAACCCCTCTCCCCTGTCTCCATCACACTTACCTCCAACAACAAGTGTGAGGAGCTCATGGATTTCTTTGTCTCAAAGATTGAGACCATCCAATTATCTGCCTCTTCCAATTCCCTTCCTTCCCCTAGCCCATGGGGGCAATGTTCCTCTGAAGTTCCCCCTTGCCATAGTTCTAAACTCACATCACTCTCTAGTTTCTCTCTGATCTCCCCTCTTGACCTCTCCATGCTCATCTTGTCCATGAGACCCACTCCCTGCTCCCTTGACCCTATTCCCACTAAACTGCTGACCACACAACGTCCTTTTCTGGCTCCCATGTTAGCTGACATTGTTAACGGTTCTCTCTCCTCAGGTACTGTCTCCTTCATGGTCTACAGAGCAGTAGTGATATCCGCATTCCTATATGCTTCAGAGACATGGACCATGTACAGCAGGCACCTCAAAGTATTGGAGAAGTACCAGCAACGTTGCCTCCGCCAGATCCTGCAAATCCATTGGCAGGAAAGGCACACCAACGTCAGTGTTCTCGCTCAGGACATCATCCCCAGCATCGAGGTATTGATCACACTCAATCAGCTCTGGTGGATGGGCCACATTGTCCGCATGCCCGATATTAGACTCCAAAACAAACGCTCTACTCGGAGCTCTGACACGGCAAGCAAGCCCCAAGTGGGTAGAGGAAACATTGCAAGGACACGCTCAAAACCTTTGAAAAAGTGCAACATCCCCACTGCCAACTGGGAATCCCTGGCCCAAGACTGCTAAGTGGAGGAGAAGCATCCGGGAAGGCACCAAACACCTCGAGTCTCTTCACCTGAAGCACGCAGAAGACAAGCGCAAACAGCAGGAGTAGTGCACGGCAACCCAAGCACTCCACCCATTCGTCCCTTCAACCAACATCCATTCAACCACAATCTGCCCCATCTGTGACAGAGACTGTAGGTCCCGCATTGGACTTCAGTCACCTGAGAACTCATATTAATGTGGAAGCAAGTCATCCTCGACTTCAAGGGACTGCCGAAGAAGAATTGTCCCCCTCTCATTCAAGTCTGCTGTCATCACCCCTCTCCTCAAAAAAAAACCTCTTGATTCTGTAAATGTAGATTCTTTTTTCTCAATCTGGTTCAGTAAAATTACTGAGTCGAATACCTCTTGTGCTTTGAACAAAGCAGTCTTTATTTTACCGGCCGGCAAGACTTATCAGACAGAGGATATACATTCTCGGTCGAGCGTACACACTCCCTACGGATAAGTGAAGTTACATCGTAAAGCGACAACAGTTATACATTCTCGGCAAAAGATAACAAGATAGGGCTAGAGTGACATCCTAGTTCAACCTATCTCTTTTGGTCCCTCTTTCCCTTTGTCCACTCATAAGCCGACCTAAGTATGGTCTGATTTTAAACAAAGACCTTCTGTTAATGTTTCAGGTTAATAACATGATTTAATAAGACCTTGAGGTTTTTCTGCAAGCTGTGGGTTTTGTTTCAATATGTGTTAGTGTTGTAACATTTCGCAGTCTCGAGTCCGAGATGTCATGGCTATTCCTCCATGAATTCTTTGTTAGCTTATACTGTCCCTATACAATTCCCACGCTCTCAACTTCAATGTCTCTATACATTTTAAACATTCACAATTCCACTGTGCTTGTTAGCTTCCACCTCATCTCTAACTCCCTTTCCTCTCCAAAGTCCTTGACTGTGTTGCCTCCTCCCAAATTCATGACCATCTTTCCCAAAACTCCATGTTTGAATCCCTTCAGTCTGATTTCCGCCCTTGCCACAGTATTGAAACTGCTCTCATCAAAGTCACAAATGACAGTCTTTGTAACTGTGACAAAGGTACACTAACCCTCCTCGACCTGTCTGCAGCCTTTGACACAGTTGGCCACTCCATTATCCTCCTCCAACGCCTCTCCACCAATGTGCAGCTGGGTGGGGCTCCACTCACCTGGTTCCATTCCTATCCATCTAATCAACCAGAAAGTCTCCTTCAATGGCTTCTCTTCCCGCCCCCACATCATTACCTCTGGTGTCCCCCAAGGATCTATTCTTGGTCCCCTTCTATTTCTCATTTATATGCTGCCCCTTGGTGATGTCATCCAAAAACATGGAGTCAGGCTCCACATGTACGCTGACGACACCCAGCTCTACCTCTCGACCACTTCTCTCGACCCCTCCACGGTCTCTAAATTGTCAGACTGCTTGCCCGACATCCAGTACTGGATGAGCAGAAACGTTCTTCAATTAAATATTGGGAAGACCGAAGCCATTGTCTATGATCCACACCACAAACTGCGTTCCTCCGACACTGACTCCATCCCTTTCCCTAGCATTTATCTGAGGCTAAACCAGACTGTAAGCAACCTAGGCATCATATTGGACCTTGAAATTAGCTTCTGGCCAAATATCCGTGGCATATCTAAATCCTTCTATTTCCATCTCATAATATTGCCCGCACCTGCCTCAGCTCATCTGCTGTTGAAACCCTCATCCATGCCTTTATTACTTCTACTTACCTTGACTACACCAACGCACTCCTGAATGGCCTCCCACATTCTACCTTACGTAAACTTGAGGTAATCCACAACTCAACTGCCCGTGTCCTAACTCACATCAAGTCTCCGATCACTCATCACCCCTTTGCTCACTGACCTACATTGGCTCCCGGTTAAGCAACGCCTCGATTTCAAAATTCCCATCCTTGTTTAAAAATCCCTCCATGGCCTCGCCCCTCCCTATCTCGAAATTCTTTCAGCCTCACAATACCAGTGATGTCTGCGTTCCTCAAAATCTGCCCTTTTGAGCATTCCTGATAAGATCTGTTCAACCATCGGTGGCCGGGCCTTCAGCTGCCTGGGCCCTAAGCTCTGGAATTCCCTCCCTAAACCCCTCAGCCTCTGGACATTTCTTTCCTCCTTTAAGACTCCATAAAACCTCCCTCTTTGACCAAGCTTTTGGTCATCTGCTGTAATTTGTTCTTATGAGGCTCGGTGGCAAATTTATTTTTGGTCTTATAACACTGCTTGGGACATTTTACCACGTTAAAAGCGCTACATTAATAAAAGTTGTTGCAGTTGATAGCAATGGGAACTCGTACAACCGGAGCTCCCATTATTATCAATGAGAATACTAGATGTTCATTGGTGGTCCAAGCCCACGTGATCCCAGGATACAAATACATACCTGGAAGACATATTACTGTACGCTGCACTGCGAAACTAGGACTCCGACCACAATCCTATATTCCTCCGGGACCACCAGGTCATTTTGTTAAAATAATTCCGGTCAGAGGCTTTCACCCAAAGGAAGCTTCTAACTGCAATTTCTCCCCAAAGTATGTGTTTAATTTCTCTGCCATTTCTTTATTCCCCATTATAATTTCTGCTGTCTCAGCCTGTAGGGGACCCACATTTCCTTTTGCTAATCTTTTCCTTTTTAATATACTTATAGAAGCGTTTACAGGTCTGTTTTTATGTCTCTCGCTTGTTTACTCTCATATTCTATTTTCCCTTATCAGCTTCTCGGTCCTCCCTTGCTGAATTCTAAAATGCTCCCAATCCCCAGGCTTACTGCTCTTTTGGCAACATTATAAACCTGTTCCTTTAATCTAAAAATATCTTTAACTTCTCTTGTTAGCCACGGTTGGACCACCTTCCCTGTGGGGTTTGAGTGCATTTACAATGTGTGCATTTACAATGTTTGTTGTAAATTATGTATTAATTCTTTAATGTTCACCATTGCTTATCTACCTTCATACCTTTTAATGTAGTTTCCTAATCGACCTTCGCCTCGCCCCTTTGTTTAGATTTAAGATCCTAGTTTTGGATTTAACGAAAACACTTTCAAACTTAATGTAACATTTTATCATATTATGGTCATTCTTCCGTTGCCAGCACGTCCCATGTACAAATAAACAAAATAAACAAGACTCACTGTTAATAATCACAAATCACTTTTTACAAATCACTCCAGGGCCTCGCCCCTCCCGATCTCTGGAATCTGTTGCAGCCTACAAGATGTCTGCACTCCTCAAATTCTGCCCTTTTGACCATCCCCGATTATAATCGCTCCACCATCGGCGTCCGGCCCTTCAGCTGCCTGGGCCCCGAGCTCTGGAACTCCCTCCCTAAAGCTCTCCGCCTCTTTCCTACTTTCAGACCCTCCTTAAAACCTACCTCTTTGACCCAGCTTTTGGTCATCTGCCGCAATTTCTTCTTTTGTGGTTCGGTGTCAAACGTATGTGTTGTGTCCTGTAACACTGCTGTTAAAGGCGCTCTAAAAGAAGAGTTATTATTAATACTGCAGGAGTGAGGCATTGAAACTCTTTTTGGAGTTCACCTGTAAAAACATAAAACATTAAACCGTGCCACCCGACCTGGGTGACACACCAGACATTTACAAGGCCCTTTTTTCCTTTTTTTTTGTGTTTTTCATTTTTTTTGGGGTTTTTTTTTTGGGCGCTAAAATCACATTTTTCCAGTGCCCCCTATAAAAGGGAAGGGGACACTAAAAACACTGGCAATTAAAACAAATTAAACTTTAAAACGTAAAATCAAATTAAAATTTGGTTGCCGGGCGTGATGATGCACTCCAGTCCCTCCGGTGCCCACCTCTCGCGGAAGGCCGCGAGCGTACCGGTGGACACCGCGTGCTCCATCTGAGGCATTGAATGAGCTGGGAGTCGGCGCAGGCGGACGCCATCTGTGACGTCACAGGCGAAGTGGGCGGGGCTATGACGTTCCATGGTAACGGTTGAACGGTCGGTATTTTTGAAATCAGGAGCCACGTGACCGCCGAGCTGCCCAGCGCTCCTTCATCACAGTGGGCGGGGCTCTGCGGCGCTGCCGGGTCCTATTGGTGGGAGTGGTGGCAATCCGCTTCGTGCA
Organism: Pristiophorus japonicus; assembly: GCF_044704955.1. NCBI lineage: Eukaryota > Metazoa > Chordata > Chondrichthyes > Pristiophoridae > Pristiophorus > Pristiophorus japonicus. The sequence continues at coordinate 208,025,920 of NC_091985.1, forward strand.
GCCAATAGACGGCCGGGAATTCTCTGAAGGTCATTAATTTATACAGGAAGGCGCCCTGTAGTCGCAGTGCGCATGCTCGGTGCCGCACTCTCCACCACCAGTGCCCGGATGCCGCGTAGTTTGCTGTAACCAGCGGTTGGACAATTTGGGGAACCGGGAGCCGCAGGGAACCGGACTGATGGTGGGCGGCTGGGGCTGGGGCAGAGCGCTCGACCGGAGGGCGGGGAGGGTATGGTGAGTCTGTGAGGGAAAACACCGAACTTAACACACAGCCCCGGAGCTCAGAGTTTGGGGACATGCGGGAGATAGACTGAAACTTCCAGTGAGCTCAGACAGTGTGTAATCCGGGGGCCCAGTGAGATCAGACAGTGTGTAACCCGGGGGCCCAGTGAGATCAGACAGTGTGTAACCCGGGGGTCCAGTGAGACCAGACAGTGTGTAACCCGGGGGTCCGGTGAGATCAGACAGTGTGTAACCCGGGGGCCCAGTGAGATCAGACAGTGTGTAACCCGGGGGTCCAGTGAGACCAGACAGTGTGTAACCCGGGGGTCCGGTGAGATCAGACAGTGTGTAACCCGGGGGCCCAGTGAGATCAGACAGTGTGTAACCCGGGGGCCCAGTGAGATCAGACAGTGTGTAACCCGGGGGTCCAGTGAGACCAGACAGTGTGTAACCCAGGGGCCCAGTGAGATCAGATAGTGTGTAACCCAGGGGCCCAGTGAGATCGGACACTGTAACCCGGGGGCCCAGTGAGATCAGACACTGTGTAACCCGGGGGCCCAGTGAGATCAGACACTGTGTAACCCGGGGGTCCAGTGAGACCAGACAGTGTGTAACTCGGGGGTCCAGTGAGACCAGACAGTGTGTAACCCAGGGGCCCAGTGAGATCAGATAGTGTGTAACCCAGGGGCCCAGTGAGATCAGACACTGTAACCCGGGGGCCCAGTGAGATCAGACGGTGTGTAACCCGGGGGCCCAGTGAGATCAGACAGTGTATAACCCGGGGGCCCAGTGAGCTCAGACAGTGTGTAACCCGGGGGTCCAGTGAGACCAGACAGTGTGTAACCCAGGGGCCCAGTGAGATCAGATAGTGTGTAACCCAGGGGCCCAGTGAGATCAGACACTGTAACCCGGGGGCCCAGTGAGATCAGACACTGTGTAACCCGGGGGCCCAGTGAGATCAGACGGTGTGTAACCCGGGGGCCCAGTGAGATCAGACAGCGTGTAAGCCGGGGAGAATTCTGGTGATTTTCTATAAGTCCAGATGGGCGGGACAGAGATCTGAGGAAAAGGATAAAATCAAACAGAAATACTGGACATATACTTTTCTGAAACGTTGGAAAAACACTTTACACTACATTCCACTTCACAACATTAATATTCTTCTAATTTTCTGCCCTGTCATAATTAGATCTCCCGGTGAATGGTGGAGTGATTGAGAAAGTTCTACAGCTGGAAGGAAACGGATTGTGGACTGAGGAACAACAGCAGGTGAACCAGCACAGGATTGTGAGAGCACCAACCAGGGAGCCCCTTCCGATTGAAAGTGCTTCAATAGATCGACTGGGGAGAAAGGTAAGAGAAAGTGCCATTTACTCAGATACACACCGGTCCTGTAGACAGTACACACAGGTTACAAGTTAAGACAGGAAATGAGACTGGGAGAGTCTGACCACCGAGCACAATTATCCAGCATGAGGCCGTGCAATGGGATGTGAAGTGAGATCAGTTTCTTTCTCTAAACACACAGTCACAGTGAATCTTGTGTGTGTTTTAGAGTAAAGGGCTTTGATCTAAGAGGTGACTCCAGTTTGAGGCAGAGCCCAGCAGATGGACCCGTCTCTGTACATTCGGTGGGACTGAACTCGCACCGATACCATCAGATCTCAGTGTTCAAATATTTCCCATCTGGTGAGAAAGCCAATGGAAAGATTGAACATGAAGCACGTCGTCAATTCACTGATCATGATGCACAGACCAATCTGAAATACCAGCACGGCCTATCACTGACAGAATCAATTATTCATTCATGAACATTTAGAATTATAAGAAAATATATTGATAACTACTAATATTGAAACATTTCCGATTAATCGATCACTAGAGATATGTAGTTTTCTAATATACTGAAACAAAGATACGGAGAGTTGCAATTTATTTATTGCCGTTGTACTTGACCCCAAGATGAGCTTCTGAACCCATATTCCCTCAATCACCGAGTACGCTTACTTCCAGCTCCATAACATCGCCGGTCTCTGCCCCTTCCTCATCCATGCCTCTGTTACCACGACATTGGACTATTCCAATGCTCTCCTGATCGGCATCACACCACGCACTCTCCGTAAACTTTAATCTTATCAAAAACACTCCTGCCCGTATCCTTACTCAGGAACACAAGAAATAGCAGGCGTAGGCCATACAACCCCTCCCATCTACTCTGCCATATAGTAAGATCTCTATTCGATCGAGAATTTCAAAGATTCACAACTCTTAAGTGAAGAAATATCTTCTCATCTCAGTCTTAAATAGGCGATCTAATCCTAATACTAGGATCGATCCCTAGTTCGAGACTATCCGGCCCTTGTCAATTCTTCTAAGAATTCTATGTTTCAATGATATCACCTTCCATTCTTCTAAACTCCAGAGAATATAGGCCTATTCTACTCAATCTGTCCTCAGCCCTCTCATCCCAACTTGTATCAATTTCCCTTCACCCATCACCCCTGAGCTCGCTGAACTACATTGGCTCCTGCTCCATCAGTGCCTCAATTTCAAAATTCTTATCCTTGTTTTGACATCCGACCAGGACCTTGTCCCTCCCTATAACCTCCTCCAACCCTCCAACCCTCAGAGATCTTTCCATTCCTCCAATTCTGGCCTCTTGAGCAGCCCCAATTTTCATCCCTCCAATATTGGTGGCCGTACCTTCAGCTGCCGAGGCCATAAGCTCTGGAATTCCCTCCCTAAACCTCTCTATAACACTCCTTAATACCTACCCTTTTGAACAAGCTTTTAGTCACTTGTGCTAATATTTCCTTACGTGACTGGATGTCAAATTTTGTTTGATAACGGTCCTGTGAATTGCCTTGGGACATTTTACTACTTTTAAGGCAAGATATTAATGCAATTTGTTGCTGATAACTGAAGATATTTCGAATTGTCATGACTCTCACTAGGGTACAGTTTCCTCTGGCACCGACTCTCACTGGGGTACAGTTTCCTCTGGCACCGACTCTCACTGGGGTACAGTTCCTCTGACACAGATTTACTGTGTATCTAATTCGTGCTGTCCCTGCCCTGGGACAGTTTAGAGGGAGCTTTAACCTGAAACTGATCAATCAGGAGCTGCGGGTGGAAAGTTTTCAGTGCAGTGACAGATCGTACTGCTGCTGAATTTTAATTGATAAGCTGCCCAGTACACTCGTGGTGGACACTGAAGTTCGCCCAGTGGCAGTGTAGAGGGAACTTTACTCTGTATCCAACCCATACTTCACCTAGTCTCTGGGAATTTAATGTGAATTTGAAAGCAACTGCTAGGGGAGATAGCGAGAAATTTATTCTGCAGTTTGGGGTGTCTAGGACGAGGGGACATAACCTTAAAATCAGAGCCAGGCCATTCAAGAGAGATGTTAGGAAACATTTCTTCACTCATTGGATGGTTTAAGTGTGGAACTTCCCACAATAAGCAGTCGATGCTCGCCCATTGAATAACTTTGGGCTGGTTGTGATTTCTGCCCAATGACCCGTTGCTTGTTCCCTTGGATTGGATCTTTATTTATTCCCTTTGGTTTGTTTTCAGTTTCATTGCTGGACCCACCACTCAAAGCACTTTGTCTGATCTGCCCCTGGGAATGAGCAGACTCCTCCCTCATCTCCCACACTGCACCGTGTCTCCTCCTCTTTCCCCCTTGGTTGTGTTCCACACTCTGGGCCTTGGCCCTTCCCCGGGGATTCTCAGTATGAACAGCGGGATGTGTGTTGAGACAGGATGTCCCAGCTCTCCACCTTTAAATGGCCCTGCTTTATGACATCACTGTAGTGCCTAGCGACTAACCTCACTGACCTCAACTTATTATGGGCTGGCAGTGTCTGATGGGACAGTGTAGAGGGAGAAAGACTAGGATTTATTTGGTGCATTTTACGACCACCGGACCTCTCAAAGTGCTTTACAGCCAATGAAGTACTTTTGGATTGTAGTCACTGTTGTAATAAGGGAGATTTACTCTGTATAATGTCAATGGAGTTTTACTCTGTATCTGACCTGTGCTTTACCTGTCCTGCAAGTATTTCATGGGACAGTGCAGAGGGGACTTTACTTTGTATCTAACCCATGCTGTACCTGCCCTGGGTATGTTTGATGGGACAGTGTAGAGGGAGCGTTACGCTGTATCTAACCCATGTTGTAGCTGACCTGGGAGTGTTTGATGGGATAGTGTAGAGGAAGATTTCGTCTTCATCTGTCCCGTGCTGTACCTGCCCCTGGGACTGTTTGATGGGACAATGCATAGGGAGCTTTACTCTGTATCTAACCTATGCTGTACCTGCCCTGGGAGTGTTTGTTGGGTCAGTGTAGATGGTGCTTTACTCTGTATCTAACCAGTACCGTACCTGCCCTGGGAGTTTTTGACGGGACAATGTAAAGGGAGCTTTACGCGGTATCTAACCCATGTTGTACCTGTTCAGGCAGAGTTTGACGGGACAGTTTAGAGGGAGCTTTTCTCTGTATCTAACCCATACTGTAATTGCTTTGGGAGTATTTGATGGAACAGTGTAGTGGGAACTTTACAATTTATCTGATCTGTGCTCTACCTGCCCTGAGAGTGTTTGATGGAACAGTTTGGAGGGAGCTTTTCTCTGTAACTAACCCATGCTGTACCTGCTCTGGGAGTGTTTGATGGGATAATGTAGACGGAGATTTACTGTGTATCTAAACTGTGCTAGCCTAGCAAGTTGTGACGAGGACTCCAATAATATACAAAGGGATATAGATCGGCTCAGTGAGTGGGCAATACTTTGGCAGATGGAGTATAATGTGGGAAAATGTGAGCTTATCCACTTTGGTCGGAGAAATAAAAAAGCAAATTATTATTTAAATGGGGAGAGAATACAAAATGCCGTGTACAGCGGGATCTGGGGATCCTTGTACATGAAACACAAGAATTTAGCATGCAGTTACAGCAATTAATTAGGAAGGCAAATGGAATGTTGGCCTTTATTGCAAGGGGGATGGAATATAAAAGTAGGGAAGTCCTGCTGCAAATGTACATGGTATTGGTAAGACCACACCACACTATATCAGGAAGGATATACTTGCACTGGAGGCAGTTCAGAGAAGGTTCACGAGGGTGATTACTGAGATGAAGGGGTTGTCATAATGAGAAAGGTTGAGCAGGTTGGGCCTGTACTCATTGGAGTTTAGAAGACGTAGAGGTGATCTTATTGAAACGTATAAGATTCCGAGGGGGCTTGACAGGGTAGATACAGAGAGGATGTTTCCCCACGTGGGGGAATCTAACACTAGGGGGCATAGTTTCAGAATAAGGGGTCGCTCATTTAAAAGGGAAATCAGGAGCAATTTCTTCTCTGAGGGACGTGAATCTTTGGAATTCATTACCTCAGAGAGCTGTGGGGGCTGGGTCATTGAATGTATTTAAGGTGGGGATAGACAGATTTTTGAATGATAAGCGATTCAAGGGTTATGGGGAGTGGGCGGGGAAGTGGAGTTGAGGCCTGGATCTGATCAGCCATGATCTTATTGAATGGTGGAGCAGGCTCGAGGGGTCAAATGGTCTACTCTGCTCCTATTTCTTATGTTCCTGCCCTTGGAGTCTCTGATGGGACAGTGTAGGTGGAGGTTTACTCTGTATCTAACCCATGCTGCACCTGCCCTGGGAGCGTTTCGTTAGACAGTGTACAAAAGAAATAGAAACAAGTAGGCCATACGGCCCCTCGAGCCTGCTCCGCCATTCAATAAGATTATGGCTGATCTGATCATGGACTCAGCTCCACTTCCCCGGCTACTCCCCATAACCCCTTATCCCCTTATCGTTTAAGGAACTGTCTATTTCTGTCTTAAATTTATTCAATGTCCCAGCTTCCACAGCTCTCTGAGGCAGCAAATTCCACAGATTTACAATCCTCAGAGAACAAATTTCTCCTAATCTCCTTTTTAAATGGGTGGCCCCTTATTCTAAGATCATGACCTCTAGTTCTAGTCTCCCCCATCAGTGGAAACATCCTCTCTGCATCCACCTTGTCGAGCCCCTTCAAAGTCTTATACGTTTCGATAAGATCGCCTCTCATTCTTCTCCACTCCAATGAGTAGAGGCCCAACCTACTCAACCTTTCCTCATAAGTCAACCACTGCCCTCCCCTCATCCCCGGGATCAACCTTGTGAACCTTCTCTGAACTGCCTCCAAAGCAAGTATATCCTTTCATAAATATGGAAACCAAAACTGCACACACTGTTCCAAGTGTGGCCTCACCAATACCTTGTATAGCTGTAGCAAGACTTACCTGCTTTTATACTCCATCCCCTTTGCAATAAAGGCCAAGATACCATTGGCCTTCCTGATCACTTGCTGTACCTGCATACTATCCTTTTGTGTTTAATGCACAAGTATCCCCAGGTCCCGCTGTACTGCGGCACTTGGCAATCTTTCTCCATTTAAATAATAACTTGCTCTTTGATTTTTTTTCTGCCAAAGTGCATGACCTCACACTTTCCAACATTATACTCCATCTGCCACATTTTTGCCCACTCACTTAGCCTGTCTATATCCTTCTCAGATTTTTTTGTGTCCTCCTCACACGTTGCTTTTCCTCCCATTTTGTATCGTCAGCAAACTTGGCTACGTTACGCTCGATCCCTTCCTCCAAGTCGTTAATATAAATTGTAAATAGTTAGGGTCACAGCACTGATCCCTGCGGCACCCCACTAGTTACTGGTTGCCAACCAGAGAATGAACCATTTATCCTGACTCTGTTCTGTTAGTTAGCCAATCCTCTATCCATGCTAATATATTACCGTGAACTTTTATCTTGTGCAGTAACCTTTTACGTGACACCTTGTCAAATGCCTTCTGGAAGTCCAAATACACCACATCCACTGGTTCCCCTTTATCCACCCTGTTCCTTACATCCTCAAAGAACTCCAGCAAATTTGTCAAACATGACTTCCCCTTCATAAATCCATGCTGATTCTGCCTGACCAATTTTGCTCATCCAAATGAACTGCTACTGCTTCTTTAATAATGGACTCCAACATTTTCCCAACCACAGATGTTAGGCTAACTGGTCAATAGTTTCCTGCTTTTTGCCTGCCTCCTTTTTCAAATAGGGGTGTTACATTTGCAGTTTTAAATCTGCTGGGACCTCCCTAGAATCCAGGGAATTTTGGTAAATTACAACCAATGCATCCACAATCCCTGCCGCTACTTCTCTTAAGACCCTCAGATGCAAGCCATCAGGTCCAGGGGATTTATCTGCCTTTAGTCCCATAATCTTACTGAGTACCACCTTCTTCGTGATTGTGATTGTGTTAAGTTCCTCCCCCCATATAGCCCCTTGACTATCCACTGTTGGAATATTGTTAGTGTCCTCTATCGTAAAGACTGATAGAAAATATCTGTTCAGAGTTTCTGCCATCTCCATGTTCCCCATTACTAATTCTCTGGTCTCGTCCTCTAAGGCACCAACATTTACTTTAGCCACTCTTTTCCTTTTTATATACCAATAGAGACTGTTTTTATAGTTTGTGCTAGTTTACTTTCATAGTCTATCTTCCCTTCCTTAATCATTTTTTTAGTCGTTCTTTGCTGACTTTTAAAAGCTTCCCAGTCTTCTGTCCTCCCACTAGTTTTGGACACTTTGTATGCCCTTGTTTTTAGTTGGATAACGTCCTTTATTTCTTTAGTTAGCCACGGATGGCTATCTTCTTTTACACTTGCTATTGAGGGAGTGCAGCGAAGGTTCACCAGACTGATTACCGGGATGGTAGGACTGACATATGAAGAAAGACTGGATCGACTCGGCTTATATTCACTGGAATTTAGAAGATGAGAGGGGATCTCATTGAAGCAAATAAAATTCTGACGATTGGACAGGTTAGATGCAGGAAGAATGTTCCCGATGTTGGGGAAGTCCAGAACCAGGGGTCACAGTCTTAAGGATAAGGGGTAAGCCATTTAGGACCGAGATGAGGAGAAACTTCTTCACTCAGAGAGTTGTTAACCTGTGGAATTCCCAACCGCAGAGAGTTATTGATGCCAGTTCATTGGATATGTTCAAGAGGGAGTTAGATATGGCCCTTACGGCTAAAGGGATCAAGGGGTATGGAGAGAAAGCAGGAAAGGGGTACTGAGGGAATGATCAGCCATGATCTTATTGAATGGTGATGCAGGCTCGAAGGGCCGAATGGTCTACTCCTGCACCTATTTTCTATGTTTCTGTGTCACTTATCAGCCCCAGCCTGAATGTTGTCCAGGTCTTGCTGTAAGCGGGCATGGACTGCTCCATTATCTGAGGAGTTGCGAATGGAACTGAATACTGTGCAGTCATCAGCGAACATCCCTAGTTCTGCTTTCATAGCTTTGCAGTCGCCTTTATTTAGAATCCGGACACTGGTTTGAGATCTGACTTTCTCACTCTCCAACTGAATTTGAAATTCAACCATGTTATGTTCACTTTTTCCGAGAGGATCCTTCACTATGAGATCATTTATTAATCTTGTCTCATTACACAATACCAGATCTAAGATAGCCTGCTCCCTGGTTGGTTCTGCAACGTACTGTTCAAGGAGACCATCCCAGATACACTCTTATAAACTCTTCCTCAAGTCTACCTTGGCCAATTTGATTTGTCTAATCAATATGAAGCTTAAAATCGCCCATGATTATTGCCGTACCTTTCTTACAAGCCTCCATTGTTTCTTGATTTATACTCCATCCAACAGTGTAGCTACTGTTAGGGGGCCTATAGACTACGCCCACCAGTGCTTCTTCCCCTTATTATTTCTTATCTCCACCCAAACTGATTCTACATCTTGATCTTCTGAGCCAAAATCATTTCTCACCACTGCACTGATCTCATCGTTTATTAACAGAACTACCCCACCTTTTCCTTTCTGTCTATCCTTCTGAATTGTTAAATAGCCCTGAATATTTAGTTCCCAGCCTTGGTCACCTTGCAACCACGTCCCTGTAATGGCTATCAGATCACACCCATTTGCATCTATTTGTGCCGTCAACTCATCTATCTTGTTACGAATGCTGTGTGCATTCAGATAAAGAACTTTTAATTTTGACTTTTTACCATTTTTCCCTGCTTTGACCCTACCTTCTGTTACACTCTTATTTTTATACATTCTGTCTTTTCCTGTCACAGTCTGATTCTCATTTCCCACAGTGCTACCCTATTGCCTTCTCCTTGCTCTTTTGACTTTTTAAATTTCCTCTCACCTGAACCCTTCCCCCCCCCCCACTGCTCCCCCCCCGACCTATTTAGTTTAAAGCCCTCTTTACAGACCTAGTTATTCGCTTCGCCAGGACATTAGCACCAGCCTGGTTGAAGTGAAGCCCATCTCAACGGAACAGCTCCCTCTTGCCCCGGTACTGGTGCCAGTGCCCCATGAATCGAAACCCATTTCTCCCACCAGTCTTTGAGCCACGTGTTCATCTTTCTGATCTTATTTACCCTATGCACATTTGCACGTGGCTCATGCAGTAAACCAGAGATTATTGCCTTCGTGGTTCTGCTTTTTAATTTAGCCCCTAGCTACTCAAACTCCCTCAGCAGAACCTCTTTCTTTGTTCTACCTATGTCATTGGTACCTACGTGGCCCATGACAACTGGATCTTCCCCCTCCCACTCCAAGTTCCTCTCCAGCCCAGAGGCGATGTCCTGAACCTTGGCACTTCGCAGGCATCACAGCCTTCGGGACTCACGCTCTCGGCTGCAGAGAACAGTATCTATCTCCGAAACTATACTCTTTCCTACCACAACATTTCTTTTTACTACCCCCATTTGAATGGCCTCCTGTACCATGGCGCTGTGGTCAGTTTGCTCATCCTCCCTGCAGTCCCTGCCCTCGTCCAAACAGGGAGCATGAATCTCGTACCTGTTGGACAATTACAAGAGCTGAAGCTCCTCCATCACTACCTCCAGGGTCCCCACAGCTCCCTCGCTCGTAGTCACACCCTCCTGTCCCTAACTATGGACCAAATTTGAATTGATGAATCTAAGGGGTGTGACTGCCTCCTGGAACACAGGGTCCAGGTAACTCTCCCCCTCCCTGATGTGTCGCAGTGTCTGCAGCTCGGACTCCAGCTCATCAACGTGGAGCCGAAGTTCCTCGAGCAGCCAACACTTACTGCAGATGGCGAATTTATAATGGGGAACAAAGAAATGGCAGACCAATTGAACAAGTACTTTGGTTCTGTCTTCACAAAGGAAGACACAAATAACCTTCCGGATGTACTAGGGGTCCGAAGGTCGAGTGAGAAGGAGGAATTGAAAGATATCCTTATTAGGCGGGAAATTGTGTTAGGGAAATTGATGGGATTGAAGGCCGATAAATCCCCAGGGCCTGATAGTCTGCATCCCAGAGTACTTAAGGAAGTGGCCCTGGAAATAGTGGATGCATTAGTGATCATTTTCCAACAGTCTATCGACTCTGGATCAGTTCCTATGGACTGGAGGGTTGCTAATGTAACACCACTTTTTAAAAAAGGAGAGAGAGAGAAAATGGGTAATTATAGACCAGTTAGCCTGACATCAGTAGTGGGGAAAATGTTGGAATCAATTATTAAGGATGAAATAGCAGCACATTTGGAAAGCAGTGATAGGATTGGTCCAAGTCAGCATGGATTTATGAAGGGGAAATCATGCTTGACAAATCTTCTGGAATTTTTTGAGGATGTAACTCGTAGAGTGGACAGGGGAGAACCAGTGGATGTGGTGTATTTCGACTTTCAAAAGGCTTTTGACAAGATCCCACACAAGAGATTGGTGTGAAAAATCAAATCACATGGTATTGAGGGTAATGTACTGACGTGGATAGAGAACTGGTTGGCAGACAGGAAGCAGAGAGTCAGGATTAACGGGTCCTTTTCAGAATGGCAGGCAGTGACTAGTGGAGTGCCGTAGGGCTCAGTGCTGGGACCCCAGCTCTTTACAATGTATATTAATGATTTGGATGATGGAATTGAGTGTAATATGTTTGCAGATGACACTAAACTGGGTGGCGGTGTGAGCTGTGAAGAGGATGCTAAGAGGCTGCAGAGTGATTTGGACAGGTTAGGTGAGTGGGCAAATACATGGCAGATGCAGTATAATGTGGATAAATGTGAGGTTATCCACTTTGGGGGCAAAAACACGAAGGCAGAATATTATCTGAATGGCGGCAGATTAGGAAAAGGGGAGGTGCAGCGAGACCTGGGTGTCATGATTCATCATTCATTGAAGGTTGGCATGCAGGTACAGCAGGTGGTGAAGAAGGCAAATGGTATGTTGGCCTTCATAGCTAGGGGATTTGAGTATAGGAGCAGGGAAATCTTACTGCAGTTGTACAGGGCGTTGGTGAGGCCTCCCCTGGAATATTGTGTTTAGTTTTGGTCTCCTAATCTGAGGAAGGACGTTCTTGCTATTGAGGGAGTGCAGCGCAGGTTCACCAGACTGATTCCTGGGATGGCAGGACTGACATATGAGGAGAGGCTGGATCGGCTGGGCCTGTATTCACTGGAGTTTAGAAGGATGAGAGGGGATCTCATAGAAACATATAAAATTCTGACGGGACTGGACAGGTTAGATGCAGGAAGAATGTTCCCGATGTTGCGGAAGTCCAGAACCAAGGGTCACAGTCTTAAGGATAAGGGGTAAGCCATTTAGGACTGAGATGAGGAGGAACTTCTTCACTCAGAGAGTTGTTAACCTATGGAATTCCTTACCGCAGAGAGTTGTTGATGCCAGTTCATTGGATATATTCAAGAGGGAGTTAGATATGGCCCTTGCATCGAAAGGGATCAAGGGGTATGGAGAGAAAGCAGGAACCGGGTACTGAAAATGATCAGCCATGATCTTATTGAATGGTGGTGCAGGCTCGAAGGGCCGGATGGCCTACTCCTGCACCTATTTTCTATGTTTCTACATCGCTTGCCCTGACATCTCTAATGTATTTAATTAATTTTTCACATTTTGAAAGTTTAGATTTTTAATCCCAGCTCTTAATTTAAACCAACGCCGAAGAAAATAGAGAAACTGACCAACCAATTACTTCCCTGCTTTCCTGTGACATCACATTTTGAATCTTTTTACTTCTTATCCTCCCAGGTCACTTGGTGCTGTTTCGGCTGTCTGCTCGGCTGACTCACGCCCTTTGTCGGCTTACTGCTGCTCCCACTCTTGTGCCCTTTCCGAAGTCCTGCTGCTTGGCTGACTCATGCCCTTTGTAGGCTTACCGCTGATCCCACTCTCACGCCCTTTCCGAAGGGATGGGCGCAAGTAGGTTTTTCCCCTCGCGTTGGTTCTCTCAGCACCTGCTGCAGGCCCAGTCTGGCAGTTATGTCCTTCAGCACTCGGCCAGCTCGGTCAGTAGTGGTGCTACCGAGCCAGTCTTGATGGACATTGAAGTCCCCCACACAGAGTACATTCTGTGCACCTTGCTACTCACAGTGCTTCTTCCTAGTGGTGTTCAACATGGAGGAGTACTGATTCATCAGCTGAGTGAGGACGGTAGGTGGTCATCAGCAGGAGGTTACCTTATCCATGCTTGACCTGAAGCCACGAGACTTCATGGGGTCCGGAGTCAGTGTTGAGAACTCCCAGGGCCACACCCTCCCGAATGTATACAACTGTACCGCCACCGGTGGGACAGGACATACCCAGGGATGGTGATGGAGGAGTCTGGGACATTGGCTGAAAGGTATGATTCTGTGAGTATGACGATGTCAGGCTGTTGCTTGACTAGTCTGGACCATCTCTCCCAATTTTGGCACCAGTCCCCAGATGTTGGTGAGAAAGACTGGGCTGGGTGTGCCGTTGTCGGGTCCATAGCCGTTGCGGAGGTCGATGCCGGGTGGTCCGTCCGGTTTTATTCTTATTGTTTTTCGTAGCGGTGGATCAATTGATGAATCAATATGATCTTATTGAATGGTGGAGCAGGCTCGAGGGGCCAAATGGCCTACTCCTGCTTCTAATTCTTATGTGCTTATTCCCTAGCCCAGATCCTGTTAAGAGCAATGGTCCTAACACTGACCCTGGGGGATACCACTATTTATATTCCTCCAGTCTGAAGAACATCCATTAACCACTACTCTCTGTTTTCTGCCCTTTACCCAACTTCCTCTCCACGCGGCCCCACTCCCTTTAATACCGTGAGCCTTAATTTGATCAACAAGCCTCCTGTCCGGCATCTTATCAAACACCTTTTGACAATCCATCTACACAACATCCACTGCATTTCTTTTCACACTGCACTGTGTTATTTCCTGCAATAATCCCTGCTGTCTGTCCTGAATCAATCCATTTCACTACCAAATGTTGCAACGTTTACTTCTGTAACCAGAATCCCCCGCGCAGGGGTAAAGTGCTCTATCAATGACACCAGGAGCCCAGACATGGGACCAGGCTGTGCTCTGAGCAGGCGCAGTGCCAGTGGTGGAGGTGGTCTGAGGCGGAAGAGACGTTCCGCGAGTCAGTAGGAGCTTGTGGGCTCAGCGGAGGAATTGGATCCCTCGGTGGGTTGGGCAGATTCATAAACACCTGGTGTCGGCCTCAGGCCCCGAATATGAGCCCGCAGGCTCCATGTTTGACCTGCGATGATAGACCCGACCGCTCGGGGTAACGAGCTGAATTCTTGGGCAGGATCAGGGCGCCTGCGCGGCCATCTTGGTACAGGAGCAGAGGATGGATGGGGTTTAGGGTCCCAGTGACCAGGAGAGAAAATAATTTCCTTGTTTCTTCTCAGTCTGCGCACTAGGGATATAGAACTGAACCCAGCCAGAGAAGAGGGAGTGAGAAAACTGCAGATGGAGGAAAGAAATGATGGAGGTGGTGCGATGAGTTTGGATTTCAGCACAGGATGGAGGGAGAGTGTGTGGGATGGGAATTTACAGCTTTGGAGAACAAGAGAGGAAAGAATGTTCCATAGAAACTAGGATTGTCTGTCCTCAGTGCTGACTTTTGTAAACTCCTATTACAGAATATTAGAAAAGGAGGATTTACAGACGGGAAACTCGAACCAATCACAGTCACTCGATTCACCTGTATATCATCGGCCTTTGAATGTGGAAGGAGAAACGGTTGTCTGTTCTGTCTGTGAGAAAAGATATTAAACATTAGTGTGACTGGTAAAGCACCGAGACACACACCCGAGTGAGAGTGTTCCAGTGCACTGACTGTGGAAAGAGCTTTAACCAGTTACACAGCCTGAAAAAACATCGCACCATTCACAGAGGGGAGAAACCGTTCACATATTGTGTATGTGGACGAAGCTTCAATTGATCATCCAACCTGGAGAGACACAAGGACACCCGCACCATGGAGAAACCGTGGGAATGTGGAGACTGTGGGAAGGGATTCAATTGCCCCTCTGCACTGGAAACTCATCGACGGCATCACAACGGAGAGAGGCCGTTCACCTGCCCAGTGTGTGGGAAGGGATTCACTCAGTCATCCAACCTGCTGGTACACAAGCGAATTCACACTGGGGAGAGGCCATTCACTTGCCCCGTGTGTGGGAAGGGATTCACTCAGTCATCCAACCTGCTGGTACACAAGCGAATTCACACTGGGGAGAGGCCATTCACCTGCTCCATGTGTGAGAAGGGATTCACTTGTTCATCCGAGCTCACTGAACACCAGCGTGTTCACACTGGGGAGAGGCTGTTTACCTGTCCCGTGTGTGGGAAAGGATTCACTCGATCATTTGACCTGTTGACACACCAACACATTCACACTGGGGAGAGGCCATTCATCTGCTCTGAATGTGGGAAGGGTTTCACTCAATCATCCCACCTGCTGACACACCAACGCATTCATACTGGGGAGAGGCCGTTCATCTGCTCTGAGTGTGGGAAGGCTTTCACTCGATCATCTTACCTTCGAGCACACCAGCGAGTTCACACTGGGGAGAGGCCATTCACCTGCTCTGAGTGTGGGAAGGGATTCACTCAGTCATCCAACCTGATGACACACCAGCGAATTCACAAGTGACTGCAGGGGTTGGACTCTGCTGTTATTGTTGCCGTTAATCACATCCAGGACTGAAACATGTTCACTCAGACCGTTGGGGTTTGTTGCCGCTGGTATAATTAATCCCTATAACTGGGCTGGAGTTTAATTTTCTGGATATCATTGAATCATAGAATGGTCACAGCACAGTAGGAGGCCTTTTGGACCATCGAACCCATGTCGGCTCTCTGCAAGAGCACTTCAGCTAGTCATAAGAACATAAGAAATAGGAGCAGGAGTAGTCCACACCACCCCTCGAGTCTGCTCCACCATTCAATAAGATCATGGCTGGTCTGATCATGGACTCAGCTCCACTTCCCTGCCCACTCCCCATAACCCTTTATCGTTTAAGAAACTGTCTATTTCTGTCTTAAATTTATTCAATGTCCCAGCTTCCACATCTCTCTGAGGCAGCGAAGTCCACAGATTTACAACCCTCTGAGAGAAGAAATTTCTCCTCATCTCTGTTTTAATTGGGTGGCCTCTAGTTCTAGTCTCCCGCATCAGTGGAAACATCCTCTCTGCATCCACCTTGTCAAGCCCCCTCATATATGTTTTGATAAGATCACGTCTCATTCTTCTGAATTCCAATGAGTAGAGACCCAACCTACTCAACCTTTCCTCATAAGTCAACCCCCTCATCTCCGGAATCAACCTAGTGAAACTTCTCTGAACTGCCTCCAAAGTACCCACAGGTCCTGCTGTACTGCAGCACTTTGCAATCTTTCTCCATTTAAATAATAACTTGCTCTTTGATTTTTTTCTACCAAAGTGCATGACCTCAGACTTTCCAACATTACACTCCATCTGCCAAATTTTTGCCCACTCACTTAGCCTGTCTATTCCTTTTGCAAATTTTTTGTGTCCTCCTCACACATTGCTTTTCCTCTCATCTTTGTATCATCAGCAAACTTGGCTACGTTACACTCAGTCCCTTCTTCCAAGTCGTTAATATAGATTGTAAATAGTCCCACTCCCCGTCCTTTCCCCGTGCGCCTGCAAATGTTTTATTTCAGGTACTTATCAATTCCCTTTTTGAAAGCCACGATTGAATCTGCCTCCACCACCCTTTCAGGCCGTGCATTCCAGATCCTAACCACTTGCTGCTTAAAGAAAAGTTTTTTCTCATGTCGCCTTTGGTTCTTTTGCCAATCATCTTGAATCTGTGTCCTCTGGTTCTCGACCCTTCCGCCAATGGGAATATTTTCTCTCTACTCTGTGCAGACCCCTCATGATTTTAGAGCACCTCCATCAAATCTCCTTTCAACCTTCTCTGTTCTAAGAAGAACAACCCCAGCTTCACCAGTCTATCCATGTAACTGAAGTCCCTCATCCCTGGAATCATTCTTGTAACTCTTTTCTGCACCCTCTGTCAAACAACTGTTAAATAAATCAGCTTTGTTTCCTACATACAGTGAGTCGATTCCTTGATTTCTCCAAGAGGAGACTAATTGATGTCCTGTTACCAACTGTTCCGTTTTTGAGCCTTTTCACGGCCTCTGTTTTAGTGATGTTGGTTGAGGGATAAATGTTAGCCAGGACACCGGAGATCTCGCTTTTCTTCGAAATATCGTCATGGAATCTTTAACGCCGACTTGAGAGGTCAGATGGTTCTGATTCTTTTTTTGATTCGTTCACGGGATGTGAGCGTCGCTGGTAAGGCCAGCATTTATTGTCCATCCATAACTGCCCTTGAGAAGATGGGGTGGGGGTGGGGGGGGGGCCATCTTCTTGAACTGCTGCAGTGCGAGTGTTTGGGAGGGAGTTCCAGGATTTTGACCCAGCGATAATGAAGGAATGGCTGAGGATACGGATTCTTTTCCCTTCAATCTGTTTCAGCGAATATACTGACACACGAACACTTTTAGTCTTTGTAACATAAGATCTTTATTAGAGATTCTCCGGCCGGGACCTGTGAAGATAAAGGGAACACCCTCGATTTGAGCCTGTTCACCTCTCTCCTGACAAGTCTCCTAACAGTACAAAAGCTCAATATTTATACATTGTTACAGCAGAACATATTTGAGTGGCACTTAGTTTATACAATCATTGGTCGGCTTCCCTCATAGCATACCCAATTGCAGGCTAACAACTCTCCAGAAAGAGTGGGCTCCAGAATCCTTGTTTACAGTTTCGCTTTACATTGTATTTCCCTATTTTACGGCTGGTTATAGCAGTCTTTTCGTCTGACTCATGCCTGACTTTGCTTTTCGCGTAACTCGTGTTTGACCACAACTCTGAGTAACCCCTTTTTGTGTCGACACTGCAAATATCGCAGCTTGACATTTCTTTCAGCTATCTTCCCATGATTCTCTTCACCACTTGACACATTCACAACTCCTTCATGCACATTCACATGGCGATATGCTTCCAAATCAGGACGGTGTGTGACTTGGAAGGAAACGTGGAGGTGGTGGTGTTCCCATGCGCCTGCTGTCCTTGTCCTTCTAGTTGGTAGAGGTCGCGGGTTTGGGAGGTACTGCCGAAGAAGTCTTGGTGAGTTGCTGCAATTTATCTTGTACATGGTAAACACTGCAGCCACGGTACATCGATGATGGGAGGGAGTGGATGTTTAAGGTGGTGGATGGGTGCCAATCAAGCGGGCTGCTTTGTCATGGATGGTGTCGAGCTTCTTGAGTGTCGTCGCAGTTGCATTCATCCAAGCAAGTGGAGAGTATTCCATCACACTCCTGACTTGTGCCTTTAGATGGTGGAAAGGCTCTGGGGAGTCAGGAGGTGAGACACTCACCATAGCATACCCAGCCTCTGACTTGCTCTTGTTGCCACAGTATTTATGTGGCTGTTCCAGTTAAGTTTCTGGTCAATGGTAACCCCAAGGATGTTGATGGTAGGGGATTCAGCTATGGTAATGCCATTGAATGTTATGGGGTGGTGGTTAGACTCTTGCTTGTTGGAGATAGTCATTACCTGGCACTTGTGGCGTGACTGTTACTTGCCACTTATCAGCCCAAGCCTGAATGTTGTCCAGGTCTTGCTGTACGCAGGCATGGACTGCTCCATTATCTGGGGAGTTGCGAATGGAACTGAACACTGTGCAGTCATCAGCAAACATTCCCACTTCTGACCTTATAATGGAAGGAAGGTCATTGATGAAGCAACTGAAGATGGTTGGGCCTAGGACACTGCCCTGAGGAACTCCTGCAGCGATGTCCTGGGGCTGTGATGATTGACCCCCAACCACCACAACCATCTTCCTTTGTGCTAGGTATGACTCCAGCCAGTGTAGAGTTTTCCCCCAGATTCCCATTGACTTCAGTTTTACTACAGCTCCTTGATGCCGCACTCGGTCAAATGCTGCCCTGATGTCGAGGGCAATCACTCTCACTTTGCCTCTGAATTCAGCTCTTTTGACCATGTTTGGACCAAGGCTGTGATGAGGTCTGGAGCCGAGTGGTCCTGGCGGAACCCAAACTGGGTATCGGTGAGCAGGTTATTGGTGAATAAGTGCCGCTTGATACCACTGTTGGTGACAACTTCCATCACTTTGCTAATGATTGAGAATAGACTGATGGGGCGGTAATTGACCAGATTGGATTTGTCCTGCTTTTTGTGGCAGTTTTCCACATTGTCGCATCGATGCCAGTGTTGTAACTACTCGAACAGCTTGGCTAGAGGTGCGGCTAGTTCTGGGGTACAAGTCTTCAGCACAACAGCCGGTGTGTTGTTGGAACCCATAGCCTTTGCTGTATCCAATGCATTCAGCTGTTTCTTGACATCACGTGGAGTGAATCGAATTGGCTGAAGACTGGCTTCCTTAGGAGGAGGCCGATATAGATCATCCTCTCGGCACGTCTGGCTGAAGATGGTTGTAAACAGCAGCCTTTTCTTCTCAGAAGATCAAGATGTAGAACCAGTTTGTGTCAAGATAAGAAATAATAAGGGAAATAAATCACTGGAAGGAGTAGTCTATAGGCCCCCTAACAGTAGCTACACTGCAGGACAGCATATAAATCAACAACACATGGAGGTTTGTAAGAAATACTGCAATAATCATGGGCGATTTTAATCTTTTTGATTGGACAAATCAAATTGGCAAAGGTAGCCTTAAGGAAGAGTTCATAGAGTGTATTCGGGATGTTCTTAGAACAATACGATGTGGAGCCAACCAGGGAGCAGACTATTTTAGATCTGGTAATGTGTAATTAATGATCTCATAGTAAAGGATCCTCTTGGGAAGAGTGATCATAACATGGTATAATTTCAAATTCAGTTTGAGGCTGAGAAACTTGGGTCTCGTACTCGTGCCCTGAACTTAAATAGAGGCAATTACAAAGGAAGGGTAAGATGGTAGATAAGCAGTGACAGACATTTAAGGAGATATTTTATAACTCTCAGCAAAGATATATTCCAGTGAGAAAGAAAGACTCTTAAGAAGAACCAGCCATGGCTAACTAAGTATTTTTTGAGGATGTAACTGGTAGAGTGGACAAGGGAGAACCAGTAGATGTGGTGTATTTGGACTTTCAAAAGGCTTTTGACAAGGTCCCACACAAGAGATTGGTGTGCAAAATTAAAGCACATGGTATTGGTGGTAATATACTGACGTGGATAGAGAACTGGTTGGCAGACAGGAAGCAGAGAGTCGGGATAAACGAGTCCTTTTCAGAATGGCAGGCAGTGACTAGTGGGGTGCCGCAGGGCTCAGTACTGGGACTCCAGCTATTTACAGTATACATTAATGATTTGGATGAGGGAATTGAGTGTAATATCTCCAAGTTTGCAGATGACACTATAGTGGGTGGCGGTGTGAGCTGGGAGGAGGACGCTAAAAGGCTGCAGAGTGACTTGGACAGGTTAGGTGAGTGGGCAAACATGTGGCAGATGCAGTATGTGGATAAATGTGAGGTTATCCACTTTGGTGGCAAAAACATGAAGGCAGAATATTATCTGAATGGCGGCAGATTAGGAAAAGGGGAGGTGCAACGAGACCTGGATGTCATGGTACATCAGTCATTGAAAGTTGGCATGCAGGTACAGCAAGCGCTGAAGAAGGCAAATGGTATGTTCGCCTTCATAGCGAGGGGATTTGAGTATGGGAGCAGGGAGGTCTTACTGCAGTTGTACAGGGCCTTAGTGAGGCCTCACCTGGAATATTGTGTTCAGTTTTGGTCTCCTAATCTGAGGAAGGACGTTCTTGCTATTGAGGGAGTGCAGCGAAGGTTCACCAGACTGATTCCCGGGATAGGTGGACTGACATATGAGGAGAGACTGGATCGACTGGGCCTATATTCACTGGAGTTTAGAAGGATGAGAGGGGATCTCATAGAAACATATAAAAATCTGATGGGACTGGACAGGTTAGATGAAGGAAGAATGTTCCTGATGTTGGGGAAGTCCAGGACCAGGGGACATAGTCTACGGATAAGGGGTAAGCCATTTAGGACTGAGATGAGGAGGAACTTCTTTACTCAGAGAGTTGTTAACCTGTGGAATTCCCTACCGCAGAGAGTTATTGATTCCAGTTCATTGGATATATTCAAGAGGGTGTTAGATATGGCCCTCATGGCTAAAGGGATCAAGAGGTATGGAGAGAAAGCAGGAAAGGGGTACTCAGGTGAATGATCAGCCATGATCTTATTGAATGTTGGTGCAGGCTCGAAGGGCCGAATGGCCTACTC
Source organism: Pristiophorus japonicus (assembly GCF_044704955.1). Lineage (NCBI taxonomy): Eukaryota > Metazoa > Chordata > Chondrichthyes > Pristiophoridae > Pristiophorus > Pristiophorus japonicus. The sequence goes on from NC_091985.1 coordinate 208,046,788, forward strand.
CTGCACCTATTTTCTATGTTTCTAAGAAATAATGGATGGCATCAAATTGAAAACAAAAGCATACAATGTTGCAAAGATTAGTGGAAGGCCAGAAGATTGGGAACTTTTTAGAAAAGAGCAAAAGACGACTAAAATAGAAAAAAGGGAAAGGAGATAGATTAAGAGTAAACTAGCAAGAAATATAAAAAGAGACAGTTAGAGATTCTATAGGTATATAACAAGGAAGAGAGTAGCTAAGTTAGTAAGCATCAAACGGGTATGCCCATGTTTCTGAGCTGACATGAGTTCCGTTACACTGACCGCAGATAACTTGCCTTCCTGCGGTCACGTTCAGGCATCTTTGCTCGTTACAGGTACAGGTAAACTGGCCTTTACGCACTCGACAGTGCTGACGGGCACACTGCGTCTGCACACAGGTGGCGTTCCCGGGGACCAGGGCTATACACACCCCCACCCTTGTCCTGAGAAGCAAAGTGGGTAGCTTGCATACCGCTCCGTTCTTTCCCTGGGATCCCCTGCACTCAGGATTCATGGAGTCTATTAATTCCACACATCTTCCCGGTATACCCCTTCTATATTCGCCCGTTTGTCCCTCACAGGGTGCGTCCGAGGTATCCGCTGTATATAAATCACGGGGAGTCCACCCAGGGATAGCCACGAACAGGGCCTCTACTGATTGGGCTAGTGGGTAACACACAGTTCGATTACCATGCAATCGGGTATGGGTCTGATAAAATAAGTTATCCTGTAGCCCTTCTAGTTCTGCTAGGATTGCACAAGATAGCACAATTATACCTGCTAGCTTACACATGTTTAAATAATTTTAGACGATACTACACATTAGTTAACAAGATAAGGATAGATCAGAAAACAGCTAAGTCTGCTTGTTCCTTTCTCCTGCCGTGTTCTTGGCGTTTTTCTTCCTGCCCCAAGGATGTGGTTTATTCAGCTATGGAGGAGAGGAAGTCTGGAACAGAAACAAGGGTTAGGACGACCAGTGAGATAGGCTCATTATGAAGTAATAAGTTTACAGTCGTGCAGGTGAATCCAGGCACTTCTCCCTTCAACCTTAGCTGCGGTGGGGGTAGTGAGTAACACCTGAAAGGGCCCGTCCCATCGTGGCTCCAACCCTTTTCGAATCCATTTCTTAATCAGGACATACTTTCCTGGTTGCACGAGAGATGATTCGGGTAACACTGGGAGGTCAAGGTGAGCATCTCGAACCTGGTTGTGGACTATTCTCAGAGCCTGAGTTAGGGCAAGAATGTAGATAGTCATTTCCTCAGTCATGTGGTGAAATTGGACAGTGGAGGGGACATTCTGATTCCATGGGGTCCTAAGGGGCCTACCATAAATGACCTCAGCGGGGGTCAGTCTAGCCTTACTGGTGGGAGTAGTTCGGATCTGGAATAGGGCTATGGGAAGGAGTTTGAGCCAATTGAGTCCGATTGATGCTACCAGTTTTGCAAGCTTGGTTTTAAGAGTTTGATTAGCACATTCAATTAGTCCCGCAGCTTGGGGTCGGTAGGCACAATGCAGCTGCTGGTTAATGCGCACCTGGGAACAGAATTCTTTGTTAACTTGGCCAATAAAGTGAGGGCCATTATCGGAACTCAGTCGAGCTGGGATACCATATCTGGGAACAATTTCCCTCATTAACACCTTAACAACAGTTTGAGCCTTATTGTCCAGGGTGGATAGGCTTCGATCCATTTACTAAACACATCTACTATTACTAACACATATTTGTAACACTGAACTCTTTGCAACTCAATGTAGTCTAACTGCAAGGTCTCAAAGGGACCTTCTGGTAGGGGCGTCTTACCCCAATCACAGGGGACTCCCTTCCCTGGATTATGCTGTTGGCAAACAAGGCAGCGACTACTGATGTTCTGGGCTAGCATCTGGAGTCTAGGGTGCCACCAAGTGGCCAAAAGCGTGTCACTTGTTGTCCTTGCTCCACAATGAGTAGCAAAGTGCATACATTTAATAACCCATAAGGCCAACTCGTCAGACATGCAAGTCTGTTCCACGGGAGTGGTCCATAGTTTAGAGACATTGTCATAAGTACATCCATAATCTTTCCACAACAGTTTATCTTTTTCAGGAGCATCCTCCTGAGCTTTAATGACATCTTGGATGGTTGGCATTGGTTTTTCCGAGGCTAACTTATCCTTACAGGATTTTTAGTTTGACTCATCATTCTAGGCACCACCATTTGTTGTCCGCAAGAGGCCTGTTTAGCCTCTCTGTCAGCACAGCGGTTTCCTATATCAACCGGAGACTATCCGGTAGTGTGGGCGGTACACTTGACAATGGCAATACGCTTGGGGAGCATGAGGGCTTGCAACAAATCAGATACTAGTTGCCTATGGGATATCTCATTCTCCTGTGAGGTTAGGAATCCCCTATTTTTCCATAATTGTCCGAAATCATGGGCTACCCCAAAGGCATACCTAGAGTCGGTATAGATATTGACTTTGAGGTCTTTGGCCAAGATACAAGCTCGGGTGAAGGCGAATAGTTCAGCTTGTTGGGCAGAATAGGCGGCTTCAAAAGTGGCAGATTCCAAGACTTGATTCTCCTGGTTTACTATGGCGTATCCTGAGATTCGTGCACCTTCTGCATTAATAGAAGAACTTCCGTCAACATACATAATACAGTCTGGGTCTTCCATTGGTACGTCAACTAAATCTTCTCTGACCGATGAGGCCTCTTGAATTAAAGATAAACAGTCATGACTGGGTTCTTCCTCATCTTGGGGTGGCTCAGTAAGAAAACAGGCCGGATTAATGGCAGTACAGTGCCGAAAGGTCAGCTTAGGATTATTTAGTAAGTAGATCTCATATCTGCTTTGCCTCGCCATGGTAAGGTGTTGAGTCTGCAGTTGGCCCAGGAGGGCAGCTACGGAGTGAGAGGTGTACACAACAATATCCTGCTGGAGGGTAATGTTGGCAGCGGATTGAAGGTTATTGTAGATGGCGGTTAATATTTGAGTACAAACAGGGTGCCCCAAGGCAACAGGGTCTATTTTGGAAGAGTAGTAGGCAACAGGCCTATGCTTATCCCCGTGTTTCTGAGTTAAGACAGCAGTAGCACAGTCTTTCAGGATTGTACAATACAGTTGAAAGGGCCGGTCATAGAGGGGCCGGCCCAAAGCCGGAGCTTGCAACAGGGCTGTCTTTAGTTCCTTAAAGGCTTGGACATCTGTGGCTTCTTTTTCAAAGCTGCCTTCCTTAGTTGTATACGGTGTGAGGTGCTTGGTCATCAGGGCAACGTTAGGGATCCAGGATCTACAGTAATTGATCATCCCCAACCACTGCCGCATCGGTTTAGCCATGCTAGGGACTGGAAACCGGCAGATGGGTTCAACTCGGCTAGCCTCCAAGGCCCGGTGGGTGTCTGATAAGATGATCCCAAGAAATTTGACTTGAGACTGGCCAATTTTGACCTTTGATGCGGAAACTATGTATCCCAGGGAGGACAAGTAATTCAGTAACTGATTAGCATCCTCCCGATTACTTAGTTCATCTGCGCTGGCTACCAGTAAATCATCCACATACTGAATTAAAGTGGATTCCTTAGTCAGCGTGAGGGACTGTAACTGTTTCTGCAGGCACCTTGAGAATAAGGTCGGGGAGTGGATGAACCCTTGGGGAAGTCTAGTCCATGTATATTGCTGTCCCTGGTAAGTGAAGGCGAACAGGTACTGACTTGCCTGGGCTAGTGGCAAGGCGAAGAAGGCATGTTGGAGGTCTATTATTGCGAAGATCTTGGCATTTTCTGGGATTAACGACAGTATCTGTGCTGGGTTGGGAACCAGAGCGTGTAGGGGCCGGACAATAGCATTGATGGCTCGAAGGTCTTGGACCAAGCGGAATTGATTTACCTTGCCTGGCTTAGGAACTGTCAGTATTGGTGATTTACACGGGGACTGACATTGAACAAAAATCCCCTGTTCCACTAATCCCTTGATCAATCGGTGGATACTCGGTATTGCTTGTGGTTTCAGTGGGTACTGGCGAATGGAGGGCCAGTCCACATTATCCTTTACGAGGATCTTAATCGGATCACTTGGAGTATAGCCCACTTGGGAGGGGTCCTCTGCCCATATGTGAGGATCCACGTAATCGGATATATTGGTACCGGTATGGTGGCATAGTACCGTCAGGACCTCCTCGGGATCCATGTGAAATTGGACCGTCCGGCCATGTCCCACAATCTGCAAATCCAGGCTGGTAGGGTCAGCCTCGTCTATAGCTTGGCGCACCATAGTCCCTAAATCTTTAGCGTGGTGGGAGGTAATACTTCGCGAGTGATGTGGGGTGCCACCGTCGGGGGCTGTCGCCACAAATTCTTATTCATTTCCACAAAATCCGCCTTCCCCTCTGGTCCAGACACTCTGGCTCTTAGGAGGATTTCCCACTCGCCTCCCACATGGTCCCGATAGAAATTCTGAAGATCCTGATTCTTTCCACTAGGATCATAGGCCAGGGTCACATGATAGGGCGCTTGGGGCAAATCCAGGGACCACCATTGAGGGGTCCGGGTAGTATAGCACTGCCGTTTAAAGGTTCCTTGCTTTACAACGATTCCATCATCCCTGCATTCCAGATGCAACTGAAATTTACAGAGGAGGTCCCTAGCCATCAGATTACAGTCCAATTTGGTGGTGATAACAAACCGATGTTCCACAGATTCTTCCCTGTAATTTACTTTGACTGGTTCTGATACCGGGAATGTTGAGACTTGTCCCAGGAACCCTGACAGTCCCTGTGTCTCAGTGGAGGCGGGGAGTTTAAGCTTTGATTGTACAGAGGACATGGAAGCTCCTGTATCTATTACAAAGTGTTGCCACTCATTTTGAATCTTTAGCGATATCATTGGTTCCTCATCTGAGGAAGGTCCTCGTACAGTCAAGCTGCGTGGTCAGTATTGATGTTCAGGTCTTAACGGGGCAAAGGGGTCTTCCTGCGAGAAGGTCGTATAAGATCCCCGTCCTCTTCCTCTTTGCCCCCTTCCTCGTCCTCCTTTCCCTCCACCATCCCGATGAGAGGGGCATTCCCTGCTCCAATGTCCCTCCTGTCCACAGTTAAAGCATCGTCCACTCCTTTCCCAGCCCCTACTACTCCCCATACCCATTCGGGGGCCGTAAGGGGGTCCATAGTTTGCGGGGCCGTTGGGGTGTTGGGTATACCCATATCCTTGGTTATCCACCCATCCCTTTACACAGTACTGTGGTTCCATTTGATATCCCCTTGGATCGGGTTTTGGTCCTCCCTGTGAAGGCTCTTCCTTTCTTGTCACATATTCGGTCTTGACCTGGGTTGGGGGTGCACCTCCCCCTTCTCCCCCTTTCTTCTCTTGCCAATAATATTTTACCGCTCTTTCCATTTGGGCCCTACTTTTATCTGCCCAATTCATATTATTGGTCCGGATAGCGTGAGTAATCGAATGGGGTAGGCATTGAAGTAGAATAGCGCAGAATTGAGGTGAATTATCCCCTGCCCTGAAGGCATTATCTCCTGATTGACCTCCGTATATTTCAATAAATCTTTCCATGAATTCGTCGGCAGTTTCTTCTCGTTTGGGTTTAGTTTCTAATACTGCGGCCATACTGATGGGCTTCTGAAGGGTCTTGCTGAGAGCATTAAAGATAGTGTTTAGGTGTTCCTGGGCATTATTAGGGTGAGCAGTCACTAATGCATCATGGGTGGCTCGCCCCAAATTTTCTAAGAACCGGTCGTGTTCAGTCGGGCTCAGGGTCTGCTGCACTAAGGACCACAAGTCTCTTGATTCCGCATTATAAACTGCAATGGTGAGTCGGAGGTGATCTATAAACTTGACAGGTTCTCTCTTTCGATCTGGTATGGTAGCCAGGATAGCCATAATCTCATTCGGTTTCCATGGCATATATACATCTATGGTGGGGTGGTTCGCAACCTGATTTGAATCGGGATTTGGCATGGGTCGAACTGGGAACTGCCTAGTTCCTGCCCTAGTTTTCTGGACAGAAGTATTATTTCCTGAGGCCATTTCCCTATCCGAAGAGCACTCCGAGCCTGTAGAACTAGTGCTGGAGCTTCGGCTATGACGAGTGAGTCGTCGCCGATGGCCCCGAGGTTCAGACTGAGCAGGGCTGGTGAGAGCGCCCGCGTCGCCTCTCTGGACTAGGGGTCCGAACGGTTGAGCCCCGCTTTGTAGTTTGAGATCTGGTTCTACCGGCTACAGGGTCGGTGAACTGAGGAGTGGAGTCACTATCTGGAGAATCGGGGTCCGTCTGGGTTTGTTGGTTCGGTGGTGTAGGGTTACGATTATCATTACCTTCTGCCGCCGGAGTGTAGGGTGGGGGTTGACGGGAAGGAGGCTGTGACAAAGGGTCAGAGGTTGCAGGAGGCGCCGTTGGGCGCGGCTGTGTCCATTCATCAATTTCATCATCAGCCTCGGTCAACGCAAAGCCAACCATTCGACTACGTAGTCTATCGGTACCCTTCTCAGAGGTCCCAGGGGAACTCTTAGTACGTTTCTCGTGTGCGCACTCTTTCTTTAAGACGTCTACAGTTTTAACATGTTCTCCTTCTGTCAAGGAGAATCCTAGTTTAGTGGCGTTTTCCTGCCAGCTTGACAGAAGGGACTCATCTTTCAGCTTTTGACGGTACTGTCTCCATTTGGCTATTAAATCCTTATCCCTTTTCCCCCGTCCCTTCTTCCAAATTATTCCCTGCGCTTGTTTTACTACTTCCAAGCTTTTGGTGCCCCCTAGTGGCCATTGATCATCTCCTAGTAATTTATTCAAAGTTCCAGATAACAGTCTAAATTGTTCAGCTTTTTCAGGGAATTCTTCACATATCTTTTGGAGCGGACTACCCGCATCCGTAGTTTTATCTAAATGATTATCCTCACGTCGCCCCGCGTAGGATCGAGGTCCTAATTAGTTCCAATTGCCCTCGCGGTGGAATAAGTTATCTTATCCAGAGCTTAGGCGGACCAAGTGATATACGAGATCGACGCCGTACCTGGCATAAGTACAATTTCAAATTTACACACTCCCACGTTGCCCCGTGGCTTAGTTTTCCCTAATTCCCTGTCCTCCGCGTCACCGTGCGGTCCCCCTATTCGCGTCACCCCGCGATAATCCTTACTTAATTTGTTCTAGATTCCAGATTTAAATCCAATCTGTGCCTAGACGGGCCAAGTGATATACAAGGTCGACATCACACCTGACTTGGACACTTATTTCCTAAGTTTAGAAAGTATTCGCCAGATTGACCTGGATCTCGTTCAGACGCTACCTGAGAACCAGCGAGTGGCCAAACTCCCCTTAGACTTATGAAACCGGAGGAAACTGCAGTGGTATTTAAAATATACTCACTCCAGTGGCCACTTTCCTCCCGTCTCGTCCGAGGTTAGTTCGGCTCTTAGTTCGCAAGTTTTCGGCAGTCGTCCATTGAGATCCCACTTCTGACACCAAATGAGGATACGGATTCTTTTCCCTTCAATCTGTTTCAGCGAATACACTGACACAAGAACACTTTTAGTCTTTGTAACATAAGACCTTTATTAGAGATTCTCCGGCTGGGACCTGTTAAGATAAAGGGAACACCCTCGATTTGAGCCTGTTCACCTCTCTCCTGACAAGTCTCCTAACAGTACAAAAGCTCAATATTTATACATTGTTATAACAGACCATATTTAAGTGGCACTTAGTTTATACAATCATTGGTCGGCTTCCCTCATAGCATACCCAATTGCAGGCTAACAACTCTCCAGATAGGGCGGGCTCCAGGGTCCTTGTTTAAAGTTTCGCTTTGCATTGTATTTCCCTATTTTACGGCTGGTTATAGCAGTCTTTTCGTCTGACTCATGCCTGACTTTGCTTTTCGCGTAACTCGTGTTTGACCACAACTCTGAGTAACCCCTTTTTGTGTCGACACTGCAAATATCGCAGCTTGACATTTCTTTCAGCTATCTTCCCATGATTCTCTTCACCACTTGACACATTCACAACTCCTTCATGCACATTCACATGGCGATATGCTTCCAAATCAGGACGGTGTGTGACTTGGAAGGAAACGTGGAGGTGGTGGTGTTCCCATGCGCCTGCTGTCCTTGTCCTTCTAGTTGGTAGAGGTCGCGGGTTTGGGAGGTACTGCCGAAGAAGTCTTGGTGAGTTGCTGCAATTTATCTTGTACATGGTAAACACTGCAGCCACGGTACATTGATGATATCCCGTATTGGACTGAATTGCACTTGAACTGGAAAACAAGGAAATGTAATGAACGGAACTGCCGTCAGCACCCAAATAATAATGTATGGGATTGCTGACCGCAGCCAAAGATATTGAAATGCCTTTGAATGTACTGTACAGATTTTTTTATGAATAAAGTATATTTTGAAATTTTTTAAAAAGTACAGCCCGAGGGGGGTCTGGTTCCGTTCCCTGGGTTTACCGTGGTGAAAGGGCCTTAAACTGTGGCTCTTGCCCATCATGCCTTTGCGGCGACTGCACCAATGTTTAGTGCGTCCCTCAGCATGTACTCCTGGACCTTGGATTGCGCCAGTCTGCAACATTCAGCCATGGAAATCTCCTTGCTCTGGAAGACAAGCAAGTTTCGGGAAGACCAAAGTGAGTCTTTCACCGAGTTGATGGCTCTCCAGCAGCAGATGATGTCTGTCTCGGTGTGTCCCTGGGAACAGTCTGCAGAACATAAAGTCCTGTGTTACGGAGCTGCTTGGGATGAACCTCGACAGCAACCACTGCACCTTGCAAAGGGGTAATCCCAAAGGAGATGGATGACAGTCTTCTCCACACCACAGCCGACTCGGGGGCAGAGTGCCATGTCTCTGAAACCCTGGCTGTGCGTAAAGGATCTGACGGGTAGGGCCCTTCTCACCGCTAACCAAGCTACGTCTTGGTGCTTGTGTGAAAGCTCTGGCGATGAGACATTCTGCCAAACGAGTTCGACAGTCTGTTCGGGGAACCGTCGGACAGGATCCATCATCTCCTTCTTTTGTAGGGCGCCCAGGACCTTGCGTGCCGACCACTGCTTTATGGCCTTGTGGTCCAACTGGTTGGAACGTTCCGCAGCAGCCTGGCCAGACCCATCCTTCACAACACCGGGGACAGATAGAATCTCAGCACGTACTGACATTTGGTGTTTGGGTACAAAGGGACTGTGCACAGCTTGATGCAGCCACACACAAAGGTGGCCATCAGGATGAGGGTCACGTTCAGAACATCCTTTCCCTCCTTGTCCAGAGATTTGTACATCGTGTCTCTGCGGACACGGTCCATTTTCAATCTCCAGACGAAATGGAAGATGGCTCGGGTGACTACCATGGCACAAGAGTGGGGTATGGGCCAGACCTCCACCACATACAACAACACCGAGAGCATCTCACTCCTGACCAGGTTATTTCCTGCAATGGAGAGTGAGCGCAGCTTCCACTATCCCAGTTTATGTTTCGATACGTTCCTTCCAGTTTTTGACGCATGCCCCGTCCGCTCCGAACCATATCTCCAAAACCTTCAGGTAATCTGACTTCATGGTGAAAGGAATAAAGGATCGGTCGGACCAGCTTCCAAAGAACATGGCCTCGCTTTTGCTGCGATTTACCTTCGCTCCCGAGGCCAGTTCAAACTGGTCACAGATTGTGAGCAATCCACGGACTGACAGTGGATCCAAGCAAAAGACGGTAACGTCGTCCATGTACAGGGAGGTCTTGACCTGAGCGCCTCCGCTGCCTGGGATTGTCACCCCACCCCAAAGCCCGCATCCTTCCTGATGGACTTGGCAAAGGGCTCAATACAGCACACAAACAAGACAGAGGAGAGGAGATAGCCTTGCCTGACTCCTGACCAGATCGGAAAGCTTTCAGTTTCCCACCCATTGATTGGAACTGTGCTACTGATGTCGGTGTAGAGCAGTTGGATCCAATTGCGGATACCCTCCCCAAACCCCATCTTGGAGAGCACGTCCATCAGGTACGTGTGCGATATCCTTTCAAAGGCCTTCTCCTGGTGCCATTTTTTATTTTATTTCAAAATATACTTTATTCATATAAAAATTTGCACAGTACATTCGAAAGCAGTTTAGTACATTTGGATGCGGTCAGCAATTCCATACATTACATTTGGATGCTGACTGCAGTTCCGTTCAATACATTACTTTACATTTCAAGGTACAATTCATACAATCCAGAATACATTGTGGTACGTTCATCAAGTTACATTACATGTGTCATCATACGGTACACAGTAAGGGTACAGTTACATTTGTTTCCAACATGCATTACGCAACAGAACTTGCATTGTACATGGCACTACATAGGTGTTTGCAGATCATGGTGCTCTATGTATACAAAAGGTTTACCATTGCAGCCCGAGGGGGGTTTTATACTGATTCCATCCCCTGGGTTTATCGTGGCGAAAGGGCTTTAAACTGTGGCCCTTCCCCACCGTGCCTTTGCGGCGACTGCACCAATTTTTAGTGCGTCCCTCAGCACGTAGTCATGGATCTTAGATTGCGCCAGTCTGCAACACGCAGACGTGAACATCTCCTTGCTCTGGAAGACCAGTGTTAGATCTCTTAATTTCCAATGAAATACGAACTCCGATGGTAGTTTTAACTTTTTAATCTTGGCAGAGAGCAACAAACTGCTGGCTGATTGCCAGTTTCTTTGTCTTACTGAGACACATGGTCAAAATGGCTGTATTTATGCCTGGATCAATTTGCAGAAAAGAACTCGCCTTCTTTGACCTTATTGGCTCAATTGAAATCTTTTAACGTTTTATTGGCTCGCTACCCAAGGTCCAAAAATATCAAGTTGATTGATGAGTTAATGCAACATGCTGAGCAGCATGTAGCAGCCTTGACTTGGGGGTCTGTGAATTTTCACGGTCTGTCTAAATGAGCCTGCTTGAATACTCTATCAATCCCCCCTTTGATTCTTTCACAAACTGAATCATAAAACATCAGGTATCACTGGTTAAACATTCTACAAAATAATTTCATACATTTTCGCGAAAAGTAATTGTCCTTATTAAATTTCAGCTTCAGTTACGGGTGCTCGTTTAACGTGTGAAGCGTGGATCCAGGCTTTCTTTCCTTGGACTGTAACAGCTGCCTGGGTGGTCAATAACACTTGATAAGGTCCCTCCCACTTGGCACCCAAAGGTTCTTTATGCAACTTTTTCACATACACCCAGACTCTCGGGATGATGTCGTGTCCTCCTTCGGGTGGATTACCCCAAGCTGCCGATACCTGTCGGGGAAACAGAACTAATAGCATTGGTTAAGTTCTGACAGTATGATAACAAAGTGTCACTCATTAAGTGAACATCAGCTTTCCGTAAATCGATAGTTCCTGACAGCGACATGGGTCTTCCTGTTATAATTTCAAATGGACTTAGACCTGTAGTTCTGTTCGGGGTTGCCCTAATGCTACATAGCACTATTGGTAGTGCCTGGGGCCATGGTGTTGCTTCTTGGTGATATTTGGCAAGCCGTTGTTTCAGAGTTTGATTCATTCGTTCTACTTGTCCTGATGATTGTGGATGATAAGGACAGTGTAAATCCCACGTAATGTTCAGTAACCTGCAAACTTCTTGGCAGACAGCACCTGTGAAGTGTGTTCCCTGATCTGAGTCAATGCTACTCGGGACTCCCCATCGGGGAATGTAATCCTTACACAAGACCTTTGCAGTGTGATTGGCTGTGGCTCTTTTAGTTGGGACAGCTTCTACCCATCTAGAGAATCTGTCGACCATGACAAGAATGTTAGTGTATCCTTGGCATGAAGGAAGAGATATATAATCAATCTGCAGATGCTGGAATGGTCCGACAGGGGCAGGGGGCCTCAGTTGGGGCATTACCGTGATGGGTCCAGAATTATTTTTCTGGCAGACCACACAGCGGTCTGTTACCAGCTGGGCATGTTTTTTAAATCCCCGACTCCACCAGCTTTTCTGGAACCATGCCGTCATCTGTTGTGAGGCCAAGTGTCCCCACGAGTGGATCTGTTGGGCTAAAATAGGCATAAGCGCTTGTGGCGCGACTGGCTTGTCGGTAACTCTTTGTCTCCAGACACCATCTTCGCATAGCTTAATTCCTGCCTCAATCCATGTCCATTTTTCCTCTCGGGAGCACTCGCCTTGCATTGTTTGAAGGTCTCGTGTCAGAGTCCTGAGTGCTTTCAATCTGCACATCTGTGTTGGTTCTTCTGGAGGAACGCCCTGTGAGGCGGCATCTATAGCTGCCTGGTCGGCTAGGGTATTTCCCTGTGCTTCTGTGGTATTTTTCTTGGTATGGGCCTTACACTTCAGGATGGACACTTCCTGAGGTAATTGTATGGCCTCCAGTAAGTCTCGGACTTCTTTTCCATTTCGGATAGGTGTACCAGCAGCAGTGACGAATCCTCTTTTCCGCCATAACATACCAAAGTCATGAGCGACTCCAAAAGCATAACGCGAATCTGTGTAGACATTAGCTGTCTGTCCTTCTGCTATTCGACATGCTTCTGATAGGGCCCGTAACTCGGCCTGTTGTGCTGACGTTCCTGAGGGTAAACATCCTTTTGCCACTACCTCATATAAGGTTGTAACTGCCCATCCTGCTTTTCTGGTACCATTGTCAACAAAGGAGGAACCATCTGTAAACAGGATGAGGTCTGGGTTGTGCAGAGGCTCCTCTGCTGCTAAGGCTGCTTCTTCTGTTTCTTTTAAAATCTCCACGCAGTCATGCTCTTCACATTCTCCCCCCTCTTGCTCCCTCGATTCTGACATCGGGAGCATAGTTGCGGGATTAACCGGGCTGGACCGGACGATATGGAGATTAGGAGCTTCCAAAACTGCTGTCCAGCGGGTCCATCTTGCTGCCGTCACCTGAGACATTCTATTCATAGACAGCAAAGGTGTGGGGACACTTGACAATCAGCTTTTGGTCGAGGACTAGACCCGCAGTGATCATTACCGCTCGACATGTAGCTTCCATGGCCCTTAGGCAACTTCCTCATCCGAGGGCTACCACATCCAGTTTTGCCGAATAATAGCCAATAGGTCTTTGCTGATCCCCATGTTCTTGTGTCAGTATAGCTGTCATATATCCTTCTTTCTCATGAACAAACAGGGTAAATGGCTTACCACTGTCGGGGATTCCCTGAGCCGGTGCCGAACACAAAGCCTTTTTCAAACTCAGGAAGGCCTCTTGCTGTTCTTTAGTGAGGGTGATGGCTTCTTTAGAGGCACGTTTCCCCTTTAAAATATCATTCAGTGGCTGAGCAAGCTGTGTGAAGGAGTCAATCCAATTTCTGTTAAAGTTACACAATCCCAAAAAAGACCTTAGTCCCTGAATAGTGGTGGGTTTTTTTAGCAGCCTGAATGGCTGCAGTTCTATCCTGGGTAAGTTCTCTCTTTCCTTGTGAAATCTTTTGTCCCAGGTATACAACCTCTTCTTGGGATAGTTGTGCTTTTTCGATGCTGGCTTTATGTCCTTTCAGCCGAAGGTGATCCAGCAAAGCTCGTAAATCTTGTTCATGCTTTTCTTCCGTGTTTGAAGCTAGCAGGATATCGTCTACATATTGGATGACTGTGGATGACAGGGGAGGTAATTCTCGCAAATGGCTTTGTAAAGCCATGTGGAATACCGTAGGGTTGTTGTGGAAACCCTGCTGTAACCGGGTCCAAGTATACTGTTGTCCTTGGACAGTGAAAGCAAACCACTGTCGAACCTCCGGTGCCAGAGGCACCGACCAAAATCCATTGGCCATATCTATAACCGAGAAATATTTATGTTCCGGTTTGAGGGCATTAAAAATGGTGGAGGGATCTGCGACCAAAGGAGCTTTTTGATCAATACACTGGTTAGCTTTCCGAGAATCGACAGTCAAACGCCAAGTCTCATTAGATTTCTGTACCGGCCACATGGGGCTATTGGAGGAGCTATGCGTTTTAATAAGCACCCCTTGTTTCTCCAATTGCTGAATAACCGGTAAGATTCCCGCGATGGCAGTTGGACTGATGGGATACTGTTTAGTGCATGGAGGCTTGGTCCCTGTAAATGACGCAGGCTCCATCTGGAGTAGGCCACAATCTTTCTTATCTTTAGCCCATATCGGCTGTTCCTTCAATTCTTCTTTCTTCAAAGTTCTAATTGACCATGTCACCCGACCATCCTCGAAATGCAACGATGAATATATTTGGATTAGAACATCCATTCCCAAAAGGGGTTGATCTACTGGGCCTATCCAGACCGGCGTGGTTAGTTCATGTGGACCCAGCCCTATAAGTACAGGTGTTGTCCTTTTAATTTCCATTTTATAGCCCCCAACTCCATGGGCTGTACGTGCCCTACCATCCAACGGCAAAAAGTCTCCATATTGTCGGGGTAAGCATGTTAATTCCGCCCCTGTGTCTAAAAGACAGTCCACATCCTTATCGCCCACCCTCACAGTTATATATAGCCCATCTCCCCTTTGTTGTATTAGTGCGAGGAGGGGGGGCCAGGGTGGGCTCTAATCGTTTTTTGCTATCCCAAGTAACTCCTTCTGTTGTTGTATTGTCAGTCGCTTAAATGCTTCTATGAGGTCGTTATCTTGTGACAAGCCTGGTTTGATGGCTGAATTGTATCCCTGGCTGCGTCCTCTTCCCCAGCCACGACCTTGCTGTTTTGCCCTGCACGTCTTGGCCCAGTGACCTTCTTTCCCACAATAATGACATTTTCCGGATAATTTTCCTAATGACTGTTAATCGGAATCCTGGGATTTCCATCCCATAGCCTGTACAGCTCAGACTTTAGCTCCCATATCCCGATCTAATTGGTTACATCGATCCACCAATGCTGCAAAGGTAGTTCCTCTACCTTCCCAGTCCGGTAACACTACCTTAAGCATTTTGGACAGTTCTGGCTTTAGACCTGCCACGAAAGCTGCTTTCAGGGGTCCAAACACTTGTTTATCCATTTCCTCATCCGTATTATTCATACCCGAATGTTCTAGCCACGTGCATCTAAACCGCTCGTCATACTCCAGGACCTCCTCTGTTCCTTTCTGTTGGCAGGCTGCAATTTTTCCCCAGTCTGTCTTAGCTGGACTGAAGGCTTGCAGACAGTGTTTAATCGCCTCCCATCCTGCATCTAATTCTTGCTCATTCTGCCCCAAAACTTCATCTACCTTGTCGTGCAATTTTCTTCCCTCTGTTTTTGGCACCATTTTGGTCAAAATTTGCACTCCGTCCCAGGGATGAAGTTGATATATATTTCTTAAGCGGTCCAATTGGTCCCACGTTTTTACTCCCCCTTTCTTTGGATTGGGCAATTCCTTGGACCATTTATCAATTTTCTCTGGGTCTGCCGGATCATGAACTAAGTATTCTTCGTACACCCTTCTCTTTGTTTTTTTGGTTCCGCCCTCATCCGCAGTCTCTTCTGATTTGCCTACAACTCATCTTTTTTTAAATGGGGCAAAGCGCACCCCTAATTCTTCATCATCCTCCGACACTGTATTGTCGGAGGATTCAGAAACCGTATCTATTCCTCGGTCGTGTCTTCGGGTTTGCGCTTTTAATCTTAATACAGGTTTTAGATAAGTTGAATTGTTGCTCTATGTATTCTTTCAACTGTTAGAGAATTAAATCTAAAAAAAACTTCAGGTGGTGCCTGCCCACCTTTAACAGTTGTAGGCAATTCTTTGCCCTTATCTCCTGCCGCCATTTCTTTACTAGGGTCGCGAGTCGTAGGCCTGCTAGCCGATCAATAGGTCGGTGATTAATTAACTAACACACCGCCGAAGTTTAGACGTCTATGGGACCTCGAGCCAACTACCAACCGGAGGGTTCGCAAACCGGAGGCTTTCGGAATCGCGTAGAAAGAGAGGCGAATTTAGACTTTTGACCGAGGACTTTTTTAAAAAAGAGGAGTCCTTACCTCAATATATAGGTCCGATGTCCAAAATTCAGTTTCTTTCCTCAGCGATCCTGTTCGCAGCGCCAAAATTGTTAGATCTCTTAATTTCCAATAAAATACGAACTCCGATGGTAGTTTTAACTTTTTAATCTTGGCAGAGAGCAACAAACTGCTGGCTGATTGCCAATTTCTTTGTCTTCCTGAGACGCATGGTCAAAATGGCTGTATTTATGCCTGGATCAATTTACAGAAAAGAACTCACCTTCTTTGACCTTATTGGCTCAATTGAAAGTCTTTTAATGTTTTATTGGCTCGCTACCCAAGGTCCGAAAATGTCAAGTTGATTGATGAGTTAATGCAACATGCCGAACTGCATGTAGCAGCCTTGACTTGGGGGTCTGTGAATTTTCACAGTCTGTCTAAATGAGCCTGTTTGAATACTCTATCAACCAGCAAGTTTCGGCAAGACCAAAGAGCGTCTTTCACCAAGTTGATGGCCCTCCAGCAGCAGATGATTTCTGTCTCGGTGTGTGTCCCTGGGAACAGCCTGTAGAGCACAGAGTCCTGTGTTACGGAGCTGCTCGGGATGAACCTCGACAGCAACCACTGCATCTCTTTCCAAACCTGCCTTGCGAAGGCGCAATCCTGAAGGAGATGGGTGACAGTCTCGTCCGCCCCGCAGCCGACTTGGGGGCATCGTGCCGTGCTGCTGAGACGTCGGCTGTGCATGAATGCTCTGACGGGTAAGGCCCTCCTCACCGCCAACCAAGCTGCATCTTGGTGCTTGTGTGAAAGCTCTGGCGATGAGACGTTCTGCCAAACAAGTTCGACAGTCTGCTCAGGGAACCACCCGACAGGGTCCACCCTCTCCTTCTTTCGTAGGGCGTCCAGGACCTTACGTGCTGACCACTGTTTTATGGCTTTGTGGTCAAACGGGTTTTTTGTGAAAAACTTTTCCTTGAAGGACAGGTGAACAGGCATGGTCCAACTGGTGGGGGCGTTTCGCGGCAGCATGGCCAGGCCCATCCTTCGCAACACCGGGAACAGGTAGAACCTCAGCATGTAGTGCCACTTGGTGTTTGCATACTGGGGGTCTCCCTCTCCCCCTTCTGCTTGTAGCTGAGGGTGATGATGCCTTTCCTCATTGATTCTGACATACTGCCAGCCAGAAGCATATCCTCGTACACTTCCAGCAGGTCTGGGCCCATCCAGTCCCACAGAGCCGAATACAACTCGACCGGTAAGCCTTCGCTTCCGGGAGTTTTACTTGTCGCAAGGGACTGAAGGGCTTTTGTCATCTCGTCCAGAGTTAATGGGTGGTCCAGATTCTCCCGCTCGCTGTCATCTAGGACCTCCGTGATAGACGGCAGGAACGACTGGGAGGCCGTGTGGTCTGTGGGCTTGACATCATACAGCCTGGCATAGAAGGATTTGCTGATCCTCAACCTATCTGGCTGCGAAAACGTAACAGAACTGTCTTCTTCCTTTAGGCTGGTGATCACAGAGCTCCCCCTGTGTACCTTTTGGAAGAAGAAGCGCGAACACGTGTCACCCTGCTCGACGGAGCGGACTCTGGAGCGGAAAATGATTTTGGAGGACTCTGAGCCAAAGAGCAAGGCTTGCTGGTCCTTCACCTCTTCGAGTTCCTCCGCGACATCGACTCCCATCCCCTGCAACAGGAGCAGGTTTTGCATGCTCTTCTGGAGTTGGGACAATTCCCTCTGTCTCCCTCTCGCCTCCTGAACACCTTTGAGGATGAAGAACCTCTTGATGTTTGTCTTGATTGTTTCCCACCAGTGTATCGGGGAATCGCAAAAGGATTTTACGGTTCTCCAACCTTTGTAATCCCTCTTGAGTTCCTCCACGTTTTCCAGAGTCAACAGTTTCACGTTCAGCTTCCATATCCCTCTGCCAAATTTCTGGTTTTCCTGTGGGCAAAAGTTGGCCAGTAGGAGGCAGTGGTCAGAGAAGAACACCGGTGTGACATCGGTGGATCTGACCTTGAGCGTGTGAGACACAAACAGGAAGTCTATTCTGGAACGGACGGACCCGTCTGGTCTCGACCAGGTGTATCTGCGCGGTGCTCCGTCTGCAGGGTTGCTGAAGATGTCGCACAGCTTGGTGTCTTTTACAGCATCCATCAGGAGTCTGGACGTGGTGTCCAGCTTGAATGTCGGCTCTGCTGGATCGTCCAGCCGCATTGATGATGCAGTTGAAGTCACCACCCAGAATGACCGGCCTGGACGTCACCAGCAGCAGTGGGAGCTGCTGGAAGAGGGCCAGCCGCTCGCTTCTGAGAGGCGAGGCAGACACGTTAATTAGCCTTAAAGGGGAATTTTTGTACATTACATCTGCTACGAGGAGACGGACGCCCACCACCTCCTTAACTTCAGTGATGGTGAAGTGGCCTTCCCGCAGCAGAATGCCTAGGCTGAAGACCAGCTGTCGTTGCCTCCTGACCATATGGATGGATGACCACTGCCGGTAACTGCTGAAGTGCAGCAGCCTGCATTCCTGCAAGAACAGCAGGTCTGCTTTGACCTTGGCGAGGTACCCCAAGGTGGAAACACATCATGTAGTGGATTTTACGCTACGCACGTTAATAGATGCAATTTTTAAATCCATGTTTAAGTTACAGGTTACAGTTCAAAACATTTACATTTCAAATAAACTGTCCTTTACGTTGGAGACCTGTCCAGTGGCTGGTTCCTGCAAACATAGATTTGCAATGTAAAAGTCTACTTCACCTGGGCTGGCATGCCGGTCTTTTTTTTAATTTCAAAATATACTTTATTCATATAAATATTTGTACAGTACATTCAAAAGCAGTTCAGTACATTTAGCTGCGGTCAGCAATCCCATACACTACATTTGGGTGCTGACGGCAGTTCCGTTTGATACATTTCCTTGCTTTTCATTTCAAGTACAATTTGGAACAATACGGGATACATTGTAGTACATTCAACAAGTTACATTACATGTGTCACTATACAGTACACAGAATGGGTGATGGTACATTTACATTTTTTCTTTTCAATGTGCATTACGAAACAGACCTTGCATTGTACATGGCACTACATAGGTGTTTACAGATCATGGTGCTCCATGTACACAAAAAGGAAGATACAAGTACGGCCCGAGGGGAGTTTTGAAATGATTCCTGCCCCCGGGTTTACCGTGGCAGAATGGCTTTAAACTGTGGCCCCTCCCCACCGTGCCTTTGTGCCGGCTGCACCAATTTTAAGTGCGTCCCTCAGCATGTAATCCTGGATCTTGGATTGCGCCAGTCTGCATCACGCAGACGTGGACATCTCCTTGCTCTGGAAGACCAGCAAGTTTCGGCAGACCAAAGAGTGTCTTTGACCGAGTTGATGGCCCTCCAGCAGCAGGTGATGTCTGCCTCGGTGTGTGTCCCTGGGAACAGCCCATAGAGCACAGAGTCTTGTGTTCCGGAGCTGCTTGGGATGAACCTCGACAGCAACCATTGCATCTCTTTCCAAACCTGTCTTGCGAAGGCGCAATCCTGAAGGAGATGCATGACAGTCTCGTCCGCCCCGCAGCCGACTCGGGGGCACCGTGCCGTGTTGCTGAGACGTCGGCTGCGCATGAACGCTCTGATGGGTAAGGCCCTCCTCACCGCCAACCAAGTTACGTCATGGTGCTTGTTTTTTTTTAATTTCAAAATATACTTTATTCATAAAAAAATCTGTACAGTACATTCAAAGGCATTTCAATACATTTAGCTGCGGTCAGCAATCCCATACACTATTATTTGGGTGCTGACGGCAGTTCCGTTTGTTACATTTCCTTGTTTTCCAGTTCAAGTGCAATTCGGTCCAATATGGGATACCTTGTAGTACATGCAAACAAATTACATTTCATGTGTCACTATACAGTACACAGAATGGGTGACGGTACATTTACATTTTTTTTTTCTTTTCAACATGCATTTCGCAACAGACCTTGCATTGTACATGGCACTACATAGGTGTTTACAGATCATGGTGCTCCATGTACACAAAAAGTAAATTACAATTACGGCCCGAGGGGAGTTTTATACTGATTCCTGCCCCCGGGTTTTCCATGGCAGAAGGGTTTTAAACTGTGGTCCTTCCCCACCGTGCCTTTGTGGCGACTGCACCAATTTTAAGTGCGTCCCTCAGCACTGGATCTTGGATTGCGCCAGTCTGCAACACGCAGACATGGACATCTCCTTGCTCTGTAGAACCAGCAAGTTTCGGCAAGACCAAAGAGCGTCTTTGACCGAGTTGATGGCCCTCCAGCAGCAGGTGATGTCTGTCTCGGTGTGTGTCCCTGGGAACAGCCCGTAGAGCACCGAGTCCTGTGTTACGGAGCTGCTTGGGATGAACCTCGACAGCAACCAATGCATCTCTTTCCAAACCTGCCTTGCGAAGGCACAATCCTGAAAGAGATGGGTGACAGTCTCGTCCGCCCCGCAACCGATTCAGGGGCAGCGTGCCGTGTTGATGATATGTCGGCTGTACATGAACGCTCTGACAGGTAAGGCCCTCCTCACCGCCAACCAAGCTATGTCATGGTGCTTGTGTGAAAGCTCTGGCGATGAGATGTTCTGCCAAACGAGTTTGACCGTCCGCTCAGGGAACCACCCGACAGGGTCCACCCTCTCCTTCTTTCGTAGGGCGTCCAGGACCTTACGTGCTGACAACTGTTTTATGGCCTTGTGGTCAGAGGGTTTTTTTGTGAAAAACTTTTCCACGAAGGACAGGTGGACAGACAACAAAGGGGACAGGTAGAAACTCAGCACGTAGTGACACTTGGTGTTTGCATACTGGGGGTCTGTGCACAGCTTGATGCAGCCGCACACAAAGCTGGCCATCAGGATGAGGGCCACGTTCGGAACATCCTTTCCTCCACTGTCCAGAGATTTGTACATGTGTCTCTACGGACACGTTCCATTTTGGACCTCCAGACAAAGTGGAAGACAGCCTGGGTGACTGCCGCGACACAGGAGCGAGAGATGGGCCAGACCTGTGCCATGTGCAGCAAACCCAAGAGCACCTCACTCCTGATGACCAGGTTTTTTCCTGCCATGGAGAGGAAGCGCAGCTTCCACTATCCCAGTTTTTGCTTCACTTTGGCGATACGCTCTTCCCAGGTTTTGGGAACCATATCCCCAACACCTTCAGGTAATCTGGCTTAACGGTGAAGGGGATAAAGGATCGGTCGGCCCAGTTGCCAAAGAAGATGGCCTCGCTTTTGCTGCGATTGACCTTCGCTCCCAAGGCCAGTTCAAACTGGTCGCAGATTGTGAGCAATCTGCGGACCGACTGCGGATCCGAGCATAAGATGGCCACGTCATCCACGTACAGGGAGGTCTTGACCTGAGCGCCTCCGCTGCCTGGAATCATCACCCCTCTAATGCCCGCATCCTTCCTGATGGACCCGGCAAAGGGCTCGATACAACACACAAACAAGACAGACGAGAGAGGACAGCCTTGCCTGACTCCAGATCTGATCAGAAAGCTTTCAGTTTCCCACCCGTTGATTAGAACTGCGCTACAGTTATACAGGGTATTGGTGAGACCACACCTGGAATACTGCGTGCAGTTTTGATTTCCATATTTACGAAAGGATATACTTGCTTTGGAGGCAGTTCAGAGAAGGTTCAATAGGTTGATTCCAGAGATGAGGGGGTTGACTTATTTGGAAAGGTTGAGTAGGTTGGGCCTCTACTCATTGGAATTCAGAAGAATGAGAGGTGATGTTATCGAAACATATAAAATTATGAGGGGGCTTGACAAGGTGGATGCAGAGAGGATGTTTCCACTGATGGGGGAGACTAGAACTAGAGAACTAGGGCATAATCTTAGAATAAGGGGCCGCCCATTTAAACAGAGATCAGAAGGAATTTCTTCTCTCAGAGGCTTATAAATCTGGAATTTGCTGCCTCGGAGAGCTGTTGAAGTTGGGACATTGAATAAATTTAAGACAGAAATAGACAATTTTTTTGAGTGATAAGGGGTTATGGGGAGCAGGCGGGGAAGTGGAGCTGAGTCCATGATCAGATCAGCCATGATCTTATTGAATGGCGGAGCAGGCTCGAAGAGCCGTATTACCTACTCCTATTTCTTATGTTTAGCTCTGTCAAGCCCGTGTGGTGGCTGGTGTACAAAGACCACTACACGTGAAAACAATCCACACACAGGCATCTTCCCACGCTCCAAGATTTAGTTCGGGATCTGGAGTTTTACGATTCTTCTGAAAGCTGGCGAACCCCAGGTGGGCAAGTTAACTCCCACAAACAAGTGCTTTACTACGACATTCACAACTACAACAAGTAAATAACCAAATCATCAGTAGTTATCGCAACCTGTATAAAGCCACACCTACTACATAATGCAAAGATCAGTCTGTTTTTGAACAATAAGACAGCCCCACTAAAGCAGGGCCTCGAAAAATTAATTAAAACTCTGAATGTTACTCTCCACGGAAACCTTTAGTAAAAGGCGAAAGATTTATACGATCTGAAGAGAAACCAGAATATACTGATTATTCCCGCGCAGCTCCTCGCCCCCAAGCGACGGTTTGCCTCTTTAACGTTGGGCTGAGCCGCTAGAACTAACTTCTAGAAAAGATATATTACCACAAATCAATACAGCGCGAGGGAAAGTAACTGGAAACTTCAGTGTCCGTGAAAATCAGTTAAACCTGAAGTTTATTTTAGTTTCTTGCTAAGTATTATGAAGAACATTGTGGGTATGTAAATGAGCTTGAGCTTTGTGTGGGCTGGGTTTACAATGACGTGTCCAATTCTTTGGTACAACTTTACTTCGGGTTTTTATTCTCTCTCGGTGTGTTTGAAGCTTAAGGTAAACATTTTGGATCAGTGCGGTTTCTGCTCGTGAGCAAACGTGTTTTAGTTCATACAGGAAGTCATTAACACAATGAGAGCAGACACAGAGCTCAGAGCCGTGCACTGTCCACGTCTAGTATCCATTTCACTGATTTCAATGATATAAACCAGACTTGTTGATGTATTGGTCTGAATACTTTTTTAAAATTTCAAAATATACTTTATTCATATAAAAATTTGTACAGTACATTCAAAAGCAGTTCAGTACATTTAGCTGCGGTCAGCAATCCCATACACTACATTTGCGTGCTGACGGCAGTTCCGTTCGATACATTTCTTTGCACTGTTTTTTTTTATTTCAAAATATACTTTATTAATAAAAAAAATATCTGTACAGTATATTCAAAGGCATTTCAATACATTTAGCTGCGGTCAGCAATCCCATACACTATTATTTGGGTGCTGACGGCAGTTCCGTTCGTTACATTTCCTTGTTTTCCAGTTCAAGTGCAATTCGGTCCAATACGGGATACATTGTAGTACATTCAAACAAATTACATTTCATGTGTCACTATACAGGACACGGAATGGGTGATGGTACATTTACATTTTTCTTTTCAACATGCATTTCGCAACAGACCTTGCATTGTACCTGGCACTACATAGGTGTTTACAGATCATGGCGCTCCATGTACACAAAAAGTAAATTACAAATACAGCCCGAGGGGGGTTTTATACTGATTCCTGCCCCCAGCTTTTCCGTGGCAGAAGGGCTTTAAACTGTGGCCCTTCCCTACCGTGCCTTTGCGGCGACTGCATCAATTTTAAGTGCGTCCCTCAGCACGTAATCCTGGATCTTGGATTGCGCCAGTCTGCAACACGCAGACATGGTCATCTCCTTGCTCTGGAAAACCAGCAAGTTTCGGCAAGACCAAAGAGCGTCTTTGACCGAGTTGATGGCCCTCCAGCAGCAGGTGATGTCTGTCTCGGTGTGTGTCCCTGGGAACAGCCCGTAGAGCACAGAGTCCTGTGTTATGGAGCTGCTTGGGATGAACCTCGACAGCAACCACTGCATCTCTTTCCAAACCTGCCTTGCAAAAGCGCAATCCTGAAGGAGATGCATGACAGTCTCGTCCGCCATTTCCTTGCAATGGTCGTCCTCTACCGTGGGAGTGTTTCCACCCGGGGACTGGTGCAGTGTTGTCAGAAAGTCCGATATGTCCTCTGCACTGTCCTCGCCTGGTGTTGGTGGTTCCCTCTTTTCATCAGTCGCAGTGATCTCGAGCTGGTGTGCTGCGATCGCTGCGTCGCTCCTGGTATTCCGGAGGTGGGTGTGCTGGGCACTTCATTGCTCCCGTTATCCCGGAGCTGGTCTGTGTTGGTCGCTTCTTTGCTCCCGGTGTTCCGGAGCTCGTGTGCGCTGGGTGCTTCACTGCTCCCGGGTTTCCGGAGCGGGGCTGTGCTGGTCATTTCACTGCTCCCGGTCACCTGTGGCTGTGGGTTGGCGTATTGCCTCTTGTTCTGGTGGCGGTAGTGAGGGGCTTTGTCTCGCCTTTCATCATCAGACGAGCTGCCGTCGCTGCTGTCTGTTGTGGACGTTAGCTGCCTCTTCCCTTTCGTTTCCGCAGGGGCCCTTGCTTGCCTGTTCTCCTTACGCTAGCAGGCCTTTTTCTTGACGGTCTCCCATCCCGCTTCATCATCTGCTGTCTCCTCATTCCTGGACTCGGTGCGCTGGGGGAGAGCTTCACTGCTGGGTGCTGGTGTCTCGCAGCTCGTCGTAGCAGGCTTCTCTTCCTCCCTGACTTGTTCCGAGTCCACGAGGGCGATTGCTTCTTTGCTCAGGGCACTGGTCGGGGGGAGGGTGTAGGTCTCCTCTGGAACATTGTGTTCCTCAGCTTCCTCCTCCTCTGGTGCAATGTTCTTTGCTGCCTGTGCATAGCTGAAGCTGTGTTTGGGGCAGTTTTTGTAAAGGTGCCCAGCCAGACCACAGAGGTTGCAGCACTTGGTCTCCTTACAGTCCTTTGTCTGTTGGCCTTTGTTCTTGCAGTTTCGGCAGATGACAGTTTTGCAGCTTGCCACCACATGGCCTGCCTTCCCGCAGGTCCGGCACATGTTGGGTTGGCCAGCGTACACCATGTAGCCCCGAATTCCTCCGATGGCAAAGCTGGAGGGGGGGTGCAGGATGGTTTTGCTGGCATCCACTTTCATGGTGACCTGGATCTGGCGCTGGTCCAAATCCCGTGCAAGTCTTTCAGGTCGCTGGTGCCACTGCAGGTAGTGAAGGAACTCCCATAGTACTGTTAGGGAGGGAGTTACATGATTTTGACCCAGCGCCGATGAAGGAACGGCGATATATTTCCAAGTCAGGATGGTGTGTTACTTGGAGGGGTACTTGGAGGTAATGGTGTTCCCAATCGCCTACTGACCTTGTCCTTCTAGGTGGTAGAGGTTGTGGGTTTGGGAGGTGCTGCCAAAGAAGCCTTGGTGAATTGCTGCAGTGCATCTTGTAGATGGTACACATGACAGCCACAGTATGTCGGTGATGGAGGGAGTGAATGTTTAAGGTGGTGGATGGGATGCCAATCAAACAGGTTGCTTTGCCCTGGATAGTTTCGAGCTTCTTGAGTGTTGTTGCAGCTGCACTCATCCAGGCAAGTGGAGAGCATTCCATCACACTCCTGACTTGTGCCTTGTAGATGGTGTAAAGGCTTTGGGAAGTCAGGAGGTGAGACACTTGCCGCAGAATGCCCAGCCTCTGACCGGCTCTTGTTGCCCACATTATTTATTTGGCTGGTCCATTTAAATTTCTGGTCAATGGACTCCTAGGATGCTTATGGTGGGGGATTCGGCGATGGTAATGCCATTGAATGTCATGGGATGATGGTTAGACTCTGGCTTGTTGGAGATAGCACTTGTGTGGTGTGAATGTTACTTACCACTTATCAGCCCAAGCCTGAATCTCATCCAGATCTTGCTGCATGTGGGTATGTACTGCTTCATTATTGGAATAGTTGCGAATGGCATTGAACACTGTGCAGTCATCAGCAAACATTCCCACTTCTGATCTTATGATGGTCATAGGGAAGGTCATTGATGAAGCAGCTCAAGATGATTGGGCCTAGGGCACTGCCCTGAGAAACCCCTGCAGCTATCTCCTGGGGCTGTGATAATTGTGTCGCAGGCCCAATCTGGCAGCTATGTCCTTCAGGAGTCAATCAATCCTTGCTACTCTCAGTGCTTCTTTCAAGTGGTGTTCAATATAGTGGGGTACTGATTCACCAGCTGAGGGAGAGTGGTAGGTAGTAATCAGTAGGAGGTTTCCTTGCCCATGCTTAGCCTTTCTTTCCCTGGTGGACTGCCTCAGTATAAATGTCTGTTCTGGTGTGTTGGCTGTGCCCTCGCTGGGCTGGCATGTTGTTGGTCCTGCAGGGCTGCTAGGTGAGCCTGGCCTTGCTGGGCTGTTAGGTGACCCTGGCCTTGCTGGGCTGTTGGGCATGATGGATTCGATTTTCTGGTCTGGCGTGTAGTCATTGATCCTTTGGGTGTGTGTTGTGGGCTTGAAAAAGGTGATGTCTGCTGTGGGTTGTTCAACTGCAGCCACGTTTGGTCCAGATGCTTTCTGCAAATTTGTCCATTGTCTAGTTTGACTACAAACACCCTACTCCTTTCATAGCTATCACCGTGCCCGCGATTCACTTGGGACCATGTCCATAGTTTAGCACATACACAGGGTCATTCAGATCAATTTCCAGTGACACAGTGGCACGACCATCGTTTACATTTTGTTGCTGCCGCCTGCTCTCTACCTGATCATGCAGGTTGGGGTGAACCAGCGAGAGTCTGGTTTTAAGTGTCCTTTTCATGAGTAGCTCAGCCGGGGGCATGCCTATGAGCGAATGGGGTCTTGTGCGGTAGCTGAGCAGTATTCAGGACAGACGGGTTTGGAGTGAACCTTCTGTTACTCATTTAAGGCTCTGTTTGATTGTTTGCACTGCCTGCTCTGCCTGCCCATTGGAGGCTGGTTTAAACGGAGCCGAGGTGATATGTTTGATCCCATTGCGGGTCATGAATTCTTTAAATTCGGCACTGGTAAAACATGGCCCGTTGTCACTGACCAGTATGTCAGGCAGGCCGTGGGTGGCAAACATGACCCTCAGGCTTTCGAGGGTGGTGGTGATGGTGTTTCCCGACATTATTTCACATTCAATCCATTTTGAAAAAGCATCCACCACCACCAGAAACATTTTACCGAGAAACGGGCCCGCATAGTCGACATGGATCCTTGACCAAGGTCTGGAGGGCCTGGACCACAAACTTAGTGGTGCCTCTCTGGGCACGTTGCTCAACTGAGCACATATGCTGCATTGCCATACACAGGACTCTAAGTCAGAGTCGATACCGGGCCACCACACGTGGGACCTGGCTATCGCTTTCATCATTACCATACCCGGGTGTGTGCTGTGGAGATCCGAGATTAACATCTCCCTGCCCTTTTTTGGCAGCACTACTCAGTTACCCCACAACAGGCAGTCTGCCTGAATGGACAGCTCGTCCTTTCACCGCTGGAATGGCTTGATTGCCTCTTGCATTTCACCTAGGATGCTGGCCCAGCTCCCATGCAGTAAACAGTTTTTTACTCGGGACAGCAGAGGATCTTGGCTGGTCCAAGTCCTAATCTGGCGGGCCGTGACAGGTGATTTATCATTTTCAAACGCTTCCATGACCATCAACAAGTCTGCGGGCTGCGCCATTTCCACCCCTGTGTTGGGCAATGGTAGCCGACTGATAGCATCCGCGCAGTTCTCAGTGCCTGGCCTGTGGCGGATGGTATAGTTATACCCTGATAGTGCGAGTGCCCACCTTTGTATGTGGGCTGAGGCATGAGTATTTATCCCCTAGTTTTCAGAGAACAGGGATGTGAGGGGCTTGTGATCAGTTTCCAGCTCAAATTTGAGGCAAAACAGGTACTGATGCATTTTCTTTACCCTGAACACACACGCTAATGCCTCTTTCTCAATCATGCTGTAGGCCCTCTCGGCCGTAGACAAGCTCCTGGAAGCATAGGCGACAGCTTGCAACTTCCCCTCAACGTTAGCTTGTTGTAATACACACCCAACTCCATACGACGATGCGTCACATGCTAGCACAAGTCTTTTACATGGGTTATACAATACAAGCATCTTGTTGGAGCATAAAATGTTTCTGGCTTTCTCAAAAGCAATTACTTGGTTTTTTTCCCCATACCCAGTTCTCACCTTTGCGCAATAACACATGTAGGGGCTCTAAAAGGGTGCTTAACCCCGGTAGGAAGTTACCAAAATAGTTGAGAAGTCCCAGGAACGACCGCAGCTCCGTGACGTTCTGTGGCCTGGGTGCGTTCCTGATAGCCTCTGTCTTGGCATCTGTGGGCCGAATGCCATCCGCCGCGATCTTTCTCCCCAAAAACTCCACTTCTGTTGCCATGAAGATGCATTTCAACCTCTTCAGCCGCAGCATATGCGATCCAGTCGCTGGAGGACCTCCTCCAGGTTTTGTAGGTGCTTGGCGGTGTCCCGACCCGTGACCAATATGTCGTCCTGAAAGACCACCATGTGTGGTACCGACTTGAGTAGGCTCTCCATGTTTCTCTGGAAGATCGCTGCAGCCGACTGAATTCCAAATGGGCATCTGTTGTAGATTAATAGTCCCTTGTGCGTGTTGATGCAGGTGAGGCCCTTTGAAGACTCCTCCAGCTCCTGCATCATGTAGGCTGAAGTCAGGTCGAGCTTGGTGAATGTCTTGCCTCCTGCCAGCGTCACAAATAGGTTGTCTGCCTTAGGTAGTGGGTATTGGTTCTGTAGCGAGAAACGATTAATAGTTACTTTATAATCATCGCAAATCCTGGCCGTGCCATCACTTTTGAGTACTGGAACAACCAGGCTGGCCCACTCACTGAATTCCACAGGGGAGATGATGCCCTCGCGTTGCAGCCTGTCCAGCTCGATTTCCACTTTCTCCCTCATCATGTGAGGTACCGCTCGCGCCTTGTGGTGAATGGGTCATGCCTCTGGGACCAAGTGGATCCGCACCTTCACCCCAGAAAAGTTTCCAATGCCTGGCTCAAAAAGGGAAGGAAATTTGTTAAGAACCTGGGTACATTACGCCTCATCAACATGTGATAGCGTTCGGATGTCATCCCAGTTCCAGTGGATTTTGCCCAGCCAGCTCCTTCCAAGCAGTGTGGGGCCATCGCCTGGGACAATCCAGAGTGGCAGTTCATGCACTGTGCCCTCGTAGGTGACCTTGACCATGGCGCTGCCCAGGGCAGATGATAAGCTCTTTGGTGTACGTTCCCAGTTTTGTGTGGATGGGGCTCAGGGCTGGTCTGAATGCCTCGTTGCACCACAGTCTCTCAAACATCTTTTTACTCATGATTGATTGGCTTGCACCAGTGTCCAATTCCATGGCTGCAGGTAAGCCATTCAATTTTACGTTTAGCATTATAGGTAGACATTTTGTCGAAAATATGTGCACCCGTGTACTTCAGCATCTGCCTCCTCTCTCTGAGGCTCGAAATTGCTTTGATCCACCATGGACCGATCTTCCTCTGCCACGAGGTGGTTAGCAGGTTTTGCAGAGTTTGGAGCTCGTTTGCAAGCTCGTTGGAGGTGCCCCATTGTTCCACAGCTCTTGCAAACATACCCTTTGAAGCTTCATGAATAGGCTGAATTCAAGCCTCCACAATGCCAACAAGGTGTGAATTGCCTTGCATTCATCCTTTGTTGGGGACTCTGAGTCATCTGAGCCACCTGAGGCCTGCTGGCAGTTGCAGACTCGTGGGTTCTGCCCTGCACATTTCTGCTCGCAAACACAATTCCAGTTAATTTATGAACATTGCTCGCACTTGTGTGCTGAGAGATTTGTTTGCTGTTATCACTGGTGGACATAAATGCCTGTGCTATCGCAATGGCCTTACTGAGGGTCGGTGTCTCTACAGTCAAAAGTTTTCATATGATAGTCTCATGGCCAATGCCCAGTACAAATAAGTCTCTGAGCATTTGCTCCAGGTAGCCATCAAACTCACATTGTCCTGCAAGTCGCCTTAGCTCGGCAACGTAGCTCGCCACTTCCTGACCTTCAGATCGCTGGCACATATAGAACTGATACCTCGTCATCTGCATGCTCTCCCTCGGGTTAAGATGCTCCCGAACCAGTGTACACAGCTCCTCATATGACTTATCTGTGGGTTTCACAGGAGCCAGAAGATTCTTCAAGAGGCTGTAGGTCGGTGCCCCACAGACTGTGAGGAGAACCGCTCTCCTTTTTTCAGCGCTTCCTTCTCCGTCCAGCTCCTTGGCTACAAAGTACTGGTCTAGCCATTCGACAAAGGCTTCCCAGTGGCCTTTTGGCTAAGATCATGCGTAACTGACCTGACAGGGGAGTAACCATGACCCCAACGTGGTTCTCCCTGGATCATGAAGGTGATTCTTCTATGCTTTTTGGAAATAGGAGGTGGGTGGGGTAGTTTGACCCATCCACCTCCACGGCACAAACCTGGTATTGCAGTACTTCCAGGAACAGTGCAGTGGCTCCAGGCCTTTTGGCTAAGAGCATTGGTGCAGAGTGATCCTTGATGTGTGCAAGGTGACCTCTGGCGTTTGTGATTTGACAAAGAATTGGAAAGATTGGCAACGAATAAAAAAATGTTTAAAAAAAATTTAAAAATTCCCAGTCCTCACCCTCCGAGAATTTCTCCAGGATTCCCACGATTTGCTGCATCTTTGCGTTGGATTCGTATTCTTGCCGCCAGTTATTGTGTTCCTAACACAGATGAGGCTGCACAGAGGGAGGTTAAAGTAACAGTGACCTCAGTCTTTAATAAGACACTGCAAAGTGAGGAACAGGTCTTAGGGGCTGGCTTATTTACAGTGCTCCCAAGGGATGCTGGGATCCCTTGGGACTTCAGGGGATGAGCTCCCAGGTGGTGGAACATGGGAGTGCATGCTTTACAGATACACAGCAGAAGGAAAGGTAACTTCGACGGTATGAGGCGTGAATTGGCTAGAATAGACTGGCAAAGGATATTTAAAGGGTTGACGGTGGATAAGCAATGGCAAACATTTAAAGATCACATGGATTAACTTCAGCTCTTGTGCATCCCTGTCTGAAATAAAAAAATAAAATGGGGAAGGTGGCTCAACTGTGGCTAACAAGGGAAATTAAGGATAGTGCTAAAACCAAGGAAGAGGCAAATAAATTGGCTAGAAAAAGCAACAAACCTGAGGACTGGGAGAAATTTAGAATTCAACAGAGGAAGACTAAGTGTTTAATTAAGAGGGGGAAAATAGAGTACGAGAGGAAGCTCTCAGGGAACATAAAAACTGACTGCAAAAGCTTATATAAATATGTGAAGAGAAAAAGATTAGTGAAGACAAACGTAGGTCCCTTGCAGTCGGATTCAGGTGAATTTATAATTGGGAACAAAGAAATGGCAGACCAATTTAACAAATACTTCGGTTCTGTCTTCACGAGGGAAGACACAAATAACCTTCCGAATGTACTAGGGGACAGTGGGTCTAGTGAGAAGGAGAAACAGAATGCTATCCTTATTAGGCGGGAAATTGTGTTAGGGAAATTGATGGGATTGAAGGCCGATAAATCCCCGGTGCCTGATAGTTGAACATTTTCCAACAGTCTATCGACTCTGGATCAGTTCCTATGGACCTGGAGGGTAGCTAATATAACACCACTTTTTAAAAAAGGAGAGAGAGAGAAAACGAGTAATTATAGACTGGTTAGCCTGACATCAGCAGTGGGGAAAATGTTGGAATCAATCATTAAGGATGAAATAGCAGCGCATTTGGAAAGCAGTGACAGGATCGGTCCAAGTCAGCATGGATTTATAAAAGAGAAATCATGCTTGACGAATCTTCTGGAATTTTTTGACTTTCAAACTCGTTTAGCAGAACGTCTCATCGCTAGAGCTTTCACACAAGCACCAAGACGTAGCTTGGTTGGCGGTGAGGAGGGCCTTACCCATCAGAGCGTTCATGCACAGCCGACGTCTCAGCAACATGGCACGGTGCCCCCGAGTCGGCTGCGGGGCGGACAAGACTGTCACGCATCTCCTTCAGGATTGCGCCTTTGCAAGGCAGGTTTGGAAAGAGATGCAATGGTTGCTGTCGAGGTTCATCCCGAGCAGCTCCGTAACACGAGACTCTGTGCTCTACTTGCTGTTCCCAGGGACACACACCGAGACAGACATCACCTGCTGCTGGAGGGCCATCAACTCGGTCAAAGACGCTCTTTGGTCTTGCCAAAACTTGCTGGTCTTCCACAGCAAGCAGATGTCCACGTCTGCGTGTTGCAGACTGGCGCAATCCAAGATCCAGGATTACGTGCTGAGGGACGCACTAAAAATTGGTGCAGCCGCCGCAAAGGCACGGTGGGGAAGGGCCACCATTTAAAGCCCTTGTGCCACGGTAAACCCTGGGGCAGGAATCAGTTCAAAACTCCCCTCGGGCCGTACTTGTAATTTCTTTTTTGTGTACATGGAGCACCATGATCTGTAAACACCTATGTCGTGCCATGTACAATGCAAGGTCTGTTTCGTAATGCACGTTGAAAAGAAAAAAAAATGTAAATGTACCGTCACCCATTCCGTGTCCTGTATAGTGACACATGTAATGTAATTTGTCGAATGTACTACAATGTATCCCGTATTGTACCGAATTGTACTTGAAATGAAAAGCAGGGAAATGTATCGAACGGAACTGCCGTCAGCAGCCAAATGTAGTGTGTGGGATTGCTGACCACAGCTAAATGTACTGAACTGCTTTTGAATGTACTGTACAAATTTATATATGAATAAAGTATATTTTGAAATGTAAAAAAATTCAGACCAATACAGTAACAAGTCTGGTTTATATCATTGAAATCAGTGAAATGGATACTAGACGTGGACAGTGCACGGCTCTGAGCTCTGTGTCTGCTCTCATTGTGTTAATGACTTCCTGTATGAACTAAAACACGTTTGCTCACGAGCAGAAACCGCACTGATCCAAAATGTTTACCTTAAGCTTCAAACACACCGAGAGAGAATAAAAACCCGAAGTAAAGTTGTACCGAAGAATTGGACACGTCACTGTAAACCCAGCCCACACAAAGCTCAAGCTCATTTACATACCCACAATGTTCTTCATAATACTTAGCAAGAAACTAAAATAAACTTCAGGTTTAACTGATTTTCACGGACACTGAAGTTTCCAGTTACTTTCCCTCGCGCTGTATTGATTTGTGGTAATATATCTTTTCTAGAAGTTAGTTCTAGCGGCTCAGCCCAACGTTAAAGAGGCAAGCCGTCGCTTGGGGGCGAGGAGCTGCGCCGGAATAATCAGTACCCTCTGGTTTCTCTTCAGATCGTATAAATCTTTCGCCTTTTACTAAAGATTTCCGTGGAGATTAACATTCAGAGTTTTAATTAATTTTTCGAGGTCCTGCTTTAGTGGGGCTGTCTTATTGTTCAAAAACAGACTGATCTTTGCGTTATGTAGTAGGTGTGGCTTTATACAGGTTGCGATAACTACTGGTGATTTGGCTACTGGTTCTACTTGTTGTAGTTGTCAATGTCGGAGTAAAGCACTTGTTTGTGGGAGTTAACTTGCCCACCTGGGGGTCACCAGCTTTCAGAAGAATCTTAAAACTCCAGATCCCGAACTAAATCTTGGAGCGTGGGAAGATGCCTGTGTGTGGATTGTTTTCACGTGTGGTGGTCTTTGTACACCAGCCACCACACGGGCTTGACAGAGCTGAACATAAGAAATAGGAGTAGGTAATACGGCTCTTCAGCCTGCTCCGCCATTCAATAAGATCATGGCTGATCTGATCATGGACTCAGCTCCACTTCCCCGCCCGCTCCCCTTATCACTCAAGGATCTGTCTATTTCTGTCTTAAATTTATTCAATGTTCAAATTTCAACAATTCTCCGAGGCAGCAAATTCCAGATTTATAAGCCTCTGAGAGAAGAAATTCCTTCTCATCTCTGGTGGCCCCTTATTCTAAGATTATGCCCTCTAGTTCTAGTCTCCCCCATCAGTGGAAACATCCTCTCTGCATCCACCTTGTCAAGCCCCCTCATAATTTTATACGTTTCAATACCATTACCTCTCATTCATCTGAATTCCAATGAGTAGAGGTCCAACCTACTCAACCTTTCCTCATAAGTCAACCCCCTCATCTCTGGAACCTTCTCTGAACTGCCTCCAAAGCAAGTATATCCTTTCGTAAATATGGAAACCAAAACTGCACGCAGTATTCCAGGTGTGGTCTCACCAATACCCTGTATAACTGTAGCGCAGTTCTAATCAACGGGTGGGAAACTGAAAGCTTTCTGATCAGATCTGGAGTCAGGCAAGGCTGTCCTCTCTTGTCTGTCTTGTTTGTGTGTTGTATCGAGCCCTTTGCCGGGTCCATTAGGAAGGATGCGGGCATTAGAGGGGTGACGATCCCAGGCAGCGGAGGCGCTCAGGTCAAGACCTCTCTGTATGTGGATGATGTGGCCATCTTTTGCTCGGATCCGCAGTCGGTCCGCAGATTGCTCACAATCTGCGACCAGTTTGAACTGGCCTTGGGAGCGAAGGTCAATCGCAGCAAAAGTGAGGCCATGTTCTTTGGCAACTGACCGATCCTTTATCCCCTTCACCGTTAAGCCAGATTACCTGAAGGTGTTGGGAATATGGTTCAGAGCGGACGGGGCATGCGCCAAAAACCTGGAAGAGCGTATCGTCAAAGTGATGCAAAAACTGGGATGGTGGAAGCTGCGCTTCCTCTCATTGGCAGGAAAGAACCTGGTCATCAGGAGTGAGGTGCTCTCGGGTTTGCTGCACGTGGCACAGGTCTGGCCCATCTCTCGCTCCTGTGCCGCGGCAGTCACCCGGGCCGTCTTCCACTTTGTCTGGTGGTCCAAAATGGAGCATGTCCGCAGAGATACAATGTACAAATCTCTGGACAGTGGAGGAAAGGATGTCCCGAACGTGGCCCTCATCCTGATGGCCACCTTTGTGTGCGGCTGCATCAAGCTGTGCACAGACCCCCAGTACGCAAACACCAAGTGTCACTACGTGCTGAGTTTCTACCTGTCCCCATTGTTGCCTGTCCACCTGTCCTTTGTGGAAAAGTTTTTCACAAAAAACCCCTTTGACCACAAGGCCATAAAACAGTGGTCAGCACGTAACATCCTGGACGCCCTACGAAAGAAGCAGAGGGTGGACCCTGTCAGGTGGTTCGCTGAGTGGACTGTCGAACTCATTTGGCAGAACGTCTTATCGCCAGAGCTTTCACACAAGCACCAAGACGTAGCTTGGTTGGCGGTGAGGATGGCCCTACCCATCAGAGCGTTCATGCACAGCCGACGTCTCAGCAACATGGCACAGTGCCCCCGAGTCGACTGCAGGGCGGACGAGACTGTCACCCATCTCCTTCAGGATTGCGCCTTCGCAAGGCAGGTTTGGAAAGAGATGCAGTAGTTGCTGTCGAGGTTCATCCCAAGCAGCTCCGGAACACAAGTCTCTGTGCTCTACGGACTGTCCCCAGGGACACACACTGAGACAGACATCCCTGCTGCTGGAGGGTCATCAACTCAGTCAAAGACGCTCTTTGGTCTTGCCGAAACTTGCTGGTCTTCCAGAGCAAGGAGATGTCCATGTCTGCGTGTTGCAGACTGGTGCAATCCAAGATCCAGGATTACGTGCTGAGGGACGCACTTAAAATTGGTGCAGCTGCCGCAAAGGCACGGTGGGGAAGGGCCACAGTTTAAAGCCCTTCTGCCACGATAAACCCGGGGGCAGGAATCTGTTCAAAACTCCCCTCGGGCCGTACTTGTAACTTCTTTTTTGTGCACATGGAGCACCATCATCTATAAACACCTATGTAGTGCCATGTACAATGCAAGGTCTGTTTCATAATGCACGTTGAAAAGAAAATATGTAAATGTATCATCAGCCATTCCGTGTCCTGTATAGTGA
Source organism: Pristiophorus japonicus (assembly GCF_044704955.1). Taxonomy (NCBI): domain Eukaryota; kingdom Metazoa; phylum Chordata; class Chondrichthyes; family Pristiophoridae; genus Pristiophorus; species Pristiophorus japonicus. The sequence goes on from NC_091985.1 coordinate 208,082,524, forward strand.
CACATGTAATGTAATTTGGCGAATGTACTACAATGTATCCCGTATTGTACCGAATTGTACTTGAAATGAAAAGCAAGGAAATGTATCGAATGGAACTGCTGTCAGCACCCAAATGTAGTGTATGGGATTGCTGACCGCAGCTAAATGTACTGAACTGCTTTTGAATGTACTGTACAAATTTTTATATGAATAAAGTATATTTTGAAATAAAAAAAAAGACCAGTATGCCAGCCCAGGTGAAGTAGACTTTTACATTGAAAATCTATGTTTGCAGGAACCGGCCACTGGACAGGTCTCCAACGTAAAGGACAGTTTATTTGAAATGTAAATGTTTTGAACTGTAACCTGTAACTTAAACATAGATTTAAAAATTGCATCTATTAACGTGCGTAGCGTAAAATCCACTACACGATGTGTTTCCACCTTGGGGTACCTCGCCAAGGTCAAAGCAGACCTGCTGTTCTTGCAGGAGTGCAGGCTGCTGCACTTCAGCAGTTACCGGCAGTGGTCACGATGGTGGGCCCATGGACCATCCATATGGTCAGGAGGTAACGACTGCTGGTCTTCCGGCCTAGGCATTCTGCTGCGGGGAGGCCACTTCACCATCACTGAAGTTAAGGAGGTGGTGGGCATCCGCCTCCTCGTAGCAGATGTAATGTACAAAAATTAACGTGTATGTCTCGCCTCTCAGAAGCGAGTGGCTGGCCCTCTTCCAGCAGCTCCCACTGCTGCTGGCGACGTCCAGGCCGGTCATTCTGGGTGGTGACTTCAACTGCATCATCAACGCGGCTGGACGATCCAGCAGAGACGACAGCAAACTGGATGCCACGTCCAAACTCCTGATGGATGCTGTAAAAGACGCCAAGCTGTGCGACATCTTCAGCAACCCTGCAGACGGAGCACCGCGCAGATACACCTGGCCGAGACCAGACGGGTCCGTCCGTTCCAGAATAGACTTCCTGTTTGTGTCCCACACGCTCAAGGTCAGATCCACCGATGTCACACCGGTGTTCTTCTCTGACCACTGCCTCCTACTGGCCGACTTTTGCCCACAGGAAAACCAGAAAGTTGGCAAAGGGATATGGAAGCTGAACGTGAAACTGTTGACTCCGGAAAACGTGGAGGAACTCAAGAGGGATTACAAAGGTTGGAGAACCGTAAAACCCCTCTGCGATTCCCCGATGCACTGGTGGGAAACAATCAAGACAAACATCAAGAGGTTTTTCATCCGCAATGGTGTTCAGGAGGCGAGAGGGAGACAGAGGGAATTGTCCCAACTCCAGAAGAGCATGCAAAACCTGCTCCTGTTGCAGTCGATGGGAGTCGATGTCGCGGAGGAACTCGAAGAGGTGAAGGGCCAGCAAGTCTTGCTCTTTGCCTCAGAGTCCTCCAAAATCATTTCCGCTCCAGAGTCCGCTCCATCGAGCAGGATGAGACATGTTCGCGCTTCTTATTCCAAAAGGTACACAGGGAGAGCTCTGTGATCACCAGCCTAAAGGGAGAAGACGGTTCTGTGACGTTTTCGCAGCCTGACATGCTGAGGATCAGCAAATCCTTCTATGCCAGGCTGTACGACGTCAAGCCCACAGACCACACGGCCTCCCAGTCGTTCCTGTCGTCTATCACGGAGGTCCTAAACGACAGCGAGCGGGAGAGTCTGGACCACCCGTTAATTCTGGATGAGATGACAAAGGCCGTCTGGTCTCTTGCAACGAGTAAAACTCCCAGAAGCGATGGCTTACCGGTCGAGTTGTATTCGGCTCTGTGGGACTGGATGGGCCCAGACCTGCTGGAAGTGTACGAGGGTATGCTTCTGGCTGGCAATATGTCAGAATCGATGAGGAAAGGCATCATCACCCTCATCTACAAGCAGAAGGGGGAGAGGGAGGAAATCAAAAACTAGCGGCCCATTTTACTGCTCAATGTGGACTACAAGATCCTGGCAAAGGTCATCGCCAACAGGCGCAAGTTTGCTCTTGAGCTGGTGATTCACCCGGACCAGACCTGCGCTGTCCCTGGCAGGAAGGTCTCTGATAGCCTGGTGCTACTCAGGGATACGATCGCCTACGTACAGGACAGTGGGGTGGACACCTGCTTAATCAGCTTAGAACAGGAGAAGGCCTTTGACAGGATATCGCACACGTACCTGATGGACGTGCTCTCCAAAATGGGGTTTGGGGCGGGTATCCGTAATTGGATCCAACTGCTCTACAGAGACATCAGTAGCGCAGTTCTAATCAGCGGGTGGGAAACTGAAAGCTTTACGATCAGATCTGGAGTCAGGCAAGGCTGTCCTCTCTCGTCTGTCTTGTTTGTGTGTTGTATCGACCCCTCTGCCGGGTCCATCAGGAAGGATGCAGGCATTAGAGGGGTGACGATCCCAGGCAGCAGAGGCGCTCAGGTCAAGACCTCCCTGTACATGGATGACGTAGCCATCTTTTGCTCGGATCCGCAGTCAGTCCGCAGATTGCTCACAATCTGCGACCAGTTTGAACTGGCCTCGGGAGTGAAGGTCAATTGCAGCAAAAGTGAGGCCATGTTCTTTGGCAACTGGGCTGACCGATCCTTTATTCCCTTCACCATTAAGCCAGATTACCTGAAGGTGTTGGGAATATGGTTCGGAGCGGATGGGGCATGCGCCAAAAACTTGGAATAGCGTATCGCCAAAGTGAAGCAAAAACTAGGATGGTGGAAGCTGTGCTTCCTCTCCATGGCAGGAAAGAACCTGGTCATCAGGAGTGAGCTACTCTCGGGGTTGCTACACGTGGCACAGGTCTGGCCCATCCCTCGCTCCTGTGCCGCGGCAGTCACCCGGGCCATCTTCCACTTTGTCTGGAGGTCCAAAATGGACTGTGTCCACAGAGACACAATGTACAAATCCCTGGACAGTGGTGGAAAGGATGTTCCGAACGTGGCCCTCATCCTGAGGGCCACCTTTGTGTGCGGTTGCATCAAGCTGTGCACAGACCCCCGGTACGCAAACACCAAGTGTCACTACGTGCTGTGGTTCTACCTGTCCCCTTTGTTGCGAAGAATGGGCCTGTCCATGCTGCCGCAAAACGCCCCCACCAGTTGGACCATGCCTGTCCACCTGTCCTTCATGGAAAAGTTTTTCACAAAAAACCCATTTGACCACAAAGCCATAAAACAGTGGTCAGCACGTAAGGTCCTGGACGCCCTACGAAAGAAGGAGAGGGTGGACCCTGTCGGGTGGTTCCCTGAGCAGACTGTCGAACTCGTTTGGCAGAACATCTCATCGCCAGAGCTTTCACACAAGCACCAAGACGTAGCTTGGTTGGCAGTGAGGAGGGCCCTACCCGTCAGAGCGTTCATGCACAGCCGACGTCTCAGCAACACGGCATGGTGCCCCCGAGTCGGCTGCGGGTGGACAAGACTGTCACCCATCTCCTTCAGGATTGTGCCTTTGCAAGGCAGGTCTGGAAAGAGATGCAGTGGTTGCTGTCGAGGTTCATCCCAAGCAGCTCCATAATACAGGACTCTGTGCTCTACGGGCTGTTCCCAGGGACACGCACCGAGACAGACATCACCTGCTGCTGGAGGGCCATCAATTTGGTGAAAGACGCACTTTGGTCTTGCCTAAACTTGCTGGCCTTCCAGAGCAAGGAGATGTCCATGTCTGCGTGTTGCAGACTGGAGCAATCCAAGATCCAGGATTACGTGCTGAGGGACGCACTAAAAATTGGTGCAGCCGCCGCAAAGGCACGGTGGGGAAGGGGCACAGTTTAAATCTCTTCTGCCACGGAAAACCCAGGGGCTGGAATCAGTATAAAACTCCCCTCGGGCTGCAATGGTAAAGCTTTTGTATACATAGAGCACCATGATCTGCAAAAACCTATGTAGTGCCATGTATAATGCAAGTTCTGTTGCGTAATGCATGTTGGAAACAAATGTAACTGTACCCTTACTGTGTACCGTATGGTGACACATGTAATGTAACTTGATGAACGTACCACAATGTATCCTGGATATTAAGAATCGTACCTTGAAATGTAAAGTAAAGAAATGTACAAAGACTCACCGGTGGGGAAAGACCAATCTTACAATACACAGCGGGCCAGGGGAGGGCGCCAGAGAACCGCGCTGGCCCGAGGCAGGTACAGTGACCCAGCGGTGGGGAAAGAGCCCGAAGGTGTGTTGAGTCCTTACCAGCAGATGGCGCCAGCGAGCCTCGCCTGCCACAAGTGCAGTGACCCAGAGGCAGTGAAAGGCCCTGAGGGCGGATCAACCCTTATAGGGCCTGGGCGGTGCGGAGAGAGAACAATGAATGGAGGGAACATTGGGCGAGTTCCGTTGCTCCATTTGGATTCAGCTCAACCTGTTTTACTCTGTGTGCTCTGTGTAGGTGCTACTTTACTCCCGAATGCGGAAAGACAAACATCTGTCCTGGAAGCTGGATTTCATCCCTTGGCTCATAGACATTCAGAGTGACCCCACCATGATCCCGGCGGAAGCATAGGGTCCAGTTACCGCCCGATATTGGGATCCTGCCTTGGGTGGGGGCGGGGCGGGGAATCTGGCGGTGAAATCACTGCAGCAATGACATGGGCAATCTGCATTTCATTTGTGAAACTTTCTGACCACAGCACTGTCTGAGGAAGTCGGTTCCTCTCACACTGAAGCCTCACATTCACACACTCTTCGGATTGTTCTTACTGTGTGAAATACAACACAGGACCACCCGGCCTGATGGTCCTGATGACAGAAGGCCCACGGAGAGCACAGCCCAGGCCCAGTGGAAGGAGGTTGGCCTTGGCAGTGAGTGTCACCTCCAGCTCCACCCGGAGTCTGCTCCAAGTTTTGCTCACTCTCTGGGTGAAGAAGAACTTCCTGAGATTAGTCCTAAGTTTATCATCTCCCAGTGTTACCCCGTGTCCCAGAATCCTTCTCTCACAATTTAACTTAAAGCGATGTTTCGAAGTCCCGCTTTTCCACCCACAAAGATAGATCAGAGTATTTTCTAAATGGTGGGAAGCTAGAAACTGTGGAGGAGGAAGGGGTTTTAAGTGCCCAGGCACACAAATCACTGAATGCCGGTAGACAAGGAAAAAAGAATCAAACAGGATAAAGGAATGTTGTCCTTTATCTCGAGGCATTTGGAATACAATGGGCAGGATGTTTTGCTTGTGTTGTATGGAGCCCTAGTTAGACTCCATCTAGAGTACTGAGTTCTGGATAGCACAGCTCAGGAAAGAGGGGGTGCAGGGCAGATTCACCAGACTAATACCCGGGGCTCAGAGGGTTAATTTAAGAGGACAGATTTCACAAACCTGGCCTATATTACCTTGAGTATAGAAGGTTAATGGTGAACTGATTGCATTTTTTTAATGTTAGGATAAGTTGATAGAGTAGATAGAGAGAAACCATTTCCTCTGGTCCAGAAGAAGGGTGCATAATCTTAAAGTTAGGTGCTGTGTTGAAAAACACTTCTTCACACAACAGTAGTGCAAATATGGAATACTCTTCTTCAGGCTGTGGGTCAGCCTTTGAGACTGAGATTGACAAATATTTGTTGGGTAAGGGTATCGATGGGAAGGATGCAGAGGTGGAGAATATTTCCGCTTTGGATGGTGCCAGCTCCAGCTCGCGGTGTTGTGCTGAATAATCGACTGTCCTGATGACAGGAGGCCCGTGGAAAGAACAGCCCAGGCCCCAGTGGGAGGTGGTTGTCCTTGGCAGTGAGTGTCACCTCCAGCTCCACACGAAGTCCACTCCAAATGTTGCTCACTCTCTGGGTGGAGAAGAATTCCTGAGATTGGTCCTAAGTTTATCATCTCCCAGTGTTACCCCGTGTCCCAGAGTCCTTCTCTCACAATTTAACTTAAAGTGATGTTTCGAAGTCCCGCTTTTCCACCTGCATAACAATCTTTTTCCGAGCTCCTTCCAGCTTCTCCTTTTCAGTTTGTGAAGCCCATGTTTCCCCAGTCTATCTCAAACCTCAGTCCTTTGACACCAGCATCAGCCTTTGCCACTTCCCCGCACTGCCTCCAGTGCCTGGAGGTCTCCCCAGTGTTTTGCAGATAACGAGCTGTCCAGAAAATGGCCAGGACCGAGCAGACATCCCTCTAAACCTCCGGAGGCAAATCTCCTCGCAAGGAGCAACCTGCCGAGTGGTGAGAGAACCCCAGGAGCGGGGGATAGAGGAGTATAAACAGGGACAGCGAATAACAATTGTGCTCCCACTGTGAGGAGCCAGTGTCTCAGAGACTGTGAACAAACTCTGTCCCAGTGTGAGGAGCCAGTGTCTCAGAGACTGGGTGATACTGTGGACACAGAGTGTCCCAGTGTGAGGAGCCAGTGTCTCAGAGACTGGGTGAGGCTGTGGATACACAGTGTCTAAATGTGAGGAACCAGTGTCTCAGAGACTGGGTGAGACTGTGGATACACAGTGTCCCAGTGTGAGGAGCCAGTGTCTCAGAGACTGAATGAGACTGTGGACATGCTCTGTCCCAGTGTGAAGAGCCAGTGTCTCAGAGACTGAATGAGACTGTGGACACACAGTGTCCAAATGTGAGAAACCAGTGTCTCAGAGACTGGGTGAGACTGTGGATACACAGTGTCCCAGTGTGAGGAGCCAGTGTCTCAGAGACTGAATGAGACTGTGGACACGCTCTGTCCCAGTGTGAGGAGCCAGTGTCTCAGAGACTGAATGAGACTGTGGACACGCTCTGTCCCAGTGTGAGGAGCCAGTGTCTCAGAGACTGGGTGAGACTGTGGACACACAGTGTCCCAGTGTGAGGAGCCAGTGTCTCAGAGACTGAATGAGACTGTGGACACGCTCTGTCCCAGTGTGAGGAGCCAGTGTCTCAGAGACTGAACGAGACTGTGGACACACAGTGTCCCAGTGTGAGGAGCCAGTGTCTCAGAGACTGGGTGAGACTGTGGACACACAGTGTCCCAGTGTGAGGAGCCAGTGTCTCAGAGACTGAATGAGACTGTGGACACACAGTGTCCAAATGTGAGGAGCCAGTGTCTCAGAGACTGGGTGAGACTGTGGACACACAGTGTCCCAGTGTGAGGAGCCAGTGTCTCAGAGACTGAATGAGACTGTGGACACACAGTGTCCAAATGTGAGGAACCAGTGTCTCAGAGACTGGGTGAGACTGTGGATACACAGTGTCCCAGTGTGAGGAGCCAGTGTCTCAGAGACTGAATGAGACTGTGTACACGCTCTGTCCCAGTGTGAGGAGCCAGTGTCTCAGAGACTGAATGAGACTGTGGACACGCTCTGTCCCAGTGTGAGGAGCCAGTGTCTCAGAGACTGGGTGAGACTGTGGACACACAGTGTCCCAGTGTGAGGAGCCAGTGTCTCAGAGACTGAATGAGACTGTGGACACGCTCTGTCCCAGTGTGAGGAGCCAGTGTCTCAGAGACTGAATGAGACTGTGGACACACAGTGTCCCAGTGTGAGGAGCCAGTGTCTCAGAGACTGGGTGAGACTGTGGACACACAGTGTCCCAGTGTGAGGAGCCAGTGTCTCAGAGACTGAATGAGACTGTGGACACGCTCTGTCCCAGTGTGAGGAGCCAGTGTCTCAGAGACTGAATGAGACTGTGGACACACAGTGTCCAAATGTGAGGAACCAGTGTCTCAGAGACTGGGTGAGACTGTGGATACACAGTGTCCCAGTGTGAGGAGCCAGTGTCTCAGAGACTGAATGAGACTGTGGACATGCTCTGTCCCAGTGTGAGGAGCCAGTGTCTCAGAGACTGAATGAGACTGTGGACACGCTCTGTCCCAGTGTGAGGAGCCAGTGTCTCAGAGACTGGGTGAGACTGTGGACACACAGTGTCCCAGTGTGAGGAGCCAGTGTCTCAGAGACTGAATGAGACTGTGGACACGCTCTGTCCCAGTGTGAGGAGCCAGTGTCTCAGAGACTGAATGAGACTGTGGACACACAGTGTCCCAGTGTGAGGAGCAAGTGTCTCAGAGACTGGGTGAGACTGTGGACATACAGTGTCCCAGTGTGAGGAGCCAGTGTCTCAGAGACTGGGAGCAGGAACTGTTCCTGGAACCACTCTGAAGTCCTGCTGTGAAATTAAATCTGGACCAGGCCTGGCTCGAATCATCTTCCCTCTCCATTAGTGCAGAACTGCCAGCAACAAAGATCTGAAATCTTTATCAAGGAACATTTTAATCCTAATTCCAATTTCATCTTCTCCAGTAATACATCATTGAGAGTCGGGAATAAGGAATGTTATAATCTTTCACACAAACATCCTTCCATTAACCAAACGCCAAAGATGTGAATTAAATTTGAGCTGACAGGTTGTGTTTCCCATTCTGTGAAGGAGTGGCCTGCTCTATCCTCAGACACTCCGGAGCTGCCACCGTCCCATGTTTTAGAATCAAACAGAACCCATTGTCTCACCGGTTACATCAGTTGTCGCCACGGTCCACATGAAGGAAGTCCAAGGGACTGCCCCGTGTCGCCACGCACTGTACAGAGGGGACATGTTGTGCTGGGATTGGTAAGCTCCATCCCTCTTGCTTTATTATCTCATAAATTCAGCGTCAGTTCTTTATATTATCGGCCCACACCACGGAAAATACTCCTGACCCTGCAAATGGGGCACTAAATCCGCCTGAGAGAGACAACAATGGGGCTGGTGTGGGGCATGAAACCATGTTGTACTGGGAGGCTCTCTGAGTCTGTGTCTAAGGCCCATGTGCTGCCTTTGGCCGATACTACAATGGGGCTGGTGTGGGGAGTGAAACCATGGTGCATTGGGAAACTCTCTGAGTGTGTGTCTGAGGCCATTGTACTGCCTTTGGCCGATACTACAATGCCATCCCAGCACAGTGTTAGAGTTTGAATATTACACCCCGGGAGATGCTGGGTAGATTCAGATTATTGCAGAATATAACTGGAGCCAGTAAACTCAAAAAGCCCACCAGTGGGTGAAAGCCCTTTGCTCCGGGGTGTAAAAATGAACATTTCCTGCTGGAATCACCGGCCATGGTGGGGAGAGGCTCGGCTTTGCTCAGAGTGGCCGGAGATCAGTGAATTCGGTGAAGAGAGTCTCAGAGCAATTGATCCTGGTGCTGAATTTCCACCAAGTGACACCGGACCTCAAGGTCCCATTCAACTGTGGACAGACTCCAAGAGCTGTTCTCATGTGCTCTGATTCTCTGGGACTATCCCTTTATAATGGTCTGTCGGGAATGTTTCCTCTCTTTAAAGAGCCGTGATAGAATCCTTCAGTGCTTTGCACTCCCTCCGTGGTCTGTGGGGATCTGCAGACGGATCCTCTGCTAGGATCCAATTCGTTGTCTCACGGGAGCAGTCACACCAGCAAGGCATCACTCACAGTTTTACTCCTGTGCCCTCAGCCCCACAGGTTTAAGTCTATGATCAGTAAGTTCTGGAATCTAATCCTTTTTCATCAGTGGTATTTCTCTATTTGGAGTTCCAGCTCCGACTCCCTCCCCTAGTTTATCAGGAGTTCACTGATCAGGTGTCCCTTCATTTCTTTGCACAGGTTGTTATTTTCCCATCCTGTGATCCCGGGTCTGCAGCAGAAGTCACGGTACATGGTTATTAAGGAACAGACACCAGATTAGAAAGTGTGTCATTCTATATCCGCCCTTCTGTCTGTTTCCTCTGCCTCACCCAGCTGTAAGAGCGGGGCGTATTTGCACTTCCAGGGGCACAGCCGTTGGTCAGTTTTACCCTGCTGCCCATAACACAATTATTCTCAGACCATTCATCAAGTTCCCTCCAAACTCACCGGGACTCTGGCATTACAATGTGGTACAATACACACAATAATGCCTTGTTATTATCTCATGTGTGTCCTTAATGTGGACCGTTACAACCCAGAATAGACGGCAGTTATACCTGATCTGGGCGGCTGGGATTGCTGTTTATATTTGTTAACATTGCACTGGTACACCGTGGCTGCAGTGTGTACCATCTACAAGATGCAGCAACTTGCCATGGCTTCCATCACCTAGACTTGGGCTGGGCAATTATATGGGCTGAAGAGCCACTTAACAAGTTTTGTTGAGCTGTTGAGGGCCGCCCACCAATGTTGGTCCTGAGGCGCGTGGCCGCACGGTCAGCAACAATCGCGCGGTCCCGTGCAGGCCCCTCCCCACCTGTCGCTGGAAGAGACACTGCGCATGTGCGGCAGCCTAATCTTCGAGCAGCAAATTTAAAGGGACCGTGTGCGGAAAAAAATTAGAGGGAACATTTGATCAACATGAACATTGCATAAACATAAATCAGATAGTAGTCAGATGCTATCTTACATACACAACATGAATTCGATACAGCCTAGAAATGAATCAAAGATAAACGTTGAAAATGTTGTGGTATCTTCTGGTCTCTGTAAATCAGTGCTGTGAAATAGAACTGTAGCCTCTTTAGAACCTGTATCAACTTCAATTCCCCACTTCACTCATCCTTATGTCCCTCTGCAAAGATTACTAATGCCGGCCCAATTGGTGACAGACGAGAACTCCCCTGTCGTCATACTCTGGATACAGGGAGAGGAAAGATGCAGCGCCGGTCACTTTCTTCGGTAAAAGATCTGTGGAGATGAGGAGCCATGACTCTAAAATGGATAGCGCATATTCTAGTACGCAGTGCATTCTGGGTACGTACGTCCGCCATTGGGGCCCAGACTCACGGAACGGATCCTTTTAATCGGTCCAGAGAGAATCGATTTTGCGAATTATTAATTTGAATGAAGTAATACTATGGTTTTTCCTTGGCTGCAGTTCGGGACTGTCTCTGACCCATGCGAAGTGAAAGTGGATAGACGAATGTGCAGCTCGAGCTCCGGCTCACGTTCTATTTCTGACCCATCCAGCGGGCCGGATAGAATGACATGGCGGGCAGGATATGGTCCACGGGCTGTATTTTGCCCACCACTGCTCTACACTGCCCCATCAAACACTCCCAAGTCACGTACAGCTTGGCTTACATACAGAGTAAACCATATGTAAACTACCAGCAAACACTCCCAAGTCAGGTACAGTACGTGTTAGATACGTTTCAGAAAGAGGGTAAAGTTCGCTCGACCCAGTTACATCAAAAACTTCCAGGGCAGCTAGACAGGGTTAGATACAGAATAAATCTCACTGTATAGTCGTTCATCAAACAGAACGAACTCAGATACAGCATGAGGCCGAAGCAACCTGCCGCTCTTCTGACACCATCCAATGAATCACACAATGTACAGCATGGTATGAATACAGGACATAAATCCCTGTACATGTAAGGATCACGCACTCCCAGGTGAGGTATGAGCTAACTTCACAAACCATTCCCTGCCGGAATCATTGGCCATGGAAGGGAGAGGCTCGGCTTTGCTCAGAGTGGCCGGAGATCAGCGAATTCGGCGAAGAGAGTCTCAGAGCAATTGATCCTGGCGCTGAATTTCCACCAATCGACACTGGATCTCAAGATCCCATTCAGCTGTGGACAAACTCCAAGAGCTGTTCCCATGTGTTCTGAATCTCTGGGACTATCCCTTTGTGTTTAATGGTTTATCTGGAATATTTCCTCTCTTTAAAGAGCCGTGATAGAATCCTTCAGTACCTTGCACACCCTACATGGTCTGTGGGGATCTACAGCCGGATCCTCTGCTGGGATCCAATGAGGAGTCTCACGGGAGCCGTCACAGCCATCAAGGCCTCACTCACAGTTTTACTCCCGCGTCCTTAACCCCACGGGTTTAACTCTTTGAACAGGAAGTTCTGGAATCTAACCCTTTTTAATCATTAGTATTTCTCTATTTGGATTTCCAGCTCCGACTCACTCCCACAGTTTACCAGCAGTTCACTGATCAGGTGTCCCTTCATTTCATTGCGATGGTTGTTATTTTCCCCATCCTGTTATCCCCGGGTATGCAGCAGAGGTCGCGGTACATGGTTATAATGGAATGGACAGCAGATTGGAAAGTCTGTCATTCTATATCCGCTCTTCTGTCTGTTTCTTCTGCCCCACACAGCTGTAAGAGCGGGGTGTATTTGCACTTCTAGGAGCACAGCCAGTGGTCAGTCTTACCCTCCTGCCCATAACACAATTATTCTCAGACCATTCATCAAGTTCCCTTCAAATTCTCCGGGTCTCTGGCATTATAATGTGGGACATTACACACAACAATGCCTTGTTATTATATTATGTGTGTCCTTAATGTGAACCATTACAACCCCATGCCGCCGCCCGCTCTCCCCCTGCCGCTGTCGTGGCTCAGCGCGAGGCTCGGAGGCTCTCTCTCCCGCTGCCCAAACGCTTCTGCTGCTTCTCGCCCCGCCCCTTCTCTCCCCATGCATGACAGAACACGTCCGGGTTGCTGTCAGCAGCTGACCTCCCGTGGTCCGGAAAATTATATGGTCCGGCACTAGTCAGGTCCCAAGGATGCCGGGCCAGAGACGTCCAACTGTTTAACATTTGGTCCTCGCATCCATTGATATATATTGTGAATAGCTGAGACCCAAGCACCAATCCTTGTGGTACACCACCAGTTACAGCCTGCTAATCTGAAAATGAACCTTTTATTCCTACTCTCTGTTTTCTGTCCATTAACCAATCCTCAATTCATGCTAGTATATTGCCCCCAATCCCTTGAGCCCTAATTTTGTTCAATAACCTCATGTGGCACCTTATCGTATGCCTTCTGAAAATCTAAATATGCCGCATCCACTGGTTCCTCCGTATCTGTTCTGCTAGTTACAACCTCAAAAAACTCTTAACAGATTTCTCAAACATAATTTCCTTTTCATAAAGCCGTGTTGATTCTGCCTAATCTTAATATTCGCTAAGTGCCTATTACCACATCCTTAATAATAGAATTCAGCATTTTCCCTACTACTGATGTCAGGCTAACTGCTCTGTCGTTCCCCGTTTTCTCTCTCCCTCCTTTCTTAAATAGCCCAGTTACATTTGCTACCTTCCAAACCATGGGAACCGTTCTAGAATCTATGGAATTTTGGAACATGACAACCAATGCATCCACTATTTCTCGCTACCCTTTTCAATACTCTAGGATGTAGGACATCAGGTCCAAATGATTTATCGGTTTTCAGTCCCATTATTTTCGCCAATACCATTTTTTTACTAATACTAATTTCTTTTAGTTCCTCATTCTCGCTAGACCCTGGGTTCTCCAATTTTTTTGCACCTTCTTCCATGAAGAGAGACACAAAGTATGCGGTTAATTTCTCTGCCATTTACTTGTTCCCCATTATAATTTCTCCTGTCTCAGCCTGTAGAGGACCCACATTTATTTTTGCTAATCTTTTCCTTTTTACATACCTATAGAAGCTTTTGCACTCTCTTATTTTGTCTCTCGATAGTTTACTCTCTTATTCTAGTTGCCTTTTTTTCCCTCAATTTCCTGGTCCTCCTTTGCTGAATTCTAAAATCTTCCCATGCTTACTGCTCTTTTTGGCAACATTATAAGCATCTTACTTTCATCTAATACTATCTTTAGCTTCTCTTGTTGGCCACGATTGGACCACTATGCCTGTGGGGTTTTTTGTGCCTTAAATGAATATATGTTTGTTGTAAATTATGAATTAATTTTTAAAATGCTAGCCATTCCTTTTCTACCATCATACCTTTTAATGTAGTTTCTCAATCTACCTTAGCCAACTCTCCTCTCATACCTACATAGTTTCCTTTGTTTAGATTTAAGATCATAGTTTTGATTTAAGTAAATCACTTTCAAACTTAATGCAAAATTCTATCATGTTATGGCCACTCTTCCCCAAGGGCCACTTTCCTACAAGATTATTAATTAACCCTTTCTTATTGAACAATACTAGATCTAAAATAGCCTGTTCCCTAGTTGGTTCCTCAACATATTGATCTAGAAAACCATCTTTTATACCTTCCATGAATTCATCCTCCACACTATTACTGCAAGTTTGGTTTTCCCAGTCTATATGCAGATGAAAGTCCCCCATGATTACTGTATTACCTTTGTTACAAGCACCATTAATTTCCTGATTTATACTGTGCCCTACATTACCACTATAAACATCCCCCCCCCCCCAATGTTTTCTGTCCCATGCTCTTTCTTAGCTCCACCCAAACTGATCCTACTTCTTGATTTTCCGAACTCAGATCCTTTCCCTCTGCTGTCTTTAGCCCATCCTTTATTATCAGGGTTATACCTCCTCCTTTTCCATTTTTCCATTTCTTCTAAAAGTTCGGTATTCTGGAATATTTAGTTCCCAACCATGGTCACGTTGCAACCATGTCTCCGTAATGGCCATTAGATCAAACCTATTAATTTCTATCTGTGCTATTAATTCATCTATTTTATTGTGAATATTTCATGCATTCAGATATAGTGCCTTTAGCTTAGACTTTCTTCTATTTTTCCTTGATGTCTCCTCAGTCAGTAATGCCCTATTACCTTTGTTACTCTCTCTGTCCCTTCCTGACCCATTCTGCTTATTTTTACCCAAAATTCTGCTCTGCTCTAGAGCCTCGACATGTCTCTTCTCTTGTTGCCTTTTCTCTGTATCGAAACCGTGCTGTACTTTCCTGGATCTCCCCACGCTGCCTTAATTATTTTAAAGCCCTGTTTACTGCCCTAGTTATTCGATTCGCCAGGACACTGGTTCCTGCCCAGTTCAAGTGGAGCCCATCACAAGGAAAGAGCTCCCTCTTTGCCCAGTGCTGGTGCCAGTGCGCGTAAAGCAAAATGCCTGCCTCCCACATAACCATTTGAGCCACACATTTAACATTCTAATCTGCTTATCCCTGTAACAATTGGTGTGTGGCTCAGGCAACAATCCAGAGATTATTACCTTTGAGGTTCAGCTTTTTCATTTGGACCCCAACCCCTCCATCTCTTTCAGCAGAAACTCATTCCTAGTCCTACCTACATCGTTGGTTCCTACATGGTCGACAACAACTGGATCCTACCCTTCCCATTCCAAGTTCTGACCCTGATCTGTCCCAGGGCGGGGGCAGAGTGTGCTGTCCCTGTGGGGTGCAGTATGTTCAGTGTTTGACTTGAGCTGCCCCAGGGAGGGGGCAGTGTGTGATGTCCCTGTGGGGGGCAGTATGTTCAGTGTCTGACACTGAGCTGCCCCAAGGAGGGGGCAGTGTGTGATGTCCCTGTGGGGTGCAGTATGTTCAGTGTCTGACCTGCAGCTGCCCCAGGGAGGGGGCAGTGTGTAAGGTCCCTGTGGGATGAGTGAGTTCAGTGTCTGACCCGGAGTTGCCCACATTTCTCATGCTCTAGGGGGCAGTCACTCTCCGCACAGTCAGAGTTAGTTGGAGGGACAGCATCATCTACTGGACACCGGCGGTATTTCAAGGAACATCATGTCCGGCTCCATCCCAGAGAAATCCAAAACCAACCTGCAGATTCAATTCATTTTATTATCAATTGTTAACAAAGTTTAGCTCCATTTGTTGCAACTTCCAGTATTTGAAGAAATCCCTTTAAAAAGAGTTAAGTATGGATGCAAACACAATCAGCATTATTTTTATCTGACCCTTTTCCCATTGATTAAATGGTCAAATATCCAGAATATTAAACTCCAGCCGAGTTATAGAGGTCATCAATATCAACAGAAAGAAACTCCAACTGTCAGAATGGACACGATTCAGTCTGGGATAACAGCAGAATCCAAACCCTGCAATCACTTGTGAATTCGCTGGTGTCTTAGCAGGTAGGATGACCGAACGTATTCTTTCCCACACACGGAGCAGGTGAACAGCTTCTCCCTAGTGTGAACTCGCTGGTGTACCATCAGATGGGATGACCGAGCGAATCCCTCCCCACACACAGAGCAGGTGATCGGGCTCTTCCCAGAGTGAACTCGCTGGTGAGTTAGAAGGTTGGAATAACAAGTGAATCCCTCCCCACACACAGGGCAGGTGTACGGTCTCAACCCGGTGTGAATTCGCTGGTGTGTCAACATGTCGCTTGACCAAGTGAATCGATCCCCACACACGGAGCAGATGAACAGCCTCTTCCCAGTGTGACTGCGTTGATATTTTTCCAGTTCAGACGGGGATCCCCACAGTCCCGTGGTTTCTTCATGGTGTGGTTGTCCTTGTGTCGCTCCAGGTTGATCATCCACACACAGAACACGTGTACGGTTTCTCCCCGCTGTGAATGGTGAGATGTTTTTTCAGGCTGTGTAACTGGTTAAAGCTCTTTCCACAGGCAGTGCACTGGAACACTCTCACTCGGGTGTGTGTGTGTCTCGGTGCTTTTCCAGTCACATTGATGTTTGAAATCTGTTCCCACAGACAGAAGAGACAAACATTTCTCCTTCCACATTCAAAGGCCGATGATATTCAGGTCCTGAGGAATCGAGTGACTGTCAGATTTTGACGTGATGTTTGGTTTGAGTTTCCCGTCTGCAAATCCTGCCCTTCTGATACCCTGGAAAAGGAGTTTACAAAAATCATTACTGTAAGTACAGGACAGAAATTCAGAACAATTCTAGATTTTATGGAACATTCTTGCCTCCCGTGTTCCTCCAAAACTCTAAATCCCCATCCCATACACTCTCCATCCTCCCTGTCCTGAAATTCAAACACAAACACATCGAATGTCTGAAGACAGCTTATCCTCCACACCCAGTTTTCACCACCAACTCTGGCTGGGCTCAGTTCTACACTCACTGGTTCCCCTCCCTCTCCTCCCCTGAAGGTGCTGACTCTGGCTGGATTCAGTTCTACACTCACTGGTTCCCCTCCCTCTCCTCCCCTAAAGGTGCTGACTCTGGCTGGGTTCAGTTCTACACTCACTGGTTCCCCTCCCTCTCCTCCCCTGAAGGTGCTGACTCTGCCTGGATTCAATTCTACACTCACTGGTTCCCCTCCCTCTCCTCCCCTGAAGGTGCTGACTCTGGCTGGGTTCAGTTCTACATTCATTGTTGCCCCTCCTTCTCCTCCCCTGAAGGTGCTGACTCTGGCTGGGTTCACTGGGACCCTGAAGCCCTGCCCACACATTGCTCTTTTGCAAAGATGGCCACACATGGGTGCTACAACTCCATGAATCTCGATGGCAGCGCACAAACCTGTAGCTTTCCTTTATTAATAATAATAACTT
The DNA here is from genome assembly GCF_044704955.1 of Pristiophorus japonicus. NCBI lineage: Eukaryota > Metazoa > Chordata > Chondrichthyes > Pristiophoridae > Pristiophorus > Pristiophorus japonicus. The sequence goes on from NC_091985.1 coordinate 208,099,581, forward strand.
TTATTTATATTGCACCTTTAATTTAGTACAATGTCCCAAGGTGCTTCACAACAGTGTTACAAGACGAATTAGCCCAACATCTGTTGCAGGATATTTGGAAAAGCATAATTCAGTCAAGCAGAGTCAGCATGGTTTTATGAAAGGGAAATCATGTTTGACTAATTTTCTGGAGTTCTTTGAGGATGTAATGGGCAGGGTGGAAAAAGGGGGAACCAGTGAATGTGGTGTATTTGGATTTTTGGAAGGCATTCGATAAGGTGCCGCATAAAAGGTTACTGCACAAGATGAAAGTACACGGGTTGAGGATATTATATTACCATGGATAGAGGATTGGTTAACTAATAGAAAACAGAGAGTCGGGATAAATGGATCAATTTCCAGTTGACAAATATTAACTCGTGCGGTGCCGCAGGGATTGGTGCTGAGGCCTCAACTATTTACAATCTATACTAATGATTTGGATGAAGGGACGGAGTGTAATGTAACCAAGTTTGCTGATGATAAAAAGATGGGTGAAAAAGCAAGTTGTGAGGACACACAAAATCTGCAAAAGGATATAGAAGGGCTAAGTAAGTGGGCAGGAATTTGGCAGATGGGAGTATAATGTGTGAAAATGTGAGGTTGTCCAATTTGGCAGAAAAAATAAAAAAGCAAATTTTTATTTAAATGGAGAAAAATTGCAAAGTGCTGCAGTACCAAGGGACCTGGACATCCTTGTGCATGAAACACAAAAAGTTAGTATGCAGTTACAGCAAGTAATCAGGAAGGTAAATGGAATGTTGGCCTTTATTGCAAGGGGAATAGAGTATAAAAGCAGAGAAGTCCTGCTACAACTGGACAGGGTATTGGTGATGCCAAACCTAGAGTACTGCATACAGTTTTGGTCTCCTTATTTAAGAAAGGATATACTTGCATTGGAGGCTGTTGTTCAGAGAAGGTTCACTAGGTTGATTCCGGAGATGAGGGGGTTGATTATGATTATGAAGGGTCTATACTCATTGGAGTTCAGAAGAATGAGAGCTGATCTTATTGAAACATACAAGAAAATGAGGGGGCTCGACAAGGTGAATGCAATGAGAATATTTCCACTCATAGGGTGAATCTAGAACTAGGTGACATAGTTTCAGAATAATGGGTTGCCCACTTAAAACTGAGGTGAGGAGTTGTAAATCTGTGGAATTCTCTGTCCAGAGAGCTGTGGTGGCTGGGTCATTAAATATATTTAAGGCAGAGATAGACAGTATTTTGAATGATAAGGGAATAAAGGGTTATGAAGAGCGGGCAAGGAAGTGGAGATGAGTCTATGATCAGACCAGCCATATTCTTATTAAATAACGGAGCAGGCTCGAGGGGCCAAATGGCGTGCTCCTGCTCCTATTTCTTATGTTCTTTTGTTCTCATTACACTGTACCAGATCTAAGATAGCCTACTCCCTGGTCGGTTCCACAATGTACCGTTTAAGGAAACTATCCCAGATACATGCTATGCTCAAGGCCTATTTGGTTTGTTCAATTAATATGAGGATTAAAATTGCCCATGATTATTCCCATTCATTTTTTACAAGCCTCCATTATTTCTTGATTTATACTTCATCCAACAGTGTAGTAACTGTTAGGGGGCCTATAGACTAGGCCCACCAGTGAGTGTAGTATTTATTCTGTATCTATCAGTCTCTGGTTAGTGAGTGTGGCTTTTCCTTTGTACCTGTAAGTTTATGGTATGGAAGAGAGGTTTTCACTCTGTACATGTCAATTACTGGTAAGTGAGTGTGGGGTTCATTCTGTATCTTTCATTCTCTGGTATGCGAGTGTCAGATTTACACAGTCCCTGTCATTTTCTGATATGTGAGTGTGGATTTTACCTGTGTCTGCCTGTTTCGGATATGTCTGTGGGTTTTACACTCTCTCTCTCAGTCTATGGTATGCGAGTGTGAATTTACTTTGTATATAACAGTTTTTGTTGTGTGAGTGTGGATTTCACTCTATACTTGTCAGTCTCTGGTATGTTAGTTTGCGATTCCTCTTTGCCACTGGACCAAGACCTAGCTCTGTCAAGCCCATGTGGTAGCTGGTGTGCAACGGTCATCACACGTTAAAAAAATCCACACACAGGCATCTTCCACCATTCAAGATGTAGTTTGGGATCTGGAATATTAGGTCCTTCACTGAAAAAACTGTGAACTCATCCCTTTTTGGCATGGAAGCAAGTCATCCTCGCTTCGAGGGACTGCCTATGATGATGAATTTGCGATTCCTCTATCCCAGTCAGTTTCTGTTATGTGAATGCGAGCTGTATTCTGTACCTATCAGTTTCTGAAATGTGAGTGTGCATTTTACTCTGTCCATGTCTGTTTCTACTCTGTGATTGTGGGTTTTCCTCCAGCACTGTCAACTTTTGGTATTTGAGTGTTGATTTTCTTTGTGAGTGCGGTTTTACTCTTTCTTTGTCAGTATTTGATGTGTGAGTGTGGATTGTAATCTGTATCTGTCCGTTACTGATGTGTGAGTATGGTTTTCACACTCTACCTTTCAGTCTCTGGTATATGTGTGGATTGTATCTGTAAATTTCAATCTCTGGTAGGTGAGTGTGGGTTTTACTCTTGGTCAGTTTCAGGTAATGTGGGCTTTTGTCTGTATCTGTCAGTTTCTCGTATTTGAGTGGGGCTTCATTCTGCACCTTTCAGTTTCCCTGATGTGAGAGTGGGTTTTATTCTGTGTTTGCCAGTTTCTGGTATGAGATTGTGGGTTTTGTCCTGTACCTGATATTTATATGCTAGAAACTATAAGTTGATATTGTTGTTTCATTCTGCACCTTTCAGTATCTCTTGTGTGAGTGTGGATTTTACTCTGTACCCATCAGCTTGTGTTATATGAGTAAGTGTTTTAATCAATACAATACCTCCCAGTTTCTGGTAAGGGAGTGCATATTTCAGTCTGTATCTATCACTCTCGAGGATGTATGTGTGAGTTTTATTCTTTATCTGTCAGTCTCTGGGATTTGAGTGTGGGTTTTTCTGTGTATCTGTCAGTTTCTGGTATATGGGTTTGGGTATTATCTGTATGTGTCAATCTCGGTAACATGAATGTGTATTTTTTTCTGTATCTTTCACTCTCAGATGTTAGTGTGCGTTTTATTCTTTATCTGTCACTCACTTTTATGTGTGTGTGGATTTTACTCTACAGCTGTCAGTCTCTGGGATGTGAGTGTGGTCTTCACTCTGTATCTATTAGTCTTTGGTGTGAGTATGGGTTTTACTCTGTATCTCTCAGTCTATGGTATGTGAGTGTGGGGTTTACTCTGTAGCTGTCAGTCTATGGTATGTGAGTGTGGGTATTAATCTGTGAATGTCAGTCTCTGGGCTGTGTATGTGGGTTTCCCACCTGTCAGTTGCTGTTATGTGAATGTGTGTTTTATTCAAGTGTGAATGTGGATTTCACTCTGTACCTGTCAGTCTCTTGTGTGTGAGTGTGGCACTTTTTATCTGTACCTGTCTGTTTCTGTTATGAGTGGGGTTATATTCTATAGGTCACAGTTTCTGTTATGTGAGTGTGGAGTTTACCACATTCTACCTGTCTGTCACTGGTATGTGAATGTGTGTATGTTTTCTGTACCTATCAGTTGCTATTATATGAACGTTGATTTCATTCTGTGCCTTTAAGTGTCTGGTACAGATGTGGTATTGTGGGTTTGACATTGAATCAGTCAGTCACTTTCAGGTGAGTGCTGATTTTACTCTCTAACTGTCACTCTCTGGTATGTGTTTTATTCTGTATCTGTCCGTCTCTGGGAAGTGAGTGTGGGTTTTATTCTGTATCTGTGTTTCTGATATTTGAGTAAGGGTTTTAATCAGAACCTGTAAGTTTTTTGCTGGGAGTGTTATTTTCAGTCTGTATCTATCAGTCTCTGGAATGTGAGTGTGGGTATTACTCTGGATCTATCGGTCTCTGGAATGTGAGTGTGGGTATTACTCTATCTATCGGTCTCTGGAATGTGAGTGTGGGTATTACTCTGTATCTATCAGTCTCTGGAATGCAAAAGTGTTTTTTTTCTGTACCTGTCAGTTTCTGGTGAGTGACTGTGGAGTTCACTCTCTAACCATCTGTCTCTGGTATGTGAGTGTGAGTATTTGTCTGTAGCTGTAAGGGCCTGGTATGGGAGCGTGGGTTTCACTGTCAGTCAGTCAGTCAATCTCAGGTACTGGAAGTATTTGTGATTCTCTCTCAATCTGTCATTCAATGTGTTTGAGTGTATGAATCATTATGTTTCTCTTAGTCTCTGGTACTGTTATGTGGGATTGATTATGTATCTGTTAGACTGGTGATGTGAGAGAGTGGGTGATTGATTATGTATCTGTTAGACTGGTGATGTGTGAGAGTGTGGGATTGATTATGTATCTGTTAGACTGGTGATGTGTGAGAGTGAGGGATTGATTATGTATCTGTTAGACTGGTGATGTGTGAGTGTGGGATTGTTTATGTATCTGTTAGACTGGTGATGTGTGTGAGTGTGAGATTGATTATGTATCTGTTAGACTAGTGATGTGTGAGTGTGAGATTGATTATGTAATTGACAGTCTCTTGTACTGAGCTATTCTTGCTCTGTGTGACTGTTGGATTTAGTTCCTTCTCCACCTGCTGTAGGTGGATGATAGTTTGCGATTATCGATGACTGTCTCAGGAGGAGGTTTGGTTCAGTCCATTACCGTGTCAGTGTCTATCTCTTCGTGTGTGTGAGTAAGGGAGTGAAATTGGATCTGCCTTTCAATGCGATATGATTGGACTTTGAAACAACATATTATTGTACTGCTCCAAGTGACTGTGGGATTCATAATGTAACTCTGAAAATTCGGATCACTGTGGGACTGACAGCTTCTGCTGCCTGTGACAATATGATTGAGGTCAGTTCTGTGTCTCTGCGCTCTGAGAGTGATAATGTACTTACTGTGAGTGAGAAGGAGCTACCTGCACTGTTCCTTGTGTTCCGGGTTGAGGAAAGATCAAATTTATTCTAGCTTGGTGAAGTATTTTGCTTTGAGAATAATAATAGGAGAACACTATTAGTTAGGATATGGACAGGTGATGGAGAGAATATAAAAAGAGTTATAATTAATGTGTTTGTTTATAACAAAGTAAAGTATCTCGAGGGAGGAATCTGTGTCATCTGACCTCACTGCAGTACAGTGGCACTCAGATTCACCACACCAGGTGTGTAGGATGGTTCTATAGTAAGTTATCAGCATCCAGACACAACCCAAACCCAGCACTGGTCCATGAATGGAAACACCCGATTGGCACTGTCCAGGTTTATATCTCCCACTCCCATGGAACGACATGTAAAATTCTGAATTGCTTCCTGGAATATAACCACAGGTACCTGAGCTGTACAACAATTGTTCTCAGTCTATTGAAACCGCGTTGCTGACCGGTGTCATTAACAGAATGTCAGTGACCGGTTCCTGATGCATCTGAGGGAGCGACAATGTATCTCTCGATCACTAGCAACACGGTTCTGAGAATTCAACGCACCGAAACAAAATAACCCATTTTTGAAATGTCTCCTGTCACACTCCTCTTCTGGTGCCTGCAATAGATGCACTTTGTGAAACTCCTCACATCCTCACTCTCAGGCTGTGTTTTCACTGTTCACTGTCCAAGAACAACAGACACTGAGATTGGAACTGAATCAGGAACATTCATTACTGATTTGGAGAAAGAAAGCAGCACTGATTTGAAAGAGCGAGGTGATTTACTTTCTCTGTTACCTTACACCGTACACACACAGCCCGAGAATGGGCTCTCCCTTCCCCCACTCACTCCATGTTCCAGAACTAGTTCCTGCTCCACTCCACCTCGTACAGACAGCCCCCGACTGCCGTTGAACTTACCCCGACTCAAAGTCCATCTGTGGACACAGTCCCAATGCGATGAGCTACTGGAAGGAGGCTGCTGTTTGCTCCCTTACTCGGGCCCGGGATATCTCCGCTCCCTGATGTGTTCAACGATCATCAGCTGAGCACAGAGGAAACGGCAGCCGCTGACAGAGCTGGGGGTGTGGAGCTCGCATAGGCCCTTCCCGTCGGTTTAAACACTGTGTGGGGAGGCGAGGAGCAGCATGTATTTAGCGCATACTCTGACCATCTTTTTGTCACAAATTAAATTAACAAAAATGGGATTGTTTCACAAGTTGCTTTTATCACTAATTAAATGGGCCACATTGAAAAAACGATTGTGAGAGCCTGACACTGGAGTAAGAGTGCCTAAACTGTTTCACTTGTTCTGTCAGTCTCTGGTGTGTGTGTGTGTTTCGCTGTCAGTTTCTAATAGGCAGGTATGGGTTTTACTTGCATATTATTGTTCAGATACATGGATGTGGGTTTCATACTGTACCTGTCAGTTTCTGCTATGTGAATGTGGGATTTATTCTGTAACTCTCTGTTTCTGGTATTTGAGTGTGTGTTTTATTCTGTACCTGTCAGTTTTTGTGAAGTGATTGTGAGAATTATTCTGTACCTGTCAGTCTCTGCTACGTAAGTTGGGACTTATTGTGTAGCTGTCAAGTTTTGACATGTGGGTATGGGTTTTATTCTGTGTCATAACAACATAAGAAATAGAAACAGGAGTAGGCGATATGGCCCCTCGAACCTGCTCCGCCATTCAATAAGATCATGGCTGATCTGATCATGGACTCAGCTCCACTTCCCTGCCCGCTCCCCATAACCCCTTATCATTTAAGAAACTGTCTATTTCCGTCTTAAACTTATTCAATGTCCCAGCTTCCACAGCTCTCTGAGGCAGCGAATTCCACAGATTTACAACCCTGAGAGAAGAAATTCTCCTCATCTCAGTTTTAAATGGGTGGCCCTTATTGTAAGATCATGCCCTCTAGCTCTAGTCTCCCCCATCAGTGGAAACATCCTCTCTGCATCCACCTTGTCAAGCCCCCTCATAATTTTATACGTTTCGATAAGATCACTTATCATTCTTCTGAACTCCAATGAGTAGGGGCCCAACCTACTCAACCTTTCCTCATAAGTCAACCCTCTTATCCCCGGAATCAACCGAGTGAACCTTCTCTGAACTGCCTCTAAAGCAAGTATATCCTTTTGTAAATATGGAAACCAAAACTGCATGCAGTATTCCAGGTGTGGCCTCACCAAAACCTTGTATAGCTGTAGCAAGACTTCCCTGCTTTTATAATCCATCCACTTTGTAATAAAGGCCAAGATACCATTGGCCTTCCTGATCACTTGCTGCACCTGCATACTATCCTTTTGTGTTTCATGCACAAGTACGCCCAGGTCCGCTGTACTGTGGCACTTTGCAATCTTTCTCCATTTAAATAATAACTTTCTCTTGGATTTTTTGTGCCGAAGTGTATAACCTCACACTTCCCAACATTATACTCCATCTGCCAAATTTTGCCCACTCACTTAGCATGTCTATGTCCTTTTGCAGATTTTTTGTGTCCTCCTCACACATTGCTTTTCCTCCCATCTTTGTATCATCAGCAAACTTGGCTAGGTTACACTCAGTCCCTTCTTCCAAGTCATTAGTATAGATTGTAAATAGTTGGGGTCCCAGCACTGATCCCTGTGTGATAGAGTATTCAAACAGGCTTATTTAGACAGGCTGTGAAAAAACACAGGCCATATTACATTAAGTCATCAATCAAGTTGACATTTTAGGAACTTGGGTAGCGAGCCAATTAAAAGGTTAAAATACTAGTAATTGAGCCAATAAGGTCAAAGAAGGCGAGTTCTTTTCTGTAAATTGAACCGGGTATAAATACAGCCATTTTGACCATGTGGTCCCAGTAAGAAAAAGAAACTGGCAATCAGCCAGCAGTTTGTTGCTCTCTGCCAAGATTAAAAAGTTAAAACTACCATCGGAGTTCGTATTTCAATGGAAATTAAGAGATCTAACACTGTGACACCCCACTAGTTACTGGTTGCCAACCAGAGAATGAACCATTTATCCCGATTCTCTGTTCTCTGTTAGTTAGCCAATCCTCTATCCATGCTAATATATTACCCCCAACCCCTTGAACTTTTATCTTGTGCAGTAACCTTTTATGTGGCACCTTGTCAAATGCCTTCTGAGAGTCCAAATATACCACATCCACTGGTTCCCCTTTATCCACCCTGTTCGTTACATCCTCAAAGAACTCCAGCAAATTTGTCAAAAAACGGGATGAGGTCCTACAAGACGAATTTAGGGAGCTAGGAGCTAAATTAAAAGTAGGACCTCAAAAATATTAATCTCAGGATTGCTACCAGTGCCATGTGCAAGTCAAAGTAGGAATCGCAGGATAGCTCAGATGAATACATGGCTTGAGGAGTGGTGCAGAAGGAAGGGATTCAAATTCCTGGGACTTTGAAACCAGTTCTGGGGGAGGTGGAACCAGTACAAACCGAACGGTCTGCACCTGGGCAGGATCTGAACCAATGTCCTAGGGGGGAGTGCTTGCTAGTGCTGTTGGGGAGGAGTGAAACTAATATGGCAGCAGGATAGGAACCTATGCAGAGAGATGGAGGGAAGTAGAATGGGGACAGAAGCAAAAGATAGAAAGAAGAAAAGTAAAAGTGGAGGGCAGAAAAACCCAAGGCAAAAAGCAAAAAGGGCCAAATTACAGCAAAATTCTAAAGGGACAAAGTGTGTTAAAAAGACAAGCCTGAAGGCTCTGTGCCTCTATGCGAGGAGTATTCGGAATAAGGTGGACAAATTAACCGCGCACATAGCAGATTACAGATATGATGTAATTGGCATCACGGAGACATGGCTCCAGGGTGACCAAGGCTGGGAACTCAACATCCAAGGGTATTCAATATTTAGGAAGGATAGACAGAAAGGAAAAGGAGGTGGGGTGGCATTGCTGGTTAAAGAGGAAATTAATGCAATAGTAAGGAAGGACATTAGCCTGGATGATGTGGAATCGCTATGGGTGGAGCTGCGGAATACCAATGGGCAGAAAACACTAGTGTGAGTTGTGTACAGACCACCAAACAGTAGTAGTGAGATTGGGGACAGCATCAAACAAGAAATTAGAGATGTGTGCAATAAAGATACAGCAGTTATCATGGGCGACTTTAATCTACATATTGATTGGGCTAACCAAACTGGTAGCAATGCGGTGGAGGAGGATTTCCTGGAGTGTATTAGGGATGGTTTTCTAGACCAATATGTCGAGAAACCAACTAGAGGGCTGGCCATCCTAGACTGGGTGATGTGTAATGAGAAAGGACTAATTAACAATCTTGTTGTGCGAGGCCCCTTGGGGAAGAGTGACTATAATATGGTAGAATTCTTTAAGATGGAGAGTGACACAGTTAATTCAGAGATTAGGGTCCTGAACTTAAGGAAAGGTAACTTTGATGGTATGAGACATGAATTGGCTAGAATAGACTGGCAAGTGATAGTTAAAGGGTTGATGGTGGATAGGCAATGGCAGACTTTTAAAGATCACATGGATGAACTTCAATTGTACATCCCTGTCTGGAGTAAAAATAAAACAGGGAAGGTGGCTCAACTGTGGCTAACAAGGGAAATTAAGGATAGTTGTTAAATCCAAGAAAGAGGCATATAAATTGACCAGAAAAAGCAGCAAACCTGAGGACTGGTAGAATTTTGTAATACAGCAGAGGAGGACAAAGGGTTTAATTAGGATGGGAAAAAGAGAGTATGAGAGGAAGCTTGCTGGGAACGTGAAAACTGACCACAAAAGCTTCTATAGATATGTGAAAAGAAAAAGAAAAAAAAAGTGAAAACAAATGTAGGTCCCTTGCAGTCAGATTCGGGTGAATTTATAATGGGAAACTAAGAAATGGCAGACCAGTTAAACAAGTACTTTGGTTCTGTCTTCACGAAAAAAGACACAAAATAACCTTCCGGAAATACTAGGGGACCAAGGGTCTAGTGAGAAGGAGGAACTGAAGGAAATCTTTATTAGGCGGGAAATGGTGTTAGGGAAATTGATGGGATTGAAGGCCGATAAATCCCTGGGCCCTGATAGTCTTCATCCCAGAGTACTTAAGGAAGTAGCCCTAGAAATAGTGGATGCATTGGTGATCATTTTCCAACAGTCTATCGACTCTGGATCAGTTCCTATGAACTGGAGGGTAGCTAATGTAACACCACTTTTTAAAAAAAGGAGGGAGAGAGAAAATGGATAATTGTAGACCAGTTAGCCTGGCATCAGTAGTGGGAAAAATGTTGGAATAAATTATTAAAGATGAAATAGCAGCACATTTGGAAAGCAGTGATGGGATCAGCCCAAGTCAGCAGGGATTTATGAAAGGGAAATCATGCTTGACAAATCTTCTAGAATTTTTTTAGGATGTAACTGGTAGAGTGGGCAAGGGAGAACCAGTGGATGTGGTGTATTTGGACTTTCAAAAGGCTTTTGACAAGGTCCCACACAAGAGATTGGTGTGCAAAATTAAAGCACATGGTATTGGGGGTAATGTACCGATGTGGATAGAGAACTGGTTGGCAGACAGGAAGCAGAGAGTCGGAATAAATGGGTCCTTTTCAGAATGGCAGGCAGTGACTAGTGGGATACCGCAGGGTTCAGTGCTGCGACCCCAGCTATTTACAATATACATTAATGATTTGGATGAGGGAATTGAGTGTAATATCGCCAAGTTTGCAGATGACACTAAGCTGGGTGGCAGTGTGAGCTGTGAGGAGGACGCTAAAAGGCTGCAGGGTGACTTGGACAGGTTAGGTGAGTGGGCAAACGCGTGGCAGATGCAGTATAATGTGGATAAATGTGAGATTATCCACTTTGGTGGCAAAAACACAAAGGCAGATTAGGAAAAGGGGAGGTGCAGCGAGACCTGGGTATCATGGTACATCAGTCATTGCAATTTGGCATGCAGGTACAGCAGGTGGTGAAGGCGGCAAATGGTATGTTGGCCCTCATAGCTTGGGGATTTGAGTATAGGAGCAGGGAGGTCTTACTGCAGTTGTACAGAGCCTTAGTGAGGCCTCACCTGGAATATTGTGTTCAGTTTTGGTCTCCTAATCTGAGGAAGGACGTTTTTGCTATTGAGGAAGTGCAGCGAAGATTCACCAGACTGCTTCCCGGGATGGCAGGACTGACATATGAGGAGGGACTGGATCGACTCGGACTGTATTCACTGAAATTTAGAAGGATGAGAGGGGATCTCGTCGAACATTTTCAATTCTGACGGGACTGGACAGGTTAGATGCAGGAAGAATGTTCCCGATGTTGGGGAAGTCCAGAACCAGGGGACATAGTCTAAGAAGAAGGGCTAAGCCATTTAAGACTGAAATGAGCAGAAACTTCTTCACTCAGAGAGTTGTTAACCTGTAGAATTCCCTACCGCAGAGAGTTGTTGATGCCAGTTCATTGGATATATTCAAGGGAGAGTTAGATAAGGCCCTTACGGCTAAAGGGATCAAGGGGTATAGAGAGAAAGCAAGAAAGGGGTACTGAGGTGAATGATCAGCCATGATCTTATTGAATGGTGGTGCAGGCTCGAAGGGCCGAATGGCCTACTCCTGCACCTATTTTCTATGTTTCTATGACTTGCCCTTCATTATTCCATGCTGACTCTGCCTGACCGAATTTTGCTTATCCAAATGTCCTGCTACTGCTTCTTTAATAATGGACTCCAACATTTTCCCAACCACAGATGTTAGGCTAACTGGTCCATTGTTTCTTGCCTTTGTCTGCTTCCTTTTTGAAATAGGAGCGTTACATTTTCAGTTTTCCAATCTACTGGGACCTCCGCAGAATCCAGTGAATTTTGGTAAATTACAACCAATGCATCCATTATCCCTGCCACTACTTCTCTTCAGACCCTCGGATGCAAGCCATCAGGTCCAGGGGATTTATCTGCCTTTAATCCCATTACCTTACTGAGTACCATCTCCTCCCCCCTATAGCCACTTGATTATCCACTGTTGGAATATTGTTAGTGTCCTCTACCTTAAAGACTGATACAAAATATTTGTTCAGAGTTTCTGACATCTCCATGTGCCCCATTACTAATTCCCCGGTCTCGTCCTCTAAGGGACCAACATTTACCTTAGCCACTCTTTTCCTTTTTATATACCTATAGAAACTCTTGCTGTCTGTTTTTATATTTTGTGCTAGTTTACTTTCATAGTCTTTCTTCCCTTTCTTAATCATTTTTTTAGTCATTCTTCGCTGGCTTTTAAAAGCTTCCCAGCCTTCTGTCCTCCCACTAGTTTTGGCCACTTTGTACGCCCTTGTTTTTAGTTGGATACTGTCCTTTATTTCTGTCAGTTGGTCAGTTTCTGGTATCTGAGTGTGGTCTTTATCTGTATCTGTCAGTTTCTGTTATGTCAGTGTGTGTTTTATCATGTACCGGTCAGTTTCTGGTAAATGAGTGTGTACTTTCACCTATATCGTTAGCTTCTGGTATGTGAATGTGGATATTGACCAGTATCTGTCAGTTTTTTGGATCAGAGTGTGGATTGCATTCTGTACCTGTCAGTTTCTGGAATCTGGGTGTTGATTGTATTCTGTACCTGTCAGTTTCTGCTATGTGAATGTGGGTTTTATTCTGTACTTGTCAGTTCCTGCTATGCAAGTGTAGGAATTAATATGTACCTGTCAGTTTCTGGGAAGTGATTGTGTTTTTTTTGTACCTGTCAGTTTGTGGTAGATGTGCGGGGTGTCAGTTTCTGGTATCTGCGTGTGGATTTTTACCTTTATATGTCAGTTTGTGCAATGTGAATGTGGGATTCATTCTGTATCTCTCAATCTGGGGTAAGCGAGTGTGTGTTTCCTCTGTACCTGTTAGTTTCTGCTATGTGAGTGTGGGTTTTATTCTGTATCTCATATTCTGGGGTAAGTGAGTGGGTGTTTCCTCTGTACCTGTCAGTTCCTGGTATGCGAGTTGTTTTATCCTACATCTGTGAAATTTACAGATCAGAGACTACCCCAACAGACAATAGTTTTTCGCATTATATTGGATGAATGAGATTCAGAAATATTTGGAGTAGAGACGAGCTATTAGTACATGATATAAACCATAGCTGTCAGGGGTACAGTGAGTGAGTGCGCAATTCATTCTGTATCTGATAGTCAGGGGTACAGGGAGTGAGTGTGGGATTCACTCTGTATCTGAGTCTGTGGTACAGTGAGTGAGTGTGGGATCCACTCTGTATCTGTCAGTCAGGGGTACAGGGAGTGAGTGTGGGATTCATTCTGTATCTGTCAGTCAGGGGTACAGGGAGTGAGTGTGGGATTCACTCTGTATCTGAGTCTGTGGTACAGTGAGTGAGTGTGGGATTCACTCTGTATCTATCAGTCAGGGGTACAGGGAGTGAGTGTGGGATTTATTTGGTATCTGTCATAAATGCAAGTGTTTGTTGTTGCTGTAGAAATGAAACTTTTCAGTTACTTACGGTGGCTAACATTTATGCAGAAGAAAATGTCAGAAGCAGCCTCGTGGATAACCATTGGGAAAGTACTGTTACTGGTGAGATCACGATTTGCTCGATGCAAACTTGGCTAATAACTCTAGAGGTGATGGAAAAGAAAGCAACATTTGGGGACGTTTGAGCGAGATGAGAAAACATAATCAGCGCAAGGAGCCCGATCAGAGAGCTGGTGGGCAAGAAGCATTGAGCTCCAGTTTACTGCCAGATGCTATTTCCAAAACAACGGGGAAGAACAGTCCCTGGATCTTGGAACTTGAGGAGGCCTTTCAGCACATGGAACCTGGAGGCAAATCATACCTTCGAGCCTGTTACATAAGGAACAGGAGGAGGCCATTTAGTCCCTCGAGCCTGTTACATAAGGAACAGGAGGAGACCATTCAGTCCCTCGAGCCTGTTACATAAGGAACAGGAGGAGACCATTCAGTCCCTCGAGCCTGTTACATAAGGAACAGGAGGAGACCATTCAGTCCCTCGAGCCTGTTACATAAGGAACAGGGGGAGGCCATTCAGTCCTTCGAGCCTGTTACATTGGAACAGGAGGAGGCCATTCAGTCCCTCGAGCCTGGTGATAGGAAGGGACAATATGTATGAATATAAAGGGGCTGCAGAAGGGGTCAGAACTAAAAATCATGGTTTAAAAATTAGTATTAAAACACTTTACCTAAACGCATGCAGCATTCGAAACAAAGTAAATGAGTTGACGGCACAAATCATTACAAATGGGTACAATTTGGTGGCCATTACAGAAACTTGGTTGCAGGGTGGCCAAGACTGGGAATTAAACATACAGATTGAGGGTGAGGAAGTAGTGTCTCAAATGAGCATACTATGCTTAAACAAAGGGGACTACAGTGGGATGAGGGCAGAGTTGGCTAAAGTAGACTGGGAACACAGTCTAAACGGTGGCACAATTGAGGAACAGTGGAGGACTTTTAAGGAGTTCTTTCAAAGTGCTCAACAAAAATATATTCCAGTGAAAAAGAAGGGCGGTAAGAGAAGGGATAACCAGCCGTGGATAACCAAGGAAATAAAGGAGAGTATCAAATTAAAAACCAATGCGTATAAGGTGGCCAAGGTTAGTGGGAAATTAGAAGATTGAGAACATTTTAAACGACAGCAAAGAATGACTAAGAAAGCAATAAAGAAAGGAAAGATAGATTACGAAAGTAAACTTGCGCAAAACAGAAAAACAGATAGTAAAAGCTTTTACCGATAGATAAAACGGCAAAGAGTGATTAAAGTAAATGTTGGTCCCTTTGAAGATGAGAAGGGGGATTTAATAATGGGAAATGTGGAAATGGCTGAGACCTTAAACAATTATTTTGCTTCGGTTTTCACAGTGGAAGACACAAAAACCATGCCAAAAATTGCTGGTCACGGGAATGTGGGAAGGGAGGACCTTGAGACAACCACTATCACTAGGGGGGTAGTGCTGGACAGGCTAATGGATCTCAAGGTAGACAAGTCCCCTGGTCCTGATGAAATGCATCCCAGGGTATTAAAAGAGATGGAAGTTATAGCAAATTCATTCCTTATAATCTACCAAAATTCTCTGGACTCTGGGGAGGTACCAGCAGATTGGAAAGCAGCTAATGTAACGCCTTTGTTTAAAAAAGAGGGCAGACAAAAGGCAGGTAACTATAGGCTGGTTAGTTTAACATCTGTAGTGGGGAAAATGCTTGAAACTATCATTAAGGAAGAATTAGTGGGACATCTAGATAGGAATAGTGCAATCAAGCAGATGCAACATGGATTCATGAAGGGGAAATCATGTTTAACTAATTTACTGGAATTCTTTGATATAACGAACATGGTGGATAGAGGATGTGGTGTATTTAGATTTCCAAAAGGCATTCGATAAGGTGCCACACAAAAGGTTACTGCAGAAGATAAAGGTACGCGGAGTCAGAGGAAATGTATTAGCATGGATAGAGAATTGTCTGGCTAACAGAAAGCAGAGAGTCGGGATAAATGGGTCCTTTTCGGGTTGGAAATCGGTTAGTGGTGTGCCACAGGGATCGGTGCTGGGACCACAACTGTTTACAATATACATAGATGACCTGGAAGAGGGGACAAAGTGTAGTGTAACAAAATTTGCAGATGACACAAAGATTAGTGGGAAAGCGGGTTGTGTAGAGGACACAGAGAGGCTGCAAAGAGATTTAGATAGGTTAAGCGAATGGGCTAAGGTTTGGCAGATGGAATACAATGTTGGAAAATGTGAGGTCATCCACCTTGGAAAAAAAAACAGTAAAAGGGAATATTATTTGAATGGGAAGAAATTACAACATGCTGCAGTGCAGAGGGACCTGGGGGTCCTTGTGCATGAATCCCAAAAAGTTAGTTTGCAGGTGCAGCAGGTAAACAGGAAGGCGAATGGAATGTTGGCCTTCGTTGCGAGAGGGATGGAGTACAAAAGCAGGGAGGTCTTGCTGCAACTGTATCGGGTATTGGTGAGGCTGCACCTGGAGTACTGCGTGCACTTTTGGTCACCTTACTTAAGGAAGGATATACTAGCTTTGGAAGGGGTACAGAGACGATTCACTAGGCTGATTCCAGAGATGAGGGGGTTACCTTTTGATGATAGATTGAGTAGACTGGGTCTTTACTCATTGGAGTTCAGAAGGATGAGTGTTGATCTTATAGAAACATTTAAAATAATGAAAGGTATAGACAAGATAGAGGCAGAGAGGTTGTTTCCACTAGTCGGGGAGACTAGAACTTGGGGGCATAGCCTCAAAATACGGGGGAGCCAATTTAAAACTGAGTTGAGAAGGAATTTCTTCTCCCAGAGGGTTGTGAATCTGTGGAATTCTCTGCCCAGGGAAGCAGTTGAGGCTAGCTCATTGAATGTATTCAAATTACAGATAGATAGATTTTTAACCAATAAGGGAATTAAGGGTTATGGGGAGCGGGCGGGTAAGTGGAGCTGAGTCCACGACCAGATCAGCCATGATCTTATTGAGTGGCGGAGCAGGCTCGAGGGGCTAGATGGCCTACTCCTGTTCCTAATTCTTATGTTCTTATGAGCCTGTTATATAAGGAACAGGGGGAGGCCATTCAGTCCCTCGAGTCTGTTACATTGGAACAGGAGGAGGCCATTCAGTCCCTCGAGTCTGTTACATAAGGAACAGGAGGAGGCCATTCAGTCCCTCGAGCCTGTTACATTGGAACTGGAGGAGGCCCATTCAATTCCTCGAGTCTGTTACATTTGGAACTGGGGGAGGCCATTCATTAGAAGTGGAGGAGGCCCATTCAGTCCTTGGATCCTGTTACACAGGAACAGTAAGCCATTCTGCCCTTCGATTCTGTTACATTAGGAACTGGAGTGGGCCTTTTAGCCCTGGAGTTTACTTTACAGGAATAGATTCAGCCCCTCAAACCTGTTACAAATGAATAATAGGAGGCCATTCAGACCCTCAAGTTTGTTGCATAGAAACAGGAGGTGGGCATTCAGAACCACAGCCTTGCTATAAAGGAATTGGTGGAGGCGATGCATCGACTGGATACTGTTACACAGGAATAGAGGAGGCTATCCATCCTCTGGAGCCTTTCACATCTGAACAGGAGTAGGCCATTCAGACTCTCAAGAATGTTATGTAGGAACTGGAGGAGCCATTCAGCCCGCTGAGAATGTTAAAGGAACTGGAAGAGGACAATAAGCCAGTCGCACATGTTATATTGCAACTGGAGGAGGCCACTCATCCCATTTAACTTATTACACAGGAACAGGAGATGGCTGTTCAGCACTGAATGTTGTTAGACAGGAACAGGATGAGGCTATTCTTCCCCTCGAGCCTGTTACATTGGATCAGGAGGATGCCATTCAGCCCTTCCATTCTGTTATATGGGAAGAGGAAATTCAGCCTCTCTAACATTAGAAACACGAGCAGACCATGCAGCCTTTGATTCTGTGACATGGGAACAGCAGGAAGTTTTTCATCCCCTCGTGCTTCATACATTAGGAACAAGAGAAGACCCTCAGTCCCTTGGGTCTGTTACATCGGAACAGGAGTAGGCCAATTCCACCCCTCGGAACTGTAAACCAGGAACAGGAGGTGCCCATTCAGCACCTCCAGCCTGTTAGAGGAATTGGAGGAGGTCTTTCAGCCCCTCGCACATGTTATATAGGAACTGGGGGAGGATATTCAGCCCCTCAAGCATGTTAAATTAGGATCACAAGCAGACCATTCAGCCCTTTGACCCTGTGACATGGGAACAGGAGAAGGCCGTTCAATCCTTCGAGGATGTCATATAGGGATTGGAGGAGGCCATACAGCAACTCGAGCTGATTACATTAGGAACTGGAGAGGGCCATTCAGCAATTGGAGTTAGAAAGCAGTAGGAGGAAGCAATTCTGCCCCTCGGGTCTGTTACATTAGGAATAGGACAAGGGCATTCATCCCCGCGGGACTGTTTCAGGGGAACAGGAGGAGGGCATTTAGCCCCTCGAGCTTGTTACTTAGGAGTCTGTTATACAGGAATAGAAGTGGCTATTCAGCCCCTGGAATCTGTTTCATAATGGGGAACAAAGAAATGGCGGACCAATTAAACAAGTACTTTGGTTCAGTATTCACTAAGGAGGACATTAACAACCTTCCGGATACAAGAGGGGTCAGAGGGTCTAGTAAGGAGGAGGAACTGGGGGAAATCCTTATTAGTCGGGAAATTGTGTTGGGAAAATTAATGGGATTGAAGGCCGATAAATCCCCAGGGCCTGATGGACTGCATCCCAGAGTACTTAAGGAGGTGGCCTTGGAAATAGCGGATGCATTGACAGTCATTTTCCAAAATTCCATTGACTTTGGATCAGTTCCTATGGAGTGGAGGGTAGCCAATGTAACCCCACTTTTTAAAAAAGGAGGGAGAGAGAAAACAGGGAATTATAGACCGGTCAGCCTGACCTCAGTAGTGGGTAAGATGATGGAATCAATTATTAAGGATATCACAGCAGCGCATTTGGAAAGAGGTGACATGATAGGTCCAAGTCAGCATGGATTTGTGAAAGGGAAATCATGCTTGACAAATCTTCTAGAATTTTTTGGGGATGTTTCCAGTAGAGTGGACAAGGGAGAACCAGTTGATGTGGTATATTTGGATTTTCAGAAGGCTTTCGACAAGGTCCCACACAAGAGAATAATGTGCAAAGTTAAAGCACATGGGATTGAGGGTAGAGTGCAGACATGGATTGAGAACTGGTTGTCAGACAGGAAGCAAAGAGTAGGAGTAAATGGGTACTTTTCAGAATGGCAGGCAGTGACTAGTGGAGTACAGCAAGGTTCTGTGCTGGGGCCCCGGCTGTTTACACTGTACATTAATGATTTAGATGAGGGGATTAAATGTAGTATCTCCAAATTTGCGGATGACACTAAGTTAGGTGGCAGTGTGAGCTGCGAGGAGGATGCTGAGGCTGCAGAGTGACTTAGATAGGTTAGGTGAGTGGGCAAATGCATGGCAGATGAATTATAATGTGGATAAATGTGAGGTTATCCACTTTGGTGGTACAAACAGAGTGACGGACTATTATCTGAATGGTGACAGATTAGGAAAAGGGGAGGTGCAACGAGACCTGGGTGTCATGGTACATCAGTCATTGAAGGTTGGCATGCAGGTACAGCAGGCGGTTAAGAAAGCAAATGGCATGTTGGCCTTCATAGCAAGGGGATTTGAGTACAGGGGCAGGGAGGTGTTGCTACAGTTGTACAGGGCATTGGTGAGGCCACTCCTGGAGTATTGTGTACAGTTTTGGTCTCCTAACCTGAGGAAGGACATTCTTGCTATTGAGGGAGTGCAGCGAAGGTTCACCAGACTGATTCCCGAGATGGCGGGACTGGCCTATCAAGAAAGACTGGATCAACTGGGCTTGTATTCACTGGAGTTCAGAAGAATGAGAGGGGACCTCATAGAAACGTTTAAAATTCTGATGGGTTTAGACAGGTTAGATGCAGGAAGAATGTTCCCAATGTTGGGGAAGTCCAGAACCAGGGGTCACAGTCTAAAGATAAGGGGTAAGCCATTTAGGACCGAGATGAGGAGGAACTTCTTCACCCAGTGAACCTGTAGAATTCTCTACCACAGAAAGTTGTTAAGGCCAATTCAATAAATATATTCAAAAAGGAGTTAGATGTAGTCCTTACTACTAAGGGGATCAAGAGGTATGGTGAGAAAGCAGAAATGGGGTACTGAAGTTGCATGTTCAGCCATGAACTCATTGAATGGCAGTGCAGGCTAGAAGGGCCGAATGGCCTGCTCCTGCACCTATTTTCTATGTTTCTAACTAAAGGAGGCCATTTATCCCATTCTAGCCTGATACATAGGTACAGGGGAAGGTCATTCTGCCCCTAGAGCTTGTTACATATAAACAGGAGGAAGCCATTATGTCCCTCGTGTTTATTACATTAGGAACATGAGAAGACCATTCAGTATCTCCAGTCTGTTAAATTAGGAACAGAAAGTGGCTATTAACCCCCTCAGGCCTGTTACACAGGAATAGGAGGAGGCCATTCAGCACCACAAGCATGTTTAATTCGGATAACCTGTCTGTGTACCTGCACACTAGAGGCCCAGGGCAGAATGGGCCAGCCCACACTGTGATATGTGTGCGCATTAGATCCGTGCAGCAGAGCAGGTCTCCAGTCATCTTGGTTAACCCTTGCCACTGGATAAAGGCAATGGTCAATGGTCACCACACGTTAAAACAAACCAGGCACAGGCATCTTCCACCCTTCAATTGGAGTTCCGGACTGGAATATCGGGTCCTTCATTGAAACATCTGTGAACTCATGTGGAAGCAAGTCACCCTCGTTCAAGGGACTGCTGTGATGATGACACTGATAGGTACCGTACCTACTGTGTTTACAAGCAGCTGGTTACACTGTTCCAAATGTTTCAAGTGGAAGAAACTTCACATTTCCGGTTCCTTCAATTCCTTGCCTGTAGGAATAAAATGTATTTCTGATCATTCAAGAACAGGAGAGGTAGAAAAGACTAAAGTGATGAATGTAATCGTTCACTTAATATTCATTATGAACATTCACAAAGGGAAGCCAGCGATACAAAAATGTCAGTGTCTGACTCCACTGCAGTACTCAGCTTCTGCACACCAAGTGTGTTGGGCAGATTTACAGCAAGTTACTGACATCCAGACACAACCCAACCCCTGCCCTGCTTCAGGAATGGGACTACCCGATGGAGCACGGACTTTTACACAGCTCAGATTGCTGCTCCCCTCTCCCAGGGCACTAACCGTTCAACCAAAAACAAAGAGCCGCTGTTTAAAACGTGTCCTTCACATTTCTCACCCGGTGCCTTCAATAGATTCTCCTTGTATAAATCCTGTGTGTCCGGCTCTGCTTCCACTACTCGCTGTCCAATGACAACAAACATGGTGAGACTGGAACTAAAGCAGGAACGTTCACTACTGGTTTGCAGGGAAAAAGCAGCAATGATTGTAAACAGCAGATCCTTCCCATTCTGTCTCCCTTACCCGGGGCACACGCTGTCCACACACAGCCCGAGAATGGACTCTCCCTTCCCCCACTCACTCCACGCACTGAGACCAGTTCTTGCTCCACTCCGCCTGAACTTCCCTCGGACTCGGTGCCGATCTCTGAGCCCATCTGCGGACACGCTCCCAAAGCGATGTGCTGCTGTAAGGAGACCGCTGCTCGCTGCTCGCTGCCTTACCCCGGGGCCGCAGTGTCTCCATTCCCGGCTGTTTAAACCATCTTCTTCCGCTCACTGAGTGAATGGCGCTCACAGGCTGGGGGAGGGGAGGGCGCATGCGCTCTTCTGCTCACTGGAAATCGACACAGGGGGCGGGGCTTATCCCCGCATGCGCAGCTCTCTGCAATAATTCAGCCTTTAAAAATCAAAGTGAACTTTTCCCAATTTACTTTTAGCAGAATCTGAGCAAAGGAACTTGGCCTGGGGGGCAAGGACAGAGAATGTTTATCATTATCATCATCATAGGCAGTCCCTCGGAATCGAGGAAGACTTGCTTCCACTCCTGAAGTGAGTTCTTTGGTGGCTGAACAGTCCAATACGAGAGCCACAGACTCTGTCACAGATGGGACAGACAGTCGTTGAGGGAAGGGGTGCGTGGGACTGGTTTGCTGCACGCTCTTTCCGCTGCCTGCGCTTGGTTTCTGCATGCTCTCAGCGATGAGACTTGAAGTGCTCAGCGCCCTCCCAGATGCACTTCCTCCACTTAGGGCCGTCTTTGGCCAGGGACTCCCAGGTGTCAGTGGGGATGTCGCACTTTATCAGGGAGGCTTTGAGGGTGTCCTTGTAATGTTTCTGTTGCCCACTTTTGGCTCATTTGCCATGAAGGAGCTCCGCATAGAGCACTTGCTTTGGGAGTCGCGTGTCTGGCATGTGAACTATGTGGCCTGCCCAGCGGTGCTGATCGAGTGTGGTCAGTGCTTCAATGCTGGGAATGTTAGCCTGGACAAGGACGCTGATATTGGTGCACCTGTCCTCCCAGGGGATTTGTACGATCTTGCGGAGATATCATTGGTGATATTTCTCCAGCAACTTGAGGTGTCTGCTGTACATGGTCCATGCCTCTGAGCCATACAGGAGGGCAGGTATCACCACAGTCCTGTAGACCACGAGCTTGGTGGTAGACCTGAGGGCCTGGTCTTCGAACACTCTTTTCCTCAGGTGGCCGAAGGCTGCACTTACACACTGCAGGGGGTGTTGAATCTCGTCATCAATGTCTGCTTTTGTTGATACAAGGCACCCGAGACATGGGAAATAGTCCATGTTGTCAAGGGCTGCACCGTGGATCAAGGACCGGCTGATGGAGGACCTTTGTCTTTCAGATGTTTAGCGTAAGGCCCATGCTCTTGAATGCCTCAGTAAATACATCGACTATATCCTGGAGTTCAACTTCAGAATGTGTGCAGACGCAGGTGTCATCCACGTGCTGTAGCTCAACGACAGAGGTTGGGGTGATCGTGGACCTGGCCTAGAGGCGGAAAAGGTTAAACAACTTCCCACTGGTTCTGTAATTTAGTTCCACTGCAATGGGGAGCTTGTTGACTGTGAGGTGGAGCATGGCAGCAAGGACGATTGAGAAGAGGGTTGGAGCAATGACACAGCCCTGTGTGACCCTGGTCCGGACGTGGATTGGGTCTGTAATGGATCCATTGGTAAAGATCATGGCCTGCATGTCCTTTGGAGCAGGTGAAGGATGTTGACAAACTTTTGGGAGCATCCGAAATGAAGGAGGAAGTTCCATAGACCCTCGTGGTTGACATTGACAAAGGCCTTTGTAAGGTCGAAAAAGGCCATGTATAAAGGCTGGTGCTGCTCCCTGCATTTTTTCTTCAGCTGTCGCGCTGCAAATATCATGTCCATTGTGCCCCGGGGCAGCGTCAGAGAGGCCTATAAAAGGATTGGCATTGGAGAGGTGGGAATTCGAGCAGCGGGAGTTTGGAGCAGTGTCGGAGAGGCCTATAAAAGGCTCGGCATTGGAGAGGCGGGCGTTCGAGCAGTGGGAGTCCGGAACAGCATTGGAGAGGCCTATAAAAGGCCCAACAGTCGGAGTGGTGGGAGTTCGAGCAGTGGGAGTCTGGGGCAGCATCGGAGAGGCCTATAAAAGGCCCAACAGTCGGAGGGGCCAGCTGGTGCAGGTGCAGCTGCAGAAGGTAAACAAAGAAGTAGAATAAATCGCAAGGTGACGTCACAGCCAAGGGGGTAAGTGATTGGCTGGTGATTGGTGAGTAGTTTTTCTTTTTCTTTTCCCTATCAATAGGTAACCTTTATCATTGTTGTTGCCAAATTAAGTTGATCTAAATGTTAAGCCTTGGCAGGAGAGCTCGGACAGGTGTCATGCTCCTCCTGTGCTATGTGGGAACGCAGGGATGTTTCCAGTGTCCCTGATGGCTACATTAGCAGGAAGTGTACTCTGCTGCAGCTCCTGACAGACTGCATTGTGGCACAGGATCTGCGGGTGGATTCTCTCTGGAGCATGCACGATGCTGAGGATGCCACGAATAGCACGTTTAGTGAGTTGGTCTTACCGCAGGTCAGGGTTACATGACAGATAGGGAATGGATGACCAACAGGAAGAGCAGTGGAAGGAAGGTAGTGCAGATTTCCCTGTGGTCATCCCCCTCCAAAACAGATACACCGTTTTGGGTATTGTTGGGGGGATGAGTCACCAGGGCAGGGCAACAGCAGCCAAGTCCATGGCACCGTGGGTGGCTCTGCTGCACAGGAGGGCAGGAAAAAGAATGGGAGAGCTATAGTGGTAGGGGATTCTATTTTAAGGGGAATAGATAGACATTTCTGTGGCCACAATCAAGACTGCAGGGTGGTATGTTGCCAAAGGGTGGAAAACGCTAGTGGGAGTTGTGTACAGACCACCCAACAGTAGTAGTGAGGTTGGGGACAGCATCAAACAAGAAATAAGGGATGTGTGCAATAAAGGTACAGCAGTTATCATGGGTGACTTTAATCTACATATTGATTGGGCTGACCAAACTGGTAGCAATATGGTGGAGGAGGATTTCCTGGAGTGTGTTAGGGATGGTTTTCTCGACCAATATGTCGATGAACCAATGAGGGGGGGGGGGGGCATCCTAGATTGGGTAATGTGTAATGAGAAAGGACTCATTAGCAATCTTGTTGTGCGAGGCCCCTTGAGGAAGAGTGACCATAATATGGTAAAATTCTTTATTAAGATGGATAGTGCCACAGTTACTTCAGAGACTAGGATCCTGAACTTGAGGAAAGGTAACTTCGATGGTATGAGATGTGAATTGGCTAGAATAGACTGGCAACTGATCCTTAAAGGGTTGATGGTGGATAGGCAATGGCAAGCATTTAAGGATCACATGGATGAACTTCAACAATTGTACATACCTGTCTGGAGTAAAAATAAAATGGGGAAGGTGGCTCAACCGTGGCTAACAAAGGAAATTAAGGATAGTGTTAAATCCAAGGAAGCGGCATATAAATTGACCAGAAAAAGCAGAAAACTGAGGACTGGGAGAAATTTAGAATTCAGCAGAGGAGGACAAAGGGTTTAATTAGGAGGGGGGAAATAGAGTATGAGTGGAAGCTTTCCGGGTACATAAAAACTGACTGCAAAAGCTTCTATAGATATGTGAAGAGAAAAAGATTAGTGAAGACAAACGTAGGTCCCTTGCAGTCAGATTCGGGTGAATTTATAATGGGGAACAAAGAAATGGCAGACTAATTGAACAAATACTTTGCTTCTGTCTTCATGAAGGAAGACACAAATACCCTTCTGGAAGTACTAGTGGACCGAGAGTCTAGTGAGAAGGAGGAACTGAAGGATATCCTTATTAGGCGGGAAATTGTGTTAGGGAATTTGATGGGATTGAAGGCCGATAAATCTCCGGGGCATGATAGTCTGCATCCCAGAGTATGTAAGGAAGTGACTCTAGAAATATACATTGGTGATCATTTTCCAACAGTTTATCGACTCTGGATCAGTTCCTATGAACTGGAGAGTAGCTAATGTAACACCACTTTTTAAAAAATGAGGGAGAGAGAAAATGGATAATTATAGACAAGTTAGCTTAACATCAGTAGTGGGGAAAATGTTGGAATCAATTATTAAAAATGAAATAACAGCGCATTTGGAAAGCAGTCTCAGGATCGGTCAAAGTCAACATGAAAGGGAAATCATGCTTGACTAATCTTCTGGAATTTTTTCAGGATGTAACTAGTAGAGTGGGCAGGGGAGAACCAGTGGAGCTGATGTATTTGGCCTTTTGACAAGGTCCTACACAAGAGATTGGTGTGCAAAATTAAAGCACATGTTATTGGGGGTAATGTACTGACGTGGATAGAGAACTGGTTGGCAGACAGGAAGCAGAGAGTCAGGATTAATGGGTCCTTTTCAGAATGGCAGGCAGTGACTAGTGGGGTGCTGCAGGGCTCAGTGCTGGGACCCCAGCTATTTACAATATACATTAATGATTTGGATGAGGGAATTGAGTGTAATATCTCCAAGTTTCCAGATAAACTGGGTGGTGGTGTGAGCTGTGAGGACAATGCTAAGAGGCTGCAGGGTGACCTGGACAGGTTAGGTGAGTGGGTAAATGCATGGCAGATGCAGTATAATGTGGATGAATGTGAGGTTATCCACTTTGGGGGCAAAAACACAAAGGCAGAATATTATCTGAATGGCGGCAGATTAGGTAATGGGGAGGGGGGGCGGGGGTGCAACGAGACCTGGGTGTCATGGTACATCAGTCATTGAAAGTTTGCATTCAGGTACAGCAGGTGGTGAAGAAGGCAAATAGTATGTTGGCCTTCATAGCTAGGGGATTTGAGTATAGGAGCAGGGAAGTCTTACTACAGTTCGACAGGGCCTTGGTGAGGCCTCACCTGGAATATTGTGTTCAGTTTTGGTCTCCTAATCTGAGGAAGGATGTTCTTGCTATTGAGGGAGTGCAGCGAAGGTTCATCAGACTGATTCCAGGGACGGCTGGACTGACATATGAGGAGAGACTGGATTGAATGGGCTTTTATTCACCGGGGTTTAGAAGGATGAGAGGGGATCTCATAGAAACATTTTAAGTTCTGACGGGACTGGACAGGTTAGATGCAGGAAGAATGTTCCTGATGTTGGGGAAGTCCAGAACTCGAGGTCACAGTCTAAGGATAAGGGGTAAGCCATTTAGGACCGATATGAGAAGAAACCTCTTTACTCATAGAGTTGTTAACCTGTGGAATTCCCTACTGCAGAGAGTTGTTGATGCCAGTTGATTGGATATATTCAAGAGGGAGTTAGATATGGCCCTTACGGCTAAAGGGATCTAGAGTTATGGAGAGAAAGCAGGAAAGGGGTACTGAGTTGAATGATCAGGCATGATATTACTGAATGGTGGTGCAGGCTCGTAGGGCCTACTCCTGCACCTATTTTCTATGTTCCTATGTTTCTATGCACCATAGGGGACAAAATCTGCACTGTCACTTTGGGAGGATCTCCTCGGCCACAGGGTGAAGTTGGTTGAGGAGGACTCTAGCAGCAACCTTCCCAGTGGTTGATAGCAGGGAGATTCCCCTGTAATTGCCGCAGTTGGACTTGTCCCCTTTTTTAATAATGGTCATGATCACTGCATCTCTGAGATCTCCCGGCATGCTCTCCTCGCTCCAGATGAGAGCGATGAGGTCATGTATCCATGTCAACAGTGCCTCTCCACCATACTTTAGTGTCTCAGCAGGGATTCCATCCGCTCCCATAGCCTTGTTGTTCTTGAGCTGTCTTATGGTTTTTCCAACCTCATGCACTGTTGGGGTTTCGCTGAGGTGGTGGTGGGTCGCAAGCTGCGGGATGGAATTGAGAACACTCGACTCAAAGGCAGAGTCTCGATTGAGGAGATCTTTGAAGTCCTCCTTCCAGCGGGCCCTGACAGCCTTGGTGTCCTTGACGGTTTCCCCATTCTTGGCCAGCAGTGGGGTGGGGCCTTGGGAGTTTGGACCATAGGTGGCCTTGAATGCGATGAAGAATCCTAGCACATCATGGCTGTTGGCTAGTTGTTGTAGCTCCTGTGCTTTCTCCATCCACCAGCTGTTTGTTAGGTCCCAGGTTTTTTGTTGGACCTCAGACTTGAGCCGCCTGTAATGTTGCTTTGTTGCTCCCGAGTTGTGTTTTTGCTTGATGCTCAGAAATGCTCTGTGCTTGCGATCTATTAGTTCTTGGATCTCCTGATAATTCTCATCAAACCAGTCCTGGAGTTTTCTGGTTGAGTGACCAAGTATCTCTTGGCAGGCACTGGTTATGGTGGCCTGGAGGACAGAGAATGTTGAAAGCTGGGGACCTTGTCCCTTTGAGATGCTCAATTTTGGATCATGCCATGCAGGGTGTTTTTCTATTCGTGAGCCTGTCTTCACAAAGCAATCCTGCAGAAACATAGGAGGGACGAGGGAGCAGGAGTGTTTGCTGAGACCGTGCAGGAGTTAATATCTGACAGTAAAAGTCCCAGGTTAATTTAATTGGAGTGAAACACTCGGTCACTGAGAATAATATCGAAAAGCCCTGAGCTGCAAAGTTAGAGAGACTACAACAGGGAAGCGAGGGTTAAATGTGGGACATTGTTTCTCTCACTCTCTGACACTGTCCCACAGTGTGGGATGAATAATGTCTCCCTCTGTGGTACAATATTAGTGAGAGAGGGGACTGCATCTCTGTCTCTCCAATGGGGACTTTCAGGATAAAACCGGACCTCACAGGTCAGTCTGGAACTGCTCCTGTGCATGTGTCTGTGTCTCACCACCCGACCTCGATCTTTGCTGTCTCTCGCTCAGCACTCTCCCCCCATCTCTGACTCTGTTACAATCCTCTTTCTCTTGTACTGTCTGTGAAGGCGGGATAACGCTATTGAGCATGATGTGGAAACACTATTGGAAGTACAATCCTGATACTGTTTCTGTTTCTCTCTCTAGTGCTGTACATGATGGTGTGGCACTGTGACTGAGCGTAATATGGAGACACTGATACCAAGTGTAAGACTGATAAAGTATGTGTGTGTCTCTCTCTATCTTTCGTAGTGCGGTACATGAATGTCTGACACTAGTATTGAGCGTAATATGGAGACACGTCACAGGATGATGAGCATGGGATGGATAGGACACTAGTTACTGTTAAATGTCCCTCAGCTTAGGAGGCGAGAGAGACAAAGAAATGCTGGAGGGACGGTGAACATATAATTTATATTTTCATGTTAATCAAACATGTTTCTGCATTCGAACAATATAATAACTTAACAGCAGATATGGGTTAAGCCAGCCACTGCTGTGATTGGCTCCTGCCCCTGAATCTGGGGAACAGATATTGTGAGGAGCGCCGACCTCAGAGTGTTTAACACTTACTGAGCTGGGAAACTACAACTAACCCCGAGAATCGGCAGCACAGGCCGAGCGGAGAGGAAACCCTGTGCTGGGAGCTGTAAATCTGGGACAGTTTGTGCTGTGAATGTGCAGATGTGAACATTGTGTGAGCGAGAGTGTGTTAAAGGGGCGGCCGGGTGAGACTAATGCCACTGTGTTTGTGTGTCCGTCTCATCGCCGGATTCCAGAGTCCCTCTTGTGTAAAATTCAAATATTTCCCTGTCACAGGATCGCCCTGCTGCCCTGCTCAGGTCTAAAGTGGGAATTAAACGTCAAGTTTGATGTGATTTCAAATTTCAATCGAAAAACGAAGAAAATGTCCGCGATCGGGTGAGAGAGCGCGATCAGTGCAGCAATGAAACGGGTTTAAATCGAAATTGCTTCCTTCAGTTCGGATGAAACTTTCTCGACAACAAAAACCCGGTGTTCGGGACAGAAAGAGGCCAGTCTGGGAATCTGGAGGGCCCGGGTTGAATTGGAATCGGACAGTTAATGAGGAGAGAGAAACACAGAGAGGCTGGAGGGGCGGGGAGCTGACAGCAGGATGTCTCGCCCCGTCCGCTCGCTGCCTTTAAGTTGCTCTGTGCCGCCGCCTCCCGTTTCATTTCTGACCGAGCTCTGACTGTCAGAGAGATTTTCCACAGAGTCGCGGACATGACTGACACTGCAGCCGCCGAAACCGCTCCTCCTGCCGCCGCCGTTCAAACCAAGGCTCCCAGCAAGAAGAAGAAGGCGGCTCCCCGCTCCAAGTCAGCCGGTACCACGTTGGGCGAACAGATCCTCAAGGTTGTGGCCGATGGCAGCGATCGCAAGGGGATGTCCCTGGCCGCGATAAAGAAGGCTCTGGCAGCCAAAGGCGTGGATGTGGAGAAGCGCGGGTCCCAGATCAGGTTCAGTATCAAGAGGAATGTGACAAATGGCTTCCTGGTGCAGACCAAGGGCACGGGCGCCTCGGGCTCCTTCAAAGTCACTAAGAAGGAAAAGCAGGGGAAAGTGGGAAGGAAGGTGAAGAAACCAGCAGCCAAGAAATCTCCAGCCAAGAAATCTCCAACCAAGAAATCTCCAGCCAAGAAACCAGCAGCCAAGAAACCAACAGCCAAGAAATCTCCAGCCAAGAAAACGAGCACCAAGAAGGCGCTAACAGCAAAAAAGACAGCCAAAGCGGCGGCTGGGAAGAAGTCGGCTGCGACGAAGCCCAAGAGCCCCAAGAAGGCCTCGAGCGCAAAGGTGAAGGCGGCCAAAAAGGTGGAAAAACCGAGGGCCAAGGCCAAATCAGCAAAACCCAAGAAAGCAGCGCACAAAAAGTAATAAAAAATGCAACTTGTAAACATCTGAACACAAAGGCTCTTCTCAGAGCCAACCACGCTTCTCAGAAAAGAGCTGATCCCCGAATCAAATGATTCCTGTCCCGGGGCGGGCTCAGATTTCAGACAGAAATAATTGAACATGAAGCCAGGATCCTTGGTGACTCGCTGACATTAACTGCACCCACCTCTCCCCCAGTGTCTGCAATAAAACACAGAGAATGGGATGTCCGGCCCGAGCCTCACTAACTGGGGATGTGTTCGGCTCCAGTCTCAGTTCCTGGTCATTGTCATTTCACAGATTTAGGGGGAGAGTCTGTGAGACGGTGATACTGGCGGAGATACCCCGCCTCACAACTCAAACCCCAAACACCACATTCTCCAAATCAGCTGGAATAAGGTGTTTGTAAACTGCTGAACCCGTCTGCGAGAAGAAGTGTGGGGAGATGGAACAAGGTCTGAGATTGACAGGGAAGGGGCTGTATATAGGCGGGAATATTCGTGATTGTTAATTGTAACGGGACCTTATTTAAAAGCTTCTGGTTCCTGGAAGTCTTGAAGATGAATTCCGAGTCAGTAAGGGTTTGTGCGGAGCGCTGTGTTTCGGTTCTATTGTGGGAAAACGGTTTGAAATTGGCGGCTGCAGAAAGCTGGAGGCGGAGCTGGAAGATCAGAGGCCGCTCTCTGCTCTGTCTGTCAATCTTGACTCTGTCTCCTCCCTTTCCCGCCTCTCTCACTCTGCGCTTTCTCAGTCAGGTCGGCTCCGGCTCTATAAAAAGGAGCCGGGAGCAGTTCACTTCTCATTCAACGACTGTTTGAGTAAAGAATCATCATGTCTGGTCGAGGTAAAGGAGGCAAAGGACTGGGTAAAGGTGGAGCCAAGCGGCACCGTAAAGTGCTCCGTGATAATATCCAGGGCATCACCAAACCAGCAATCCGCCGCCTGGCTCGCCGTGGCGGTGTCAAGCGGATCTCGGGCCTGATCTACGAGGAGACCCGCGGGGTGCTGAAGGTTTTTTTGGAGAATGTGATTAGGGATGCAGTCACCTACACTGAGCACGCCAAGCGCAAGACGGTCACTGCCATGGATGTGGTGTACGCTCTGAAACGGCAGGGCCGCACTCTCTATGGATTCGGCGGCTGAATAACTCGACCCTTTTCCCCCAAACAACACAAAGGCTCTTCTAAGAGCCACCCACCGGCTCACAGAGAGAGCAGCGACCTGGGGATGGGAACGCGGACAGTTTGGTTGGGAAATCGTTTCGGGTGTTTAATTAATGGAAACAAAGGTTTGGATTTATATAGCGCCTTTCACGACCACCGAACGTCTCAAGACATAGAAACATAGAAAATAGGTGCAGGAGTAGGCCATTCGGCCCTTCGAGCCTGCACCGCCATTCAACAAGATCACAGCTGATCACCCACTCCAGCACCTTCCCACGCCCCGTCCACACTCCCCGACCCCCGCTCAGCCGCAAGGACCACATCCAACTCCCTCCCGAACACGACCAATGAAGTACTTTTGGAGTGTAGTCGCTGTAGGAATATGGGAATTATTAAATATTTTACAACTATTATAAATATGAGAGATCAAAAACTCCGGCTGACAGTCACAACTACCGGGCAGGATACAGTCCCAGATATTAGTCTCCCCTCACAGATAATTCCTGTCATGTGCGGTTTCTGTGTGAGAATCGGTTAAATGGGACGGCACTGGCGGGATCTTTATGTTTACAGGAAGCAGTGACCGGGGATTTATTCCCGCCCGGTACAGACGGATCAGGGAATGGAACAGAATTCAAAATTGAATGTGACAGAATGGGATTGGTGACTTATAATGGGGCACAATCGCAGTTATAAAGAGCGGGATTCTTAAATTGCTGGCGGGAAATTAGATTTTATTTAATCTCTGTTGGTTGATATTCTGAAATCGGCGGGCTTTTTGAAATTGACCAACTGTCAGTTTCAGTTCAGCCAATCAGGGCCCAGTAATCCCCGCCCTTCATTTTCGTTCTCGGTGCTTGGTTCAAATTTGATTGGCGGTCAGGCTGCAGCCAATCACAGCCCCGGGGCGGACCTTCACGCACTTTAAAAGGAGGCACAAGAGGAGGCTCTGCATTACCAGTCCCTGTGTCGAGATCCGTTCAGAAAATGGCCAGGACCAAGCAGACAGCGCGCAAATCCACCGGAGGGAAAGCTCCTCGCAAACAGCTGGCGACTAAAGCGGCCCGGAAGAGCGCTCCGGCCACGGGCGGAGTGAAGAAGCCTCATCGCTACCGACCCGGCACCGTGGCTCTGAGGGAGATCCGCCGCTACCAGAAATCCACCGAGTTGCTGATCCGCAAACTGCCCTTCCAGCGCCTGGTGCGGGAGATCGCTCAGGATTTCAAGACCGACCTGCGCTTCCAGAGCTCGGCCGTCATGGCCCTGCAGGAGGCCAGCGAGGCTTACCTGGTGGGGCTCTTTGAGGACACCAACCTATGCGCCATCCACGCCAAGCGAGTCACCATCATGCCCAAAGACATCCAGTTGGCCCGCCGCATCCGCGGGGAGCGGGCCTAGACTCCCCCTGCCTTGGCTCGAAGCTTCTGTACCAAGTGAAACAACGGCTCTTTTCAGAGCCACCAAATCAGCAAAGGAAAGAGCTGCGATCTCCTGTAACCAGAGCTTCGTGTTGTTCATTAACCCACTGTAGGGACGGGCAGAGGGTGTGGGACTGATTACTGATCGTGTATTTATATACCAGCTCGGTTCACATGGGAGTTATTGACGATTAACTGATGAGCCCTTTAATATTTTCAGACTGACATCGGCTTTGCGTCGCTCTGACCCCAAGTTCCCCGGGGTAGAGCACAGATTTCCCCATTCGGTGTTGTCGGAGAATGGGGGCAGGCAGATCTGGGAAGCACTGCAATGGACCCCGATCCTGTATGTGTTGTGCATCGCTCGCTGATGCAGTGCGGTCGAAACTGACTGGCTTAGCAGAGAAGCCCGGGAACGGCCGGAGCTCCCAAGAACAAAACCAGCATTCAAAATATCTCAAACCAGACCAAAATTAAACTAGGCCCTTTTATTACTACATTAATTCATCATCGCCGACTATCGTTTTCAGACAGATTAAAGAATATTTAAAGAACCGGTGGCGGTATTTATACAATTGTTGAGTGACAACTGTAGTTCAATTATTCGCTGTTAACGGGAAGAGTATGTGTGAGCAGAGAACCGTAATGCAGAGACCGTGAACTGAAAACTCCCGCATACGGATAAGGGGTAAGCCATTTAGGACAGAGATGAGGAGAAACTTATTCACTCAAGAGTTGTTAACCTGTGGAATTCCCTACCGCAGAGTGTTGATGCCAATTCGTTAGATATATTCAACAGGGAGTTAGATGTGGCCCTTATGGCTAAAGGGATATTGAGAGAAAGCAGAAAAGGGGCACAGAGGGAATAATCAGCCATGATCTTATTGAATGATGGTGCAGGCTCGAAGGGCCGAATGGCCGCCTCCTGCACCTATTTTCTATGTTTACAGGTCTAAAACAGGCCAATCTATCCGGTACATGAATTAAAGGGCTCTGACTCCATTAAGACAGTAAGCAGCCCTTTCACAGATACTGTGGGTGGCTCTGAAAAGAGCCTTTGGGTTATTAGATTAAATCTTGTCCGCTTTACTTGGTCTTGGATGAAGTGGTGGTTTTCTTGGGCAGCAGCACAGCCTGGATATTCGGCAGCACCCCGCCCTGAGCGATGGTCACCTTTCCCAGCAGCTTGTTGAGTTCCTCGTCGTTGCGGATGGCCAGCTGCAGGTGTCTGGGTATGATGCGGGTCTTCTTGTTGTCACGGGCCGCGTTGCCAGCCAGCTCCAGGATTTCAGCGGTCAGATACTCGAGCACAGCAGCCATGTAGACCGGGGCTCCGGCACCCACACGCTCAGCGTAGTTCCCCTTTCGCAGGAGCCTGTGAACACGGCCCACAGGGAACTGCAGTCCGGCCCGGGAGGAACGAGACTTGGCCTTGGCGCGAGCTTTACCACCGGTTTTTCCTCTTCCAGACATTTCCACGATCCACAAGTTCAGACAAAGAATGAGAAACTCCTCCCACATCTGCCCTTCTTATACATTCTGGAGGGATGCAGGGAGCGAACTTGTGATTGGTCACTCTGAAGTGGATTTCATTGGTCTTTTCCGCTGACCAATCACAGTCTGTCTAGTCCACCAATGAAAGGAGGGCGGAAATTACTGGTTCCCAACAGCCAGAACCTCATGATTTTTTAAATTCAAAAATCCCGCCAATAATTGTGAAAATTGCAGATTATGTTAGTAACTTCACCATTAGCCAAATACTTCAAAACACTTTTTGTTTCCTTTTGTCTTATTCCATGTTCCCCTTGCAAATTCCAGCCTGTTACAATCAGGATTAAATTTGGATTCAGTTTCAAACTGTCTGCAACGGGCGGGACTCAGTCCCCACTGATCATGTAACCAGACACATTCCAGCTCCATCTTTGTAAAAGTGAACTTCTTTTCACAGGAGCTGCTGTGGGAGTGAGACCAGAACTGAGAGTCCTTCTGTAAAAAGAGAAGAGGGACAGGGTGTTCAAACTGCCCCTGTTCTAGTCTCTAAGAACTCCCATTCTAGGTTGTTACACTGCGGGGAGTCTCGAGTTAATAAACGGACTGAGCGCAACGGAATAAAAAAAACATGTAAAAAGGGCTTGAGTGAGAATGTGACTGAAATCGGAGTCTCCCCGCCCCCCAAAATAAATTCGTCGGCAGGCGCTGTGAATGAACGGGTCTGAGAACAAAGGGAAAGCGACCAGGGACCGTGTTTGTAGTTTACTCACTGCAGCAAATTCCAGCGACGCCAAGGTCAAGCCGGTCAGTGAAGCTTTTTATGAGAATTCAAAACTAAATCGACAACTGGAACTACAAAGGTTCTCACACACACTTGTTCAGGAAATAACTACAGTAAATTCAGTTTAAAGGGAGATGTGTTTGTGCAGCTCTTTCAATGATGTTGTGGGGGACTCTTAAAAGAGTCGTTGTGTTTGGGGTTTGTTGTCAGGACAGCGTGGAGTTTTACTTGGAGCTGGTGTACTTGGTCACCGCCTTTGTCCCTTCCGACACGGCGTGCTTGGCCAGCTCCCCGGGCAGCAGCAGGCGCACGGCGGTCTGGATCTCCCGGGAACTGATGGTGCGGCGCTTGTTGTAATGGGCCAGGCGGGAAGCCTCACCCGCGATGCGCTCGAAAACATCGTTCACAAACGAGTTCATGATGCCCATGGCCTTGGAGGAGATGCCGGTGTCGGGGTGAACCTGCTTCATCACTTTGTAGATGTAGATGGAGTAACTCTGCTTCCTCGATTTTCTGCGTTTCTTGCCGCCCTTCGGTGGTGTTTTCTTGATGACTTTCTTGGCGCCCTTTTTCGAAGCTGGTTTCTTTTCATCAGGCATCGTCTTGTTTAATCAGGTGCAGATATGAAGGAAATTCTGTTCCGGGCTCGTATTATATAGGCAGCCCCACACTCCGTCCACATCCCTATGCTAATAAGGGATGGGTAAAGGCAACGATTGTGATTGGTTCATTAGCTGCGTTGTCAATTTCATTTGTTCTGTATCTCTCTAATTGGATGTTTAAAGGGACCAATCAGATTTATTGCTCGCCACAATCTCAAATTCTTGAATTCGGTCATCAATGACATCCCCTCCCGATTTATACTCCGTTCTTTATGTTTCTGTTCTGCTCTCAGGCAAAAATGGTTAATGACGGCCGGACTTATGCGGAAGGTTAATTCACGTTTTTTCCTATATATACATTCAATAATCTGAACAGCAAACTCGCTGCTGTGGATGTCGATCTAGATTTCTACATGTTCGAGACATTGACCGATTTATAACCAAGATTGCCTGAGGGTCACTTCTGATCAGGACTTGGGAGTCCTTCTATGAGGGCAAGGGACCCTCACTGTCCTTCCGCCCTGATGCTGCCTTCATCCCATCGTTTAATTCAACACCTTTCTTATCTGTCACTGCTGTAACATGGATGTAACAGCATGGATTTATGAAGGGGAAGTCATGTTTGACAAATTTGCTGGAATTCTTTGAGGATGTCACGAACAGGGTGGATAATGGGGAAGCTGTGGATGTGGTATATTTGGACTTCCAGAACGCATTTGACAAAGTGCCACATAAAAGGTTACTGACTGCACAAGATAAAAGTTCACGAGATTGGGGGTAATATATTAGCATGGATAGAGGATTGGCTAACAAACAGAAACCAGAGAGTGGGGATAAATGGTTCATTCCCGGGTTGGCAATCAGTAACCAATAGGATGCCACAGGGATCAGTGCTAGGACCCCAACTATTTATGATCTATATTAACGACTTGGAAGAAAGGACCGAGTGTAATGCAGCCAAGTTTGCTGACGATACAAAGATGGGAGGAAAAGCAATGGGTGAGGAGGACACAAAAATTCTGCAAAAGGACATAGACAGGCTAAGTGAGTGAGCAAGGATTTGGCAGATGGAGTATAATATTGGAAAGTGTGAGGTCATGCACTTTGGCAGAAAAAAATCAAAGAGCAAGTTATTATTTCAATGGTGAAAGATTGCAAAGTGCTGCAGTGCAGCGGGACCTGGGGGTACTTGTGCATGAAACACAAAAGGTTAGTATGCAGGTACAGCAAGTGATCAGGAAGGCCAATGGAATCTGGCCTTTATTGCAAAGGGGATGGAATATAAAAGCAGGGAAGTCTTGCTACAGTTGTACAGGGTATTGATGAGGCCACACCTGGAATACTGCATGCAGTTTTGGTTTCCATATTTACAAAAGGATATACTTGCTTTGGAGGCAGTTAAGAGAAGTTTCACAAGGTTGATTCCGGAATGAAGGGGTTGACTTGAGGAAAGGTTGAGTAGGTTGGGCCTCTACTCATTGGAATTCAGAAGAATGAGAGGTGATCTTATCGAAACATAAGATTATGAGGGGGCTTAACAAGGTGGATGCAGAGAGGATGTTTCCACTGCTAGGGGAAACTAGAACTAGAGGGCTTAATCTTAGAATAAGAGGTCGCCCATTTAGAACTGAGATGAGGAGAAATTTCTTTGAGGATTGTGAATCTGTGGAATTCGCTGCCTCAGAGAGCTGGGACATTGAATAAATTTAAGACAGAAACAGAGAGTTTCTTAATAAGGGAATAAGGGAATATGGGGCAGGGAAGTAGACCCGAGTCCATGATCGTATTAAATGGCGGAGCAGGCTCGAGGGGCCGTATGGCCGACATTTGCTCCTATTTCTTATGTTTTTATGTTCTTATGTTCTAACTACATTAGTTTTTTCAGTATTACCTTCATCTGGAATGCCCCGTAAATGTCTATGAGTTGAAGACTAAAAGGACATTCTGTCCATCGTGTATATGCTGATTTAAAACACCTAACACCACAATATAGATCTTGGCAAAAAACATATCTATACAGAACAAAATGTAAATCAACCATCTCGCCCCCGTTCCCCAGGTCACTGCTCTCTCTGTGAGGAGGTGGATGGCTCTGAGAAGAGCCTTTGTGTTGTGTTTGGGGGAAAGGGTCACGTTATTCAGCCGCCGAATCCATAGAGTGCGGCTCTGCTGTTTCAGAGCGTACACCAGATCCATGGCAGTGACCGTCTTGCGCTTGGCGTGTTCAGTGTAGTTGACCGCATCCCTGATCACATTCTCCAGGAAAACCATCAGCACCCCGCGGGTCTCCTCGTAGATCAGGCCCGAGATCCGCTTGACACGGCCACGGCGAGCCAGGCAGCGGATGGCTGGTTTGGTGATGCCCTGGATGTTATTACGGAGCACTTTATGGTGCCGTTTGGCTCTGCCTTTACCCAGTCCTTTGCCTCCTCCAGTCATGATGATTCTTTACTGAAATTGCCGCTGAATGTTAATCTCTCGCATTACCCATGGTCTGTTGAGACCACCAATGAAACGAGGGTGGAAATTCCTGTCCTCAACAGTCACACCTCGAAAGATTTTTAATTTCAAAAACACCGCCAATAATTTTTTTAAGTGCGGATTATGTTAATAAATGCACCATTAGCCAAAGGTTTACAAACAGGTTTTACTTCCTTTTATTTTATTCCATATTTCCCTTACTAATTCCAGGCTGTTACAATCAAAATTAAATTCGCGTTCACTGTCAATCTGTCTAACAGACGGCAATCAATCCCCACTGATTCTGTAACAGGGCACATTCCAGCTCAAACTGTGTAAAAGTTGGGAATCACAAATCATGGATTGATCTTCCGCACAGGCGGGAGTGAGACCAGGACTGGGAGCCCTTCTGTGAAAAGGGAAGAGGGATAGAGTGTTCACACTGCTCCCATTCTGGTCTCTGTACGAACTCCCATTCTGGGTTTTTACATTGCAGGGAGTCCCGGGTTAATAAACGGATTGACCGTAACAGGAATTGAAAAATAAACTTGTAAAGGGCTTGCGAGAGAATGAGGTGACTGAAATCTGAGCCTCATTCCCTAAACAAGCTCTTGATTCCTCGGCAGGTGCTGTAAATGGGAACGAGCGACAAGGAACCGTGTTTGGAGCATGAATGGCGGGAAATTCAACAGCGGTCCCAACGTCGAACCAGACAATGAAGCTGCTTATGAGAATTCAAAACTAATTCCACAGCTGGAACTGCAAAGGTTCCCAAACACACTTGTTCAGGAAATAATTACAGAATATTGAGTCTAAAGGGTGATGCGCTTTAGGTCTTTCAGAGAGGTTGTGGGTGGTTCTTAAAAGAGCCAGTGTTTGGGGTGTTCCCTCAGGACAGCGTGGAGTTTTACTGGGAGCTGGTGTACTTGGTCACCGCCTTTGTCCCTTCCGACACGGCGTGTTTGGCCAGCTCCCCAGGCAGCAGCAGGCGCACGGCGGTCTGGATCTCCCGGGAGCTGATGGTGTCAGATTATGGTATGAGAGTGTGTATTTTATTCTGTACTTGTCTATCTCTGGTATATGAACGTGGCGTTTAATCTGTACCTGTCAGTTACTAGTATATGATTGTTGGGGTTACTCTCTACCTCTCAGTTTCGGTTATGTGATTGTGGGTTTTAATCTGTACCTGTCACTCTCGAGTATTTGAGTGTGGTGTTTATTCTGTATCCATTTGTCTCTGGTATGTTAGTGTGGGTTAATCTGCACCTGTCAGCTGCTATGTGAGTGTGGTTTATTCTGTACCTCTCGGTTCTGGTATATGACTGTTGGGTTAATCTGTACCTGTCAGTTTCTGGTATGTGAGTGTGGTCTTTAATCTGTACCTGTCAGTCTCTGGTATGTGACTGTGTATTTTTTCTGTAACTGTCAGTTTATACGTGAGTGTTTATTTTATTCTATACATTTCAATCTCTGGTATGCGAATGTGGGGTTTAACCTGTACCTGTCAGTTTCTGGTCTATAAGTGTGGGTTTAATCTATACCCATCAGTTTCTGGTGTGCAAGTGTGGGTTTTATTCTGTATATTTCAGTATCTGGTATATGAATGTGATATGTTTCAATAGTGAAACAGCATTTGATCCTACCGCTCTGTGTGGCTGTAAGATTCACAATGAAACTGAGCCACTTCGGATCACTGTTGGACTGACAGCTTCTGCTGCCTGTGATAACAGGATTGAGGTCAGTTCTGTGTCTCTGCGCTCTGTGAGTGATAATGTACTTACTGTATGCGAGAAGGAGCTGCCTGCACTTTGTCTTGTGTTCTGGGTGGAAGAAATATCATATTTATACTGGCTCAATGAAGTATTTTGCTTTGAGAATAATAATACCAGAAAAATATTAGTTATGATATGGACAACTGATGGGGAAAATATAAAATAAAGTTGTAATGAATGTATATGTTTATAATAAAGTAAAGTATCTGGAGAGAGGAAACTGTGATACAAACAGTGTTCTTGTCTGACCTCACTGCAGTACAGCGGCACTCAGATTTTCCACACCAGGTGTGTAGGACGGTTCTATAGAAAGTTATCAGCATCCAGACACAACTCAAACCCAGCACTGGTCCATGAATGGGATCACCCGATTAATACAATCGAGGTTTATATCCTCCACTCCCATAGGACTACCTGTAAAATTCTGAATCGCTTTCTGGATTATAACCACAGGTACCTGGGCTGTACAACAATTGTTCTCAGTCTATTGGAACCGAGTTAAGTGCCTGTGCAGTCAACAGAATGTCACAGAGCCCGGATCATGATGTATCTGAGGGAGCGACAATGTATCTCTCGATCACCTTCAACACGGTTCTGGAGAACTCAACGCACTGAAACAAAATTACCAAATTTGAAATGTCTACTTTCTGTCCTGGTGCCTGCAATAGATACACTTTGTGACACCCCTCACATCCTCACTGTCAGGCTGTGTTTCCACTGTTCAATGTCCAAGAAGGGCAGACACGGTGAGATTGGGACTGAATCAGGAACATTCACTACTGGTTTGGTGACAGAAACCAGCAATGATTTGAAAGAGTGTGGTGATTAACTTTCTCTGTTACCTTACACTGTACACACATAGCCCGGGATATCTCCGCTCCCTTCCCCCACTCACACCATGTTCCCAAACTACTTCCTGCTCCATTCTGCCTCTTACAAACAGCCCCCGATTCCCCGACACAAAGCCCATTTGCAGACACAGTCTCAATGCGACGAGCTGCTGTAAGGAGGCTGCTGTTTGCTCCCTTACTCTGGCCTGGAATATCTCCGCTCCCTGATGTGTTCAACGATCATCAGCCCAGCACAGAGGAAACGGCAGCCACTGGCAGAGCTGGGGAAGGGGAGCTCGCATGGGCCCTTCCCATCAGTTTAAATACTGGGCGGGAGACAAGTGGGGGTGGGGGGGGGACGGTGTTGGTGGGGAGCAGGCAAGTATTTCAATGCTGGAGCGTGAAGCTTGGAGGTGGATCTGGAAGCTCAGAGGCTGCTGTCTCTGCTCAATCTGTCACCCTGTATTGTTTAGACTATGGGATGTGAGTGTGGGTTTTACACTGTATAGTTCAGACTATGGGATGTGAGTGTGGGTTTTACACTGTATAATTCAGACTTTGGGATGTGAGTGTGTGTTTTACACTGTATAGTTCAGACTATGGGATGTGAGTGTGGGTTTTACACTGTATAGTTCAGACTATGGGATGTGAGTGTGTGTTAAATTTTATATGAATCAAAAAGCAGAATGTTTAAAAGAGGAGATACTAGTAAATCTAGTTATTTAGGGGGATTTAAGTGTCATTGTACACGGATCACATATAGTTAACTTGCAGCTACTGCAAGCAATTAGGAAGGTAAAGGATATGTTGGCCTTTATTACAATGGGTTTGGAGTATAAGAGTAAAGAAATGTGGCTGCAATTATGTAGGGCTTTGGTGAGACCACACCTGGATTACTGGGCACAGTTTTGGTCTCATTGCCCAAGGAAGGATATTAGAGGGGGTGCAACATTGAATCCTGGGTTAGGGAGATTGAGTGAAATGCACCTATACACTCTGGAGTTTAGAAGAATGAGAGCTGAGCTCATTGAAACCTAAAAAAACCTTAGAAGTCTTGGCAGGGTAGATGCTGTGAGGATGTTTCCCTTTGCTGGATAGTCTAGATCTGGGGGTCACAGTCAGTCTCAGGATAAGGGATCGGACACTTAGGACTGAGATGAGGAGCAATGTATTCACTCAGAGGGATGTGAATCTTTGGAATTCTATACACATAGGTCTGAGACACTCAGTCATTGAGTATATTCAAGACAGAGAACAAAGGGAATCAAGGGAAATGGGTATCAGGCAGGAGTTCAGGGTGAAGTTCAGCCATGAATGTAATGAATTGCGGAGCAGGCTCGAGCGGCCTTACCGCCTGCTATTTCTTATTCTCTTACAGCTGTCAGTATCTGGTACGTGAGTGTTGTTCTTTCTTCAGTTTTTGGTGGGCAAAAGTAGGTTTTATTATACACCATGTCTGCTTCTGGAATGTGACTGCGAGTTCCACTGTTTTTGCCTGTCTCCGGGATGTGAGTGTGGATTTTACTCTGTACCTGTCGGTTTCTGGTATGTCAATGTGGGTATTACCCTGTACCTGTCAGTTTCTCATATGTGATTGGGAATTTATTCTGTCCTTGTCAGTTTCTGTTATGTGAGTTTTATTCTGTACCTGTTATTTTCTGAATTTGTAACATGGGTTTTCCTCTGTACCTGCCAGTTTCTGGGATGTGAGTGTAATTTTTTGTCTGTACCTGTCTGTTTCCGGTATCGGAATGTAGGTAAAACTATGTAGTTCTCAATCTCTAGGATGTGAGTGTGCGTTTTACTCTGTATCAGTCACGTCTTTGGTATGTGAGTGGGGTTTTATTCTATAGCTGTCATTTTTTCGTATGTTAACGTGGGCTTTAATCAGTACCTGGCAGTTTCTGATATGCGAGAGTGGGTTTTAGCCTGTATCTGTCAGTTTATGATATCTGAGAGTGGGTATCTCTCATTGTCTTTTATGTCTAATTGTCTAATAAAGATTAAAACCAAACTCGCATTCCAAAGACTGACAGATACAGAGTAAATCCCACACTCACACCACAGAGAGTGACACATACAGTCTATAACACACTCACACATGAGAAAATGACAGCTACAGCACAAAAGCAGCACTATCACAGCAGAAACTGACAGGTACAGATTTACTCTGTATAGCTTAGTCTCGGATATGGGAGTGCAGAATTTACTCAATAGCTGTCTGTGTGTGATGCAAGTGTGGATTTTACTCTGTATCTGTTAGTCTCTGATGTGAGAGTGAGAGTGTTACTCTATCTATTGGTCTCTGATGTGAGTGAGTGAGTTTTACTCTGTATCTGTCAGTTTCTGGTATGCAAGTGTGGTTTTCCTCGATCATTCAGGCTCTGGGATGAAAGTGAGAGTTTTACTCTGTATGTTAATATCTGCGATGTGAGTGGGTTGTACTCTGCAACTTTCATTTTCTCAAATCTGAGTTGGGTTTTATTTTGTACCTGTCAGTTTCTAGTATATGAATAGGGGTTTTAATCTGTACCTGTCAGTTTCTGCTGTGATAGTGCTGCTTTTGTGCTGTAGCTGTCATTTTCTCATGTGTGAGTGTGTTATAGACTGTATGTGTCACTCTCTGTGGTGTGAGTGTGGGCTTTACTCTGTATCTGTCAGTCTTTGGAATGCGAGTTTGGTTTTAATCTTTATCTGTCAATTTCTGGTATTTGTCTGTTGTTGTTACTCTCCAATTGTTAGTTTCCAGGATGTGATATCTTCCAGTCTCTGGTATGTGAGTATGTGTTTTACTTTATAACTGTCTGACTCTGGGATGCAAGTGTATTTTATTCTGTATCTGCTGGTTTACAGAATGTATTAACAAAAACTGAGAGGTACAGAATAAAAGTTATGTGAATATCCATTTTACTCTGCACCAGTCACTTTCCGATATGTGAGTGTGGATTTTAACCTATATCTGCCAGTCAGTCAGTGTGTTACCATATGTGATTGTGATTCAATCTCAATCCGTCATTCACTGTGCCCGAGAGTATGTATCATTCTGTCTCTCTCAGTCCCTGGCACTGTTTGTAGGTGTGGGATCCATTCTGTGTCTCTCAGTCCCTGGCACTGTGTGTAGGTGTGGGGTCCATTCTGTGTCTCTCAATCCCTGGCACTGTTTGTGGGTGTGGGGTCCATTCTGTGTCTCAGTCCCTGGCACTGTTTGTAGGTGTGGGGTCCATTCTGTGTCTCTCAATCCCTGGCACTGTTTGTGGGTGTGGGGTCCATTCTGTGTCTCAGTCCCTGGCACTGTTTGTAGGTGTGGGGTCCATTCTGTGTCTCTCAGTCCCTGGCACTGTGTGTAGGTGTGGGGTCCATTCTGTGTCTCTCAGTCCCTGGCACTGTGTGTAGGTGTGGGGTCCATTCTCTGTCTCTCAATCCCTGGCACTGTTTGTAGGTTTGGGGTCCATTCTGTGTCTCTCAATCCCTGGCACTGTTTGTGGGTGTGGAATCCATTCTGTGACTCTCAGTCCCCGGCACTGTTTGTGGGTGTGGGGTTCACTATGTCTCTGTTAGAATGGTGATGTGTGTGAATGCGAGAGTTATTATGTAATTGACAGTCTCTTGTACTGAGCTATTCTTGCTGTGTGACTGTTGGATTCTGTTCCTTCTTTAGGCCTATGCTAGTTTGAGATTATCTGTGATTGTCTCAGGAGGAGGTTTGGTTCAGTCCATTACCTCCGTTTCTCTGCTCTTGTATGTTAGTTGCTGGGTTTGAGAGTCAGTGTACCGACACCAGTGTGGATTGACACTGTGTCAGTCAGTCCTTGTGTGTGAGTAAGGGAGTGAAAATGGATCTGCCTCTCAGAGCGATATGTTTGGACTTTGAAACAACATCTTATTGTACTGTTCCAAGTGACTGTGGGATTCATAATGTAACTCTGGGATTCGGATCACTGTGGGACTGACAGCTTCTGCTACCTGTGACAATATGATTGAGGTCAGTTCTGTGTCTCTGCACGCTGTGAGTGATAATGTACTTACTGTGTGTGAGAAGGAGCTGCCTGCACTGTTCCTTGTGTTCCAGGTGGCTGAAAGATCACATTTATTCTGGGGGTGAAGTATTTTGCTCTGAGAATAATAATAATAATGAGTAAAATATTAGGTACAAGTCATGGACAGGTGCCCATAGACTATAACAATAAAGTTATAATTAATGTGTTTCTTTATAATAAAGTAAAGTATCTGGAGTGAGGAATGCGCGATACAAACAGTGACATTGTCTGACCTCACTGCAGTACAGCGGCACTCAGATTCTCTCATCATCATCATCATCATCATAGGCGGTCCCTCGAACCAGGAT
The DNA here is from genome assembly GCF_044704955.1 of Pristiophorus japonicus. Lineage (NCBI taxonomy): Eukaryota > Metazoa > Chordata > Chondrichthyes > Pristiophoridae > Pristiophorus > Pristiophorus japonicus. The sequence goes on from NC_091985.1 coordinate 208,144,058, forward strand.
GACTTGCTTCCACGTGAGCTCACAGATGTTTCAATGAAGAACCTGATATTCCAATCCTGACTCCAATTGAAAGGGTGGAAGATGCCTGTGCGTGGATTTTTTTAACGTGTGGTGACCGTTGCACATCAGCCACATGTACTTGACAGAGCTAGGACTTTATCCAGTGGCAAGGGTTGACCAGGACTAGAGACCTGCTCGGCTGCACGGACCTAGTGCGCACAGACCCAGTGTGGGCAGCCCTGTGCTGCCCCTGGGCCATCAGCTCTTCTGGGCCCTGTACCCTCATTCGCCACACCTCCGTCACAATCTCTCGCCGCTCCTCCGCCACAAACATTCGCCGAACCTCCGCCATGATCTCCCACCGCACATCCACACCAAACATTCGCCGAACCTCCGCCACGATCACCCACCGAATCTCAGCCACGATCCCTCAATGACCCTCCACCTCGATCACTCACCGCACCTCCGCCACGACCATGAGCAGAGGAGCGGGACGGTCGTGGCGGAGGTGTGACGAGTGATCAGATTCACCACATCAGCTGTGTCAGACGGTTCTATAGTAAGTTATCAGCATCCAGACACAACCCAAACCCAGCACTGGTCCATGAATGGGAACACTCGATTGGCACAGTCCAGGTTTATATCTCCCACTTCCATGGGACAATCTGTAAAGTTCTGAATCGCTTCCTGGATTATAAGCACAGGTATCTGGGCTGTACAACAATTGTTTTCAGTCTAATGAAACAGAGCTGAGAGCCTGTACAGTTAACAGAATGTCACAGATGTATCTGAGGGAGCGACAATGTATCTCTCGATCACCTGCAACACGGTTCTGGAGAATTCAACACACCGAAACAAAATAACCGATTATTGAAATGTCTCCTTTCACACTCCTCTCCTGGTGCCTGCAATAGATGCACTTCGTGACACTTCTCAGTCAGGCTGTGTTTCCACTGTTCAATGTCCAAGAACAACAGACACTGTGAGATTGGAACTGAATCAGGAACATTCACTACTGATTTGGGGAAAGAAAGCAGCACTGATTTGAAAGAGCGAGATGATTTACTTTCTCTGTTACGTTACACTGTACACACACAGCCCGAGAATGGCTTCTCCCTTCCCCCACTCACTCCATGTTCCAGAACTAATTCCTGTTCCACTCCACCTCTTACAGACAGCCCCCGACTGCCGCTGAACTTACCCCGACTCAAAGCCCATCTGTGGACACAGTGCTAATGTGATGAGCTGCTGTAAGGAGGCTGCTGTTTGCTCCCTTACTCGGGCCCGGGATATCTCCGCTCCCTGATGTGTTCAATGATCATCAGCCCAGCACAGAGGAAACGGCAGCCGTTGACAGAGCTGGGGGAGGTGAGCTCACATGGGCCCTTCCCGTTGGTTTAAACACTGGGCGGTGAGAGCGGGGAGCAGCATGTATTTAGTGCATGCTCAGACCATCTTTTTGTAACTATTTAAATCAGCAAAAATGGGATTGTTTCACAAGTTGCTTTTATCACTAATTAAATGGGCCACATTGAGAGAATTTTAATTATAATCCGAATTACCAACAAAATGATTCGGTGAGCCGGACACTGGAGTGGGATTTCCGAGAGAGTTTTACTCTTTCCGTCAGTCTCTAGTGTGTGAGTGTGTCCCTGTCATTTCTGATAGGGGACTATGGGTTTTACTTGCTGCATATTATTGTTCTGATGGGTTTTATTCTGTACCTGTCAGTCTCTGCTATGTGAATGTGGGTTTTATTCTGTACCTGTCAGTCTCTGCTATGGGAATGTGTGTTTTATTCTGTATCTCTTAGTTTCTGCTATGTGAGTGTGGGTTTAATTCTGTTCCTATCAGTTTATGCTATGGGAATGTCGGTTTCATTCTGGACTCGTCAGTCTCTGCTATGCAAAAATGAGTTTTACTCTACCAGTCAGCTTCTAGTATGCGAGTGTGGGTTTTTATCCTCAGTTTATGGTGGGAGAGTGTGGGTTTTATTCTGTAGCTGTCAGTCTATGTTGTGAAAGTGTGCATTTTACTCTGTACCTGTCAGTTTCTAATGTGTGAGTGTGGGTTTAATTCTGTACCTGTCAGTCTCTGCTATGCGAGTGCGGGTTTTACTCTACCTGTCAGTTTCTAGTATGTGAGTGTAGGTTTTAGTTGTACCTGTCAATCTCTGGAATGTGAGTTTGTATTTATTCTATTTTAACCTGGCTATGAAACCTGTTCCCTCGCGGCATAGGTGTCCTCTGGAAATAAACTCAGCAGGTCAGTATGAATCGCTTGCCGATTATTCAAAAGTTTCAGATAAATGCACAAAATGACCAAACTGCTTCAAAAACAGACACAAGCTGTCAAAAATAATGGAAAACAAGGCCCAGTAGATTTAGAGAGAGAGCTCGGGCTGGTGGGAATCCATCACTGGATCGTTCACACAAGCCGAGTGGATTAATTTGGTGATAATACGAATTCACTGGTAGGTATTCGATGAGTAAGGTAAATAATCACCAGATTGGAATTTATCTTTTTCTTGTAACATCACAGATAAGTGGATCGCAAGCAGGGTGGAGGAATTTGGTGATAGTAGGAATTCATTGCAAATTATTGACCTGGTTAGGGAATTGACTGAGCTGTAGGAGACAGAGGGTAGGGACAAAGGTTGGTTCTCAAGTTGACAGGATGTGGTGTCCCACAGGGATCTGTGTTGGGGATTCAACTATCCCTAGTATTTATTAATGACTTAGTTGATGGCATAGAAAGTCATATATCTAAATTTGCCGCTGAACACAAAAGAAAGATGACATTGCAGGCAGTGAAGTTGAAAGCATCAAATTACAAAGGGATAGCGATAGATTAAGTTCATGAGCAAAGCTGCGTCAAATCGATTTCAATGTAGACAAATGTGAGGTCATCCACTTTGGACCTAAAAAGGATACAAGAGGGTACTTTCTAAATGGTAAAAAGCTAAAAACAGTGGAAGTCCACATAGACTTGGAAGTCCAGGTACAGAGATCATTAAAATGTCATGAACAAGTACAGAAAATAATCAGAAAGGCTGATGGAATGCTGGTTTTTACATCAAGAGCACCAGAATATTAGGGAGTAGAGGTTATGCTGCAGCTATACAAAGCCCTGGTTGGCCAACACCTGGAGCACTGTGAGCAGTTCTGGGCACCATGCCTTAGGAAGGTTATATTGGCCTTGGAGCGAGTGCAGCGTAGATTTACCACAATGATACTCGGACTCCAAGATTTAAGGTATGAGGAAAAATTACACAAATTAGGGCTGTATCCCCTAGAATTTAGGTTAAGGGCTGATCTGATCGAAGTTTAAGATATTAAGCGGAACAGATGGGGTAGATAGAGAGAGAAACTATTTCCACTGGTTGGGGATTCTAGGACTCGGGGCATAGTCTAAAAATTAGAGCCAGAACTTTTAGCAGTGAAATGAGGGAACACATTTATACATAATAGGTGGTGGAAGTTTGGAACTTGCTTCCTCAAACACCAATTGATGCTAGGTTAGTTGTTAATTTTAAATCGGAGATTGATAGCTGTTTGTTAACTAAAGGTATTAAAGGATCTGGTCAAAGGTGGGTATATGGAGTAAGGTCGCAGATCAGCCAGGATCTCATTGAATGGGGGAACAGGCTCGAGGGGCTCAATGGCCTACTCCTGTTCCTATGGAGGAGTTGCCAGGACTGGTGAACTAATCCAAATAGAGATTCATTTGCCGAGACTCTGCAGCAGTTGTTTTCTGCTGTTAAATACCAGAATCAAATTGATCAGAATGCACCAATTGAAACAGAAAATTCAGCACTTTCTGGGGAGGTGAATGGCCGAGACACATTGATACTGAACTGTATTTAGTGAGCAACAGAACAAGGAGGAAGAGACAATCTCACACAGACACATACACACACGTAGGAGCTAAATTAAAAAGTAGGACCTCAAAAGTAGTAATCTCGGGATTGCTACCAGTGCCACGTGCTAGTCAGAGTAGGAATCGCAGGATAGCTCAAATGAATACGTGGCTTGAGCAATGGTGCTGCAGGGAGGGATTCAAATTCCTGGGGCATTGGAACCGGTTCTGGGGGAGGTGGGACCAGTACAAACCGGACGGTCTGCACCTGGGCAGAATCGGAACCAATGTCCTCGGGGGAGTGTTTGCTAGTGCTGTTGGGGAGGAGTTAAACTAATATGCAGGGGGATGGGAACCAATGCAGGGAGACAGAGGGAAACAAAAAGGAGGCAAAAACAAAAGACAGAAAGGAGATGAGGAAAAGTGGAGGGCAGAGAAACCCAAGGCAAAGAACAAAAAGGGCCATTGTACAGCAAAATTCTAAAAGGACAGAGGGTGTTAAAAAAACAAGCCTAAAGGCTTTGTGTCTTAATGCAAGGAGTATCCGCAATAAGGTGGATGAATTAACTGTGCAAATAGATGTTAACAAATATGATGTGATTGGGATTACGGAGACGTGGCTCCAGGATGAGCAGGGCTGGGAACTCAACATCCAGGGGTATTCAACATTCAGGAAGGATAGAATAAAAGGAAAAGGAGGTGGGGTAGCATTGCTGGTTAAGGAGGAGATTAAGGCAATAGTTAGGAAGGACATTAGCTTGGATGATGTGGAATCTATATGGGTAGAGCTGCAGAACACCAAAGGGCAAAAAACGTTAGTGGGAGTTGTGTACAGACCTCCAAACAGTAGTAGTGATGTTGGGGAGGGCATCAAACAGGAAATTAGGGGTGCATGCAATAAAGGTGCAGCAGTTATAATGGGTGACTTTAATATGCACATAGATTGGGCTAACCAAACTGGAAGCAATACGGTGGAGGAGGATTTTCTGGAGTGCATAAGGGATGGTTTTTTACACCAATATGTCGAGGAACCAACTAGAGGGGAGGCCATCTTAGACTGGGTGTTATGTAATGAGAGAGGATTAATTAGCAATCTCGTTGTGCGAGGCCCCTTGGGGAAGAGTGACCATAATATGGTGGAATTCTGCATTGGGATGGAGAATGAAACAGTTAATTCAGAGACCATGGTCCAGAACTTAAAGAAGGCTAACTTTGAAGGTATGAGGCGTGAATTGGCTGGGATGGATTGGCGAATGATACTTAAGGGGTTGACTGTGGATGGGCAATGGCAGACATTTAGAGACCGCATGGATGAACTACAACAATTGTACATTCCTGTCTGGCATAGAAATAAAAAAGGGAAGGTGGCTCAACCGTGGCTATCAAGGGAAATCAGGGATAGTATTAAAGCCAAGGAAGTGGCATACAAATTGGCCAGAAATAGCAGCGAACCTGGGGACTGGGAGAAATTTAGAACTCAGCAGAGGAGGACAAAGGGTTTGATTAGGGCAGGGAAAATGGAGTATGAGAAGAAGCTTGCAGGGAACATTAAGACGGATTGCAAAAGTTTCTATCGATATGTAAAGAGAAAAAGGTTAGTAAAGACAAACGTAGGTCCCCTGCAGTCAGAATCAGGGGAAGTCATAACGGGGAACAAAGAAATGGCGGACCAATTGAACAAGTACTTTGGTTCGGTATTCACGAAGGAGGACACGAACAACCTTCCGGTTATAAAAGGGGTCGGGGGGTCTAGTAAGGAGGAGGAACTGAGGGAAATCCTTATTAGCCGGGAAATTGTGTTGGGGAAATTGATGGGATTGAAGGCCGATAAATCCCCAGGGCCTGATGGACTGCATCCCAGAGTACTTAAGGAGGTGGCCTTGGAAATAGTGGATGCGTTGACAGTCATTTTCCAACATTCCATTGACTCTGGATCAGTTCCTATGGAGTGGAGGGTAGCCAATGTAACCCCACTTTTTAAAAAAGGAGGGAGAGAGAAAACAGGGAATTATAGACCGGTCAGCCTGACATCGGTAGTGGGTAAAATGATGGAATCAATTATTAAGGATGTCATATCAGTGCATTTGGAAAGAGGTGACATGATAGGTCCAAGTCAGCATGGATTTGTGAAAGGGAAATCATGCTTGACAAATCTTCTGGAATTTTTTGAGGATGTTTCCAGTAGAGTGGATAAGGGAGAACCAGTTGATGTGGTATATTTGGACTTTCAGAAGGCGTTCGACAAGGTCCCACACAAGAGATTGATGTGCAAAGTTAGAGCACATGGGATTGGGGGTAGTGTACTGACATGGATTGAGAACTGGTTGTCAGACAGGAAGCAAAGAGTAGGAGTAAATGGGTACTTTTCAGAATGGCAGGCAGTGACTAGTGGGGTACCGCAAGGTTCTGTGCTGGGGCCCCAGCTGTTTACATTGTACATTAATGATTTAGATGAGGGGATTAAATGTAGTATCTCCAAATTTGCGGATGACACTAAGTTGGGTGGCAGTGTGAGCTGCGAGGAGGATGCTGTGAGGCTGCAGAGCGACTTGGATAGGTTAGGTGAGTGGGCAAATGCATGGCAGATGAAGTATAATGTGGATAAATGTGAGGTTATCCACTTTGGTGGTAAAAACAGAGACAGACTATTATCTGAATGGTGACAGATTAGGAAAAGGGGAGGTGCAACGAGACCTGGGTGTCATGGTACATCAGTCATTGAAGGCTGGCATGCAGGTGCAGCAGGCGGTTAAGAAAGCAAATGGCATGTTGGCCTTCATAGCAAGGGGATTTGAGTACAGGGGCAGGGAGGTGTTGCTACAGTTGTACAGGGCATTGGTGAGGCCACACCTGGAGTATTGTGTACAGTTTTGGTCTCCTAACCTGAGGAAGGACATTCTTGCTATTGAGGGAGTGCAGCGAAGGTTCACCAGACTGATTCCCGGGATGGCGGGACTGACCTATCAAGAAAGACTGGATCAACTGGGCTTGTATTCACTGGAGTTCAGAAGAATGAGAAGGGACCTCATAGAAACATTTAAAATTCTGACGGGGTTAGACAGGTTAGATGCAGGAAGAATGTTCCCAATGTTGGGGAAGTCCAGAACCAGAGGTCACAGTCTAAGGATAAGGGGTAAGCCATTTAGGACCGAGATGCGGAGGAACTTCTTCACCCAGAGAGTGGTGAACCTGTGGAATTCTCTACCACAGAAAGTTGTTGAGGCCAATTCACTAAATATATTCAAAAAGGAGTTAGATGAGGTCCTTACTACTAGGGGGATCAAGGGGTATGGCGAGAAAGCAGGAATGGGGTACTGAAGTTGAATGTTCAGCCATGAACTCATTGAATGGCGGTGCAGGCTAGAAGGGCCGAATGGCCTACTCCTGCACCTATTTTCTATGTTTCTATGTTTTCTATGCAGAGACATACCCACAGGAGCACATACACAAGCACGTACACATTCATATATCAAAATATATACATAAACACATACACAGCCACAAAGATTGACACACATACACTTCTCTAATTGGCGAGTAGCTCGGAGATGTGGATGAGCAGAGATTTTTCGGGGCAGGGGTATAAAAGAATACGGAGGTAAAGCAGGTGGAAGGAGTTAAGAGACAGATCAGCCCTGATCTCACTGAATGGGGGAACAGGCTCGAGGAGCTGAATGGCCTGTTCCTGTTCCGATGTTCCTTCCTCCACTTTATCTCCAGTATCACCATCAAGCACTCCCAGGGCACATACAATACTGAGCACCCTCTACATTACCTTGGCATTACTACTGTCACTCTGTCCACAGCCCTACTCCAGACCATTTCTGTTGCTGAATTTATAAACTAGGAAAATGTAGAAACGATAAATCCTCAGGACTGGATGAATTGCATCCGCGCAAACTAAACCATGCAAAGGAAGAGCCCATCGAGAGAATTGTGTTCAGTTCTGGACCTCACGAATTATGTATTAGCTTTGGCGGGGGTGCAGCACAGATTCAGCAGATTGATACCGGGGCTAAAAGGATTAAATTATGAGGACAGGTGGCATAGACAAGTCTTTTACTTCCTTGAAGATAGAAAATGAAGGATGATATCATGATACTATTTCATCTGGTGGGAGAGTCCAGAACAAGGGGAATAAACTTAAAAGTTAAAGCTAGGCCGTTCAGGAGTGAGGCCAGAATGCACTTCTTCACACAAAGGTCAGTCGCAATCTGGAAATCTCTCCCCCAAAAAGCTGGAGCTCAACTGAAACATTCAAGACTCAGACTAACTGATTTTTGTTAGGTTGGGTTCTGTGTCTGTATAGACACACAAAGACAAACACACACATACACAGACATGCTGAAACACACACATGGGTTAGGGTGTAGGTGGACTGAAAGGGATTAAGCAGACTTTTAAAGGCACTTGTTTGTCAGTCCATCTGCTGATTTCGGGCCTGGTTTAGTACAAATCTGACCTCTCACCAAGGACTCTGTTTGAACTCACCACATTCATTTTACACAAGTCCTTCAGATTGGTAGGGGTGAAAGGTCAGTATTTTGACCCTCTGACACACCCAGCCCATTGCTGAAGATTGTTTCGAGTGCTGTACCATGTCTTTTCAGAATTCACAATAGAATTACATAGCATTCACTTCAGAGAAACAGGCCATTCTGCCCAACATGTCCATGATGGTGTTTATGCTCCACACGAGCATTCTCTCACCTGAGTTCACCTCACCCTATCATATCCTTCTATTCCTTTCTCTCTCAAGTACATATCTAGCTTCCCCTTAAAGGCGCTCAGCTATTCACCTTAACTCCATGTGCTAGCAAGCTCTACATTCTAACCACTCTCTGGGTAAAGAAGTTTTTCCTGAATTCCTTATTGGATTTATTAGTGACTATCTTATATTTAGTTCCTAGTTTTGGACTCCTCACAAGTGGTAACATCTTCTCTACATCTATCCTAACAAACAGCTACATAATTATAAAGATCTCTATGAGCCTTCTCTTTTCTAGAGAAAGAGCCCCAGCATGTTCAGCCATTCTGGATACTTATAACCTCTCACTTCTGGTGTCATCCTTGGAAATCTTTTTTGCAACAGCCACAGTGCCTGTATATCTTTTTCATAATATGGAGACCAAAACTGAACACAGTATTCCAAGTGTCGTCCAACCAAGGTTCTATATACATTTAACAAAACTTCTCTGCTTTGCAATTCTCTTACTCGAGAAATGAAACCCAGTGCTTTACTTACATTTCCTTTGCCTTGTTAACCTGCTTTTAATGATCTGTGCATCTGTTCCCCTAGATCACTGGTGGGCAAAATACAGCCCATGGGCCATATCTGGCCCGCCAAGACATTCTATCCGTCCCGCTGGATGGGACAGAAATGGAACGCAAGCCAGATCTCGAGCTGCACATTCGTCTATCCACTTTCACTTCTCATGAGTCAGAGACAGACCCCAACTGCAGCCAAGGAAAAAACATAGTAATACTTCATTTAAATTAATAATTCGCCAAAGCGATTCTCTCTGGCCTGATCTTAAACGGATCCGTTGAGTAATTCTCGGCGCCAATGGCAGACATCAGTACCCAGAATGCACTGCATACTAGAATATGCCCTATCCAATTTAGAGTGGAGTCATGGCTGCTCATCTCCACAAATCTTTTACCGAAGAAAGTGACTGGCGCTGCATCTCTCTTCTCCCGGTACAATGGCAGGGGAGTTGTCATCTGGCACCAATTGGGACGGCATTAGTAATCTTTGCAGAGGGACATAATGATGACTGAGGTGGGAAAATGATGCTGACACAGGCTCTAAAGGGGGTACAGTTCTATTTCACAGCACTGATTTACAAAGACCAGAAGACACCACAACATTTTCAACTTTTATCTTTGATTCGGTCCAAGTCAGCATGGATTTATGAAAGGGAAATCATGCTTGACAAGTCTTCGAGAATTGTTTGAGGATGTAACTAGTAGAGTGGACAAGAGGGAGCCAGTGGATGTGGTGTATTTAGACTTTAAAAAGGCTTTTGACAAGGTCCCACTCAAGAGATTAGTGTGCAAAATTAAAGCACATGGTATTGGGGGTAATTTACTGACGTGGTTGGCAGACAGGAAGCAAAGAGTAGGAATAAATAGGTCCTTTTCAGGATGCCAGGCAGTGACTAGTCGGGTACCGCAAGGTTCAGTGCTGGGACCCCAGCTATTTACAATATACATTAATGATTTAGACGAAGAAATTGAATGTAACATCTCCAAGTTTGCAGATGACACTAAGCTGGGTGGCAGTGTGAGCTATGAGGAGGATGCTAAGAGGCTGCAGGGTGACTTGGACAGGTTAGGTTGTGAATGTGCATGAAGAAGTTGTGAATGTGTCAGTTGAAGAGGATCATGGGAAGATAGCTAAAAGAAAATGTCAAGCTGCGATATTTGCAATGTCGACACAAAAAGGGGTTACTCAGGTTTGTGGTCAAACACGAGTTACGCGAAAAAGCAAAGTCAGGCATGAGTCAGATGAGAGACTGCTATAACCAGCCGTAAAATAGGGAAATGCAATGTAAAACGAAACTGTAAACACATCCCTGGAGCCCGCCCTATTTGGAGAGTTGTTAGCCTGCAATTTGGTATGTTATGGGGGAAGCCGACCAATGATTGTATAAACTGAGTGTCACTCAAATATGTTCTGCTGTAACAATGTATAAATATTGAGCTTTTGTACTGTTACGAGACTTGTCAAGAGAGAGGTGAACAGGCTCAAATCGAGGGTGTTCCCTTTATCTTAACAGGTCCCGGCCGGAGAATCTCTAATAAAGGTCTTATGTTGCGAAGACTAAAAGTGTTCGTGTGTCAGTGAATTCGCTGAAACAGATTGAAGGGAAAAGAATCTGCATCAACAAGGTGAGTGGGCAAATACATGGCAGATGCGATATAATGTAGATAAATGTTTGGTGGTAAAAACAGGAAGGCAGATTATCTGAATTATGACAGGTTAGTAAAAGGGGAGGTGCAACGAGACCTGGGTTTCATGGTACATCAGTCATTGAAAGTGGCATACACGTACAGCAGGCGGTGAAGAAGGCAAATGGCATGTTGGCCTTCATAGCGAGAGGATTTGTGTATAGGAGCAGGGAGGTCTTACTATAGTTGTTCAGGGCCTTGGTGAGGCCACACCTTGAATATTGTATAGTTTTGTTCTCCTAATCTGAGGAAAGACATTCTTGCTATTGAGGGAGTGCAGCGAAGGTTCACCAGACTGATTCCTGGGCTGACAGGACTGACATATGAAGAAAGACTGGATCGACTAGGCTTATATTCAATGAAATTTAGAAGAATGATAGGGGATCTCATAGAAACATATAAAATTCTGACGGGATTGGACAGGTTAGATGCAGGAAGAATGTTCCCGATGTTAGGGAAGTCCATAATCAGGGGTCATAGTCGAAGGATAAGGGGTAAGCCATTTATGACCGAGATGAGAAGAAACTTCTTCACTCTAAGAGTTGTGAGCATGTGGAATTCTCTACCACAGAAAGTTGTTGAGGCCAGTTCGTTAGATATATTCAAAAGGGAGTGAGATGTGGCCCTTACGGCTAAAGGGATCAAGGGGTATGGAGAGAAAGCAGGAATGGGGTACTGAAGTGCATGATCAACCATGATCATATTGAATGGTGGTGCAGGCTCGAAGGGCCGAACAGCCTACTCCTGCACCTATTTTCTATGTTTCTATGTTTCATTTATAAGCAGTACCGGATACAAGTTGTGTATGTAAGATAGCATCTGACTACTACATGAAATTATGTTTGTGCAATGTTTTAATTTTTTTGCGCACGGTCCCTTTAAATTTGCTGCACAGCCGGGCACGATGCAGCTGCACATGCGCAGTGTCTCTTCCAGTGGCAGGAGCTGGGGATCAATCTGTGCGGGACCCAGCGATTGGTGGAATATTGGTGGGCGGCACTCAACAGCTCACCAAAACTTTGTTAAGTGGCCCTCCAGCCCAAATAATTGCCCACCCTGCCCTAGATCTCTTTGCTCCTCAACACCATTTAGATACTTTTTTCCTGAAAATGGAAGATTTGCATTTATATTGCACCTTTCACCACCACCACACATCTCAAAACAAAGCTTTAAAGCAAATGAAGTACTTTTAGAGCGTAGTCATTGTTGTAATGTGGGAAACGCAGCACCAATTTGCACACAGCAAGCTCCCACAAACAGCAATGTGATGAGAACATAACAAATAGGAGCAGGAGTAGGCCATTCGGCCCATTGAGCCTGCTCTGCCATTCAATAAGATCATGGCTATTCTGATCATGGACTCAGCTCCACTTCCCTGCCTGCTCCCTGTAACCCTGTATTCCCTTATCACTCAAAAATCTGTCTATCTCCACCTTAAAGATATTCAAAGACCCAGCCTCCACAGCTCTCTGGGGCAGAGAATGCCACAGATTTACAACCCTCAGAGAAGAAGTTCCTCCTCATCTCAGTTTTAAATGGGTCCCTTATTCTGAGACGATGTCCCCTAGTTTTAGTTCCTCTATGAGTGGAAATATCCTTTGTGCATACACCTTGTCGAGCCCCCTCATTATCTTGTATGTTTCGATATGATCACCTCTCATTCTTCTGAACTCCAATGTGTATAGGCCCAATCTACTCAACCCATCTTCATAAGTCAACCTAATGAACCTTCTCTGAACAGCCTCAAATGCAAGTATATCCTTCCTTAAATACAGAGACCAAAACTGTATGTAGTACTCCAGGTGTGGCCTCACCAATACCCTGTACAGTTGTAGCAGAACTTCTCTGCTTTTATACTCTATCCCCCTTGCAATAAAGGCCAACATTCCATTTGCCTTCCTGATTATGTGCTGTACCCCATACTAACTTTTTGTGTTTCATGCACAAGGATGCCGAGGTCCCTCGGTACTGTAGCACTTTACAATTTTGCTCCATTTAAATAATAATTTGCTTTTTAATTCTTTCTGCGAAAGTGGACAACCTCACACTTTCCCACATTATACTCCATCTGCCAAATGTTTGCCCACACACTTAGTCTATCGATATCCCCTGCAGATTTTGTGTGTCCTCCTCACAACTTGCTTTCCCACCCATCTTTGTATCATCAGCAAACTTGGCTACATTACACTCGGTCCCTTCATCCAAGTCATTAATATAGATTGTAAATAGTTGAGGAGCTAGCACCCTGCGACACCCCACCATTCACTGTTGGCCCACCGGAAAATGACCCATTTATCCCGACTCTCTGTTTTCTGTTAGTTAGCCAATCCTCTACCCATGCAAATATATTGCCCCCTATCCCGTGAACTTTTATCTTGTGCAGTAACCTTTTATGTGGCACCTTATCGAATGCCTTCTGGAAATCCAATTAAACCACATCCACTAGTTCCCCCTTATCCACCCTGCTCGTTACATCCTCAAAGAGCTCCAGCAAATTTGTCAAACATGATTTCCCTTTCATAAAACCATGCTGACTCTGCTTGATTGAATTGTGCTTTTCCAAATGTCCTGCTACTGCTTCCTTAATAATGGACTCTAGCATTTTCCCAACAACAGATGTTAGGCTAACTGGTCTATAGTTTCCTGCTTTTTGTCTGCCTCCTTTTTCTTTTAAATAGGGGCATTACATTTGCGGTTTTCCAATCCACTGGGACCGCCCCAGAATCGAGGGAATTTTGGTAGATTACAACCAATGCATCCACTATCTCTGCAGCCACCTCTTTTAAGACCCCAGGATGTAAGCCATCAGGTCCTGGGGACTTGTCTGCCTTTAGTCCCATTATTTTACTGAGTACTACTTCATTAGTAATAGTGTTAAGTTCCTCCCTCCATACAGTCCTTTGATTATCCAATATTGGGATGTTTTTAATGCCTTCTACCGTGAAGACCGATGCAAAATATTTGTTCAACATCTCTGCAATTTCCCTGTTCTTCATTATTAATTCCCCATCTCATCCTCTAGGGGATAACGACCAGACAATCTGTTTTTGTAATGTTGAAGGATAAATACTGGCCAGGAGACCGGGAATAACTCCTCTGCGCTTCCTCGAAATAGTGTCATGGGACCTTTCACATGCACCTGAGGGAGCAGACGGGGCTGTGGTTTAACGTCGCTTCTGAAAGACGGCACCTGATAGTGCAGCACTCCCTCAGCACTGCACTGGATTGTCAGCCTAGATTTTTGTGCTCAAATCCCTGGTGTGGGAATTGTACCCACAATCTTATAACTCAGAGGTGAGAGTGCTACTCACTGAGCCACAGCTGACACAGCTGAGTACCTGGCCTCCTTATTCCACCTACCAAAATGCACCACGTCACAGCTATTTATATTGGAAGTAGAATCATAGAAGTTTACAGCACAGAAGGAGGCCATTTTGGCACATTATGCCGGCCAACAAGAAGCTATCCAGCTGTAACCCTGCAGGTTACGACACTTCAAGTGCACATGCAAGTATTTTTTAATGTGGGTGAGGGTTTCTGCCTCTACCACCCTTTCAGGCAGTGGGTTCCAGAATCCCACAACCCTCTGCGTGAATAAATTTCCCCTCAAATTCCTTCTAAATTTTCTACCAATTATTTTAATTTATGCCCACTGGTTGTTGAACCCTCTGCTAAGGGAAATAGGTCCTTTCTATCCTCTATATCTAGGCCCTCATAATTTTATACACCTCAATGAGGTCTCCTCTCAGCCTCCCCTGTTCCAAGGAAAACAAATCCAGCCTATCCAATCTGTCCTCATAGCTAAGATTTTCCACTCCCGGCAACAGCCTCATAAATCTCCTCTGTACCCTCTCCAGTGCAATCATGTCCTTCCTTTAATGTGGTGACCAGAACTGCACGCAGTACTCAGCTTTTTTAAAAAAAAAACAGTTCAAGCATAACCCCCTGCTTTTGTATTCTGTGCCTTGGCTAATAAAGGCAAGCATTCCGTATGCATTCTTAACCACCTTATCTACCTGTACTGTTACTTTCAGGGATCTGGGGACAGGCACTCCAAGGTCCCTTTGTTCCTCTACACTTCTGAGTGTCCTACCATTTAATGTGTATTCTCTTTCCTTGTTAGCCCTCCCCACTTGCATTACCTCACACTTCTCTGGATTAAATTCCATTTGCCACTGTTTTGACCAGTTGATTGATATCTTCCTGCAGTCCTCAGCTTTCTTCATTATCAACCACACAGCCGATTTTAGTATCATCTGCAAAATTCCTAATCATAACCCCTATATTCAAGTCTATATTCAAGTATATCACAAAAAGCAAGGGACCTGGTACTGAGCCCTGCAGAACCCCACTGGAAACATCCTTCCAGTCAGTCACAAAAACATCCATCAACCATTACCTTTTGCGTCCTGCCTCTGAGCCAATTTTGGATCCAACTTGCAACTTTGCCCTGGATCTCATGGGCTTTCACTTTTGTGACGAAACAGCCATGTGGGACTTTATCAAAAGCTTTGTAAAATCCATATACACTACATCATACGCTTGGCCCTCATCCACCCTCCTGGTTACCTCCTCGAAAAATTCAATCAAATTAGTTGGACACGACCTTTCCTTAACAAATCCGTGCTGACTGTCCTTGATTAAGCCGTGTCTTTCTAAGTGAAGATTTATCCTGTCCTTCAGGATTTTTTCCAATAATTTTCCCACCACTGAGGTTGGGCTGACTGGTTTGTAATTACTCGGTCTATACCTTTCTCCCTTCTTAAACAAAAGTACCACATTAGTAGTCCTCCAGCACCATATCTAAAGCCAGAGAGGATTGGAAAATGGTGGTTGAGCAGTTATAATGAGGGATGTTCAAGAGGCCAGAATTTGAGAAGCAAGATATCTTGTGGGGTTGTGAGGCTGAAAAAGATTACAGAGATAGGGAGGAGCGAGACCATGAAATGATTTGTAAACGAGGATGAGAATTTTGAAATCGAGGCTTTGTTTAACTGGGAGCCAATGTAGGTCAGAAAGCACAGGAGTGATGGGTGATCTTGACTTGATGTGGGTTAGTACATGGGGGACTGAGATTTGGATGACTTCAAGCTTACGTAGTGAGGAATGTGGGAGACCGGCCAGGAGTGAGTTGGAGTAGTCAAGTCTAGAGGTAACAAAGGCATGGATGAGGGTTTCAGCAGCACAAGAGCTGAGGCAGGAGCGGAGGTGGGTAATGTTATGGAGGTGGAAAAAGGTGGTTTTAGTTATGCCACGGATATGTGGCTGGAAACTCATTTCAGGGTCAAATATGACACCTAGGTTGTGAACAGTCTTGTTCTCCCTCAGATTGATGCTAAGGAGAGGGATGGAGTCAGTGGTTAGGGAACGCAGTTTGTGGCGGGGACCAAAGATAATGTCTTCGGTCTTCCCAATAGTTAATTGGAGAAAATTTCTGCTCATCCAGTACTGGATGTCGGACAAGCAATCTGACAATTTAGATACCAAGCATAGGTCAAGACAAGTGGTGGAGAGATAGAGCTGGGTATCGTCAGCGTACATGTAGAAACTGACTCCGTGTTTTCAGATGATATCGCCAAGGGGCAGCATATAGGTGAGAAATAAGAGGGAAACAAGGACAGATCCTTGGGGGACACCAGAGGTAACAATGCAGGAGTGGGAAGAGAAACCATTGCACAATATTTTCTGGCTACGATTAGATAGGCAAGAATGGAACCAGGCGAGTGCAGTCCCACCTAGCTGGACATTGATGGAGAGGCGTTGGAGGAGGATGGAGTAGTCAACTGTGTCAGAGGTGCAGCAGAGGTTAGAACCTAAAGCAAGTTTTCCACTAGATTAACAGTGACTCCAATCCACTTATGTTATAAGAACACAAAAAAAATAGGAGCAGGCCATTCGGCCCCTCGAGCCTGATCCACCATTCAATAATATCATAGCTGATCTTCTACCTCAACTCCACTTTCCTCATATCCCTTCACCCCATAATATTCCAAAATGTATCAAGCTGCCTTGAATATACTCAAACACTGAGCATCCATAGCCCTTTGGGGGAGAGACTTCCAAAGATTCACCATCCTCTGAGTGAAGAAATTTATCTTCATCTCAGTCCTAAATGGCCGACACTTATTCTGAGATTGTGACTCCTGGTTCCAGACTCCCAGCCAGAGGAAATATCCTTCCTGCATCTACCCTGTCAAGCCCTTTAAGAATTGTGTATGTTTCAATTAGATCACCGCTCATTCTTCTAAACTACAGAGAATATAGGCCTAATCTACTCAATCTCTCTTCATAAGACAATCCCCATCCCAGAAATCAGTCTGGTGAACCTCCATTCCTCAATGGCAAGTATATCCTTTCTTAGGCAAGATCATCAAAACTGTACTCAATACTTCAAATGTGGTCTCACCAGGGCAGTATGTAATTGCAGTAAGACATCTTTACTCTTACACTCAAATCCTTTTATAATAAAGGTCAACATACCATTTGCTTTCTTAATTGCTTCCTGTACCTGCATGTTAACTTTCAGCGATTCATATACATGGACACCCAGGACCCTCTGAACAACAGCATTTTCCAATCTTTCAGCATTTACAAACTACTCTGCTTTTCCATTTTTCCTTCCAAAGTGGATAACTTCACATTATATTCCATTTTCCATCTTCTTGCCCACTCACTTAGCCCATCTATATCCCTTTGAGGTTTCTTTGCATTTTGCATCATCCTCACAATTACATTCCCACCTAGCTTTGTATCATCAGCAAACTTGGATATCATCCAAATCATTGATATAGATTGTGAATAGCTGGGGCCCAAGCCCTGATCCCTACGGTACCACTCCACTAGTTACAGCCTGCCAACCTGAAAATTACCCGTTTATTCTTACTCTGTTTTCTGTCCATTAACCAATCCTCAATCCATGCTCATGTCCACTGTAAATGACACAAGGTCAGCCCGCTGGATGGAACCTCGGGCGCCCTGAGCTTGATCTCCGGTGTCTCCAGTCCCGACTGCCCCCTTACATCAGTCTCCCCTCACTTTTATATCCTGCAGTGATCCACCTCTGGCACCTGACTCTTCTTTGTCTTCTCTGCTGGGTTTTGGCAGGAAGCTGGGAAAAGACAGCTGGAACTTCTCTAATCTGTGATTTACAAGGACACTTTCCCTGGTTCCCAGCAGTTACTTTTCTTCAGCAATTTTCTGATTATCCCTAAACTCCCCTGCCTGCTGTTAGTTATTTCTTATAGTTTCATAATTATAGGTATAAACATCACACATTATAATCTAACCTATTCTATTACTCACTCTGGTTTAAGCTTATATTGTCCTGTACTATTTTATGATTTTATAACCAATCCTCAATCCATGCGAGTATAGTACCCCCAATCTTATGAGCTCTAATTTTGTTTAATTATCTCTTGTCGAATGCCTTCTGAAAATCCAAATACACCATATCCACTCGTTCCCCCCTTATCTATTCTGCTAGTTACCACCTCAAAAAATGCTAACAGATTTGTCAAACATGATTTCAGTTTTATAAATCCGTATTGACTCTGCCCAATCCTGTTATTATTTTTAATAGTGCCCTGTTACCACATCGTTATAACAGATTCTAGCATTTTCCTTACTACTGATGTCAGACTAACTGGTCTGTGATTCCTTGTTTTCTCTCTCCCTCCTTTCTTAAATAGTGGGGTTATATTTGGTACCTTCCAATCCGCACGAAGGGAGAGAGAGCGAATGAGTGAGACAAAGATTGACACGGAAGGGAGAGAGAGCTGGACAGAGTGAGATCAAACAGACAGCAAAGTAAGTGAGACAGAGTGAGACTTAAATCCAAAAGGGGGAGTGGGAGATACAGAATGAGGCAGAGAAAGAAAGGAAAGGAAGAGAAGGTATTGGCTGGGATGGCAAGGGAGAAGAGAATGGGGCAAAAAGAAGAGAGAGGGGCGAAAGAGGCGGAGAGAGGTAGACTGAGAGCATAGCAGAAAGAGGAACAGAGAAGCAGAGAAGAGAAAGGTGGAAAGAGTGAGAGACAGTGAGTCAGAGAGAAATGAGAGAGGTAGAGATCTTATTGAATGGCGGAGCAGGCTCAAGGGGCCAAATGGCCTACTCCTGCTCCTATTTCTTATGTTCTTAATAGAGCAAATGTGAATTAGAGAGAGAGAGAACAAGGTGGGGGGAGAGAGAGAAATTGAGAAAGAAACAGGTGAAGATATGAGTGCTTCTTCGGCAGCCCCTCCCAAACCCTCGACCTCTACCATCTAGAAGGACAAGGGCAGCAAGCACATGGGAACACCACCACCAGCACGTTCCCCTCCAAGTCACACACCATCCTGATATGTAAGAATATCACCGTTCCTTCGTCGCTGGGTCAAAATCCTGGCACTCCCTCCCTCATCATCATCATCATCATCATCATAGGCAGTCCCTCGAATCGAGGATGACTTGCTTCCACGTCAAAAAGTTCACAGGTGTTTCAATGAAGGACCTAAAATTCCAGGTCCCGTACTACATGTTGAAGAGTGGAAGATGCCTGTGCGTGGATTTTTTTTTTAACGTGTGGTGACCGTTGCACACCAGCCACCACAAGGGCTTGACAGAGCAAGGTCTTGGTCCAGTGGCAAGGATTAACCAAAACGACTGGAGACCAGCTCTGCTGCACGGACCTAATGCGCACGTATGTCGCAGTGTGGATGGCCTGTACTGCCCCTGGGCCCTCGCCTCTTCTGGGCCCCAAACTCACGCCTCTCCTGGGCCACGGTCATGTCCCTCTACAATCTCTCGCCGCTCCTTCGCCCTGACCTCGCCGCTCCATCACACGGACTGCAGCGGTTCAAGAAGGTGGCTCACGACCATCTTCTCAAGGGCAATTAGAGATGGGTAATAAATGCTGGCCTTGCCAGCGGACCCCACATCCCATGAACAAATTTTTTTTAAAGTCACCTTCTCTTTTCAAGAGGAAGAGACCCAGCCTTTTCATTCTTTCCTAATAGGCATAACCTCGCATTTCTGGTATCATAATTGTAAATCTAATTTCCACCCTCGCCAATGCCTCTATCCTTTTTATAATATGGAGATCACAATTGTACACAGTACTCCAAATGTGGTCTAAACGAGGTTTGATACAAGTTCAGCATAACTTAGCTACTTTTCAATTCAATCCCCTGGAAATAAACCCGAGTGCTTGGTTTGCTCTTTTTAACGGCCTTATTAACCTACGTCGCTACCTTTGGTGATTTTTGCATTTGTATTCTGAGATCACTTTGCTCTTCTGCCCCATTTAGATTCTGGTTTTCCAACGAATATGTGACCTCCTTATTTCTGTTACCAAAATGCAATATCTCACATTTATCAGTGTTGAAATTCATTATATGCCAATTCTGCAAGTATATTAATGTAATAAGACATGTAGTACAGCAGGGATTAGATACAGAGTAAAGCTCCCTCCACATTGACCCTTCAAACACTCCCAGGGCATATACAACATGGGTTAGTGACAGAGTAATGCTCCCTCTGCACTGTCCCATCAAACATTCCCAGGTCATATATAGCACAGGCAAGGTACAGAGTTAAGTTCCCTCTACATATATAGAGGAAAGCTCCCTCTATACTCCCCATCAAACACGCCCAGGCCAACTACAGCCTGGTTTAGATACAGAATAAATCTCCTTCTCTACCATCCCAGGGCAGTTTCCAGTGGGCTTCCACAGGGCTCAGTACTTGTCCCTTGCTTTTTGTGATATATATATAATCAATGATTTGGACTTGAATATAGGAGGTATGATTAAGAAGTTTGCAGATGATACAAAAATTGGCCCTGTGCTTGATAATGAAGAAGCGGTAGACTGCAGGAAGATATCAATGGACTGGTCAGGTGGGCAGAACAGTGCCAAATGGAACTCAATCCGGAGAAGTGTGAGGTGATGCATTTGGGGAGGGCTAACAAGGAAATGGAATACACAATAAATGGTAGGACACTGAGAAGTGTAGAGGGACAAAGGGGGGTGGTTAAGAAGGCATACGGGATACTTGCCTTTATTAGCCGAGGCACAGAATAGAAGAGTAGGGAGATTATGCTTGAACTGTATAAAAAACTACTCAGGCCACAGTTAGAGTACTGCGTGCAGTTCTGGTCACCACAGTACAGGGAAGATGTGACTGCCCCAGAGAGGGTAGAGGAAATTTATGAGGATGGTGCCTGGACTGGAGAATTTTAGCTATGAGGAAAGATTGGATAGGCTGGGGTTGTTTTCTTTGGAACAGAGGAGGCTTAGGAGACCTAATTGAGGTGTATAAAATTATGAGGGGCCTAGATAGAGCAGATAGGAAGGACCTATTTCCCTCAGCAGAGGGTTGAATAACCAATGGACATAGCTTTCAAGTAAGTGGTAGGAGGTTTAGAGGGGATTTGAGGAGAAATATTTTCACCAAGGGTGGTGGGGGTCTGAAACTCACTGCCTGAAAGGGTGGTAGAGGCAGAAACCCTCATAGCATTTAAAAAGTACTTGGATATGCACCTGAAGTGCCGTAAGCTACAAGGCTATGATCCAAGAGCTGGAAAGTGGGATCAGGCTGGAACGCTCTTTGTCAGCAAGCACGGACATGATGGGCTGAATGGCCTCCTTCTGTGCTGTAAATTTCTATGATTCTCTGATTGCAAGGCTAGGAGAGGCACTCTTGAAGGTATGGGGAGCTCGGACTTGTCTGTGGGAGTAACAGACGGCAAGAGAACTCAAATGATCCCGAGCAATGCGGTGTTAGTCGTGGCTCAGTGGTAGTCTCTGAGTCAGTAGGTTGTGGGTTCAAGTCCACTCCCAGAGCATGGAGCATAAAATCTAGGCCGACATTCCAATGCAGTGCAGAGGGAGCGCTGCACTGTGAGGGGTGCCGTCTTTCACATGAGGCCCCATAAGAGCATAAGAAATAGGAGCAGGAGTAGGCCATTTGGCCCCTCGAATCTGCTCCATCATTCAATAAGATCATGGCTGATCTGATCTGATCTTGCCTTCAACTCCACTTCCCTGCCCACTCCTCATAACCCTCGACTCCCAAAAATCTGTCTATCTCCACCTTAAATATATTTAATGACCCAGCTTCCACAGCTCTCTGGGGCAGAGAATTCCAAAGGTTCATGTTCCTCTGAGAGAAGAAATTACTCCTCATCTCTATTTTAAATAGGCGACCCCCTATTCTGAAACTATGACCCCTAGTTTTAGATTCCTCCACAGGGGGGGGGAGCATCCTCTCTGCATCTACCCTGTCAAGCCTCCTCAGAATCTTATACGTTTCAATAAGATCACCTCTCATTCTTCTAAACTCCAATGAATATAGGCCCAACCTGCTCAACCTTTCTTCATAAGACAACTCTTTTATCTCAGGAATCAACCTCGTGAACCTTCTCTGAACTGCCCCCAATGCAAGTATATCACTCCTTAAATAAGGAGACCAAAACTGTACGCAGTACTCCAGGTGTGGTCTCACCAACAGTGTAGTTGTAGCAGGATTTCCCTACTTTTATACTCCATCCCCCTTGCAATAAAGGTCAACATTCCATTTGCCTTTTTAATTACGCTGTACCTGCATGCTAACTTTTTGTGCATCATCCACAAGTACCGCAGATCCCTCGGTGTTGCAGCATTTTCTAATCTCTCCTCATTTAAATAATAATTTGCTTTTTTATTTTTCCTACCAAAGTGGATGACCTCACATTTTCCCACATTATACTCCTGCCAAACTTTTGCCCACTCACTGAGCTGATCTATATCCCTTTATTTGCATCTTCCTCACAACTTGCTTTCCCACTTATCTTTGTATCATCAGCAAGTTTAGCTACATTCACTCGATCCCTTCATCTAAGTCATTAATATAGATTGTAAATAGTTGAGGCCCCAGCACTGATCCCTGTGGCACCCCACTAGTTACAGTTTGCCAGCCTGAAAATGACCCATTTATCCCTACGCTCTGTTTTCTGTGTGTTAGCCAATCCTCTATCCATACTAATATATTACCCCCAATCCCGTGAGCTCTTATCTTGTGCAGTAACCTTTTATGTGGCACCTTATCGAGTGCCTTCTGGAAATCCAAATACATGACATCTACTGGTTCCCCTTTATCCACCCTGTTCGTTACATCCTCAAAGAACGCCATCAAATTTGTCAAACATGATTTCCCTTTCATAAAACCATGCTGACTCTGCTTGACTGCATAATGATTTTCTAAATAATGGACTCCAGCATTTTCCCAATGACATGTTAGTCTAACTGGTCTGCAGTTTCCCGCTTTCTGTCTCCCTCCATTCTTAAATAGGGGAATTACATCTGCTGGGACCTCTCCAGAATCCAGGGATTTTTGGTAGATTACAACCAATGTGGCCACCATCTCTGCAGCCACTTCTTTTAAGATCCTAGGATGCAGGCTATTAGGTCCAGGGGACTTGTCCATCTTTCATCCCATTAGTTTGCCTAGTACCTTTTCTCCCTAGCAATAGTGATTGTTTTAAGTTCTCCCCTCCCAATAGCCCCTTGATTATCAATTATTGAGATGCTTTCAGTGTCTTCTGCAGTGAAGACCGATACAAAATATTTATTCAAATTCTCTGCCATTTCCTTGTTTCCCATTATTAATTCCCCAGTCTCATCTTCTAAAAGGACCAACTTAGCTACTCGCTTCCTTTTTATATACCTGTAGAAGCTCTTACTGTCTGTTTTTATATTTCTTGCTAGTTTACTCTCAATCTATTCCCTTTTTTTCCGTCGTCCTTTACTATTTTCTAAAAAGTTTCCAATCTTCTGGCCTTTCATTAATCTTCGCAACATTGTATGCCTTTGTTTTCAATTTGATACCACCCATTACTTCTTAGTTAGCCACGGATGGTTCATCCTTCTTAGAGTCTTTCTTTCTCATTGGAATATATCTTTGCTGAGTTATGAAATATCTCTTTAAATGTCTGCTGCTCCTTATCTACTGTCTTACCCTTCCTTTGTAATTGCCTTTATTTTTCAGGGCACTATTTTGAGACCCAAGTTTCTCACCCTCAAACCGAATTTGGAATTCTACCATACTATGATCACTCTTCCCAAGAGGATCCTTTACTATGAGATCATGAATTAATCCCAGTCTCATTACACATTACCAATTCTAAAATAGTCTGCTCCCTGGTTGGTTCCATAGCGCATTGTTCTAAGAAAACATCCCGAATACACTCTATGAACTCTTCCTCAAGGCCACCTAATCTTTATATTGATATATCCAATCAATATAAAGATTTAAATCGTCAATGCTTATTGCAGTACCTTTCTTATAAGCCTCCATTATTTCTTGATATATATGCTGTCCTGCAGTGTAGCTATTGATAGGGAGCCCATAGACTACTCCCACCAGTGACTTTGTTCCCTTATTATTTCTTATCTCCACCCAAACTGACCTACATCTTGATCTTCTGAGAATCAGAACCATCTGACCTCTCAAGTGGGCGTAAAAGATTCCATGACGTTATTTCGAAGAAATCTCTCTGGTGTCCAAGCTAACATTTATCCCTCAACCAACATCACTAAAACAGAGGCCGTGAAAGGCACTTTATAAATACAAAGGAGAAAAGGAACAGTCGATAACAGGACATCAATTAGTCTCCTCGTGGAGAAATCAAGGAATCGACTCACTGTATGTAGGAAACAAAGCTGATTTATTTGATCGTTGTTTGACAGAAAAGATTTACAAGAATGATTCCAGGGATGAGGGACTTCAGTTACATGGATAGACTGGTGAAGCTGGGGTTGTTCTTCTTAGAACAGAGAAGGTTGAGAAGAGATTTGATAGAGGTGCTCTGAAATCATGAGGGGTCTGGACAGAGTAGAGAGAAAATATTCCCATTGGCGGAAGGATTGAGAACCAGAGGACACAGATTCAAGGTGATTAGCAAAAGAACCAAAGGCGACATGAGAAAAAACTTTGTTTTAAGCAGCGAGTGGTTAGGATCTGGAATGCACCGCCTGTAAGGCTGGTGGAGGCAGATTCAATCGTGGCTTTCAAAAAGGGAATTGGATAAGT
Source organism: Pristiophorus japonicus (assembly GCF_044704955.1). Taxonomy (NCBI): domain Eukaryota; kingdom Metazoa; phylum Chordata; class Chondrichthyes; family Pristiophoridae; genus Pristiophorus; species Pristiophorus japonicus. The sequence continues at coordinate 208,168,916 of NC_091985.1, forward strand.
ACCTGAAATAAAACAATTGCAGGGCTACAGCGAAAGGGCGGGGAGTGGGACTTGCAGAGAGCCGGCACGGGCTCGATGGTCCGAAAGGCCTTCTTCTGTGCTGTAACCATTCTATGATTCTATGATATCTAGAAAATTAAACTCCAGCCCAGTTATAGGGATTAATTACACCAGCAGCAACAAACTCCAACTGTCCGAGTGAACATGGTTCAGTCCTGGATGTGATTAACTGCAACAATAAAAGCAGAGTCCAACCCCTGCAGTCACTTGTGAACTCGCTGATGTGACTGAAGGTTGGATAAACGAGTGAAGCCCTTCCCACACTCGTAGCAGATGAATGGCCTCTCCCCAGTGTGAATGCGTTGGTGTGTCAGCAGGTTGGATAAACGAGTGAAGCCCTTCCCACACTCGGAGCAGATGAACGGCCTCTCCCCAGTGTGAGTGCGTTGGTGTTTCATCAGTTAATTTCTGCTTTTATAGCTCTTTTCACAGTCAGAACATTTAAACGGTCTCTTACTGGTGTGAACAAGTTGGTGTTCAGTGAGGTGGGATGAACGAGTGAATGCCTTCCCACACACAGAACAGGTAAAAGGTCTCTCCCCGGTATGAATACGCTGGTGAGCATGAAGCTCGAATGAATTAGTGAATCCCTTTCCACACACAGAGCAGATGAACGGCCTCTCTCCTGTGTGAGCTCGCTGGTGACTCAGATGATGAGATGATTTAGCAAACCGTTTCCCACATACGGGACAGACGAACGGTCTCTCCCCAGTGTGAACACGCTTGTGTTCAATGAGGTGTGAAGATGCAGCGAATTTCTTCCCACACACGGGACAGGTAAACGGCCTCTCCCCTGTGTGAACATGCTGGTGTCTCACCAAGCTGGATGAACAAGTGAATCCTTTCTCACACACGGAGCAGGTGAACGATCTCTCCCCAGTGTGAATTCGCTGGTGTGCCAGCAGGCTGGATGAATAAGTGAAGCCCTTCCCACACACAGTGCAGGTGAACGGCCTCTCCCCAGTGTGAACTCGCTGGTGTTCAGTGAGGTGGGATGAACGAGTGAATCCCTTCCCACACGCGGGGCAGGTGAACGGCCTCTCCCTGGTGTGACTGCGTCGATGAGTTTCCAGCGCAGAGGGGCAATTGAATCCCTTCCCACAGTCTCCACATTTCCACGGATTCTCCATGGTGCAGGTGTCCTTGTATCTCTCCAGGTTTGACGATCAGTTGAAGCCTCGTCCACACACAGAACACGTGTATGGTTTCTCCCCGCTGTGAATAGTGCGATGTTTTTTCAGGCTGTGTAACTGGTTGAAGCTCTTTCCACAATCAGTGCACTAGAACACTCTCACTCGGGTGTGTGTGTCTCAGTGCTTTTCCAGTCACACTGATGTTTGAAATCTTTTCCCACAGACAGAGCAGACAAACGTTTCTCCTTTCACATTCAAAGGCCGATGATATTCAAGTGAATCGAGTGACTCTGTCAGATCTTGATACAATTGGTTCGATTTTCCTGTCTGTAAATCCTCCTCTTCTAATATCCTGTAAAAGGTGTTTACGAAAGTCAGCACTGGAAGTGCAGGATAGAAATTGAGGACAGACAATTCTACTTTTTATGGAACATTCTTTCCTCTCTTGTTCCCCAAAGCTGTAAATTCCCATCCCACACACTCTCCCTCCACCCTGTGCTGAAATCCAAACTCATCGCACCACCTCCATCATTTCTTTCTTCCATCTGCAGTTTTCTCACTCCCTCTTCTCTGGTTGGGTTCAGTTCTACATCCCGTCTGTGCAGACTGAGAATAAATGAGGAAATGATTTTCTCTCGAGGTCACTGGGACCCTAAAGCACCGCCCACCCTCTGTTCCTGTACCAAGATGGCCGCGCAAGCACGCTGATCATGTCTAATAATTCGGCTAGTTACCCCGAGCAGTCGGGTCCATCATCGCGAGTCAAACATGTGTCCTGCCGGCTCATATTAGGTGCCTGGGGCCTACACCAGGTGTTTATGAAGCTGCCCAGCCCACCCAGGGGTCTAATTCCTCCGCTGAGCCCACAAGCTCCTACTGACTCGCGGAATGTCTCTTCCACCTCCACCACTGGCACTGCGCCTGTTCAGAGCACAGCCCGGTCCCGTGTCTGGGCTCCTGGTGTCATTGATAGAGCGCTTTACCCCTGCGCGGGTAGATTCTGGTTACAGAAGTAAACGTTGCAACATTTGGTAGTGAAAGGGATTCATTCAGGACAGACAGCAGGGATTATTGCAGGAAATAACACAGAGAAAGGAAATACAGTGGATGTTGTGTAGATGGATTGTCAAAAGGTGTTTGATAAGGTGCCGGACAGGAGGCTTGTTGATCAAATTAAGGCTCATGGTATTAAAGGGAGTGGGGCCGCGTGGAGAGGAGGTTGGGTAAAGGGCAGAAAACAGAGAGTAGTGGTTAATGGATGTTCTTCAGACTGGAGGGATGTAAACAGTGGTGTCCCCCAGGGTTAGTGTTGGGATCATTGCTCTTAATATAGAGACAGGATCTGGGCTAGGGAATAAGCACATAAGAATTAGAAGCAGGAGTAGGCCATTTGGCCCCTCGAGCCTGCTCCACCATTCAATAAGATCATATTGATTCATCAATTGATCCACCGCTACGAAAAACAATAATAAGAATAAAACCGGACGGACCACCCGGCATCGACCTCCGCACCGGCTACGGACCCGACAACGGCCCACCCAGCCCAGTCTTTCTCACCAACATCTGGGGACTTGTGCCAAAATTGGAAGAGATGGCCCAGACTAGTCAAGAAACAGCCTGACATAGTCATACTCACAGAATCATATCTTTCAGCCAATGTCCCAGACTTCTCCATCACCTCCCTGGATATGTCCTGTCCCACCGGTGGCGGTACAGTAGTATACAGTCGGGAGAGTGTGGCCCTGGGAGTCCTCAACACCGACTCCGGACCCCATGAAGTCTCCTGGCTTCAGGTCAAGCATGGACAAGGAAACCTCCTGCTGATGACCACCCACCGCCCTCCCTCAGCTGATGAATCAGTGCTCCTCCATGTTGAACACCACTAGGAAGAAGCACTGCGAGTAGCAAGGTGCACAGAATGTACTCTGGGTGGGGGACTTCAATGTCCATCAAGACTGGCTCGGTAGCACCACTACTGACTGAGCTGGCCGAGTGCTGAAGGTCAGCTGCCAGACTGTGCCTGCAGCAGATGATGAAAGAATCAACACGAGTGGAAAAAAAGACTTGCGCCCATCCCTTTGGAAAGGGCACAAGAGCCGGAGCAACGGTAAGCCTACAAAGGGCGTGAGTCAGCCGAGCAGACAGCCGAAACAGCACCAAGTGACCTGGGAGGATAAGAAGTAAAAAGATTCAAAATGTGATGTCGCAGAAAAGCAGGGAAGTGATTGGTTGGTCAGTTTTTCTGTCTTTTCTTCGGCATTGGTTTAAATTAAGAGCTGGGATTAAAAATCTAAACTTTCAAAATGTGAAAAATTAATTAAATACATTAGAGATGGCAGGGCAGGCGATGTGTTACTGCTGCTGCATGTGGGAGCTGGTTGACCCCATTGAGGTCCACGGCGACCACATCTGCAGTAGGTGTTGGTTTCTCGAGGAACTTCGGCTCCGCGTTGATGAGCTGGATTCCGAGCTGCAGACACTGCGACACATCAGGGAGGGGGAGAGTTACCTGGACCCTGTGTTCCAGGAAGCAGTCCCACCCCTTAGATTAATTAATTTAAATTTGGTCCGTGGTTAGGGACAGGATGGTGTGGCTACAAGCGAGGCAGCTATGCGGACCCAGGAGATAGTGATGGAGGTGCCTCAGTCCTTGCAATTGTCCAACGGTATGAGATTCTTGCTCCCTGTTTGGACGAGGGCAGGGACTGCAGGGAGGATGAGCAAACTGACCACAGTGCCATGGTACAGGAGGCCATTCAAGTAGGGGGAGTAAAAAGAAATGTTGTAGTGATCGGAAACAGTATAGTTTCGGAGATAGATACTGTTCTCTGCAGCCGAGTGCGTGAGTCCCGAAGGCTGTGATGCCTGCGCAGTGCCAAGGTTCAGGACATCTCCTCTGGGCTGAAGAGGGATTGGAATGGGAGGGGGAAGATCCAGTTGTCGTGGTCCACGTAGGTACCAATGACATAGGTAGAACAAAGAAAGGGGTTCTGCTGAAGGATTTTGAGCAGCTAGGGGCTAAATTAAAAAGCAGAACCACAAAGGCAATAATCTCTGGATTACTACCTGAGCCACGAGCAAATATATTTCGGTGAGAAAGAAAGACTTTAAGCGACGAGAGAACTAGCCTCGGTTAATGAAGGAAGTAAAGGATGGGATCAAATTGAAAACAATGGCATACAAAGTGACCAAGGTTAGTGGGAGGCCAGAGCATTGGCAAATGTTTTTAAAAACAGCAAATGATGACTAAAGAAATAATAAAGAGAGGGAAGGTAGATTATGAGAGTAAACTAGCAAGCAATATAAAAAGAGCTTCTACAGGTATGTAAAAAGGATAGGGTAGCTAAAGTAAATGTTGGTCCTTAGAGGATGAGACTGGGGAATTAATAATGGGGAACAGGGAAATGGCAGAGACTTTGAACAAATATTTTGTATCAGTCTTCACGATAGAAGACATTAAAAACACCCCAATAATAGATAATCAAGCGGCTATAGCGCGGGAGGAACTTAAAGCAATCACTAAAGAAAAAGTGTTCAGTAAAATAATGGGATGAAAGGTGGAAAAGCCCCCTGGATCTGATGGCTTGCAACCTCGGGTCTTAGTAAAGCTCCCTCTATACTGTCCCATCAAATACTCCCAGGGCCGGCATAGCACAAGTTGGATACCTCTATACTGGCCCATCAAACAATGCCAGAGCAGGTACAGCACAGGTTAGGTACAAAGTAAAAATCCCTCTACACTTCCCTAACAAACACTCCCAGGGGAGGTACAGCACAGGTTAGATACAGAGTAAAGCTTGTTCTACACCGGCCAACAAACACTCCAAGGGCAGGTAAAGCATGGGTTAGGCAGAGGGTAAAGCTTCCTCTATTCTCCCCGATCAAACAATGCCAGGGCAGGTACAGCATGGGTTCGATGCAGAACAAATCTCCCTCTAAACTGCCCCATCAAACATTCCTCGGGCAGGTACAGCATGGGTTCGATATAGCAGAAAGCTCCCACTACACTGTCCCATCAAACACAACGAGGGCAGGTAGAGTACGGGTTAGATACAGAGGAAAGCTTACCCTACACCAACCCATCAAAGCTCACAGGGCAGGTGGAGTACGGGATAGATACAGAGGAAAGCTCCCTCTGCAGTGTCCCATCAAGGCAGGTACAATGTTGATTTCTGAGTTCTTTTCCTTCAATCTGGTTCAGTGAAATCACTGAGTCGAATACCGTTGTGCTTTAAACAAAGCAGTCTTTATTTCTTACCGGCCGAGACTTATCAGACAGAAGGAGTACTCTCTTGATAGAGCGTACACACTTCCTACGGACAAGTGAAGTTACATTGTAAAGGGACGACGGTTATACATTTTCGGTAAAAGATAACAAGATAGGGCTAGAGTGACATCCTAGTTCAGCCTATCCCTTTTGATCCCTCTTTCCCTTTGTCCACTCATAAGCCGACCTAAGTATGGTCTGATTTTAAACAAAGACCTTCTGTTAATGTTTCAGGTTAATAACATGATTTAATAAGACCTTGAGGTTTTTCTGCAAGCTGTGGGTTTTGTTTCAATATGTGTTAGTATTGTAACATTTCGCAGTCTCGAGTCTGAGATGTCATGGCTATTCCTCCATGAATTCTTTGTTAGCTTATACTGTCCCTATACAATTCCCACGTTCTCAACTTCAATGTCTCGATACATTTTTAAACATTCACAGTTGCAGTCCAGATTGGTTGTGATAACAAATCGATGTTCCACCGATTCTTCCTGGTAACCCATTTTAACCGGTTCTGACACCGGGAATGTAGATACTTGTTCCAGGAATCCTGACAGTTCCTGTGTTTCAGTGAAGGTGGGGAGTTTAAGCTTTGATTGTACAGAAGACATGAAGGCTCCCGTATCTATCAAGAAGGGTTGCCACTCATTCCGAATTTTTAACAATATCATCGGTTTGTCATCCGGGGAGGGTCCCTGCACAATCAAGTTGCGTAGTCAATAAGAATCGGGGGACGGTTGGCCAAAGGGGTTGTTCTGGGAGAAGTTAGTGTAAGATCCCCGTCCTCTTCCCCCCTTGCCCCCCGCCTCTTCCTTTTTCGTGCTGACGGGAGGGACAATTTCTATTCCAATGTCCTTCTTGCCCACAAATAAAGCATCCATCTCGTCTTCCCATACCAGGCCGGGGACAGTAGGGCGGTCCTTAATTAGCAGGGCCCGGGCCATTTGGGTGTTTGATATAACCGTATCCCTGTTTATCCACCCAACCCTGCACGCAACACTGCGGTTCCATCTGGTATCACCTTGGGTCGGGTTTTGGTCCTTCCACCCGAGGCGGCTCTTCCTTTCTAGTCATGTATTCAGTCTTGACCTGGGTTGGGGGCGTACCTCCCCCCTCTCCTTTCTTTTCCTGCCAATAATATTTAACCGCCCTTTCCATCTGCGCTTTACTGATATCTGCCCAATTCATATTATTTGTCCGGATAGCGTGAGCAATAGAATTGGGCAGGCACTGAAGTAGGATAGCGCAGAATTGAGGAGAATCCTCTCCTGTCCTGAAGGCATTATCTCCTGATTGACTTCCGTATATTTCAATAAATCTTTCCATGAATTCATCGGCAGTTTCTTCTCGTTTGGGTTTAGTTTCTAATACTGCGGCCATACTGATGGGCTTCTGAAGGGTCGTGGTGAGAGCATTAAAGATAGCGTTTAGGCGATCCTGGACATCGTTAGGGTGAGTAACCAACAATGCATCATGAGTAGCACGTCCTAGGTGAGTTAGAAATCGGGCATGCTCAGTTGGGCTCAGGGTTTGCTTTACCAGGGCCCACAGGTCCCTTGATTCTGCATTATATCCATGCATGTCGAGGTCACTCCGTGAAATCGGAGGTCAGGGTTAAGTTGGGTTTGTGGATCCCTTTCAGCTTATTTATCTTAGCCTTTTAACTCTTCTATTTGTTTTGTTTGAGTATCTATTTCTTTATTGTATCAGGCAAGTATTATTACATAAGCTAGTTCTGTTTTTATTTTTATTCTGACTATCGCACCATTCCTCTATTAGGTGAGTCTTTTTTCTATTAAGAAATCCAAATTGATAATGTTCAGTATGAAACGGCTGTCAATGGAAAGGGTTAACTCCTTTACAGGTTTGTAAGAAGACCTGATGTCATTACGTGACTTCACGTAACCATCTGAAAAAAAAATCTTTTCATCAGGAAAGGCAGCATTTGATTAAACGCCAATATTTTTTAACTTCTTATTCAAGTACTTGCCAAAGATATTTTTTTAAATTGATTTAAAACGAGACCACAAATTTTTAATAGCTATTTATTTACTGAAATTCAATTTGGTCATCAGCCTCGGTCAATGCAAAGCCAACCATTTTAACTAAGTAGTCTATCGATACATTTCTCAGAGGTCCCAGTGGAACTCTGAATACATTTCTCGTGCGTGCACTCTTTCTTTAAGACGTCTACGGTTTTTAATATGTCTTCCTTCTGTCAATGAAAGCCCTAATTTAATGGAGTTTTTCTGCCAACTCGACAGGAGTGATTTTTTTTTAGACTGCAGTGGAATTTTTCTCATAATTTAAAATCTCAGAACACATTTTTTTTTCCAGCACCTATTTAGTACGTTACATCTTTTTTTTCCGTCTTTTCCATAACGAGAGGGAAGTCTGGCACGTTCATCTACACTCACTGATTCCTGCTATTGTTGTTGATGTACAAAATTTTAAATAAATGACACTGCCCTCCAAACAGCACTTAATTACAATTGTTGACATTTACACGTAGGCTGTGGACTGCTTTTCGTTATCTCAATTGTTCCAGCCTCAAGGTCGTGTTATTTAATATAATATTTTTTTTTGAATCCTTTTGAATCCATCTCAGTATTTTCTGTGCCTTCTCTGAATATCTCAAAATCCCGATTCAAACTTTGTAATTCAATAAGGTTCACACTCTTAAACTTCCCACATACAGGACAACACTACGAAGGGTTAAAAAAATCTTTTATTCTGTTTGAAAAAGTGGGTGGAGCTAAAACAAACCACAACTCCCCGGCTTTTTTTTTTCCACAGTAAAAATCACACAAGCATTTCTCATTTAAAACAGATGTTCACAAGAGTCTCTCTTCTTTCCTATTAATTTTTGGATCCATGACCTTTCAGGGAATTCGTAGTTTTATCTAAATTACCCATCCTGTGTCGCCGCACGTTGGATCAGGGTCCTAATTAGTCCTGATTGTCTCCACGTCGCCCCGTGGTGGTTTCAGTTATCTTACCCAGAGCCTAGGCGGACCAAGTGATATACAAGATCGACGCCGTACCTGGCGCAAGTACAATTTAAAATTTACACAGTCCCGCGGCTTAATTTAACGTAATTCCCTAACCTCCGCGTTTCCCTACGCGGTTCGCGCGATTCTCTCTCTCTCCGCGTTGCCGCGCGGTTTTACTTGGGCCTCGAACCCACACAGACACTGGGCCTCGAACCTAGGCAGGTTACCTATTCTAACTTATCTTTCCGAGTCGCCGCTTGGTTTGCGTCACCGCGCAATTTCCCTATCTCTATCCCTATTCTAAGTTTGAAAGGTATTCATCAGATTGTCCTGGATCTCGTTCAGACACTACCTGAGAACCAGCAAGTGGCTAAACTTTCCTCAGACTTTTGAAACCGGGGGAAACTGGAGCAGTATTGAAAATATACTTACTCCAGTGGCCACTTTCCCCTCGTCTCGTCCAAAGCTAGTCTGGCTCTTAATTCGCAAGTTTTCAGCAGTCGTCCGTTGAGATCCCACTTCTGACACCAAATGTTGATTTCTGCGTTCTTTTCCTTCAATCTGGTTCAGTGAAATCACTGAGTCGAATACCGATTGTGCTTCAAACAAAGCAGTCTTTATTTCTTACCGGCCGAGACTTATCAGACAGAAGGAGTACTCTCTTGATAGAGCGTACACGCTTCCTACGGACAAGTGAAGTTACATTGTAAAGGGACGACGGTTATACATTTTCGGCAAAAGATAACAAGATAGGGCTAGAGTGACATCCTAGTTCAGCCTATCCCTTTTGATCCCTCTTTCCCTTTGTCCACTCATAAGCCGACCTAAGTATGGTCTGATTTTAAACAAAGACCTTCTGTTAATGTTTCAGGTTAATAACATGATTTAATAAGACCTTGAGGTTTTTCTGCAAGCTGTGGGTTTTGTTTCAATATGTGTTAGTATTGTAACATTTTGCAGTCTCGAGTCTGAGATTTTCATGGCTATTCCTCCATTAATTCTTTGTTAGCTTATACTGTCCATATATAATTCCCACGTTCTCAACTTCTCGACTTTAATGTCTGTATACATTTAATATCCAGTTCACTTCACTGTCTTTATTGCTTATACATTTTCACATATCCACACAGCACGGGTTATGCAGAGAGTAAAGTTCTCTCTACACTGTCCCATCAAACATTGCCAGGGCAGGTACAGCATGGGTTAGATACAGAGTAATACTCCCTCTACACTGTCCCATCAAACATTGCCAGGGCAGGTACAGCAAGTATTAGATACAGAACAAATCTCCCTCTACACTGTCCCATCCATCACTCCAAGGGTGTGAATGTTTAAAAATGTATAGAGACATTGAAGTTGAGAACGTGGGAATTCTATAGGGACAGTATAAGCTAACAAACAATTCATGGAGGAATAGCCATGACTTCTCAGACTCGAGACTGGAAATGTTATAACACTAACACATATTGAAACAAAACCCACAGCTTGCAGAAAAACCTCAAGGTCTTATTAAATCATGTTATTAACCTGAAACATTGACAGAAGATCTTTGTTTAAAATCGGACCATGCTTGGGTCGGCTTATGAGTGGACAAAGGGAAGGAGGGATCAAAAGAGATGGGCTGAGCTGGGATGTCACTCTGGCCCTATCTTGTTATCTTTTGCCGAAAATGTATAACCATCGTCCCTTTACAATGTAACGTCACTTTGTCCGTAGGAAGTGAGTGCGTTCGAACAGACTTGCATTCCTTCTGTCTGATAAAGTCCCCGATCGGGATTTGCTTTTTAAATAAAAGCTTGCTTTGTTTAAAGCACAAACGGTATTCGTTTCAGTAATTTTGCTGAACCAGATTGAGATAAAAGAATCCAGGAATCAACAAGGGCAGGTATGGAACATAAGAAATAGGAGCAGAGTAGACCATTTTGGTCCCTCGAGCCTGCTCCGCCATTCAATAAGACCATGGCTGATCAGATTCAGGCCTTAACTCCACTTCCCTGCCCGCTCCCCATAATCCTTGACTCCCTTATCTTTCAAAAATCTGTCTATCCCCACCTTAAATACATTCAATGACCCAGCCCCCACAGCTCTCTGAGGTATTGAATTCCAAAGATTCACAACCCTCAGAGAAGAAACACCTCCTGATTTCCCTTTTAAATGAGTGACCCCTTATTCTGAAACTATGCCCCCTAGTGTTAGATTCCCTCACGTGGGGAAACATCCTCTCTGTATCTACCCTGTCAAGCCCCCTCAGAATCTTATACGTTTCAATAAGATCACCTCTAAGTCTTCTAAACTCCAATGTGTACAGGCCCAACCTGCTCAACCTCTCTCATTATGACAACCCCTTCATCTCAGCAATGAACTTCGTGAACCTTCTCTGAACTGCCTCCAGTGCAAGTATATCCTTCCTGAAATAAGGAGACTAAAACTGTACGCAGTACTCCAGTTGTGGTCTCACCAACACCATGTACAGTTGGAGCAGGACTTCCCTACTTTTATACTCCATCCCCCTTGCAATAAAGGCCAACATTCCATTTGCCTTCATAATTAATTGCAGTAACTGCATGCTAAATGTTTGTGTTTCATGTACAAGGACCCCCAGATCCCTCTGTACCACCGCATTTTGTAATCTCTCACAATTTAAATAATAATTTGCTTTTTTATTACTCCTACTAACATGGATACCCTCACATTTTCCCACATTATACTCCATCTGCCAAAGCTTTGCCCACTCACTTAGCCTATCTATAATTGTTTGTAAATTCTTTGCGTCCTCCTCACAACTTGCTAGGTTAGCACAGGTTAGATATACAGTAAACCTCCCTCTACATTATCCCATCAAACACTCCCAGTGCAGGTACAACACGGGTTAGGTGCAGAGTAAAGCTCCCTCTGCACTGTCCCAAAAACACTCCCGGGGCAGGTACAGCACGGGTTAAATACAAAGCAAAGCTCCTTCTACACTGTCCCATCAAACACTCACAGGACAGATATAGCATGGATTGGATACAGCGTAAAGTTCCCTCCACACTGTCCCATCAAATATTTCCAAGGCGGGTACAGCAAACATTAGATACAGCATAAAGCCCAATTTACACTGTCCCGTCAAACACTCCCAAGGCAGGTAACAGCACGGATTAGATACAGAGTAAACCTCCATTTACACTGTCCCATCAAACAATGCCAGGGCAGGCACAGCACAGATTAGATACTGAGTTTCCCATGTGGTGGCTGGCGTGCAACGGCCACCACACGTTAAAAAAAGCCACGCACAGGCATCTTCCACCCTTCAGGATGTAGTTCAGGATCTGGAATATTAGGTCCTTCATTGAAACACCTGTGAACTCATCCTTATTTGGCGTGGAAGCAAGTCATCCTCGTTTGCAGATGACACTAAGCTGGGTGGCAGTGTGAGCTGTGAGGAGGATGCCAAGAGGCTGCAGGATGACTTGGACAGGTTAGGTGAGTGGGCAAATGCATGGCAGATGCAGTATAATGTAGATAAATGTGAGGTTATCCACTTTGGTGGCAAAAACAGGAAGGTAGAATATTATCTGAATGGTGACAGATTAGGAAAAGGGGAGGTGCAATGAGACCTGGGTGTCATGGTACATCAGTCATTGAAAGTTGGCATGCAGGTACAGCATGCGGTGAAGAAGGTAAATGGCATGTTGGTCTTCATAGCGAGAGGATTTGAGTATAGGAGCAGGGAAGTCTTACTGCAGTTGTACAGGGCCTTGGTGAGGCAATACCTTGAATATTGTGCACAGTTTTGGTCTCCTAATCTGAGGAAGGACATTCTTGCTATTGAGGGAGTGCAGCGAAGGTTCACCAGACTGATTCCCGGGATGGCAGGACTGACATATGAAGAAAGACTGGATCGACTAGGCTTATATTCACTGGAATTTAGAAGAATGAGAGGGGATCTCACAGAAAAATATAACATTCTGACGGGATTGGACAGGTTAGACGCAGGAAGAATGTTCCTAATGTTGGGGAAGTCCAGAACCAGGGGTCACAGCCTAAGGATAAGGGGTCAGCTATTTAGGACCGAGATGAGGAGAAACTTCTTCACTCAGAGAATTGTAAACCTGTTAAATTCTCCATCACAAAACGTTGTTGAGGCCAGTTCATTAGTTATATTCAAAAGGGAGTTAGATGTGACCCTTTTAGCTAAAGGGATCAAGGAGTATGGAGAGAAAACAGGAATGGAGCACTGAAGTTGCATGATCAGCCATGATCATATTGAATGGTGGTGCAGGCATGAAGGGCCGAATGGCCTACTCCTGCTCCTATTTTCTATGTTTCAAGGTACTGCTAATGATGATGATGAGATACAGAGTAAACCTCTCTCCGTACTGTCCCATCAGATACAACTCGGGCAGGTAGAGTACAGGTTAGATTCAGAGGAAAGCTTCCCCTACAGCGACCCATCAAAGCTCACAGGGCAGGTAGAGCACGGGTTAGATACAGAGCAAAGCTCCCTCTACACTGTCCCAACAAACAATTCCAGGTCAGGTATAGCACGGGTTCGGTAAAGAGCGAAGCTCCCTTTGTACTGTCCCATCAAGCACTCCCAGGGCAGGGACAGCACGAATTAGATACACAGTAAATCTGTGTCAGAGGAAACTGTACCCCAGTGAGAGTCAGTGCCAGAGGAAACTGTACCCCAGTGAGAGTCAGTGCAAGAGGAAACTGTACCCCAGTGAGAGTCAGTGCCAGAGGAAACTGTACCCCAGTGAGAGTCAGTGCCAGAGGAAACTGTACCCCAGTGAGAGTCAGTGCCAAAGGAAACTGTATCCCAGTGAGAGTCAGTGCCAGAGAAAAATGTACCCGTGAGTGTCAGTACCAGAGGAAACAAGCAGCAGAGCTTGGTGTCCAGCCGTCTTGGATCCCCTTGCCATTGGACCAAGACCTTGCTCTGCCAAGCCCTTGTGGTAGCCGGTGTGCAATGGCCACCTCACGTTAAAATAATTCATGCTGTTAGCAATACAAAACAATCCTCTTCCTCTGCAGTTATCAGTCTATTGCAATTCCCCATACCTGCAGTTTTGTTATTTTACAATTTAAAATATCTTCAGTTATCAGCAACAAATTGCATTTATATCGAGCTTTAAACATAGTAAAATGTCCCAAGGCACTTCACAGGACCGTTAGCAAACAGAATTTGATACCCAGTCACGTAAGGAAATACTACAACAGGATTAAAAGCTTGTTCAAAAGGATAGGTATTAAGGAGCATTTTGAAGGTGGAGAGATTTAGGGAGGGAATTCCAGAGCTTATGGCCTCGGCAGCTGAAGGTATGGCCACCAATATTGGAGGGATGAAAATTGGGGCTGCTCAAGAGGCCAGAATTGGAGGAATGCAAATATCTCTGAGGGTTGCAGGGCTGGAGGAGATTACAGCAATCAGGAGGGGCAAGGTCCTGGACGGATTTCAAAACAAGGTTGAGCATTTTGAAATCGATGGAGCAGGAGCCAATGTAGTTCAGTGAGCACAGGGGTGATGGGTGAATGGAAATTGGTACAAGTTGGGATGAGAGGGCTGAGGACAGATTGAGTCGAATAGGCCTATATTCTCTGGAGTTTAGAAGAATGGAAGGTGATATCATTGAAACATAGAATTGACAAGGGCTGGATAGTCTAGGGCTAGTGGTCCTAGTATTAGGATAAGAGATCGGCCATTTAAGACTGAGATAAGATATTTCTTCACTTAAGAGTTGTGAATCTTTGAAATTCTGTATTGAATAGAGATCTTACTGAATGGCGGAGCAGACGGGAGGGCCGTATGGCCTACGCCTGCTGCTACTTCTTGTGTTCTTGAGTAAGGATACGGGCAGGAGTGTTTTTGATAAGCGTAAGCTTGCGGAGAGTGCGAGGTGTGAGGCCGATCAGGAGAGCATTGGAAATAGTCCAATGTAGCGGTAACAGAGGCATGGATGAGGGTTTGAGCAGTTGAGCTGAGGAAGGGGCAGAGACCGGCGATGTTATGGAGCTGGAAGTAAACGTACTTGGTGATTGAGGAAATATGGGTTCGGAAGCTCATCTCAGGGTCAAGTACGACGCCAATTAATAAATTGCAACTCTCCATATCTGTGTTTCAGTATATTAGAATACTACATACCTCGAGTGATCAATGCTTCAATAGTAGTACTTATCAATATATTTTCTGTTAATTCCAAATGTTCATGAATGAATAACTGATTCTGTCAGTAATAGGCCGTGCTGGTCTTTCAGATTGGTTTGTGCATCGTGATCAATGAATTGACTATGATGCTTCCAGTTCAATCTTTCCAATGGCTTTCTCACCAGATGGGAAATATTTGAACATTGAGATCTGATGGTGTCGGTGTGAGTTCAGCCCCACCGAATGTACAGAGACGGGTCCATCTGCTGGTCTCTGCCTCAAACTGGAGTCACCTCTCAGATCAAAGCCCTTTACTCTAAAACACACACAAGATTCACTGTGACTGTGTGTTTAGAGACAGAAAGTGATCTCACTTCAAATCCCATTGCACGGCCTCATGCTGGATAATTGTGCTCGGTGGTCAGTCTCTCCCAGTCTCATTTCCTGCCTTACCTTGTAACCTGTGTGTACTGTCTACAGGACCGGTGTGTATCTGAGTAAATGGCACTTTCTCTTACCTTTCTCCCCAGTCAATCTATTGAAGCGCATTCAATCGGAAGGGGCTCACTGGTTGGTGCTCTCACAATCCTGTGCTGGTTCACCTGCTGTTGTTCCTCAGTCCATAATCCCTGTTTCCTTCCAGCTGTGGAACTTTCTCAATCACTCCGCCATTCACCGGGAGATCTAATTATGAAAGGGCAGAAAATTAGAAGAATATTAATGTTGTGAAGTGGAATGTAGTGTAAAGTGTTTTTCCAATGTTTCAGAAAAGTCTATGTCCAGTATTTCTGTTTGATTTTATCCTATTCCTCAAGATTCCTGTCCCGCCCGTCTGGACTTACAGAAAATCACCAGAATTCTCCCCGGATTACACACTAACTGATCTCACTGGGCCCATCCTCCCCGGGTTACACGCTGTCTGATCTTACTGGGCCCCCGGGTTACACACTGTCTGATCTCACTGGGCCCCGGGTTACACACTGTCTGATCTCACTGGGCCCCGGGTTACACACTGTCTGATCTTACTGGGCCCCCGGGTTACACACTGTCTGATCTCACTGGGCCCCCGGGTTACACACTGTCTGATCTCACTGGGCCCCCTGGGTTACAGACTGTCTGATCTCACCGGGCCTCCGGATTACACACTGTCTGATCTCACTGGGCCCCCGGGATACACAATGTCTGATCTCACTGGGCCCCCGGGTTACACACTGTCTGATCTCACTGGGCCCCCGGGTTACACACTGTCTAATCTCACTGGGCCCCCGGGTTACACACTGTCTGATCTCACTGGGCCCCGGGTTACACACTGTCTGATCTCACTGGGCCCCCGGGTTACACACTGTCTGATCTCACCGGGCCCCCGGGTTACACACTGTCTGATCTCACCGGGCCCCCGGGTTACACTGTCTAATCTCACTGGGCCCCCGGGTTACACACTGTCTGATCTCACCGGGCCCCCGGGTTACACAGTGTCTGATCTCACTGGGCCCCCGGGTTACACACTGTCTGATCTCACTGGGCCCCCGGGTTACACACTGTCTGATCTCACTGGGCCCCGGGTTACACACTGTCTGATCTCACCGGGCCCCCGGGTTACACAGTGTCTGATCTCACTGGGCCCCCGGGTTACACACTGTCTGATCCCACTGGGCCCCCGGGTTACACACTGTCTGATCTCACTGGGCCCCCGGGTTACACACTGTCTGATCTCACTGGGCCCCCGGGTTACACACTATCTGATCTCACTGGAAGTTTCAGTCTATCTCCCGCATGTCCCCAAACCGAGCTCCAGGGCTGTGTGTTCAGTTCGATGTTTTCCCTCACAGACTCACCGCACCCTCCCGGCCCTGCGCTCTGCCCCGGCCCCAGCCGCCCACCATCAGTCCGGTTCCCTGCTGCCCCCGGTTCCCCACATTGTCCAACCGCTGGTTACAGCAAACTGCCCGGCATCCGGGGACTGATGGAGAGTGGCACCGAGCACAGAGCGCGTTCTGCATAAATTAATGACCTTCAGAGAATTCCCGGTCGTTTATTGGCTGCACGAAGCAGATTGCCAGCCACTCTCACCAATAGGAGTCGGCAGCGCCGCAGAGCCCCGCCCACTGTGATGAAGGCGCGCTGGGCAGCTCGGGGGTCACGTAGTTCCTGATTTCAAAAATTGCGGCCGTTTAACCGTTACCTAGAGACGTCACAGGTGGCGTCGTTGCTGTGGGGCGGGACCGCTCGCCGTGCGCCTGCGCCGGATACAAAACATACATTTAACACCGAGCCACAGAAGAAGAAATTGCGGCAGATGACCAAAAGCTGGGTCAAAGAGGTAGGTTTTAAGGAGGGTCTGAAAGTAGGAAAGAGGCGGAGAGGTTTAGGGAGGGAGTTCCAGAACTCGGGGCCCAGGCAGCTGAAGGGTCGGACACCGATGGTGGAGCGATTATAATCAGGGATGGTCAAAAGGGCAGAATTTGAGGAGTGCAGACATCTTGTGGGCTGCAACAGATTCCAGAGATCGGGAGGGGCGAGGCCCTGGAGTGATTTGTAAAAAGTGACTTGTGATTATTAACAGCAACAACTTTTAACAGTGATTCTTGTTTATTTTGTTTATTTGTACATGGGACGTGCTGGCAATGGAAGAATGACCATAATCTGATAGAATGTTACATTAAGTTTGAAAGTGATTTTGTTAAATCAGAAACTGGGGTCTTAAATTTAAACAAAGCAAACTTTTTAGGTATGAGGGGTGAGTTGGCTAAGATAGATTCGGAAACTACATTAAAAGGTATCAAGATAGATAAGCAATGGCTTGCTTTAAAGAATTAATACATAATTTACAATAATTACATTCCTTTTAAGGCACAAGACTCCCACAGGAAAGGTGGTCCAACCGTGACTAAGAAGTGAAGTTAAAGATAGTTTTAGATCAAAGGAAGAAGTTTATAATGTTGCCAAAAAGAGCAGTAAGCCTGGGGATTGGGAGCATTTTAGAATTCAGCAAAGGAGGACCAAGAAACTGATCAAGAAAGGGGAAATAGAAAATGAGAGTAAACTAGCGAGAGACATAAACACAGACTGAATCCTTTTGTAGGTATGTTAAAAAGGAAAAATTAGCAAAAGTAAACGTGAGTCCCCTACAGGCTGAGAAATTATAATGCGGAACAAGGAAATGGCAAAGAAATTAAACAAATACTTTGGGTGGAAAATTGTGGTTGTAAGCTTCTTTTGGGTGACTGCATCTGACCAGAATTTAAAAAAAAATTGCCTGGTGGTCTCAGAGGAACATAGGATTGCGGTCGGAGTCCGAGTTTCGTAGTATTTGTATCCTAGGATCACGTGGACCCGGACCACCAATGGACATCTAGTATTCTCATTGATAATAATGGGAGCTCTGGTTGTATGAGCTCCCATTGCTTTCAACAACAACAACTTTATTTATATACCGCTTTTAACATAGTAAAATGTCCCAAGGCACTTCAGTGTTATAAGACAAAGCAAATAAATTTGACACCTAGCCACAAAAGAAGAAATTACAGCAGATGACCAAAATCTGGTCAAAGAGTAGCTTTAAGGGGCATCTTAAAGGGGGAAAGAAATGTCCAGAGGCAGAGAGGCTTAGGGAGGGAGTTCCAGAGCTTAGGGCCCAGGCAGCTGAAGGCATAGCCACCGATGTTGAACAGTTCTAATCAGGAATGCTCAAGAGGGCCAATTTTGAGGAACGCAGACATCACGTGGCATTTTGAGGCTGAAAGAGATTACAGATTAGAGATTGGAAGGGGTGAGGCCATGGAGGGATTTGTAAACAAGGATGAGAATTTTGAAATCGAGGCATTGCTTAACTGGGAGCCAATGTAGGTCAGCGAGCACGGGGGGTGATGGGTGATTGGGACTTGGTGCAAGTTAGGACATGGGCTGCCGAGTTTTGGATGACCTCAAATTTACATAAGAACGTAAGAAATAGGAGCAAATGTATGGCCATGAGGCCCCTCGAGCCTGCTCCGCCATTTAATACGATCATGGCTGATCTGATCATGGACTCTGGTTTAATTCCCTGCCCGCTCCCCATAACCCCTTATTCCCTTCTCGGTTAAGAAACTGTCTATCTCTGTTTTAAATTTATTCAATGTCCCAGCTTTCACAGCTCTCTGAGGCAGTGAATTCCACAGATTTACAACCCTCAGAGGAAATTTCTCCTCATCTCTGTTTTAAGTGGGTGGCCCTTTATTCTAAGATTATGCCCCCTAGTTCTAGTCTCCCCTATCAGTGGAAACATCCTCTCTGCATCCATCTTGTCAAGCCCCCTCATAATCTTATAGGTTTCGATAAGATCACCTTTCAATCTTCTGACTTCCAATGAGTCGAGGCTCAACCTACTCATCCTTTCCTCATAAGTCAACCCCCTCATCTCCGGAATCAACCTCGTGAATCTTCTCTGAACAGCCTCCAAAGCAAGTATGTCCTTTCATAAATAAGGAAACCAAAACTATATGCAGTATTCCAGGTGTGGCCTCACCAATACCCTGTAGAACTATAGCAAGACTTCTCTACTTTTATACTCCATCCCCTTTGCAATAAAGGCCAAGATTCCATTGGCCTTCCTGATTACTTGCTGTACCTGCATACTAACCTTTTGTGTTTCATGCACAAGTACCCCCAGGTCCTGCTGTACTGCAGCACTTTGCAATTTTTCTCCATTTATAAAATAACTTGCTCTTTTTGATTTTTTTTCTGTCAAAGTGCATGACTTCACAATTTCCAACATTATACTCCATCTGCCAAATTTTTGCCCACTTACTTAGCCTGTCTATGTCCTTTTGCAGATTTTTTGTGTCCTCTTCACACATTGCTTTTCCTCCCATCTTTGTATCATCAGCAAACTTGGCTACGTTACACTTGGTCCTTTTTTCCAAGTTGTTATTATAGATTATAAATAGTTGGGGTCCCAGCACTGATCCCTGCGGCACGCCACTGGTTACTGATTGCCAACCAGAGCATGAACTATTTATCCCAACTCTCTGTTTTCTGTTAGTTAGCCATGCTAATATATTACCCCAACCCTGTGAACTTTTATCTTATGCAGTAATGTTTTATGTGGCACCTTGTCAAATGCCTTCTGGAAGTCCAAATACATCACATCCACTGGTTCCCCTTAATCCAACCTTCTCGTTACATCCTCAAAGAATTCTAGCAAATTTGTCAAACATTACTTCCCCTTCATATATGCAAATATGTTTGATTAACGTGAAAATATAAATTGTGTTCACCGCCCCACCAGTGCCTCTTTGTCTGCCTCTCTCTCCTCCTAAACTGAGGGACATTTAACAGTGATCTATCCATCCCATCCTCATCACCCAGAAATGGCTATCCGAGTGAGCGGCAGAGAGACGGGCATAATTAGTGGGTAAAATGATGGAATCAATTATTAAGGATGTCATAGCAGTGCATTTGGAAAGAGGTGACATGATAGGTCCAAGTCAGCATGGATTTGTGAAAGGGAAATCATGCTTGACAAATCTTCTGGAATTTTTTGAGGATGTTTCCAGTAGAGTGGATAAGGGAGAACCAGTTGATGTGGTATATTTGGACTTTCAGAAGGCGTTCGACAAGGTCCCACACAAGAGATTGATGTGCAAAGTTAGAGCACATGGGATTGGGGGTAGTGTACTGACATGGATTGAGAACTGGTTGTCAGACAGGAAGCAAAGAGTAGGAGTAAATGGGTACTTTTCAGAATGGCAGGCAGTGACTAGTGGGGTACCGCAAGGTTCTGTGCTGGGGCCCCAGCTGTTTACACTGTACATTAATGATTTAGATGAGGGGATTAAATGTAGTATCTCCAAATTTGCGGATGACACTAAGTTGGGTGGCAGTGTGAGCTGCGAGGAGGATGCTGTGAGGCTGCAGAGCGACTTGGATAGGTTAGGTGAGTGGGCAAATGCATGGCAGATGAAGTATAATGTGGATAAATGTGAGGTTATCCACTTTGGTGGTAAAAACAGAGAGACAGACTATTATCTGAATGGTGACAGATTAGGAAAAGGGGAGGTGCAAAGAGACCTGGGTGTCATGGTACATCAGTCATTGAAGGCTGGCATGCAGGTGCAGCAGGCGGTTAAGAAAGCAAATGGCATGTTGGCCTTCATAGCAAGGGGATTTGAGTACAGGGGCAGGGAGGTGTTGCTACAGTTGTACAGGGCATTGGTGAGGCCACACCTGGAGTATTGTGTACAGTTTTGGTCGCCTAACCTGAGGAAGGACATTCTTGCTATTGAGGGAGTGCAGCGAAGGTTCACCAGACTGATTCCCGGGATGGCGGGACTGACCTATCAAGAAAGACTGGATCAACTGGGCTTGTATTCACTGGAGTTCAGAAGAATGAGAGGGGACCTCATAGAAACATATAAAATTCTGACGGGGTTAGACAGGTTAGATGCAGGAAGAATGTTCCCAATGTTGGGGAAGTCCAGAACCAGAGGTCACAGTCTAAGGATAAGGGGTAAGCCATTTAGGACCGAGATGCGGAGGAACTTCTTCACCCAGAGAGTGGTGAACCTGTGGAATTCTCTACTACAGAAAGTTGTTGAGGCCAATTCACTAAATATATTCAAAAAGGAGTTAGATGAGGTCCTTACTACAAGGGGGATCAAGGGGTATGGCGAGAAAGCAGGAATGGGGTACTGAAGTTGAATGTTCAGCCATGAACTCATTGAATGGCAGTGCAGGCTAGAAGGGCCGAATGGCCTACTCCTGCACCTATTTTCTATGTTTCTATGTATCAGTCTTAAACACCCTAACTGTGTCTGCATATTAGGCTCAATACTAGTATCACACATTCATGTATAACACCAGTGGGGGGAGAGAGACACACACATTATCAGTCTTACACTTGGCATCAGTGTCTCCATATTACGCTCAGTAACAGTGCCACGCTGTCATGTGTAGCACCAGAGAGAGAAACAGTGTCTGACATATCAAGAAAGACTGGATCAACTGGGCTTGTATTCACTGGAATTCAGAAGAATGAGAGGGGATCTCCTAGAAACATTTAAAATTCTGACTGGTTTAGACAGGTTAGATGCGGGAAGAATGTTCCCAATGTTGGGGAAGTCCAGAACCAGGGGTTACAGTCTAAGGATAAGGGGTAAGCCATTTAGGACCGAGATGAGGAGAAACTTCTTCACCCAGAGAGTGGTGAACCTGTGGAATTCTCTACCACAGAAAGTTGTTGAGGCCAATTCACTAAATATATTCAAAAAGGAGTTAGATGTAGTCCTTACTACTCGGGGGATCAAGGGGTATGGTGAGAAAACAGGAATGGGGTACTGAAGTTGCATGTTCAGTCATGAACTCATTGAATGGTGGTGCAGGCTTGAAGGGCTGAATGGCCTACTCCTGCACCTATTTTCTATGTTTCTATGTGCCAGTGTTGTACTCACAAGTGTGTCCACATCACGTGAAATAACAGTATCCTGCCTTCACAAACAGTACGAGTGCAAGAGAGAGCCATGCACAGTATCAGTTCCAGACTGACCTGTGAAGTCTGCTTTTATCCTTTGGGGGGGGGACAGAAGTTAAAGTCTCTCTCTGATATTGTACCACAGACAGACACACTATTAATCCCACACTGCGGGACAGTGTCAGAGAATGAGAGAAACAACGGGCCCAAGTTTCCACATGATTTGCGCCTGATTTTTGGGAGCAACTGGTGGAGAACGGACTATCTTAGAAATCGCAATTCTCCACATTTTTTTTTTCTGCAGTTCTAGTCAGTTAGAACAGTTTCACTTTGGAACAGAATTTTTTCTTCAAAGGGGGGCGTGTCCGGCCACTGACGCCTGATTTCAAAGTTTCCACAGTGAAAACGTACTGCAAACTAACTTAGAATAGAGCAAGTGAAGATTTTTGTAGAACTGAAAAAACCTTGTCTACACATTAAAAAATCAGGCGCAGGTTACAAATTAGGCGTCCAGAACGAGGTGGGGGGGGAGGCGAAGTCATTAAATTCTATAATAAATCCTTATTTATACTTATACAAATATTATACAAATAAATCCAACCTGAATAAAAATTTATAAGCAAAGAAAAGATTAAATAAACCATCTTCCTACCTGTGTGAAAGTGCTTCAGCCAGGGAGAATGCAGGAAGCCTCGCAAGTTGAGGCAGCCGTTCGTTCCGGGGGGGGGGGGAGGAGGCAGCCGGTCGTTCCCGGGGGGGGGGGGGAGGGGGGAGGAGGAAGCCGGTCGTTCCCGCGGGGTGCGGGGAGGGAAACAGTTGCCTCAACTTTCTGAGGCTTCCTGCAGCCTTCTCACTGCTGCAAGAAGCCTCAGTGCTGATGTGCTGATGGCAATGTGCTTTTATTAAAAAATGTTCAAAAATTAAACAAATGGCCAAGTGCCAATGTTTCCTTCACACTGCGCGTGCGTGAACGCTCCAACGCGCACGCGCAGGATTGCCAGCACGAAAAAAACTAATTTAAATGGTACCCGCCCCCTCCCACTTACAAAATCGGCGCAAGTGGTAGGCTCCGCCCCCCTGGGCGCCGCGCCAAGCAGACATGGAGCTGCAGGGCGCTCCAGAATCGCGCGGTTTTTTTCCGGCGTGAAAAACGGGCGCCCAGCTCGGAGGGGCGCCCGTTTTTTATCGTGTGGAAACTTGAGGCCAATGTCCCACATTTAACCCTCGCTTGCCTGTTGTACTCTCTGTAATCTTGCAGCTCAGGGCCGTTCGGTATTACTCTCAGTGACCGAGTGTTTCACTTTGATTAAATTTACAGCAAAGAAGGAGGCCATTCGGCCCATGTCCGTGCTTGCTGACAGAGCTTTCCAGCCTGATCCCACTTTTCAGCTCTTGGATCGTGGACTTGTAGGTTACGGCACTTCAAGTGCATATCCAAGTACTTTTTAAATGCTATGAGGGTTTCTGCCTCTACTACCCTTTCAGGCAGTGAGTTTCAGACCCCCACCAATCTTGGTGAAAATATTTTACCTCAAATCCTCACTAAACCTCCTACCACTTACTTTAAATCTATGCCCCTTGGCCATTCAACTCTCTGCTGAGGGAAATAGGTCCTTCCTATCTGCTCTATCTAGGCCCCTCATAATTTTATACACCTCAATTAGGTCTCCTAAGCCTCCTCTGTTCCAAAGAAAACAACCCCAGCCTATCCCAATCTTTCCTCATAGCTAAAATTCTCCAGTCCAGGCAACATCCTTGTAAATTTCCTCTACCCTCTCTGGGGCAGTCACATCTTTCCTGTACTGTGGTGACCAGAACTGCACGCAGTACTCTTAACTGTGGCCTAAGTAGTTTTTTTATATAGTTCAAGCATAACCTCCCTAATCTTCTATTCTATGCCTCGGCTAATAAAGGCAAGTATCCCGTATGCCTTCTTAATCACCTTACCTACCTGTCCTGCTACCTTCTGGAATCTGTGGACATGCACTCCAAGATCCCTTTGTCCCTCTACACTTCTCAGTGTCCTACCATTTAGTGTGTATTCCATTTCCTTGTTAGCCCTCCCCAAATGCATTACCTCACACTTCTCCGGATTGAGTTCCATTTGGCACTGTTCTGCCCACCTGACCAGTCCATTGATACCTTCCTGCAGTCTACCGCTTCTTCATTATCAAGCACAGGGCCAATTTTTGTATCATCTGCAAACTTCTGAATCATACCTCCTACATTCAAGTCCAAATCATTGATTATATATATATATATCACAAAAAGCAAGGGACCAAGTACTGAGCCCTGCGGAAGCCCACTGGAAACTGCCCTGGAGGGTGTAGAAGGAGATTTACTCTGTATCTAAACCAGGCTATAGTTGGCCTGGGAGTGTTTGATGGGGAGTATAGAGGGAGCTTTACTCTCTCTATGTTGAGGGAACTTAACTCTGTGCCTTGCCCGTGCTATATATGACCTGGGAATGTTTGATGGGACAATGCAGAGAGAGCATTACTCTGTCACTAACCCGTGTTGTCTATGCTCTGGGAGTGTTTGAAGGGTCAGTGTGGAGGGAGTTTTACTCTGTATCTAATCTGTGCTGTACTACATGTCTTATTGCATTAATATATTTGCAGAATTGGCATATAATGAATTTCAACACTGATAAATGTGAGGTATTGCATTTTGGTAACAAAAATAAGGAGGTCACATATTCGTTGGAAAACCAGAATCTAAATGGGGCAGAAGAGCAAAGTGATCTCTGAATACAAATGCAAAAATCACCAAAAGTAGCGACATAGGTTAATAAGGCCGTTAAAAAGAGTAAACCAAGCACTCGGGTTTATTTCCAGGGGGATTGAATTGAAAAGTAGCTAAGTTATGCTGAACTTGTATCGAACCTTGGTTAGACCACATTTGGAGTACTGTGTACAATTGTGATCTTTATATTATAAAAAGGATATAGAGGAATTGGCGAGGGTGGAAATTAGATTTACAATTATGATACCAGAAATGCGAGGTTATGCCTATTAGGAAAGAATGAACAGGCTGGGTCTCTTCCTCTTGAAAAGAGAAGGTGACTTTAAAAAAAAAAAAAAAATTTGTTCATGGGATGTGGGCTTCGCTGGCAAGGCCAGCATTTATTACCCATCTCTAATTGCCCTTGAGAAGATGGTCGTGAGCCACCTTCTTGAACCGCTGCAGTCCGTGTGATGGAGCGGCGAGGTCAGGGTGAAGGAACCTGCGAGAGATTGTAGAGGGACATTATCGGGGCCGAGGAGAGGCGTGAGTTTGGGGCCCAGAAGAGGCGAGGGCCCACGGGCAGCACGGGCCGTCCACACTGCGATATACGTGCGCATTAGGTCCGTGCAGCAGAGCTGGTCTCCAGTCGTTTTGGTTAATCCTTGCCACTGGACCAAGACCTAGCTCTGTCAAGCCCGTGTGGTGGCTGGTGTGCAACGGTCACCACACGTTAAAAAAAATCCACGCACAGGTATCTTCCACCCTTCAACATGTAGTACGGGACCTGGAATATTAGGTCCTTCATTGAAACACCTGTGAACTTTTTGACGTGGAAGCAAGTCATCCTCGATTCGAGGGACTGCCTATGATGATGATGATGAGGGAGGGAGTGCCAGGATTTTGACCCAGCCACGAAGGAACGGTGATATTCTTACATATCAGGATGGTGTGTGACTTGGAGGGGAACGTGCTGGTGGTGGTGTTCCCATGTGCTTGCTGCCCTTGTCCTTCTAGATGGTAGAGGTCACTGGTTTGGGAGGGGCTGCCGAAGAAGCACTCATATCTCCACCTGTTTCTTTCTCAATTTCTCTCTTTTCCCCCCCCCCCCCCACCTTGTTTTCTCTCTCTCTCTCTCTCTCTCTCTCTCTCTCTCTCTCTCTCTCTCTCTCTCTCTCTCTCTCTCTCTCTCTCTCTCTCTCTCTCTCTAATTCACATTTGCTCTATTATGAACATAAGAAATAGGAGCAGGAGTAGGCCATTTTGCCCCTTGAGCCTGCTCCGCCATTCAATAAGATCTCTACCTCTCTCATTTCTCTCTGCCTCACTGTCTCTCACTCTTTTCACCTTTCTCTTCTCTGCTTCTCTGTCCCTCTTTCTGCTATGCTCTCAGTCTACCTCTCTCTGCCTCTTTCACCCTTCTCTCTTCTCTCTGCCCCATTCTCTTCTCCCTTGCCATCCCGGCCAATACCTTCTCTTCCTTTCCTTTCTTTCTCTGCCTCATTCTGTCTCTCCCACTCCCCCTTTTGAATTTAAGTCTCACTCTGTCTCACTTACTTTGCTGTCTGTTTGATCTCACTCTGTCCAGCTCTCTCTCCCTTCTGTGTCAATCTTCCTCTCTCTCATTCGTGTTCTCTCCCTTCGTGCAGATTGGAAGGTACCAAATATAACCCCACTATTTAAGAAAGGAGGGAGAGAAAAAACAAGGAATCACAGACCAGTTAGTCTGACATCAGTAGTAAGGAAAATGCTAGAATCTGTTATAAGGCTGTGGTAACAGGGCACTATTTAAAAATAACAGGATTGGGCAGAGTCAATACGGATTTATAAAACTGAAATCATGTTTGACAAATCTGTTAGCATTTTTTGAGGTGGTAACTAGCAGAATAGATAAGGGGGGGAACTAGTGGATATGGTGTATTTGGATTTTCAGAAGGCATTCGACAAGCGATAATTAAACAAAATTAGAGCTCATAAGATTGGGGGTACTATACTCGCATGGATTGAGGATTGGTTATAAAATCATAAAATAGTACAGGACAATATAAGCTTAAACCAGTGTGTGTAATAGAATAGGTTAGATTATAATGTGTGATGTTTATACCTATAATTATGAAACTATAAGAAATAACAACTAACAGCAGGCAGGGGAGTTTAGGGATAATCAGAAAATTGCTGAAGAAAAGTAACTGCTGGTAACCAGGGAAAGTGTCCTTGTAAATCACAGATTAGAGAAGTTCCAGCTGTCTTTTCCCAGCTTCCTGCCAAAACCCAGCAGAGAAGGCAAAGAAGAGTCAGGTGCCAGAGGTGGATCACTGCAGGGTATAAAAGTGAGGGGAGACTGATGTAAGGGGGTAATCGGGACTGGAGACACCGGAGATCAAGCTCAGGGCGCCCGAGGTTCCATCCAGCGGGCTGACCTTGTGTCATTTACAGTGGACACGAGCATGGATTGAGGATTGGTTAATGGACAGAAAACAGAGTCGGAATAAACGGGTAATTTTCGGGTTGGCAGGCTGTAATTAGTGGAGTGGTACCGTAGGGATCAGGGCTTGGGCCCCAGCTATTCACAATCTATATCAATGATTTGGATGATATCCAAATTTGCTGATGATACAAAGCTAGGTGGGAATGTAAGTTGTGAGGATGATACAAAATGCAAAGAAAATTCAAAGGGATATAGATGGGCTAAGTGAGTGGGCAAGAAGATGGAAAATGGAATATAATGTGAAGTTATCCACTTTGGAAGGAAAAATAGAAAAGCAGAGTAGTTTGTAAATGCTGAAAGATTGGAAAATGCTGTTGTTCAGAGGGTCCGTGGGTCCATGGGTATGAATCACTGAAAGTTAACCTGCAGGTACAGGAAGCAATTAAGAAAGCAAATGGTATGTTGACCTTTTATTATAAAAGAATTTGAGTATAAGAGTAAAGATGTCTTACTGCAATTACATACTGCCCTGGTGAGACCCCATTTGAAGTATTGTGTACAGTTTTGATCTCCTTGCCTAAGAAAGGATATACTTGCCATTGAGGAATGGAGGTTCACCAGACTGATTCCTGGGATGGGGGGATTGTCCTATGAAGAGAGATTGAGTAGATTAGGCCTATATTCTCTGTAGTTTAGAAGAATGAGCGGTGATCTAATTGAAACATACACAATTCTTAAAGGGCTTGACAGGGTAGATGCAGGAAGGATATTTCCTCTGGCTGGGAGTCTGGAACCAGGAGTCACAATCTCAGAATAAGTGTCGGCCATTTAGGACTGAGATGAAGATAAATTTCTTCACTCAGAGGATGGTAAATCTTTGGAAGTCTCTCCCCCAAAGGGCTATGGATGCTCAGTGTTTGAGTATATTCAAGGCAGCTTGATACATTTTTGAATATTAAGGGGTGAAGGAATATGAGGAAAGTGGAGTTGAGGTAGAAGATCAGCTGTGATATTATTGAATGGTGGATCAGGCTTGAGGGGCCGAATGGCCTGCTCCTATTTTTTGTGTTCTTATAACGTAACAAAAGTGAATTGGAGTCACTGTTAATCTAGTGGAAAACTTGCTTTAGGTTCTAACCTCTGCTGCACCTCTGTCACAGTTGACTACTCCATCCTCCTCCAACGCCTTTCCATCAATGTCCAGCTAGGTGGGACTGCACTCGCCTGGTTCCATTCTTACCTACCTAATCGTAGCCAGAAAATATCGTGCAATGGTTTCTCTTCCCACTCCTGCATTGTTACCTCTGGTGTCCCCCAAGGATCTGTCCTTGTTTCCCTCTTATTTCTCATCTATATGCTGCCCCTTGGCGATATCATCTGAAAACACGGAGTCAGTTTCTACATGTACGCTGACGATACCCAGCTCTGCCTCTCCACCACTTGTCTCGACCCATGCTTGGTATCTAAATTGTCAGATTGCTTGTCCGACATCCAGTACTGGGTGAGCAGAAATTTTCTCCAATTAACTATTGGGAAGACCGAAGCCATTATCTTTGGTCCACGCCACAATCTGCGTTCCCTAACCACTGACTCCATCCCTCTCCTTAGCATCAATCTGAGGGTGAACAAGACTGTTCACAACCTAGGTGTCATATTTGACCCTGAAATGAGTTTCCAGCCACATATCCGTGGCATAACTAAAACCACCTTTTTCCACCTCCATAACATTACCCACCTCCGCTCCTGCCTCAGCTCTTGTGCTGCTGAAACCCTCATCCATGCCTTTGTTACCTCTAGACTTGACTACTCCAATTCACTCCTGGCCGGTCTCCCACATTCCTCACTACATAAACTTGAAGTTATCCAAATCTCAGCCCCCCATATACTAACCCACATCAAGTCAAGATCACCCGTCACTCCTGTGCTTTCTGACCTACATTGGCTCCCAGTTAAACAAAGCCTCGATTTCAAAATTCTCATCCTCGTTTACAAATCATTCCATGGTCTTGCTCCTCCCTTTCGCTGTAATCTTTTTCAGCCTCACAACCCCGCAAGATGTCTTGCTCCTCAAATTCTGGCCTCTTGAACATCCCTCATTATAACTGCTCAACCACCATTTTCCAATCTTCTCTGGCTTTAGATATGGTGCTGGAGGACTACTAATGTGGTACTTTTGTTTAAGAAGGGAGAAAGGGATAGACCGAGTAATTACAAACCAGTCAGCCTGACCTCAGTGGTGGGAAAATTATTGGAAAAAATCCTGAAGGACAGGATAAATCTTCACTTAGAAAGATACGGATTAATCAAGGACAGTCAGCACGGATTTGTTAAGGGAAGGTCGTGTCTAACTAACTTGATTGAATTTTTCGAGGAGGCAACCAGGAGGGTGGATGAAGGCCAAGCGTATGATGTAGTGTATATGGATTTTACAAAGCTTTTGATAAGGTCCCATGTGGCAGATTGGTCACGAAAGTAAAAGCCCATGAGATCCAGGGCAAAGTGGCAAGTTGGATCCAAAATTGGCTCAGAGGCAGGACGCAAAGGGTAATGGTTGATGGATGTTTTTGTGACTGGAAGGATGTTTCCAGTGGGGTTCCGCAGGGCTCAGTACTAGGTCTCTTGCTTTTTGTGATATACTTGAATATAGACTTGAATATAGGGGGTACGATTAGGAAGTTTGCAGATGATACTAAAATCGGCTGTGTGGTTGATAATGAAGAAAGTTGAGGACTGCAGGAATATATCAATCAACTGGTCAAAACAGTGGCAAATGGAATTTAATGCAGAGAAGTGTGAGGTAATGCATGTAGGGAGGGGTAACAAGGAAAGGGAATATACATTAAATGGTAGGACACTGAGAAGTGTAGAGGAACAAAGGGACCTTGGGGTGCATGTCCACAGATCCCTGAAAGTAGCAGTAAAGGTAGATAAAGTGGTTAAGAATGCATACGGAATGCTTGCCTTTATTAGCCGAGGCACAGAATACAAGAGCAGGGGGTTATGCTTGAACTGTTTTTTTTAAAAAAAAAAAGAAGCTGAGTACTGCGTGCAGTTCTGGTCACCACATTCAAGGCAGGACATGATTGCACTGGAGAGGGTACAGAGGAGATTTATGAGGCTGTTGCCGGGAGTGGAGAATCTTAGTTATGAGGACAGATTGGATAGGCTGGATTTGTTTTCCTTGGAACAGAGGAGGCTGAGAGGAGACCTCATTGAGGTGTATAAAATTATGAGGGCCTAGATATAGAGGATAGAAAGGACTTATTTCCCTTAGCAGAGGGTTCAACAACCAGTGGGCATAAATTAAAATAATTGGTAGAAATTTAGAGGGGATTTGAGGGGAAATTTATTCACGCAGAGGGTTGTGGGATTCTGGAACTCACTGCCTGAAAGGGTGGTAGAGGCAGAAACCCTCACCCACATTAAAAAAATACTTGGATGTGCACTTGAAGTGTCGTAACCTGCAGGGTTACAACTGGATAGCCTCTTGTTGGCCGGCATAATGTGCCAAAATGGCCTCCTTCTGTGCTGTAAACTTCTATGATTCGACTTCCAATATAAATAGCTGTGACGTGGTGCATTTTGGTAGGTGGAATAAGGAGGCCAGGTACTCAGCTGCGCTTCCTCGAAATAGTGTCATGGGACCTTTCACATGCACCTGAGGGAGCAGACGGGGCTGTGGTTTAACGTCGCTTCTGAAAGACGGCACCTGATAGTGCAGCACTCCCTCAGCACTGCACTGGATTATCAGGTAGAAGGCATTAAAAACATCCCAATAGTGGATAATCAAAGGACTATATGGAGGGAGGAACTTAACACTATCACTAATGAAGTAGTACTCGGTAAAATAATGGGACTAAAGGCAGACAAGTCCCCAGGACCTGATGGCTTACATCTTTGGGTCTTAAAAGAGGTGGCTGCAGAGATAGTGGATGCATTGGTTGTAATCAACCAAAATTCCCTGGATTCTGGGGCGGTCCCAATGGATTGGAAAACCGCAAATGTTACGCCCCTATTTAAAAAAGGAGGCAGACAAAAAGCAGGAAACTATAGACCAGTTAGCCTAACATCTGTCGTTGGGAAAATACTAGAGTCCATTATTAAGGAAGCAGTAGCAGGACATTTGGAAAAGCACAATTCAATCAAGCAGAGTCAGCATGGTTTTATGAAAGGAAAATCATGTTTGACAAATTTGCTGGAGCTCTTTGAGGATGTAACGAGCAGGGTGGATAAGGGGGAACCAGTGGATGTGGTTTAATTGGATTTCCAGAAGGCATTCGATAAGGTGCCACATAAAAGGTTACTGCACAAGATAAAAGTTCACGGGATAGGGGGCAATATATTTGCATGGATAGAGGATTGGCTAACTAACAGAAAACAGAGAGTCGGGATAAATGGGTCATTTTCCGGTTGGCCAACAGTGAATGGTGGGGTGTCGCAGGGTGCTAGGTCCTCAACTATTTACAATTTATATTAATGACTTGGATGAAGGGACCGAGTGTAATGTAGCCAAGTTTGCTGATGATACAAAGATGGGTGGGAAAGCAAGTTGTGAGGAGGACACACAAAATCTGCAGGGGATATAGATCGACTAAGTGAGTGGGCAAACATTTGGCAGATGGAGTATAATGTGGGAAAGTGTGAGGTTGTCCACCTTTCACAGAAAGAATTAAAAAGCAAATTATTATTTAAATGGAGCAAAATTGCAAAGTGCTACAGTACCGAGAGACCTGGGCATCCTTGTGCATGAAACACAAAAAGTTAGTATGGGGTACAGCACATAATCAGGAAGCCAAATGGAATGTTGGCCTTTATTGCAAGGGGGATAGAGTATAAAAGCAGAGAAGTTCTGCTACAACTGTACAGGGTATTGGTGAGGCCACACCTGGAGTACTGCGTACAGTTTTGGTCTCTGTATTTAAGGAAGGATATACTTGCATTGGAGGCTGTTCAGAGAAGGTTCATTAGGTTGACTTATGAAGATGGGTTGAGTAGATTGGGCCTATACACATTGGAGTTCAGAAGAATGAGAGGTGATCATATCGAAACATACAAGATAATGAGGGGGCTCGACAAGGTGGATGCACAAAGGATATTTCCACTCATAGGGGAACTAAAACTAGGGGGCATCGTCTCAGAATAAGGGGCCCATTTAAAACTGAGATGAGGAGGAACTTCTTCTCTGAGGGTTGTAAATCTGTGGCATTCTCTGCCCCAGAGAGCTGTGGAGGCTGGGTCTTTGAATATCTTTAATGTGGAGATAGACAGATTTTTGAGTGATAAGGGAATACAGGGTTATAGGGAGCGGGCAGGGAAGTGGAGCTGAGTCCATGATCAGAACAGCCATGATCTTATTGAATGGCGGAGCAGGCTCAATGGGCCGAATGGCCTACTCCTGCTCCTATTTCTTATGTTCTCATCACATTGCTGTTTGTGGGAGCTTGCTGTGTGCAAATTGGTGCTGCGTTTCCCACATTACAATAATGACTACACTCCAAAAGTACTTCATTTGCTTTAAAGCTTTGTTTTGAGATGTGTGGTGGTGATGAAAGGTGCAATATAAATGCAAGTACTCCATTTTCAGGAAAAAAGTATCTAAATGGTGTTGAGGAGCAAAGAGATCTAGGGCAGGGTGGACAATTATTTGGGCTGGAGGGCCACTTAAAGTTTTGTTGAGCTGTTGAGTGTCGCCCACCAATATTCCACCAATCGCTGGGTCCCGCACAGACTGATCCCCAGCTCCTGCCACTGGAAGAGACACTGCGCATGTGCAGCTGCATCGTGCCCTAGAAAATAGGTGCAGGAGTAGGCTGCTCGGCCCTTTGAGCCTGCACCACCATTCAATATGATTATGGTTGATCATGCACTTCAGTACCCCATTCCTGCTTTCTCTCCATACCCCTTGATCCCTTTAGCCGTAAGGGCCACATCTCACTCCCTTTTGAATATATCTAACGAACTGGCCTCAACAACTTTCTGTGGTAGAGAATTCCACATGCTCAGAACTCTTAGAGTGAAGATGTTTCTTCTCATCTTGGTCCTAAATGGCTTACCCCTTATCCTTAGACTATGACCCCTGGTTCTAGACTTCCCCAACATCGGGAACATTCTTCCTGCATCTAACCTGTCCAATCCCGTCAGAATTTTATATGTCTCTATGAGATCCCCTATCATTCTTCTAAATTTCATTGAATATAAGCCTAGTCGATGCAGTCTTTCTTCATATGTCAGTCCTGTCAGCCCAGGAATCAGTCTGGTGAACCTTCGCTGCACTCCCTCAATAGCAAGAATGTCTTTCCTCAGATTAGGAGAACAAAACTGTACACAATATTCAAGGTGTGGCCTCACCAAGGCCCTGAACAACTATAGTAAGACCTCCCTGCTCCTATACACAAATCCTCTCGCTATGAAGGCCAACATGCCATTTGCCTTCTTCACCGCCTGCTGTACGTGTATGCCAACTTTCAATGACTGATGTACCATGAAACCCAGGTCTCGTTGCACCTCCCCTTTTACTAACCTGTCATAATTCAGATAATCTGCCTTCCTGTTTTTACCACCAAACATTTATCTACATTATATCGCATCTGCCATGTATTTGCCCACTCACCTTGTTGATACGGATTCTTTTCCCTTCAATCTGTTTCAGCGAATTCACTGACACACGAACACTTTTAGTCTTCGCAACATAAGACCTTTATTAGAGATTCTCCGGCCGGGACCTGTTAAGATAAAGGGAACAACCTCGATTTGAGCCTGTTCATCTCTCTCTTGACAAGTCTCGTAACAGTACAAAAGCTCAATATTTATACATTGTTACAGCAGAACATATTTGAGTGACACTCAGTTTATACAATCATTGGTCGGCTTCCCCCATAGCATACCCAATTGCAGGCTAACAATTCTCCAAATAGGGCGGGCTCCAGGGATGTGTTTACAGTTTCGTTTTACATTGCATTTCCCTATTTTACGGCTGGTTATAGCAGCCTGTCATCTGACTCATGCCTGACTTTGCTTTTTCGCATAACTCGTGTTTGACCACAAATCTGAGTAACCCCTTTTTGTGTCGACATTGCAAATATCGCAGCTTGACATTTTCTTTTAGCTATCTTCCCATGATCCTCTTCAACTGACACATTCACAACTTCTTCATGCACATTCACAACCTAACCTGTCCAAGTCACCCTGCAGCCTCTTAGCATCCTCCTCATAGCTCACACTGCCACCCAGCTTAGTGTCATCTGCAAACTTGGAGATGTTACATTCAATTCCTTCATCTAAATCATTAATGTATATTGTAAATAGCTGAAGTCCCAGCACTGAACCTTGCGGTACCCCACTAGTCACTGTCTGCCATTCTGAAAAGGATCTATTTATTCCTACTCTTTGCTTCCTGTCTGCCAACCACGTCAGTACATTACCCCCAATAACATGTGCTTTAATTTTGCACACTAATCTCTTGAGTGGGACCTTGTCAAAAGCCTTTTGAAAGTCTAAATTCACCACATCCACTGGCTCCCTCTTGTCCACTCTACTAATTACATCCTCAAACAATTCTAGACGATTTGTCAAGCATGATTTCCCTTTCATAAATCCATGCTGACTTGGACCGAATCAAAGATAAAAGTTGAAAATGTTGTGGTATCTTCTGGTCTCTGTAAATCAGTGCTGTGAAATAGAACTGTACCCCCTTTAGAGTCTGTGTCAGCATTATTTTCCCACCTCAGTCATCACTATGTCCCTCTGCAAAGATTACTAATGCCGTCCCAATTGGTGCCAAATGAGAACTCCCCTGCCATTGTACCGGGAGAAGAAAGATGCAGAGCCAGTCACTTTCTTCGGTAAAAGATTTGTGGAGATGAGCAGTCATGACTCCACTCTAAATTGCACAGGGCATATTCTAGTACGCAGTGCATTCTGGGTACCGATGTCTGCCATTGGCGCCTAAAATTACTCAACGGATCCTTTAAAGATCAGGCCAGAGAGAATCGCTTTGGCGAATTATTAATTTAAATGAAGTATTACTATGTTTTTTCCTTGGCTGCAGTTGGGGTCTGTCTCTGACTCATGAGAAGTGAAAGTGGATAGACGAATGTGCAGCTCGAGATCTGGCTTGCGTTCTATTTCTGTCCCATCCAGCGGGACGGATAGAATGTCTTGGCGGGCCAGATATGGCCCATGGGCTGTATTTTGCCCACCAGTGATCTAGGGGAACAAATGCACAAATCATCAAAAGCAGGTTAACAAGGCAATGGAAATGTAAGTAAAGCACTGGGTCTCATTTCTAGAGTAAGAGAATTGCAAAGCAGAGAAGTTTTGTGAAACATATATAGAACCTTGGTTAGACCACACTTGGAATACTGTGTTCAGTTTTGGTCTCCATATTATGAAAAAGATATACAGGCACTGTGGCTGTTGCAAAAAAGATTTCCAAGGATGACACCAGAAGTGAGAGGTTATAAGTATCCAGAATGGCTGAACATGCTGGGGCTCTTTCTCTAGAAAAGAGAAGGCTCAAAGAGATCTTTATAATTATGTAGCTGTTTGTTAGGATAGATGTAGAGAAGATGTTACCACTTGTGAGGAGTCCAAAACTAGGAACTAAATATAAGATAGTCACTAATAAATCCAATAAGGAATTCAGGAGAAACCTCTTTACCCAGAGAGTGGTTAGAATGTAGAGCTTGCTAGCACATGGAGTTAAGGTGAATAGCTGAGTGCCTTTAAGGGGAAGCTAGATACGTACATGAGAGAGCAAGGAATAGAAGGATATGATAGGGTGAGGTGAACTAAGGTGAGAGAATGCTCGTGTGGAGCATAAACACCGTCATGGACATGTTGGGCAGAATGGCCTATTTCTGTGCAGTAAATACTATGTAATTCTATTGTAAATTCTGAAAAGACATGGTACAGCACTCGAAACAATCTTCAGCAATGAGGTGGGTGTCACAGAGGGTCAAAATACTGACCTTTCACCCCTACCAATCTGAAGGACTTGTGTAAAATGAATGTGGTGAGTTCAAAGAGAGTCCTTGGTGAGAGGTCAGATTTGTACCAAACCAGGCCCGAAATCGGCAGACGGACTGACGAACAAGTGCCTTTAAAAGTCTGCTTAATCCCTTTCAGTCCACCTACATCCTTAACCCGTGTGTGTGTTTCAGCATGTCTGTGTGTGTGTGTGTTTGTCTTTGTGTGTCAATATACAGACACAGAACCCAACCTAACAAAAATCAGTTAGTCTGAGTCTTGAATGTTTCAGTTGAGCTCCAGCTTTTTGGTTGAGAGATTTCCAGATCGCGACTGACCTTTGTGTGAAGAAGTGCATTCTGGCCTCACTCCTGAACGGCCTAGCTTTAACTTTTAAGTTTATTCCCCTTGTTCTGGACTCTCCCACCAGATGAAATAGTATCTCTCTATCATCTTAAACATGTCAATGATATCATCCTTCATTTTCTATCTTCAAGGAAGTAAAAGACTTGTCTATGCCACCTGTCTTCATAATTTAACCCTTTTAGCCCCGGTATCAATCTGCTGAATCTGTGCTGCACCCCCGCCAAAGCTAATGCATCATTCGTGAGGTCCAGAACTGAACACAATTCTCTCGATGGGCTCTTCCTTTGCATGGTTTAGTTTGCGCGGATGCAATTCATTCAGTCCTGAGGATTTATCGTTTCTACATTTTCCTAGTTTATAAATTCAGGAACAGAAATGGTTTGGAGTAGGGCTGGGGACAGAGTGACAGTAGTAATGCCAAGGTAATGTAGAGGGTGCTCAGTATTGTATGTGCCCTGGGAGTGCTTGATAGTGACACTGGAGATAAAGTGGAGGAAGGAACATCGGAACAGGAACAGGCCATTCAGCTCCTCGAGCCTGTTCCCCCATTCAGTGACATCAGGGCTGATCTGTCTCTTAACTCCTTCCACCTGCTTTACCTCTGTATCCTTTTATACCCCTGCCCCGAAAAATCTCTGCTTGTCCACAGCTCCGAGCTTCTCGCCAGTTAGAGAAGTGTATGTGTGTCAATCTTTGTGGCTGTGTATGTGTTTATGTATATATTTTGATATATGAATGTGTACGTGCTTGTGTATGTGCTTCTGTGGGTATGTCTCTACGTGTGTGTATGTGTCTGTGTGAGATTGTCTCTTCCTCCTTGTTCTGTTGCTCACTAAATACAGTTCAGTATCAATGTGTCTCGGCCATTCACCTCCCCAGAAAGCACTGAATTTTCTGTTTCAATTGGTGCATTCTGATCAATTTGATTCTGGTATTTAACAGCAGAAAACAACTGCTGCAGAGTCTCAGCAAATGAATCTTTATTTGGATTATTTCACCAGTCCTGGCAACTGCTCCATAGGAACAGGAGTAGGCCATTGAGCCCCTCGAGCCTGTTCCCCCATTCAATGAGATGATGGCTGATCTGTGACCTTACTCCATATACCCACCTTTGGCCAGATCCTTTTAATACCTTTAGTTAACAAACAGCTACCAATCTCCGATTTAAAATTAACAACTGACCTAGCATCAATTGGTGTTTGAGGAAGCAAGTTCCAAACTTTACCACCCATTATGTATAAATGTGTTCCCTCATTTCACTGCTAAAAGTTCTGGCTCTAATTTTTAGACTGCCCCGAGTCCTAGAATCCCCAACCAGTGGAAATAGTTTCTCTCTATCTACCCCATCTGTTCCGCTTAATATCTTAAACTTCGATCAGATCAGCCCTTAACCTAAATTCTAGGGGATACAGCCCTAATTTGTGTAATTTTTCCTCATGCCTTAAATCTTGGAGTCCGGGTATCATTGTGGTAAATCTACGCTGCACTCGCTCCAAGGCCAATATAACCTTCTTAAGTCATGGTGCCCAGAACTGCTCTCAGTGCTCTAGGTGTTGGCTAACCAGGGCTTTGTATAGCTGCAGCATAACCTCTACCCCCTAGTATTCTTGTGCTCGAGATGTAAAAACCAGCATTCCATCAGCCTTTCTGATTATTTTCTGGACTTGTTCATGACATTTTAATGATCTCTGTACCTGGACTCCCAAGTCTCTGTGGACCTCCACTGTTTTTAGCTTTTTACCATTTAGAAAGTACCCTCTTGTATCCTTTTTAGGTCCAAAGTGGATGACCTCACATTTGTCTACATTGAAATCATTTGACGCAGTTTTGCTCATTAACTTAATCTATCGCTATCCCTTTGTAATTTGATGCTTTCAACTACACTGCCTGCAATGCCATCTTTCATTTGTGTTCAGCGGCAAATTTAGATATATGACTTTCTATTGCCATCAACTAAGTCATTAATAAATACTAGGGATAGTTTAATCCCCAACACAGATCCCTGTGGGACACCACATCCTGCCAACTTGAGAACCAACCTTTGTCCCTACCCTCTGTCTCCTACAGCTCAGTCAATTTCCTAACCAGGTCAATAATTTGCAATGAATTCCTACTATCACCAAATTCCTCCACTCTGCTTGCGATCCACTTATCTGTGATGTTACAAGAAAAAGCTAAATTCCAATCTGGTGATTATTTACCTTACTCACCGAATACCTACCAGTGAATTCGTACTATCACCAAATTAATCCACTCGCTTGTGTGAACGATCCAGTGATGGATTCCCACCAGGCCGAGCTCTCTCTCTCAATCTACTGGGCCTTGTTTTCCATTATTTTTGACAGCTTGTGCCTGTTTTTGAAGCAGTTTGGTCATTTTGTGCATTTATCTGAAACTTTTGAATAATCGGCAAGCGATTCGTACTGATCTGCTGAGTTTATTTCCAGAGGACACCTATGCCGCGAGGGAGCAGGTTTCATAGCCAGGTTAAAATAGAATAAACCCAAACTCGCATTCCAGAGATTGACAGGTACAAAAAAAACCTACACTCACATACTAGAAACTGACAGGTAAAGTAAAACCCGCACTCGCATAGGAGAGACTGACAGGTACAGAATAAAACCCACACTCGCACATTAGAAACTGACAGGTACAGAGTAAAATGCACACTTTCACAACATAGACTGACAGCTACAGAATAAAACCCACACTCTCCCACCATAAACTGAGGATAAAAACCCACACTCGCATACTAGAAGCTGACAGGTCGAGTAAAACCCATTTTTGCATAGCAGAGACTGACGAGTACAGAATGAAACCGACATTCCCATAGCATAAACTGATAGGAACAGAATTAAACCCACACTCACATAGCAGAAACTAAGAGATACAGAATAAAACCCACACTCACATAGCAGAGACTAACAGGTACAGAATAAAACTCACACCCAGTTATCAGAACAATAATATGCAGCAAGTAAAACCCATAGTCCCCTATCAGAAATGACAGGGACACACTCACACACTAGAGACTGACGGAAAGAGTAAAACTCTCGAGGAAATCACACTCCAGTGTCCGGCTCACCGAATCATTTTGTTGGTAATTCGGATTATAATTAAAATTCTCTCAATGTGGCCCATTTAATTAGTGATAAAAGCAACTTGTGAAACAATCCCATTTTTGCTGATTTAAATAGGGACAAAAAGATGGTCTGAGCATGCACTAAATACATGCTGCTCCCCGCTCTCACTGCCCAGTGTTTAAACCGACGGGAAGGGCCCATGTGAGCTCCCCTCCCCCAGCTCTGTCAGCGGCTGCCGTTTCCTCTGTGCTAGGCTGATGATCGTTGAACACATCAGGTAGCGGAGATATCCCGGGCCTGAGTAAGGGAGCAAACCGCAGCCTCCTTACAGCAGCTCATCACATTAGCACTGAGTCCACAGATGGGCTTTGAGTCGGGGTAAGTTCAGCGGCAGTCGGGGGCTGTCTGTAAGAGGTGGAGTGGAGCAGGAATTAGTTCTGGAACATGGAGTGAGTGGGGGAAGGGAGAGGCCATTCTCGGGCTGTGTGTGTACAGTGTAAGGTAACAGAGAAAGTAAATCATCTCGCTCTTTCAAATCAGTGCTGCTTTCTTTCCCCAAATCAGTAGTGAATGTTCCTGATTCAGTTCCAATCTCACAGTGTCTGTTGTTCTTGGACATTGAATAGTGGAAACACAGCCTGACTGAGAAGTGTCACGAAGTGCATCTATTGCAGGCACCAGGAGAGGAGTGTGAAAAGAGACATTTCAATAATCGGTTATTTTGTTTCGGTGTGTTGAATTCTCCAGAACCGTGTTGCTGGTGATCGAGAGATACATTGTCGCTCCCTCAGATACATCTGTGACATTCTGTTAACTGTACAGGCTCTCAGCTCTGTTTCATTAGACTGAAAACAATTGTTGTACAGCCCAGATACCTGTGCTTATAATCCAGGAAGCGATTCAGAACTTTACAGATTGTCCCATGGAAGTGGGAGATATAAACCTGGACTCTGCCAATCGGGTGTTCCCATTCATGGACCAGTGCTGGGTTTGGGTTGTGTCTGGATGCTGATAACTTACTATAGAACCGTCTGACACAGCTGGTGTGGGGAATCTGATCACTCACCACACCTCCGACACGACCGTCCCGCTCCTCTGCTCATGGTCGTGGCGGAGGTGTGGTGAGTGATCAAGGCGGAGGGGCATTGAGGGATCGTGGCTGAGCTTCGGTGGGTGATCGTGGCGGAGGTTCGGCGAATGTTTGTAATGGATGTGCGGTGGGAGATCATGGCGGAGGTGCGGCGAATGTTTGTGGCGGAGGAACGGCGAGAGATTGTGACAGAGGTGTGGCGAATGAGGGTACAGGGCCCAGAAGAGCCGATGGCCCAGGGGCAGCACAGGCCAGCCCACACTGGGTCTGTGCGCACTAGGTCCATGCAGCCGAGCAGGTCTCCAGTCCTGGTCAACCCTTGCCACTGGATAAAGTCCTAGCTCTGTCAAGCCTGTGTGGTAGCTGATGTGCAACGGTCACCACACGTTAAAAAAATCCACGCACAGGCATCTTCCACCCTTTCAATTGGAGTCAGGATTGGAATATCAGGTCCTTCATTGAAACATCTGTGAGCTCACGTGGAAGCAAGTCATCCTGGTTCGAGGGACCGCCTATGATGATGATGATGATGATGATGAGAGAATCTGAGTGCCGCTGTACTGCAGTGAGGTCAGACAATGTCACTGTTTGTATCGCGCATGCCTCTCTCCAGATACTTTACTTTATTATAAAGAAACACATTAATTATAACTTTATTGTTATAGTCTATGGGCACCTGTCCATGACTTGTACCTAATATTTTTCTCATATTATTATTCTCAGAGCAAAATACTTCACCCC
This sequence comes from Pristiophorus japonicus, assembly GCF_044704955.1. Lineage (NCBI taxonomy): Eukaryota > Metazoa > Chordata > Chondrichthyes > Pristiophoridae > Pristiophorus > Pristiophorus japonicus. The sequence continues at coordinate 208,210,342 of NC_091985.1, forward strand.
CAGAATAAATGTGATCTTTCCGCCACCTGGAACACAAGGAACAGTGCAGGCAGCTCCCTCTCACACACAGTAAGTACATTATCACTCACAGAGCACAGAGACACAGAACTGACCTCAATCATATTGTCACAGGCAGCAGAAGCTGTCTAGTCCCACAGTGATCCGAATCCCAGAGTTACATTATGAATCCCACAGTCACTTGGAACAGTACAATAAGATGTTGTTTCAAAGTCCAAACATATCGCTCTGAGAGGCAGATCCATTTTCACTCCCTTACTCACACACAAGGACTGACTGACACGGTGTCAATCCACACTGGTGTCTGTACACTGACTCTCAAACCCAGCAACTAACATACAAGAGCAGAGAAACGGAGGTAATGGACTGAACCAAACCTCCTCCTGAGATAATCACAGATAATCTCAAACTAGCATAGGCATAAAGAAGGAACAGAATCCAACAGTCACACAGCAAGAATAGCTGGCAACAAGAGACTGTCAATTACATAATAACTCTTGCACTCACACACATCACCATTCTAACAGAGACATAGTGAACCCCACACCCACAAACAGTGCCAGGGATTGAGAGACACAGAATGGATCCCACACCTATAAACAGTGCCGGGGACTGATAGACACAGAATGGATCCCACACCCACACACAGTGCCAGGGACTGAGACACAGAATGGACCCCACACCTACACACAGTGCCAGGGACTGAGAGAGACAGAATGACACATACTCTCGGGCACAGTGAATGACAGATTGAGATTGAATCACAATCACATATGGGAACAGACTGACTGACTGGCAGATATCGGTTAAAATCCACACTCACATGTCGGAAAGTGACTGGTACAGAGTAAAATGGATATTCACATAACTTTTATTCTGTACCTCTCAGTTTTTGTTAATACATTCTGTAAACCAGTAGATACAGAATAAAATACACACTTGCATCCCAGAGTCAGACAGCTATAAAGTAAAACACACACTCACATACCAGAGACTGGAAGATATGACTAATATCCACACTCCTGTACAAGAAACTGGCAGGTACTGATTAAAATACACAATCACATCCTGGAAACTAACAATTGGAGAGTAACAACAACAGACAAATACCAGAAACTGACAGGTAAAGATTAAAACCAAACTCTCATTCCAAAAACTGACAGATACAGAGTAAAGCCCACACTCACACCACAGAGAGTGACACATACAGTCTATAACACACTCGCACATGAGAAAATGACAGCTACAGAGTCAAACCCACATTCACATCCCAGAGAGTGACAGCTACAGAGCAAAATCAACAGCCACATAAAAGATACTGATCGATGCAGAGCCAAACACACGCTCACATCCCACAGCCTAACAGGTACAGATTAAAACAGACTCACACATCAGAAACTGACAGATACAGCACAAAAGCAGCACTATCACAGCAGAAACTGGCAGGTACAGATTAAAACCCCTATTCATATACTAGAAACTGACGGGTACAAAATAAAACCCAACTCAGATTTGAGAAAATGAAAGTTACAGAATACAACCCAGACTCACATCGCAGATATTAACATACAGAGTAAAACTCTCATTTTCATCCCAGAGCCTGAATGATAGAGGAAAACCACACTTGCATACCAGAAACTGACATACAGAGTAAAACTCACACACTCACATCAGAGACTAATAGATACAGAGTAAAACTCTCACTCTCACATCAGAGACTAACAGATACAGAGTAAAATCCACACTTGCATCACACAGAAAGACAGCTATAGAGTAAATTCTGCACTCCCATATCTGAGACTAAGCTATACAGAGTAAAACTTACACTTACATAAAAGACAATGAGAGATACCCACTCTCAGATATCATAAACTGACAGATACAGGCTAAAATCCACTCTCGCATATCAGAAACTGCCAGGTACTGATTAAAGCCCACGTTAACATACGAGAAAATGACAGGTACAGAATAAAACCCCACTCACATACCAGAGTCTGAATGATAAAGTGTAAAATCACACTCGCATAGCAGAGAAAGACAGCTATAGAATAAAACCCACTCACATACCAAAGACGTGACTGATACAGAGTAAAACGCACACTCACATCCCAGAGACTGAGAACTACATAGTTTTACCTACATTCCTATACCGGAAACAGACAGGTACAGACAAAAAATTAACACTCTCAATCCCAGAAACTGGCAGGTACAGAGGAAAACCCATGTTACAAATTCAGAAAATAACAGGTACAGAATAAAACTCTCATAACAGAAACTGACAAGTACAGAATAAATCCCCAATCACATACGAGAAACTGACAGGTACAGGGTAATACCCACATTGACATACCAGAGACAGACAGACATACAGAGTAAAATCCACACTCACATCCCGGAGACAGGCAAAAACAGAGTGGAACTCGCAGTCACATTCCAGAAGCTGACATGGTGTATAATAAAACCCACTTTTGTCCACCAAAAACTGAAGAAAGAACAACACTCACGTAGCAGATACTGACAGCTGTAAGAGAATAAGAAATAGCAGGCGGTAAGGCCGCTCGAGCCTGCTCCACAATTCATTACATTCATGGCTGAACTTCACCCTGAACTCCTGCCTGATACCCATTTCCCTTGATTCCCTTTGTTCTCTGTCTTGAATATACTCAATGACTGAGTGTCTCAGACCTATGTGTATAGAATTCCAAAGATTCACATTCCTCTGAGTGAATACATTGCTCCTCATCTCAGTCCTAAGTGTCCGATCCCTTATCTTGAGACTATGACCCCTAGATCTAGACTATCCAGCAAAGGGAAACATCCTCACAGCATCTACCCTGCCAAGACTTCTAAGATTTTTTTTAGGTTTCAATGAGCTCAGCTCTCATTCTTCTAAACTCCAGAGTGTATAGGTGCATTTCACTCAATCTCTCTAACCCAGGATTCAATGTTGCACCCCCTCTAATATCCTTCATTAGGCAATGAGACCAAAACTGTGCCCAGTAATCCAGGTGTGGTCTCACCAAAGCCCTACATAATTGCAGCCACATTTCTTTACTCTTATACTCCAAACCCCTTGTAATAAAGGCCAACATATCCTTTACCTTTCGAATTGCTTGCAGTAGCTGCAAGTTAACTATATGTGATTCGTGTACAATGACACTCAAATCCTCCTGAGTAACTACATTTGCTAGTCTCTCCTCTTTTAAACATTCTGCTTTTTGATTCATATAAAATTTAACACACACTCGCATCCCATAGTCTGATCAATACAGTGTAAAACCCACACTCACATCCCATAGTCTGAACTATACAGGGTGACAGATTGAGCAGAGACAGCGGCCTCTGAGCTTCCAGATCCACCTCCAAACTTCACACTCGAGCATTGAAATACTTGCCTGCTCCCCACCACCCCCGGCCACTCGTCTCCCCGCCCAGTGTTTAAACCGACGGGAAGGGCCCATGCGACCTCCCCTCCCCCAACTCTGCCAGTGGCTGCCATTTCCTCTGTGCTGGGCTGATAATCGTTGAACACATCAGGGAGCGGAGATATCCTGGGCCAGAGTAAGGAATCAAACAGCAGCCACCTTACAGCAGCTCATTGCGTTGGGACTGTGTCCGCAAATGGGCTTTGTGTCAGGGAATCGGGGGCTGTTTGTAAGAGGCAGAATGGAGCAGGAAGTAGTTCGGGAACATGGAGTGAGTGGGGGAAAGGAGCGGGGATATCCCGGGCTGTGTGTGTACAGTGTAAGGTAACAGAGAAAGTTAATCACCACACTCTTTCAAATCATTGCTGGTTTCTGTCACCAAACCAGTAGTGAATGTTCCTGATTCAGTCTCAATCTCACCGTGTCTGCCCTTCTTGGACATTGAACAGTGGAAACACAGCCTGACAGTGAGGATGTGAGGAGTGTCACAAAGTGCATCTATTGCAGGCACCAGGACAGAAAGTAGACATTTCAAATTTGGTAATTTTGTTTCGGTGCGTTGAGTTCTCCAGAACCGCGTTGAAGGTGATCGAGAGATACATTGTCGCTCCCTCAGATACATCATGATCCGGGCTCTGTGACATTCTGTTGACTGCACAGGCACTTAACTCGGTTCCAATAGACTGAGAACAATTGTTGTACAGCCCAGGTACCTGTGGTTATAATCCAGAAAGCGATTCAGAATTTTACAGTTAGTCCTATGGGAGTGGAGGATATAAACCTCGATTGTATTAATCGGGTGATCCCATTCATGGACCAGTGCTGGGTTTGGGTTGTGTCTGGTTGCTGATAACTTTCTATAGAACCGTTCTACACACCTGGTGTGGAAAATCTGAGTGCTGTTGTACTGCAGTTAGGTCAGACAAGGACACTGTTTGAATCACGGTTTCCTCTCTCCAGATACTTTACTTTATTATAAACATATACATTCATTACAACTTTATTTTATATTTTCCCCATCAGTTGTCCATATCATAACTAATATTTTTCTGGTATTATTATTCTCAAAGCAAAATACTTCATTGAGCCAGTATAAATGATATTTCTTCCATCCAGAACACAAGACAAAGTGCAGGCAGCTCCTTCTTGCATACAGTAAGTACATTATCACTCACAGAGCGCAGAGACACAGAACTGACCTCAATCCTGTTATCACAGGCAGCAGAAGCTGTCAGTTCAACAGTGATCCGAAGTGGCTGAGTTACATTGTGAATCTTACAGCCACACAGAGCGGTAGGATCAAATGCTGTTTCACTATTGAAACATATCACATTCATATACCAGATACTGAAATATACAGAATAAAACCCACACTTGCACACCAGAAACTGATGGGTATAGATTAAACCCACATTCATAGACCAGAAACTGACATGTACAGATTAAACCACACACTTTTTACCAGAAACTAATGGTTACAGATTAAACCCCAGAAACTGACAGCTATGGGATAAAACCAACACTCAACTACCAGGAACTGACAGGTACAGATTAATCCCCACTTTCACATATCAAAGACTGAATGGTACATCTTAAAACCACTCTCTCATACCAGAAACAGACAGGTACAGAATATCACCCACACTCACATACCAGAAACTAATAGGTACAGATTAAAGCCCACAATAATAGACCAGAAATTGATAGGTACAGATTAACCCCACACTCATATACCAGAAACTGATATGTACAGATTAAACCCACACTCACATACCAGAAACTGACATGTACAGGTTAAACCCCACATTCGCATACCAGAGATTGAAATGTATAGAATAAAATACACACTCACATATAAACTGACAGTTACAGAAAAAATACAGTCACGTATCAGAGACTGACAGGTACAGATTAAAGACACACTCACATACCAGAAACTGACAGGTACAGATTAACCCACACTAACATACCAGAGACAAATGGATACAGAATAAACACCACACTCAAATACTAGAGAGTGACAGGTACAGATTAAAACCCACAATCACATAACCGAAACTGAGAGGTAGAGAGTAACCCCAACAATCATATACCAGTAACTGACAGGTACAGATTAAATGCCACATTCATATACCAGAGATAGACAGGTACAGAATAAAATACACACTCTCATACCATAATCTGACACCATCAGTTCCGGTGAGATCCAGACCGCCGTGCGCCTGCTGCTGCCTGGGGAGCTGGCCAAACACGCCATGTCGGAAGGGACAAAGGCGGTGACCAAGTACACCAGCTCCCAGTAAAACTCCACGCTGTCCTGAGAGAACAAACCAGAAACACAACGGCTCTTTTAAGAGCCACCTACAACCTCTCTGAAAGACCTAAAGCGCATCACCCTTTAGACTCAATTTACTGTAATTATTTCCTGAACAAGTGTGTTTGGGAACCTTTGCAGTTCCAGCTGTGGATTTAGTTTTGAATTCTCATAAGCAGCTTCACTGTCTGGTTCGACGTTAGGACCGCTGTTGAATTTCCCGCCATTCATGCTACAAACACGATTCCTTGTCGCTCGTTCCCATTTACAGCGCCTGCCGAGGAATTAAGAGCTTGTTTAGGGAATGAGGCTCAGATTTCAGTCACCTCATTCTCTCGCAAGTCCTTTACAAGTTTTTTTTTCAATTCCTGTTACGGTCAATCCGTTTATTAACCCGGGACTCCCTGCAATGTAAAAACCCAGAATGGGAGTTCGTACAGAGACCAGAACGGGAGCAGTGTGAACACTCTATCCCTCTTCCCTTTTCACAGAAGGGCTCCCAGTTCTGGTCTCACTCCCACCTGTGCGGAAGATCAATCCATGATTTGTGATTCCCAACTTTTACACAGTTTGAGCTGGAATGTGCCCCGTTACAGAATCAGTGGGGATTGATTGCCGTCTGTTACAGACAGATTGACAGTGAATGAGAATTTAATTTTGATTGTAACAGCCTGGAATTAGTAAGGGAAATATGGAATAAAATAAAAGGAAGTAAAACCGTTTGTAAACCTTTGGCTAATGGTGCATTTATTAACATAATCCGCACTTAAAAAAATTATTGGCGGTGTTTTTGAAATTAAAAATTGTTCGAGGTGTGACTGTTGAGGACCGGAATTTCCGCCCTCGTTTCATTGGTGGTCTCAACAGACAATGGGTAAGGCGAGAGATTAACATTCAGCGGCGATTTCAGTAAAGAATCATCATGACTGGAGGAGGTAAAGGAGGCAAAAGATTGGGTAAAGGCAGAGCCAAAGTGCTCCGTAATAACATCCAGGGCATCACCAAACCAGCCATCCGCCGCCTGGCTCGCCGTGGCGGTGTCAAGCGGATCTCGGGCCTGATCTACGAGGAGACCCGCGGGGTGCTGAAGGTTTTCCTGGAGAATGCGATCAGGGATGCGGTCACCGACACTGAACACGCCAAGCGCAAGACGGTCACTGCCATGGATCTGGTGTACGCTCTGAAACAGAGCCGCACTCTCTATGGATTCGGCGGCTGAATAACGTGACCCTTTCTCCCAAACACAACACAAAGGCTCTTCTCAGAGCCACCCACCTCCTCACAGAGAGAGCAGTGACCTGGGGAACGGGGGCGAGATAGTTGATTTACATTTTGTTCTGTATAGATATGTTTTTTGCCAAGATCTATATTGTGGTGTTAGGTGTTTTAAATCAGCATATACACGATGGACAGAATGTCCTTTTAGTCTTCAAATCATAGACATTTACGGGGCATTCCAGATGAAGGTAATACTGAAAAAACTAATGTAGTTAGAACATAAGAACATAAGAACATAAGAACATAAAAACATAAAAACATAAAAACATAAAAACATAAAAACATAAAAACATAAAAACATAAAAACATAAAAACATAAAAACATAAAAACATAAAAACATAAAAACATAAAAACATAAAAACATAAGAAATAGGAGCAAATGTAGGCCATACGGCCCCTCGAGCCTGCTCCGCCATTTAATACGATCATGGACTCGGGTCTACTTCCCTGCCCTATATTCACTTATTCCCTTATCATTAAGAAACTGTCTGTTTCTGTCTTAAATTTATTCAATGTCCCAGCTCTCTGAGGCAGCGAATTCCACAGATTCACAATCCTCAGAAGAAATTTCTCCTCATCTCAGTTTTAAATGGGCGACCTCTTATTTTAAGATTAAGCCCTCTAGTTCTAGTTTCCCCTAGCAGTGGAAACATCCTCTCTGCATCCACCTTGTTAAGCCCCCTCATAATCTTATATGTTTCGAAAAGATCACCTCTTATTCTTCTGAATTCCAATGAGTAGAGGCCCAACCTACTCAACCTTTCCTCAAGTCAACCCCCTCATTCCGGAATCAACCGTGTGAAACTTCTCTGAACTGCCTCCAAAGCAAGTATATCCTTTTGTAAATATGGAAACCAAAACTGCATGCAGTATTCCAGGTGTGGCCTAACCAATACCCTGTACAACTGTAGCAAGACTTCCCTGCTTTTATATTCCATCCCCTTTGCAATAAAGGCCAGATTCCATTGGCCTTCCTGATCACTTGCTGTACCTGCATAGTAACCTTTTGTGTTTCATGCACAAGTACCCCCAGGTCCCGCTGCACTGCAGCACCTTGCAATCTTTCACCATTGAAGTAATAACTTGCACTTTGGCAGAAAAAAATCAAAGAGCATGACCTCACACTTTCCAATATTATACTCCATCTGCTAAATCCTTGTTCACTCACTTATGTCCTTTTGCAGAATTTTTGTGTCCTCCTCACCCATTGCTTTTCCTCCCATCTTTGTATCGTCAGCAAACTTGGCTGCGTTACACTCGGTTCCTTCTTCCAAGTCGTTAATATCGATCATAAATAGTTGGAGTTCTAGCACTGATCCCTGTGGCATCCCATTGGTTACTGATTGCCAACCTGGGAATGAACCATTTATCCCCACTCTCTGGTTTCTGTTTGTTAGCCAATCCTCTATCCATGCTAATATATTACCCCCAACCCCGTGAACTTTTATCTTGTGCAGTCAGTAACCTTTTATGTGGCACCTTGTCAAATGCGTTCTGGAAGTCCAAATACACCACATCGACTGCTTCCCCATTATCCACCCTGTTTGAGACATCCTCAAAGAATTCCAGCAAATTTGTCAAACATGACTTCCCCTTCATAAATCCATGCTGTTACATCCATGTTACAGCAGTGACAGATAAGAAAGGTGTTGAATTAAACGATGGGAGGAAGGCAGCATCAGGGCGGAAGGACAGTGAGGGTCCCTTGCCCTCATAGAAGGACTCCCAAGTCCTGATCAGAAGTGACCCTCAGGCAATCTCGGTTACAAACCGGTCAATGTCTCGAACATGTAAAAATGTAGATCGACATACACAGCTGTTCAGATTATTGAATGTATATATAGAAAAAAACGTGAATGAACCTTCCTCATAAGTCCGGCCGTCATTAACCATTTTTGCTTGAGAGCAGAATAGAAACATAAAGAACAGAGTATAAATCGGGAGGGGATGTAATTGATGACCTAATTTAAGAATTTGAGATTGTGGCGAGCAATAAATCTGATTGGATGTTTAAAGATACCAATCAGAGAGATACAGAACAATGGAAATTGACAACGCGGCCAATGAACCAATCACAGTCATTGCCTTCACCCATCCCTCATTAGCATAAGGTTGTGGGCGGAGTGTGAGGCTGCCTATATAATGCGAGCCCGGAGCAAAATTTCCTTCATATCTGTACCTGACTGAACAAGACGATGCCTGAGGAAAAGAAACCAGTTTCGAAAAAGGGTGCCAAGAAAGTCATCAAGAAAACACCACCGAAGGGTGGCAAGAAGCGCCGAAAGTCGAGGAAGGAAAGTTACTCCATCTACATCTACAAAGTGATGAAGCAGGTTCACCCCGACACCGGCATCTCCTCCAAGGCCATGGGCATCATGAACTCGTTTGTGAACGATATTTTCGAGCGCATCGCGGGTGAGGCTTCACGCCTGGCCCATTACAACAAGCGCCGCACCATCAGCTCCCGGGAGATCCAGACCGCCGTGCGCCTGCTGCTGCCCGGGGAGCTGGCCAAGCACGCCGTGTCGGAAGGGACAAAGGCGGTGACCAAGTACACCAGCTCCAAGTAAAACTCCACGTTGTCCTGACAACAAACCCCAAACACAACGGCTCTTTTAAGAGCCACCCACAACATCATTGAAAGAGTTGCACAAATACATCACCCTTTAGACTGAATTTACTGTAATTATTTCCCGAACAATTGTGTTTGAGAACCTTTGTAGTTCCAGCTGTAGATTTAGTTTTGAATTCTCATAAGCAGCTTCACTGACCGGCTTGAACTTGGTGTCACTGGAATTTCCTGCAGTGAATAAACTACAAACACGGTCCCTGGTCGCTTTCCCTTTGTTCTCAGACCCGTTCATTTACAGCGCCTGCCGACGTATTTATTTTTGGGGGGCGGGGAGACTCCGATTTCAGTCACATTCTCACTCAAGCCCTTTTCACGAGTTTTTTTATTCCGTTGCGCTCAGTCCGTTTATTAACCCGGGACTCTCCGCAGTGTAACAACCCAGAATGGGAGTTTGAACAGGGGCAGTTTGAACACCCTGTCCCTCTTCTCTTTTTACAGAAGGACTCTCAGTTCTGGTCTCACTCCCACAGCAGCTCCTGTGAAAAGAAGTTCACTTTTACAAAGATGGAGCTGGAATGTGTCCCGTTACAGAATTAGTGGGGACTGAGTCCCGCCCGTTACAGACAGTTTGAAACTGAAGCCGAATTTAATCCTGATTGTAACAGGCTGGAATTTGCATGGGGAACATGGAATAAGACAAAAGGAAACAAAGTGTTTTGAAGTATTTGGCTAATGGTGAAGTTACTAACATAATCCGCAATTTTAACAATTTTTGGCGGGATTTTTGAATTTAAAAAATCGTTAGGTTCTGGCTGTTGGGAACCAGTAATTTCCGCCCTCCTTTCATTGGTGGACTAGACAGACTGTGATTGGTCATCGGAAACAGCCAATGAAATCCACGACAGAGTGACCAATCACAAGTTCGCTCCCTGCATCCCTCCAGAAGCTATAAGAAGGGCAGATGTGGGAGGAGTTTCTCATTCTTTGTCTGAACTTGTGGATCGTGGAAATGTCTGGAAGAGGAAAAACCGGTGGTAAAGCTCGCGCCAAGGCCAAGTCTCGCTCCTCCCGGGCCGGACTGCAGTTCCCTGTGGGCCGTGTTCACAGGCTCCTGCGAAAGGGGAACTACGCTGAGCGTGTGGGTGCCGGAGCCCCGGTCTATATGGCTGCTGTGCTCGAGTATCTGACCGCTGAAATCCTGGAGCTCGCCGGCAATGCGGCCCGCGACAACAAGAAGACCCGCATCATCCCCAGACACCTGCAGCTGGCCATCCGCAACGACGAGGAACTCAACAAGCTGCTGGGAAAGGTGACCATCGCTCAGGGCGGGGTGCTGCCGAATATCCAGGCTGTGCTGCTGCCCAAGAAAACCACCACTTCGTCCAAGACCAAGTAAAGCGGACAAGATTTCATCTAATAACCCAAAGGCTCTTTTCAGAGCCACCCACAGTATCTGTGAAAGGGCTGCTTACTGTCTTAATGGAGTCAGAGACCTTTAATTCATGTACCGATAGATTAATCTGTTTTAGACCTGTAAACATAGAAAATAGGTGCAGGAGTAGGCCCTTCGAGCCTGCACCACCATTCAATAAGATCATAGCTGATTATTCCCTCAGTACCCCTTTTCTGCTCTCTCTCAATATCCCTTTAGCCATAAGGGCCACATCTAACTCCCTCTTGAATATATCTAACGAACTGGCATCAACAACTCTGCGGTAGGGAATTCCACAGGTTAACAACTCTGAGTGAATAAGCTTCTCATCTCAGTCCTAAATGGCTTACCCCTTATCCGTACGCGGGAGTTTTCAGTTCCCGGTCTCTGCATTACGGTTCTCTGCTCACACATACACTCTTCCCGTTAACAGCGAATAATTGAACTACAATTGTCACTCAACAATTGTATAAATACCGCCACCGGTTCTTTAAATATTCTTTAATCTGTCTGAAAACGAGAGTCGGCGATGATGAATTAATGTAGTAATAAAAGGGCCTAGTTTAATTCTGGTCTGGTTTGAGATAGTTTGAATGCTGATTTTGTTTTCGGGAGCTCTGGCCGTTCCCGGGTTATGTATTTCTCTGCTAACCCAGTCAGTTTCGACCGCACTGCATCAGCGAGCGATGTACACATACAGGACCCAGGTCCATTGCAGTGCTTCCCAGATCTGCCTGCCCCCATTCTCCGGCAACACCGAATGGGGAAATTGTGCTCTGCCCCGGGGAACTTGGGGTCAGAGCGACGCAAAGCCGATGTCAGTTTCTGAAAATATTAAAGGGCTCATCAGTTAATCGTCAATAACTCCCATGTGAACCGAGCTGGTATATAAATACACGATCAGTAATCAGTCCCACACCCTCTGCCCGTCCCTACAGTGGGTTAATGAACAACACGAAGCTTTGGTTACAAGAGATCGCAGCTCTTTCCTTTACTGATTTGGTGGCTCTGAAAAGAGCCGTTGTTGCACTTGGTGCTGAAGCTCCGAGTCGGGGCAGGGGGAGTCTAGGCGCGCTCCCCGCGGATGCGGCGGGCCAACTGGATGTCTTTGGGCATGATGGTAACTCGCTTGGCGTGGATGGCGCACAGGTTGGTGTCCTCAAAGAGTCCCACCAGGTAAGCCTCACTGGCCTCCTGCAGGGCCATGACGGCCGAGCTCTGGAAGCGCAGGTCGGTCTTGAAGTCCTGAGCGATCTCCCGCACCAGGCGCTGGAAGGGCAGTTTGCGGATCAGCAGCTCGGTGGATTTCTGGTAGCGGCGGATCTCCCTCAGAGCCACGGTGCCGGGTCTGTAGCGATGAGGCTTCTTCACTCCGCCCGTGGCCGGAGCGCTCTTCCGGGCCGCTTTGGTCGCCAGCTGTTTGCGAGGAGCTTTCCCTCCGGTGGATTTGCGCGCTGTCTGCTTGGTCCTGGCCATTTTCTGAACGGATCTCAACACAATCTGGGACACAGGGACTGGTAATGCAGAGCCTCCTCTTGTGCCTCCTTTTAAAGTGTGTGAGGGTCCGCCCCGGGGCTGTGATTGGCTGCAGCCCGACCGCCAATCAAGTTTGAACCAAGCACCAATAGTGAAAATGAAGGGCGGAGAATACTGGATCCTGATTGGCTGAACTGAAACTGACAGTTGGTCAATTTCAAAAAGCCCGCCGATTTCAGAATATCAACCAACAGAGATTAAATAAAATCTAATTTCCCGCCAGCAATTTAAGAATCCCGCTCTTTATAACGGCGATTGTGCCCCATTATAAGTCACCAATCCCATTCTGCCACATTCCGGTTTGAATTCTGTTCCATTCCCTGATCGGTCTGTACCGGGCGGGAATAAATCCCCGGTCACTGCTTCTTGAAAACATAAAGTCCCGCATCGATCCCGCCAGTGCCGTCCCATTTAACCGATTCTCACAGAAACCTCACATGACAGGAATTATCTGTGTGGGGAGACTGTAATGTCTGGGACTGTGTATCCTGCCCAGTAATTGTGACTGTCAGCCGGAGTTTTTGATCTCTCATATTTACAATAGTTGTAAAATATTTAATAATTCCCATATTCCTACAGCGACTACACTCCAAAAGTACTTCATTGGTCTTGTTCATTGGATGTGTTCGGGAGGGAGTTGGATGTGGTCCTTGCGGCTGAGGGGGGGGCGGGGGTCGGGAAGTGGAGGTGCTGGAGTGGGTGATCAGCTGCGATCTTGTTGAATGGCGGTGCAGGCTCGAAGGGCCGAATGGCCTATTCTACACCTGCACCTATTTTCTGTTTCTGTCTTGAGACGTTCGGTGGTCGTGAAAGGCGCTATATAAATCCAAACCTTTCTTTCCATTAATTAAACAGCCGAAGCCATTTCCCAACCCAAATGTCCGCGCTCCGATCCCCAGGTCGCTGCTCTCTCTGTGAACCGGTGGGTGGCTCTTAAAAGAGCCTTTGTGTTGTGTTTGGGGAAAAGGGTCGAGTTATTCAGCCGCCGAATCCATAGAGAGTGCGGCCCTGCCTTTTCAGAGCGTACACCACATCCATAGCAGTGACCGTCTTGCGTTTGGCGTGCTCAGTGTAGGTGACTGCATCCCTGATCACATTCTCCAGGAAAACCTTCAGCACCCCGCGGGTCTCCTCGTAGATCAGGCCTGAGATCCGCTTGACACCGCCACGGCGAGCCAGGCGGCGGATGGCTGGTTTGGTGATGCCCTGGATGTTATCACGGAGCACTTTACGGTGCCGCTTAGCTCCACCTTTACCCAATCCTTTGCCTCCTTTCCCTCGACCAGACATGATAATGACTCTTCAGTTAAACTGCCGCTGAATGAGAAGTGAATTGCTGCCGGCTCCTTTTTATAGAGCCGGAGCCGACCTGACTGAGAAAGCGCAGAGTGAGAGAGACGGGAAGGGGAGGAGACAGAGTCAAGATTGACAGACAGAGCAGAGAGCGGCCTCTGATCTTCCAGCTCCGCCTCCAGCTTTCTGCAGCCGCCAATTTCAAACCGTTTTCCGACAATAGAACCGAAACAGACTCGGAATTTATATTCAAGACTTCCAGGAACCTGAAGCTTTTAAATAAAGTCCCGTTACAATTAACAATCGCGAATATTCCCGCCGATATACAGCCCCTTCCCTGTCAATCTCAGACCTTGTTCCATCTCCCCACGCTTCCTCTCACAGACGGGTTCAGCAGTTTACAAACACCTTATTCCAGCTGATTTGGAGAATGTGGTGTTTGGGGTTTGAGTTGTGAGGCGGGGTATCTCCGCCAGTATCACCGTCTCACAGACTCTCCCCCTGAATCTGTGAAATGACAATGAGCAGGAACTGAGACTGGAGCCGAACACATCCCCAGTTACAGTGAGGCCCGGGCCGGACATCCCATTCGCTGTGTTTTATTGCAGACACTGGGGGAGGGGTGAGTGCAGCCAATGTCAGCGAGTCACCAGGGATCCTGGCTTCATGTTCAATGATTTTTGTCTGAAATCTGAGCCCGGCCCCGGGACAGGGATCATTTGATTCGGGGATCAACTCTTTTCTGAGAGGCGTGGGTGGCTCTGAGAAGAGCCTTTGGGTTCAGATGTTTACAAGTTGCACTTTGTATTTACTTTTTGAGCGCTGCTTTCTTGGGTTTTGCTGATTTGGCCTTGGCCCTCGGTTTTTCCACCTTTTTGGCCACCTTCACCTTTGCGCCCGAGGTCTTCTTGGGGCTCTTGGGCTTCGCCGCTGCCGCCTTCTCCCAGCCGCCGCTTTCGCTGTCTTTTTTACTGTTGGCGCCTTCTTGGTGCTCGTTTTCTTGGCCGGAGATTTCTTGGCTGCTGGTTTCTTGTCTGGAGATTTCTTGGCTGCTGGTTTCTTGGCTGGAGATTTCTTGGCTGCTGGTTTCTTGGCTGGAGATTTCTTGGCTGCTGGTTTCTTGGCTGGAGATTTCTTGGCTGCTGGTTTCTTCACCTTCCTTCCCACTTTCCCCTGGTTTTCCTTCTTAGCGACTTTGAAGGAGCCCGAGGCGCCCGTGCCCTTGGTCTGCACCAGGAAGCCATTTGTCACATTCCTCTTGATACTGAACCTGATCTGGGACCCGCGCTTCTCCACATCCACGCCTTTGGCCGCCAGAGCCTTCTTTATCGCGGCCAGGGACATTCCCTTGCGATCGCTGCCATCGGCCACAACCTTGAGGATCTGTTCGCCCAACGTGGGGCCGGCTGACTTGGAGCGGGGAGCCGCCTTCTTCTTCTTGCGGGGGGCCTTGGTTTGAGCGGCGGCGGCAGTCAGTCATATCGGCGGCTCTGTGGAAAATCTCTGACAGCCAGAGCTCGGTCAGAAATGAAACGGGAGGCGGCGGCACAGAGCAACTTAAAGGTAGCGAGCGGACGGGGCGGAGACATCCTGCTGTCAGCTCCCCGCACCTCCAGCCTCTCTGTGTTTCTCTCTCCTCATTAACTGTCCGATTCCAATTCAACCCGGGCCCTCCAGATTCCCAGACTGGCCTCTTTCTGTCCCGAACACCGGGATGTTTGTTGTCGAGAAAGCTTCCTCCGAACTGAAGGCAGCAATTTGGATTTAAACCCGTTTCATTGCTGCACTGATCGCGCTCTCTCACCCGATCGCGGACATTTTCTCTGTTTTTCGATTGAAATTTAAAATCACATCAAACTTGACGTTTAATTCCCACTTTAGACCTGAGCAGGGGAGCAGGGCGATCCTGTGACAGGGAAATCTTTGAATTTTACACAAGAGGGACTCTGGAATCCGGCAATGAGACGGACCCACAAACACAGTGACATTAGTCTCACCCGGCCGCCCCTTTAACACACTCTCACTCATACAATGTTCACATCTGCACATTCACAGCACAAACTATCCCAGATTTACAGCTCCCAGCACAGGGTTTCCTCTCCGCTCGGCCTGTGCTGCCGATTCTCGGGGTTAGTTGTAGTTTCCCAGCTCAGTAAGTGTTAAACACACTGAGGCCGGCGTTCCTCAGTGTCTGTTCCCCAGATTCAGGGGCAGAAGCCAATCACAGCAGTGGCTGGCTTAACCCATATATGCTGTTAAGTTATTACATTGTTCGCACGCAGAAATATGTTTGATTAACGTGAAAATAGAAATTATGAGTTCACCGCCCCTCCACCCTCTCTTTGTCTCTCTCTCTCCTCCGAAAATGAGGGACATATAACAGTAACTGGTGAACTATCCATACCATGCTCACCACCCAGAGATGGCTATCAGAGGGAGCGACAGAGAGACAGACACAGAATCAGTCTTAAACTCCCGAACTGTGTATCCATATTACGCTCAATAATAGTGTCACACATTCATGTACAGCACACCGAAAGAGAGAGAGACAGACACATTATCAGTCTTACACTTGGTATCAGTGTCTCCATATAACGCTCAGTAACAGTGCCACACCGTCATGTATAGCAACAGAGAGAGAAACAGAAACAGTATCATAGAAACATAGAAAATAGGTGCAGGAGTCGGCCATTCGGCCCTTCAAGCCTGCACCACCATTCAATATGATCATGGCTAATCATGCAAACTCAGTACCCCATTCCTGCTTTCTCTCCATACCCCTTGATCCCTTTCGCCGTAAGGGCCATATCTAACTCCCTTTTGAATATATCTAACGAACTGGCCTCAACAACTTTCTGTGGTAGAAAATTCCACAGGTTCACAATTCTCTGAGTGAAGAGGTTTCTCCTCATCTCGGTCCTAAATGGCTTACCCCTTATCCTTAGACTGTGACCCCTGGTTCTGGACAACCCCAACATCGGGAACATTCTTCCTGCATCTAACCTGTCCAATCCCGTCAGAATTTTATATGTTTCTATGAGATCCCCTCTCATTATTCTAAATTCCAGAGAATATAAGTCTATTCTATCCAGTCAGTGTGTCAGTCCTGCCATCCCGGGAATCAGTCTGGTGAACCTTTGCTGCACTCCTTCAATAGCAAGAATGTCCTTCCTCAGATTAGAAGACCAAAACTGTACACAATATTCAAGGTGTGACCTCACCAAGGCCCTGTACAACTGCAGTAAGACCTCCCTGCTCCTATTGTGTTGTACTCATAAGTGTTTCCACATCACGCGAAATAACAGAATCCCGCCTTCACAGACAGTACAAGAGAAAGGGGAAAGCGACAGAGAGAGAAAAGTGGGCTGAGAGAGAGAGACAGGGGAGTGCGAGGCAGGACGGTGAGACACAGAAACATGCACAGTATCAGTTCTAGACTGACCTGTGAGGTCCGGTTTTATCCTGAAAGATCCCATTAAAGAGACAGAAGATGCAGTCCCCTCTCTCACTGATATTGTACCACAGACAGACACATTATTAATCCCACACTGCGGGACAGTGTCAGAGAGTGAGAGAAACAAGGTCCCATATTTAACCTTCGCTTGCCTGTTGTACTCTCTGCAATCTTGCAGCTCAGGGCCGTTCGGTATTACTCTCAGTGACCGAATGTTTCACTCTGATTAAACTAAACTGGGACAGTTTCTGTCAGATATTAACTCCTGCACAGTTCCAGCAAACACTCCTACTCCCCCGTCCCTCCGATGTTTCTGCAGGATTGCTTTGTGAGGACAGGCTCACGAAGAGAAAAAACCCTGCACGGAATGATCCCAAATTGAGCATCTCAAAGGGGCAAGGCCCCCATCTTTAAACATTCTCTGCCCTTGCCCCCCAGGCCCAGTTCCTTTGCTCAGATTCTGATAAAAGTAAATCGAGAAAAGTGCACTTTGCTTTTTGAAGGCTGAATTATTGCAGAGTTGCGCATGCGCGAATAAGCCCCGCCCCTCGAGTCGATTTCCAGTGAGCAGAAGAGCGCATGCGCCCTCCCCTCCCCCAGCCCTGCCTGTAAGCGCCATTCACTCAGTGAGCGGAAGAAGATGGTTTAAACAGCCGGGAATGGAGACACCGCGGCCCCGGGGTAAGGCAGCGAGCAGTAGCCTCCTTACAGCAGCACATCGCTTTGGGAACGTGTCCGCAGATGGGCTCAGAGATCGGCACTGAGTCCGGGGGAAGTTCAAGGGGAGTCGGGGTCTGTGTGTAACAGGCGGAGTGGAGCAAGAACTGGTCTCAGTGCGTGGAGTGAGTGGGGGAAGGGAGAGGCCATTCTCGGGCTGTGTGTGGACAGCGTGTGTCCCGATTAAGGGAGACAGAATGGGAAGGATCTGCTGTTGACAATCATTGCTGCTTTCTCTCTCCAAACCAGTAGTGAACGTTCCTGCTTTAGTTCCAGTCTCACCGTGTTTGTTGTCATTGGACAGCGAGCAGTGGAAGCAGAGCCGGACACTGAGGATTTATACAAGGAGCATCTATTGCAGGCACCGGGTGAGAAATGTGAAGGACATGTTTTAAACAGCGGCTCTTTGTTTCTGGTTGAACGGTTAGTGCCCTGGGAGAGGAGAGCAGCAATCTGAGCTGTGTAAAAGTCCGTGCTCCATCGGGTCGTCCCATTCCTGAAACAGGGCAGGGGTTGGGTTGTGTCTGGATGTCAGTAAATTGCTGTAAATCTGCCCAACACACCTGGTGTGCAGAAGCCGAGTGCTGCAGTACTGGAGTGGAGTCAGACACTGACATTGTTTGTCTCGCTGGCTTCCATTTGTGAATGTTCATAATGAATATTAATTGAACGATTACATTCATCACTTTTAGTCTTTTCTACCTCTCCTATTCTTGAATGATCAGAGATACCTTCTCCTCCTACAGGCATGGAATTGAAGGAACTGGAACAAATGTGAAGTTTCCTCCACCTGAGACATAAGGAACAGTGCAACCAGCTCCTTCACACACACAGTAGGTACCGATCACAGACAGGTTATCCAAATTAAACATTTTTGTGGTGCTGAATGGCCTCCTCCTATTCCTGTGTAACAGGCCCGAGGGGGCTGATGGCCACCTCCTGTTCCTAAATTAACAGACTGGAGATACTGAGTGGCCTTCTCCTGTTCCTAATGTAATAAACACGAGGGTGTTAATGGCCTCCTCCTGTCCATATGTAACAAACTCTAGGGGCAGATTGACCTTCCCCCTGTACCTATGTATCGGGCTAGAATGGGATGAATGGCCTCCTTTAGTTCTTATGTAACAGGTTCCAGGGGCTGAATAGCCACTTCTATTCCTGTGTAACAGACTCCAGGGGCTGAATAGCCTCCTCCAGTTCCTATGTAACAAGTTCGAGGGGTTGAATGCCCTCCTCCTGTTCCCATGAAACAATCCCATGGGGATGATTGTCCTTGTCCTATTCCTATTCCTAATGTGACAGACTCGGCAGGCATAATTGCGTCATCCTATTGCTTTTTAACTCCAGTTGCTGAATGGCCCTCTCCAGTTCCTAATGTAATCCGCTCGAGGAGCTGAATAGCCTCCTCCAGTTCCTAATGTAATAGGCTCGAGGAGCTGAATGGCCCTCTCCTGCTCCCATGTCACAGGATCAAAGGGCTGAATGGCCTGCTCATGATCCTAATTTAACATGCTCGGGGGGCTGAATGTCCTCCCCCAGTTCCTATACAACATGCTCGGGGGGCTGAATGTCCTCCCCCAGTTCCTATACAACATGCTCGAGGGGCTGACTGTCCTCCCCAGTTCCTATGTAACATTCAGGAGAGGCTGAATGGACTCTTCCAATTCCTCTGTAACAGGCTCGAGGGGCTGAATGGCCACCTCCTGTTCCTGGTTAACAGTTCCGAGGGGTGGAATTGGCCTACTCCTGTTCCTATGTAACAGACCCGAGGGACTGAGTGGTCTTCTCCTGTTCCTAATGTAAGAAGCTCGAGGGAATGAAAAACGTCCTGCTGTTCCCATGTCACACAATCAAAGGCTGAGTGGTCTGCTCTTTTCTAATGTTAGAGAGGCTGAATTTCCTCTTCCCACGTAACAGAATGGAAGGGCTGAATGGCATCCTCCTGATCCAATCTAATAGGCTCGAGGGGAAGAATCCTGTTCCTGTCTAACAACTCTAGGTGCTGAACAGCCACCTCCTGTTCCTGTGTAATGTTAGGTGGGATGAGTGGCCTCCTCCAGTTGCATTATAAGATGTGCGACTGGCTTATTGGCCTCTTCCAGTTCCTATAACATTCTCGGGGGGCTGAATGGCCTCCTCCAGTTCCTACGTAACATGCTTGAGGGTCTGAATAGCCTCCTCCTATTCTGATGTAAAAGGTTCCAGAGGATGGATGACCTCCTCTATTCCTGTGTAACAGTATCCAGTCGATGCATTGCCTCCACCAATTCCTTTATAGCAAGGCTAAGGTGCTGAATGCCCACCTCCTGTACCTATGCAACAATCTTGAGGGATTGAATGGCTGCCTGTTCATTTGTAACAGGTTGGAGGGGCTGAATGGCGTCCATCTATTCCTGTAAAGCAGATTCCAAGGCTGAACGGTCAACTCCAGTTTCTAATGTAACAGAGTCGAGGGGCAGAATAGCTCACTGTTCCTATGTAACAGGGACTGAATGGCCTCCCCCTGTTCCTTTTGTAACAGGCTCGAAGGGATGATTTGCCTCCAGGTTCCATGTGCTCCTCAAATTCCCAGATCCAGGGACTGTTCTTCCCTGTTGTTTTGGAAATAGCATCGGGCAGTAAACAGGAGCTCAATGCTTCTTGCCCACCAGCTCTCTGATCGGGCTCCTCGCGCTGATTATGTTTTCTCATCTCGCTCAAACGTCCCCAAATGTTGCTTTCTTTTCCATCACCTCTAGAGTTATTAGTCAAGTTTGCTTCGAGCAAATCGTGATCTCACCAGTAATAGCACTTTCCCGATGGTTATCCACGAGGCTGCTTCTGACAATTTCTTCTGCGTAAATGTTAACCACTGTAAGTAACTGAAAAGCTTAATTTCTACAGCAACAACAAACACTTGCATTTATGACAGATACAGAGTGAATCCCACACTCACGCACTGTACCACAGACTGTCAGATACAGAATAAATCCCACACTCACTCACTGTACCACAGACTGACAGATACAGAGTGAATCCCACACTCACTCACTGTACCCCTGACAAATATGGTTTATATAATGTATTAATAGCTCGTCTCTACTCCAAATATTTTTGAATCACATTTGTCCACTATAATGTTAAAAACTGTTGTCTGTTGGGGCTGTCTCTGATCTGTAAATTTCACAGATATAGGATAAAACACACTCTCACATACCAGAAACTGACCGGTACAGAATAAAAGCAACACACAGATACAGAAACTGACAGATACAGAATAAATCCCACACTCACATACCAGAAACTGACAGGTACAGAGGAAACACACACTCGCTTACCCCAGATTGAGAGATACGTAATGAATCCCACATTCACATAGCACAAACTGACATATAAAGGTAAAAATCCACACTCAGATACTAGAAACTGACACCCCACACATCTACCACAAACTGACAGGTACAGAAAAAAAACACAATCGCATCCCAGAAACTGAGAGGTACATATTAATTCCTACACTCACATAGCAGTAGCTGAAATAAAACCCACATTCACATAGCAGAAACTAACAGGTATAGAATAAAACCCACACTCACATATCAGAAACTGATGTACACAATAAAACCCATACTCACATCTCAGAAATTGACAGGTACAGAATAAACCCCATACTCGCATATCAAAACTTGACAGGTACATGATAAATCTCAAATCACATAGCAGATACTGACAGGTACAGAATAAATCTCACCTTCACCGCCAAATCTGACAGGTACAGAATAAAATACACACTCAGATAATAGAAACAGAGAGGTACAAAATAAATCCCACGTTCACATAGCAGAAACTGACAGGTACAATATGGAACCCACACCCACGTATCTGAACAATAATATGCAAGTAAAACCCATACTCGCCTATCGGAAACTGACAGGGTAACATACACACCAGAGACTACGGAATGAGTAGAATAGTTTAGGCACTCTTACCCCAGTGTCAGGCTCACACAATCGTTGTTTCAGTAATTCGGATGATAACTAACATGTTCTCAATGTGGCCCATTTAATTAGTGATAAAAGCAACTTGCGAAACAATCCCATTTTTGCTAATTTAATTTGAGACAAAAAGATGGTCTGAGCGTGTGCTAAATACATGCTGCTCCTCTCCTCCCCACACAGTGTTTAAACCGACGGGAAGGGCCCAGGCGAGCTCCCCTCCTCCAGCTCTGTCAGCGGCTGCCGTTTCCTCTGTGCTGGGCTGATGATCGTTGAACACATCAGGGAGCGGAGATATCCCGGGCCCGAGTAAGGGAGCAAACAGTAGCCTCCTTACAGCAGCTCATCGCATTGGGACTGTGTCCACAGATGGGCTTTGAGTCGGGGTAAATTCAGCGGCTGTTGGGGGCTGTCTGTAAGAGGCAGAATGGAGCAGGAACTAGCTCTGGAACATGGAGTGAATCGGGGAAGGGGGAGGCCATTCTTGGGCTGTGTGTGTACAGTGTAAGGTAACAGAGAAAGTAAATCACCTCGCTCTTTCAAATCATTGCTGCTTTCTTTCCCCAAATCAGTAATGAATGTTCCTGATTCAGTTCCAATCTCAGTGCTTGTTGTTCTTGGACATTGAACAGTGGAAACACAGCCTGAGAGTGAGGATGTGAGGAGTGTCACAAAGTGCATCTATTGCAGGCACCAGAAGAGGACTGTGATAGGAGACATTTCAAAAATGGGTTATTTTGTTTTGGTGCGTTGAATTCTCAGAACCGTGTTGCTGGTGATCGAGAGATACATTGTCGTTCCCTCAGATACATCAGGATCCGGTCACTGTGACATTCTGTTAATGACACAGGCCCTCAACTTGGATTCAATAGACTGAGAACAATTGTTGTACAGCCTAGGTACCTGTGATTATATTCCAGGAAGGAATTCAGAATTTTACAGGTAGCCTCATGGGAGTGGGAGATATAAACCTGGACTGTGCCAATCGGGTGGTCCCATTCATGGACCAGTGCTGGGTTTGGGTTGTGTCTGGATGCTGATAACTTACTATAGAACCATCCTACACACCTGGTGTGGGGAATCTGAGTGCCGCTGCACTGCAGTGAGATCAGGCAATGACACTGTTTGTATCACGGATTCCTCTCTCCAGATACTTTACTTTATTACAAACAAACGCATTGTAATAAATAACTTTATTTTTATATTCTCTCCATATTCTGTCCATATCATAACTAATAGTGTTCTCCTATTATTATTCTCAGCAAAATACATCAAGCCAGAATAAATGTGGTCTTTCCTCAACCCGGAACACAAGGAACAGTGCAGACAGCTCCTTCTCACCCACAGTAAGTACATTATCACTCTCCGTGCGCAGAGACACAGAACTGACTTCAATCATATTGTCACAGGCACCAGAAGCTGTCAGTCCCACAGTGATCTAAATTTCCAGAGTTATATTATGAATCCCACAGTCACTTGGAGTAGTACAATAATATGTTATTTCAAAATCCAATCATATCGCACTGAAAGGCAGATCCAATTTCACTCCCTTACTCTCACCCACGATCAGTTAGACACTGACACGGTGTCAATCCACACTGGTGTCTGTACACTGACTCTCAAACCCAACAGCTAACTTACAAGAGCAGAGAAACGGAGGTAATGGACTGAACCAAACCTCCTCCTGAGACAGTCATCGATAATCTCAAACTATCATCCGCCTACAGCAGGTAGAGACGGAACCAAATCCAACACTCACACAGAGCAAGAATAGCTCAATACAAGAGACTGTCAATTACATAATGAATCTCACACTCTCACACATCACCAGTCTAACAGATACATAATCAATCCCACACTTACACATCACCAGTCTAACAGATACATAATCAATCCCACACTTCCACATCACCAGTCTAACAGATACATAATCAATCCCACACTCACACACATCACCAGTCTAACAGATACATAATCAATCCCACACTCTCACACATCACCAGTCTAACAGATACATAATCAATCCCACACTCACAAACAATACCAGAGACTGAGAGAAACATAATGATTCATACACTCAGACACATTGAATGACAGATTGAGAGAGAATCACAATCACTTCCAGTACCTGAGATTGACTGACTGACAATGAAACCCACATTCCCATACCAGGCCCTTACAGCTACAGACAAATTCTCACACTCACATTCCAGAGACAGATAGTTAGTGAACTCCACAGTCATTCACCAGAAACTGACAAGTACAGAAAAAACATTCCAGAGACTGATAGATACAGAGTAATACCCACACTCACATGCCAAAGACTGAGAAATACAGACTAAAAACCACACTCCCATAACAGAAACTTACAGGTGCTGATTAAAACCCTTACTCAAATATCAGAAACAGATAGATACAGAATAAAACCCACACTCACTTCCCAGAGATGGACTGATACAGAATAAAACACACAGTCACATATCAGAGAGTGACAGGTAGAGAGTAAAATCAACATTCACCTGAAAGTGACTGACTGATTCAATGTCAAACCCACAATACCACAGCTGTACCAGACACTTAAAGGCACAGAATGAAATCAACATTCATATAGTCATTGACAGGTACAGAAAACATACACACATTAACATACCAGTGACAGACAGGTAGAATGTGGTAAACTCCACACTCACATAACAGAAACTGTGATGTATAGAATATAACTGCACTCATAACAGAAACAGACAGGTACAGATAAAAAGTGCCACACACTCACACAAGAGACTGACAGGTACAGAGTGAAATCTACATTCACACACTTGAATAAAACACACGTTCACATAACATGCAACTGACAGGAGGAAAACCCACATACACATCCCAGAGACTTACATTCACAGAATAATACTCACACTCACATACCATAGACTGATGGATACAAAATAAAACTCACACTCACGTACAAGAAACTGACAGGTACAGATTAAAGCCCACATTACCTGAAATTGATTGAGAGTAAAACCCACACTTGCCTACCAGAGATTGAAATTTACAGATAAAATCCACACCTATACCAAAAACTGAAAGGTCAAGAGTGAAAAGCACACTCGCACACCAGTAACTGACAGATACAGATTACAACCTACACTCACATATCAAACGCTGAAAAATAAAGAGTAAAACCGCGCTCACAAAGAAAATCAACACTCAAATACCAAAAATTGACAGTGCCAGAGGAAAACCCACAATCGCAGAGTAGAACCAGACATGGACAGATTAAAATGCACACTCACATTTCAGAAACCGATGGGTACAGAATACAGCTTACATTCACATAACAGAAACTGACTGGGATAGAGGAATCACAAACTAACATACCAGAGACTGACGAGAATAGAGTGAAATCCACACACACACCAAAAACTGTTATATACAGAGAAAAATTCACACTCACATACCAGAGACTGAGAGATAGCGTGTAAAACCCACACTCGCATATCAGAAAATGACAAGGACTGTGTAAACGCAACACTTGCATACCAGAGAATGAAAGATACAGAATGAACCCCACACTCACTTACCAGTAATTGACAGGCACAGAGTGAAAACCTCTCTTCCATACCATAAACTTACAGATATAAAGGAAAAGCCATACTCGCTAACCAGAGATTGACAGATACAGAATAAATACTACACTCACTGGTGGGCAAAGTCTATAGCTACACTGTTAATCAAGAAATAATGGAGGCTTGTAAAAAAGGAACGGGAATAATCATGGGCAATTTTAATCTTCATATTGATTGAACAAATCAAATAGGCCAAGGTAGCCTTGAGGAAGAATTCATCGTGTGTATCTGGGATAGTTTACTTGAACAGTACTTTGTGGAACCATTCAGGGAGCAGGCTATCTTAGATCTGGTACTGTGTAATGGGAACATAAGAACATAAGAAATAGGAATAGGCTATTTGGCCCCTCGAACCTGCTCTGCCATTTAGTAAGAACGTGGCTGGTCTGATCATGGACTCACCTCCACTTCCCTGCCCGCTCCTCATAACCCTTTATTCCCTTATCGCTCGAATATCTGTCCATCTCCGCCTTAAATACATTCATTGGCCCAGCCACCACAGATCTCTGGGGCAGAGAATTGCACAGATTTACAACCACCTGAGAGAATAAATTTCTCCTCATCTCAGTTTTAAATGGGCGACCCCTTATTCTGAGACTATGTCCCCTAGTTCTAGTTTCACCTTATGTGTGGAAATATCCTCATTGCATCCACCTTGTCAAGCCCCCTCATTATCTTATATGTTTCAATAAGACCACCTCTCATTCTTCTGAACTCCAATGAGTATTGGCCCAACCTACTCAACCTCTCTTCATAAGTCAACCCCTTCATCTCCGGAATCAACCTCGTGAACCTTCTCTGAACAGCCTCCAATGCAAGTATATCCTTTCTTAAATACGGAGACCAAAACTGTATGCAGTACTCCAGGTGTGGCCTCACCAATACCCTGTACAGTTGTAGCAGGACTTCTCTGCTTTTATTCTCTATCCCCCCTTGCAATAAAGGCCAACATTCCATTTGCCTTCCTGGTTACTTGCTGTACCTGCATACTAACTTTTTGTGTTTCATGCACAAGGATGCTCAGGTCCCTCTGTACTGCAGCACTTTGCAATTTTGCTCCATTTAAATAATAATTTGCTTTTTAATTCTTTCTGCCAAAGTGGACAACCTCACACTTTTCCACATTATACTCCATCTGCCAAATGTTTGCCCACTCACTTAGCCTGTCTATATCCCCTGCAGATTTTGGGTGTCCTCCTCACAACTTGCTTTCCCACCCATCTTTGTATCATCAGCAAACTTGGCTACATTACACTTGGTCCCTTCATCCAAATCATTAGTATAGATTGTAAATAGTTGAGGTCCCAGCAACGATCCCTGTGGCACCCCACTAGTTACTGTTTGCCATCTGGAAAATGACCTATTTATCCCGACTCTCTGTTTTCTGTTAGTTAGCCAATCCTCTAGCCATATTACCCTCAACCCTGCGAACTTTTCTCTTGTGCAGTCACCTTTTATGTGGCACCTTATAGAATGCCTTTTGGAAATCCAAATACACCACATCCACTGGTTCCCCTTTATCCACTCTGCTCATTACATCCTCAAAGAACTCCAGTAAATTTGTCAAACATGATTTCCCTTTCGTAAAAACATGCTGACTCTGCTTGACTGAATTATGCTTTTCCAAATGTCCTGTGACAGATGTTAGGCTAACTCGTCTTGTAACACTGTTGTGAATCACCTTGGGACGTTGGACTACATTAAAGGTGCTATATCAATAAAAGTTATTCTTATTATTGTTATTAATAAAGGAAAGCTGCAGGTTTGTTTGCCGCCACCGAGATTCATCAAGATGTAGAGCGCATGCGTGGCCATCTTTGCAAAACAGCAAAGTGTGGGCGGGGCTACACGGTCCCAGTGAACCCAGCCAGAGTCAGCACCTTCAGGGGAGGGAGAGGGGAACCAGTGAGTGCAGAACTGAACCCAGACAGAGTCAGCACCTTCAGGGGAGGAGAGGGAGGGGAACCAGTGAGTGTAGAACTGAACCCTGACAGAGTCAGCACCTTCAGGGGAGGGAGAGGGGAACCAATGAGTGTAGAACTGAACCCAGCCAGAGTCAGCACCTTCAGGGGAGGAGAGGGAGGGGAACCAGAGAGTGTAGAACTGAACCCAGACAGAGTTGGTGATGAAAACTGGTAGTGGAGGATACGGTGTCTTCAGACGTGCGATGTGTTTGAATTTCAGCACAGGGAGGACGGAGAGTGTATGGGATGAGGATTTACAGCTTTGGAGGAACAAGAGAGGCAAGAATGTTCCATGGATTCTACAATTGTCTGTTCTGAATGTGTCCTGTACTTGCAGTAATGGTTTCTGTAAACTCCTTTCCAGGGTATTAGAAGGGCAGGATTTGCAGACTGGAAACTCAAACCAAACTTCGCATCAAGTTCTGACCGAATCACTCGATCCTCAGTGTCGAGGAAATATTTAGCTTAAATTAACTCAGGCGGAGACTTTCAGAAGTGCACTTCGAGAGAATTTATTTTTAAAAAGCGAGATATATCTTGGAGAGCCTGCTTGGACCGTACCAAGGCAAAACTCTGCTGTACAAGCAAATTGTCCCTATCTTTATACAGAAATTGAATACAGAAATAGAAAATGATCTTATTCATTAGTCCCGCGAGTACAAAGGTCGTCTCGGAAGGTACACACTCTATCTGTCCTTGCATAGTTTCTCTCTGTTCACAGTCTGATAATCAGAATAAAAGGAGACTCCCTTTTAATACCAGATGGTCATTTAATTGCATCTCTAAGTTTCAAGGCTAAAAAAGCGTGGCTATTTTTCTAGTCCTATTATTTCTTTAAGCATAACAAAAACAGAATTTAACCCTTCCCTTTTCCATAAGCCATAGATTCATAGATTCTTTCTTCCACAATTCCCTCCTTGTTGATCTTTTTATTTTTTAGATCAACACAATTTCTCTTCTTGAGCAAAAGTGGGTGTATACCCTTCAGGATAGGGTCGCATTTGGAGATATTCGTCTTCATCAACCTTTTCCTCTAAGCGACTTAACCTTCCTTTCATGTATATACCTTTTCTTTCTATTTCGGAGAGCATGCCTATTACTTGACTAATTACATTTTTTAATTTTATCCACATTCCGCAAAGGATTATTAATAATACAAGCATAACCACACCTACGATTACTATGGGGTGTATAGAAAGCTTCAGTACTGCTGTAATCCTTCATCCCAGGCATTTCTGATTTTTATATCTTCCCCTACCAGTCCTCCGACGGCCTGGATTTTATTTTGTAGGGTCTCGATATCCATGGAGTTCAATGCTCCTATTCCTGCTCCCACTCCACCTAACACAGTCTCTAATACATCCCGTTTCTTTCTTTGGGGTCTTTCTTTTTCAAAAGATACCTTAACACTGGTTGTGTGGCAACCACCTTCTTTCTTTGGGGGATATTTAATTCGTATTGTTAGATTTAATACACCTGGGGATCTTACCACTGGGATGCAAGTGGTCAGTATCCTTTTTAGGTGTCCCGGGTCTCGGTCTTCTGGGTGGCCGGATTCTTTTACTGACCATTTTACCACAAATGGGTCTCCTCCATTCACCGGGGTGTTATTCATGCACAACATCCGCTGCCCTTCTACCACCATACTTGTATATGAATAACGGAGGAAGTCTTTTCTCTCGTCCGGCCCTCCTATGTACCCCCATCTCTTGTTTTTCCCCGTGCTGTGGGTACACTTCATCCACACATCGGCCTGGTATTCTATGAACAACTGATACCCTTTCCCCATTATAAACTGGAACTCCCCTCTTTCTTCCTTCATTCCACATGCCTCACATCGTGCCGTAAAATTCCCTACCTTACAACTTTCCCTTCCATACTCTTCCTTCTTTTAGGACTTCTTCCTCCTGCCGGGAGTTCCCTGTCGCTAAAATGATCAGTATACCTAACGTCCATTTATAATTTTTCCAAGAGTCCCTTCCCATCTTCCCTTTCTTGTTTGTTTCTATACCACTCTTGAAATAAGTCATTACAATAAAAACACGTCCACACGATAGTAACAGTGACCCAAATAATAAAGGCCCAAACTGGCACACAAATGAGCTCTGACATCCGTCCGTGAATTTTGGGCAATATTTTCAAGTCCAAATATTTAATATAAGAGCAGGTACAGTTCTTCAGCGAGAAGATGGCTGTTTTCTTAGTCGGGCGACCGTAGTATGTCCTGGTTCAATGCCTTTTCCTTCGGCTGTAATTCGTCGGGGAAATAATATTTACAGCGGGTTGCATGCACCCAGTTCGGGTGCTTTTCCAACTTCAAAGTGGTTCGTGTTGTGAGAATTATCTGATACGGTCCTTTCCACCTAGGAGAAAAGGATTCTTTATTTAATGTTTTTACTAACACTTGATCTCCAGGTCTGAAAGGGTGCATATTTCCTTCCGACGGGGGCACCTGTGTCTGCTTTATTTGTTCATGCAGACTTCTTGCTATTTCACACATGGCCTGAGCATACTTTAGTGATTTTTCATCATTCCAAATTAATGCTATTTTTTCATCTGCCAGTGGTGGTTTTACGCCAGTAGGCATTGGTCTTCCCAATAAGGCTTCATGTGGTGTGAAATCAGTGTTTCGGTTTTTCTGGTTTCTCATTGTATACAATACTAATGGTAAGGCTTCTGGCCACTTCAGTCCAGTCTCCTGACATACCTTGGTAAGGGTAGATTTTATTATCCCATTTACTCTTTCTACCATTCCCGAGGACTGTGGCTGATATGGCATATGTAACTTCCACTGGAACCCTAACGCTTCTGCAAGGTTTTGCACTATTTTTCCGGTGAAATGGGTTCCCCTGTCACTGTTGATTCCCATAGGTATCCCATATCTTGGTACTATTTCTTTAAATAGAATTTTTACTACTGTTCGGGCATTTTCAAAGGGCATACTTGGTTGGGGTAGATGATCATATCCAGCAGGTTTTTTACCTCTGTTATTTTGTTGACAAATTTGGCATGTTCTAGCAACTTTCTCAATTACTACTGTTATTCCTGGTGCATACCACTGTGCATTAATAGCATGTATCATCCCTCCTTTGCCCATGTGAGCCTGACCGTGTGCTAGGCGAGACAGGGGCAAAAAGTTCGCCCATCAGGGTGATACCAAATGTCATTTTTTAGAAAACAACCCTGGTTTTCCCAAGTTCTTCCTTCCTGCATGGTAACTTGTTGTTGGGCTGTTTTAAGTTGTTGGATGTCAAGTACCTATGGAGGGGAAACTGAGACTGCTTGAAGGCAGTCTGCCTGTGCCGAAGCGGCCTGTTTGGCTGCTTTGTCAGCTCTCCTATTTCCTACTGATACTTCATCCTCACCGGTTGTGTGAGCTGCACATTAGATAATGGCTACCTTACTTGGCAACTGAATGGCGTCTAATAGATTAAGCACCAGTTGAGAGTGCTTAATATGCTTTCCACCAGAGGTGATAAAGCCTCTTTTTTTCCACAGTTGTCCAAAATCATGGACCACACCGAATGCATATCTAGAATCAGTATAGATATTAGCAGTATGATCTTTAGCTATTATACAAGCTCTAGTGAGGGCAAACAATTCAGCAGCCTGAGCCGAGGTTCCGGGAGGTAGGGCGAATGCTTCAACAGTTTCGTGGGAATTTACAATAGCATAGCCTTCCAAAAACAAATCATCCGACGGCCTATGTGATGATCCATCCGTACAGAGAATAAGATCAGGATTGTCCATGGGCTCTGTGAGCAAATCTGGTCTTGGTAAGGTGGCTACTTCCACCGTTAACAGACAATCATGCTGGTCTGGATCCTCTACTTCTTTAGTAGGGAGTAAGGTGGCTGGGTTCACTACCGGTGCACGTCGAAAGGTATAGTTAGGGTGTGACAGCAGTAATACTTCATAACCTGTTCTTCGAGACGCTGTAAAGTGTTGTGTGGCAGCTGAATTCAAAAGTAATAACACAGCATGGGCTGTAATGACAGTACATGGATGATCCAAAACAATAGGTACCGACTTTTCCACCATGACCGCAGTAGCAGCTACAGCACGTAGACATGCTGGCATTCCCCTTACTACTGGAGGCAGCAAAACCGAATAATAAGCAACTGGTCTATTTCCCCCACCATGTTCTTGGGTTAGTACTGCTGTTGCAAATCCTTCTTTCTCATTCACATACATCTGAAAAGGTTTACCATAATTCGGAAGTCCCAACGCCGGAGCATTAGTAATGGCTTTCTTTAACTGTTTAAATGCCTCCTCTCTCTCTGGGGTCCACTCCACCTTGGGTGGGGCATCATTTAGGGCAGCTGTTCTTAGGACTGCATCCCATTCTCGATAATTGTCTGAATTCTTTCTGGTCCTAGCTGCCTCTGCCCTTTAGATATGTGAAAACCCAGGTACTGGACTTGAGTCTGACAAAATTGTAACTTTTGTAACGACACTCGGTGCCCTCTTTCACATAGGTGCTGTAACAGTTTCAGGGAATCTTGCATGCATCTGTATCCGTGGCTAGAAGCCACAAGCAAATCGTCCGCATACTGCAGCAGTACAGACTGGTCTGATAATGAACAGTCTTCGAGGTCTCTTTTTACTGCTGCTGCATATACTGCGGGGCTTTCGGTGTATCCTTGGGGCAACCTGGTCCATGTGTACTGCTGCTTCTTGTGGGTGAAAGCAAACAGATACTGACTTTCTTGATTTAACGGGATAGAGAAAAAAGCTGAACACAGGTCTATTACAGTAAAGACAGTTGCTGTTGGTGGTATAGCAGATAGTATAATGTTGGTGTCCGGTACCACAGGGGTGATAGGGACTACTATCTTATTAATAGCTCTCAGATCTTGCACAAATCTCCATTCATTCGGCCTATTAACCTTTGGTATGGGCAGTATCGGAGTGTTACACGGGCTCTGTGTCTTTTCTAAAACTCCTTGTTCCAACAATGCAGAAATGACTGGCTCTATCCCATCTTCTGCCTCTGGAGGCAGTCTGTACTGCCTAATGCTTGGTAACACGGCGTTCTTTATCAATTGTACCCGATGGGGTACTGCAGAATGTACTTGCCCAACATGATTCTTATGCTTTGCCCAAAGTTCAGGAGATACTTGATTCAATGCCATTGGCAGCTTAGGGCTTGGTTGTAATTGCCTTTGAAATGTATGATATTTGTCATTCTCATTACTAATTTTGATGGTTTTGTTGGTTTAATCTCTTGTTACTAACATACATTGCACTATTTCTTTAAACATGATAATTGGTTCAAACATTTCCTTTATCAGGTCTTTGGCTCAATTGAGCCCTGTCAATAATCTTTGGTTGGGGATAGGATTAGTGTTTAGTGGCTGGGGTTAAGGATGGGTTTTGAGGCTGGTGTCAGAAGCTGGGGTTCGGGTTACAATGTTAGGCTTATGAGATAGTGATTAGAATTACAAACCACTATTAACAACGCCCGTGTCACTAGATGCCTTCTTTTTCATTTGTTGTTTTTTAACCTCATACAGGTAAATCGCAAAACAACCTTATGAATTGTTCATTCAAGGAATCTTCGTTCTGGCCTGAGTCCGATCTGCTGCCTTCTTTCACACCTCTATATTTCCCACAGAAAAGACATCAGGGACAGGAGGGGAAATAATGTTTTATAGAATCCAGAATTGTCTGTTCTGAATTTCTATCCTGTATTTAAAGTAACAACTTTTGTAACCACCATTTCCAGGGTATTAGAAGGGGAGGATCTGCAGCAGGGAAGCTCAAAACAAACATTACGTCAAAATTTGACAGATTCAACCTGAAGAATCAATAGTGTAAATGTGGGGACTGGATCCGGATTCAGTTGCCCGTCTGAGGTGATAACACATCAGGGAGAGGCCGTTTATCAGCTGAGTGTGGAAAGAGATTCACTCGCTCATCTCACCAAATGACACTCTGGCATGTTCATAATGAGCAGAATCCATTCACTGCTCTGTACGTGGAAAACGATGCAATCGACTACACCCATTTACTGACACACCAACAGAGTCACACCGGGAAGAGACCGTTTAGATATTTCACATGTGGAAAGGTAGTCACTCCGTTGTCCCAACTGTTTACACTCCAGATTATCCACATTGAGAACATTTGCTTTAAATGTGAGAAAAACTTTCAAAGTTCAAAGCAGCTGATGCACGATCACCGCACTGATACTGGAGAGAAGCTGTTTCAATACCCACTGTATGGAAATAAATTCACCCCACCTGCTGATACGCTAGTGGCTGTAGGGGTTATTAATCACATCCAGAACTGACCCGTGGCAGAGTGCCCGTTCATTTGGGGTTTTTTGTGTATGATTTATTAATTTTCACTCAATCAGATCACAGAAAATCAATCCCCATTCACTAACTGGGGTTTTCAATGGCGGGACTGTGACCCAGCATAGCCCGCGGGGGAGAATGTACCCTATTCGCACTGCACAGGCACAGGACCAGGTGGTTTTTGGAGCATGCACTGTGTCACTTTGATCAGAGCCGGACGAAGAATGGAAACGGGAAGAGCCGGAGACGCAGGTGAGTAGCTCACACGGCGGGTATGCTTCATGAAGACCTGGTATAGGCCGCAAACCCTGACGAAGAACTTCCAGGTCCCGCGTTAGCAGCTCCGGGGATTTATTCCTGGTGACAGGCCCAAGCTGACGGCCGCCAGCTTTGTAAAGCACAGCGGAAGGTTTCTGCACCACCATCGTGATGCACTGAGTAGCAGAGCGCATATGCGGCCATGTTTGTACAGGGACCATTAGTAGGCAGGGCTTCAGCGTCCCAGTGAATGTGGAACGGAACCGAGCCACCGTTCGGGGAGGAAAGAGAAGGAAACCAGTGAGTATAGAACTGAAATTCACTGCCACTTCTCTTCCAGTTACTTCACTGCCACTTCTCTTCTAGTTGCTTAGTGTAATTTCAGGGGTGGACAGTGAGGGGAACCAGTGATTGTAGAACTGAACCCAGCCAGAGTCAATACCTTCACGGGAGGAGAGGGAGGGGATTCAGTTAGTGCAGAATTGAACCCAGCCAAGGTCAGCATCTCCGGGGGTGGGGGGGACGGGAACCAGTGAGTGTAGAACTGTACCCAGCCAGAGTCAGCAATTTCAGGGGTGGACAGTGAGGGGAACCAGTGAGTGTAGAATGGAACCCAGCCAGAGTCAGCATCTTCAGGGGTGGAGAGTTAGGGGAACCAGTGATTGTAGCACTGAACCCAGCCAGACTTGGTGCAGGATAAACAGTCTTGAGCTGTGCGATGTGTTTGGATTTCAGCACAGGGCGGAGGGACAATGTGTGGGATGGTGATTTACAGGTTTAGAGAAACAGGAAAGAATGATACATAGAAATTAGAATGGTCTGTTCTGAATTTCTGTCCTTTACTTACAGTGATGAGTTTTGTCATCTCCTTTTACAAGGTATTAGAAGGGAAGATTTACAGACGGGAAACTCAAACAAAACATCACGTCAAGATCTGACAGATTCTCTCGATTCCTCAGGACCTGAATTTCATCGGCCTTTGACTGTGGAAGGAGAATTGTTTGTTCTGTCTGTGGGAAAAGATTTCAAACATCATTGTGACTAGAAAAGCATTGCTACGCACATGCCCGACTGAGAGTGTTCCAGTGCACTGACTGAAAAGAGCTTTAACCAGTTACACAGCCTGAAAAACATCACACCATTCACAGCGGGGAGAAACCATACATGCGTTCTGTGTGTGGACGAGGCTTCAACTGATCGTCCAACCTGGAGGGACACAAGGACACCCGCACTATGGAGAATCCGTGGAAATGTGAGGACTGTGGGAAAGGATTCAATTACCCATCTGAACTGGAAATTCATCAGCGCATTCACACTGGGGAGTGGCTGTTCACCTGCTCTGAGTGTGGGAAGGGATTCACTTGTTCATCCAACCTGCTGATACACGAGTGAGTTCACACTGGGAAGAGGCCGTTCACCTGTGCTGAGTGTGGGAAGGGATTCACTTGTTCATCCACCCTGTTGACACACCAGCGAGTTCACACTGGAGAGAGGCCATTCACCTGCTCTGAGTGTGGGAAGGAATTCACTAAATCATCCAATCTGCTGATACACCAGCGAGTTCACACTGGGGAGAGGCCATTCACCTGCTTTGAGTGTGGGAAGGGATTCATTTCTTCATCCCACCTTCTAAATCACCAGCGAGTTCACACTGGGGAGAGACCGTTCACTTGCTGAGTGTGGGAAGGGATTCACTCAGTCATCTGACCTGCGGAAACACCAGCGAGTGCACACTGGGGAGAGGCCGTTCATATGCTCCGTGTGTGAGAAGGGATTCACTCAATCATCCCACCTGCTGAAACATCAGTGAGTTCACACCGGGAGAGGCTGTTCACCTGCTCTGAGTGTGGGAAGTTATTCACTCAGTTATCCAACCTGCTGATTCACCAGTGAATTCAGACTGGGGAGAAGTTATTTACCTGCTCTAAGTGTGGAAAGGGATTTGCTCAGTCACCCTACCTGCTGAGACACCAACAAGTTCACAAGTGATTGCAAGGGTTACATTCTGCTGTTATTGCTGCTGTTAATCTCATCCCGACTGAATCATCTTCATTCTGACAGTGGATTTTGTTTCTGCTGATATTAATAACCCCTGTAACTGGGCTGGAGTTTAATATTTTGATATTTCAAATAACAGTCTGTTGATATTTGATGTCTCCATGATGAGAGGAGACAAATTGTTGTCCTGTTACCGACTGCTCCATTTTGGGGACTTTTCTCCTTCCTAACTAGATTATTTCAGTTCTCATACCTTTGGTTACTCTTATGGACAAGTTCCAGCTCCCCATACCTTCCAGTGTGCCGCTCCTAGCCTTGGTATCCAGGGAAGGTCTCAGTAACAAGCCTAGGATCACAAAACCCAGTCCTATCTGCACAGGAGAAAGTCTGTTATCTAACTCCTCGAATAGGCAAAATAGAGAATGATCCCAACTCTAAGAACATCTAGAATCTGTTGTAAATATCTTCCAAATCCTTACTGGTACAATCTGTCAATTGAAGTAATGGAAGATGAGAGCGGTGAGGGAACTTGGATTTTTTCATCATAGAATGTTTAGATTCAAAATATTACATTAGGATAAGAAAAGACTAAAGACCAGTGGTTTGTGCTTTCCACAGGAAGGCCACAGTGTTTTTATGTGCTTCTAACGTTGTTGACGTATGTTGAAGAAAATGTAGACTTGTGTCTCTGGACTATGCCGTATCCAGAGACTACCATATTGGGCAATGTCCAATTATTGGGATAAATTATTATAAAATTGAATTGTTATAGAATGGAAAAGTAGTGAAGTAATGCTAAGCTTACATCAAACCTTGGTTAGAACACAGAGGGTGCAAAGAAGATTTACAAGTATGATACCAGAAATGAGAGTGTATACCTATCAGGAAAGGATAGGCAAGCTGGGTCTCTTTTCTCTTGAAAAAAGAAGGCTGAGTGGTGACCTAATAGAGGGCTTTAACATTATGAATGATTTTGATAGACTAAATACAGAGAGAGTGTTTCCACTTATGGGAAAGAGCATAATTAGAGGCCATAAATATAAGATAATCACCAAGAAATCAAATAGGGAATTCAGAAGAAACTTCTTTACCCAGAGAGTAGTGAGAATGTGGAATTCACTACCACAGGGAGTGGTTGAAGCGAATAGTATAGATGCATTTAAGGGGAGGCTAGACAAGCATATGAGGGAACAGGGAATAGAGAATTGTGCTGATAGAGTTAGATGAGGAAAGACAGGAGGAGGCTCGAGTGGAGTGTAAATGCCGGCATGAACTGGTTGGGCCGAATGGTATGTTTCTGTGCTGTATATCCTACGTAATCCTAAAGTAAAATACTGCAGATGCTGAAATCTGGAATAAAAACAAAATGCTGGCTATCTCAGCAGGTCAGGCAGCATCTGTGGAGAGAAAGCAGAGTCTCGGGTCGATGACCCTTCATCAGAACTGGAGTGTTTGGAAAGAACAGTTTCTTAACAAGTGCTGAAAGGAGGAGGGGAAGAAAGAAAAAAGGGAAGGTCTGTGATAGGTTGGAAGACAGGAGAGATTAGAGAAACAGAATGGATGATGGCCCAAATTCAAATGGCAATGCCAGGAGTTAGAAAAACATGAGTCAAGATAGGGTGTGAATGGCAGGATAATGACCAACTACCATTAGAGACAAGGAGAAAAAAAGAAACAGGCTGAGGGGGGGCGGGGGGGGGGGGGGGGGGGGGGGGCGGGTGTGCGGAAAGAGAGCCAAAGGTTGGCTCTGAAATTTTTGAACTCGATGTTGAGTCCCGAAGGCTGTGAAGTGCCTAAACGAAAGATGAGGTGCTGTTCCTCGAGTTTGCATTGAGCTTCATTGGAACAGTGTAGGAACCGAGTATGGAGAGGTCAGAGTGGGAATGGAGTGGAGAATTAAAGTAACAGGCGACCGGAAGCTCGGTCACACTTGCGGACTGAACAGAGGTGCTCCGCAAAGCAGTCACCCAATCTACGCTGTAGAGGAGACCACATCGTGAGCAGTGAATACAGTATACTAAATTGAAAGAAGTACAAGTAAATCGCTGTTTCACCTGGAAGGAGTGTTTGGGACCCTGGATAGTGGAAAGGGAGGAGATAAAAGGGCAGGTGTTGCATCTCCTGTGGTTGCATTGAAAGGTGCCGTGGGAAGGGGAGGGGTGCTAGGGGTGACTGTGGAATGGACCAGGGTGTCGCGGGGGAATGGTCCCTTTGGAATGCTGAGAGGGGAGGGGAGGGGAAGATGTGATTGGTGGTAGGACCTATCACAGACCTTCCCTTTTGTTCTTTCCCTCCCTCCCCCTTTCAGTGCTTGTTAAGAATCTGTTCTTTCCGAACACTCTCCAGGTCTGACGAAGAGTCATCGACCCGAAACGTTAACTCTGCTTCCTCTCCTATGTAATCCTATTTTTCAAGACACATTGGTCGAAGGGGAAGATAAATAGCTTGCATCCAAATGTAATTGTTACTTTTGTCTTCTTTGTAAAATCACAAAGTCTGGGCATAATTTTTTGTAAAATTAAAATTGATGATATAAATTGATAAGAGTTGCTGGTCAAGCACATGGGAAGGGAAATTTAGCTGAAATTTAAGGGGATAATCAAGTTTTATTTTTGAAAAGGTCAAGTCTATGTGGTTCCGTCCAAACTATGTATTCAGGAAGAAGTTTTGGGGGGGAAGGTTGTTGTGTTAAAGGTAACTAACATCCTTCATCTTGCAGACTGATGTGCTCTCTAGCATATTTTGGGGAATAAAAGGTCCAAGAAGAGGTTCGTTTAAATAAAATTAAATAAACAAAATGGGTTGAAACTTGGAGCAAGTGGGAATGTTTGATCTATATTTTAAGATATTATGATAATATTGTATTAGACAGTAAAGTTCCTCTGGGGCCCAGTGAACACTCCATAAAATTGAATGAGAGGACATGAGTGAGGATATAAGATGAAACCAGGAAAATTACACCATCAAATGGGAATTTTTTTAAATCATTGATATTTGGTGAATTGGCATAAATCACCTGGGTGCAATCTAATGTTAATGTAAATTCTTGTGAAAGTCAGAGAAGTGTAGTAAATTGATAAGCTTTTTCTTGGGGTGTTTGTCTCATTGCCTATACTGAACAATAAGGAAACTGAATTTGATAGCTTAGCCATTACCCGAGACATCGGGACCATGCAAAGGGAGATGAGCAAAGATCTGCAGACACCCTACGATCTTTTGATAAGATCACCTGAAAGCCCGAGAATGGCTTGGATCAGATGTTATGGCATGATATTAAGATACTCGTGTGTGTGTGTGTGTGTGTGTGTGTGTGAACAAACGAGTCTCAGACGTGCTCAGTTATCGACAACAGCACAACATGAAATGGCTACTGTGGCTCAGGTGAGACAGATTTTTAAACCATCAAGGCTATGACACATTCTCCAGAGAGAAACCAACTTTGAAATAATCAGGATAGAGTTAAACACATTGCTACCTGCCAGAGGCATTAATATTAAAAGTAAAGAGCATGCTGATCAAATTAGGATTTCCTTACAGCGAGAATGGTCATCAGTTTCAAGGCCTCCACTAAGTACTGAACAAAGAAAGCTTGTAGGGAGGCCAAAAACAAAAAATATCAGTCTGTCTTTGTCTGGACAAAGTGGCCATGGCTGTATAAAAATCAGCTACAAGCTGAAGGTGGGAGACAAGGAGGCCATACCTAACAGGTTCCATATCAAAGCATGGATCCAAGTGAGTGGTGTATTTGGACTTCCACAAGGCATTTGTTAAGGCACCACATAAAAGGTTATTGCACAAGATAAAAGTTCATGGGGTTGGGGGTAATATATTAGCATGGATAGAGGATTGGTTAACTAACAGAAAACAGAGAGTTAGGATAAATGGTTCATTCTCGGGTTGGCAAACAGTGACTAGTGGGATACCGCAGGGATCAGTTCTGGGACACCAACTATTTACAATCTATATTAACGACCTGGATGAAGGGACCGAGTGTAATGTAACCAAGTTTTATGGTGATACAAAGATGGGAGGAAAAGCAATGTGTGAAGAGGATACAAACAATCTGCAAAAGGACATATATAGGCTAAGTGAGTGGGCAAAAGTTTGGCAGATGGGGTATAATGTTGGAAAGCGTGAGGTCATGTACTTTGGAAGAAAAAAAATCAAAGAGCAAGTTATTATTTAAATGGAGAAAAATTGCAAAGTGCTGCAGTGCTGGGGGTGCTTGTGCATGAAACACAAAAGGTTAGTATGCAGGTACAGCAAGTGATCAGGAAGGCCAATGGAATCTTGGCCTTTATTGCAAAGGGGATGGAGTATCAAAGTAGGGAAGTCTAGCTACAGTTGTACAGGGTATAGGTGAGGCCACACCTGGAATACTGCATGCAGTTTTGGTTTCCATATTTACGAAAGGATATACTTGCTTTGGAGGCAGTTCAGAGAAGGTTCACAGGGTTGATTTTGGAGATGAGGGGGTTGACTTATGAGGAAAGGTTGAGTAGGTTGGTCCTCTACTCATTGGAATTCAGAAGAATGAGAGGTGATCTTATTAAAACATATAAGATTATGAGGGGGCTTGACAAGGTGGATGCAGAGAGGATGTTTCCACTGATAGGGAAGAATAGAACTAGAGGGCATAATCTTAGAATAAGGGGCCACCCATTTAAAACTGTGCTGAGGAAGAATTTCTTCTCTCAGAGGGTTGTAAAATAATATGGTAGAATTCTTTATTAAGTTGGAGAGTGACACAGTTAATTCAGAGACTAGGGTCTTGAACTTAAAGAAAGGTAGCTTTGATGGTATGAGACGTGAATTGGCTAGGATAGACTGGCGAATGATACTCAAAGAGTTGAAGGTGGATAGGCAATGGAAGACATTTTAGATCACATGGATGAACTTCAACAATTGTACATTCCTGTCTGGCATAAAAATAAAACGGGGAAGGTGGCTCAACCGTGGCTAACCAGGGAAATTAGGGATAGTGCTAAATCCAAGGAAGAGGCATATAAATTGGCCAGAAAAAGCAGCAAACCTGGGGACTGGGAGAAATTTAGAATTCAGCAGAGGAGGACAAAGATTTAATTAGAAGGGGGAAGATAGAGTATGAGAGTAAGCGTGCAGGGAACATAAAAACTGACTGCAAAAGCTTCTAAAAATATGTAAAGAGAAAAAGATTAGTGAAGGCAAATGTACGTCCTTTGCAGTCAGAATCAGGGGAATTTATAACGGGGAACAAAGAAATGGCAGACCAATTGAACAAATACTTTGGTTCTGTCTTCACTAAGGAAGACACAAATAACCTTCCAGAAATACTAGGGGACCGAGGGTCTAGCGAGAAGGAGGAACTGAAGGAAATCCTTAATAGTCAGGAAATTGTGTTGGGGAAATTGATGGGGTTGAAGGCCGATAAATCCCCAGAGCCTGATAGTCTGTATCCCAGAGTACTGAAGGAAGTGGCCCTAGAAATAGTGGATGAAATAGTGGTCATTTTCCAACATTCTATAGACTCTGGATCAGTTCCTATGGATTGGAGGGTAGCTAATGTAACCCCACTCCCAAAGGAGGGAGAGAGAAAACAGGGAATTATAAACCAGTTAGCCTGACATTAGTAGTGGGGAAAATGTGGAATCAATTATTAAAGATGTAATGCAGCACATTTGGAAAGCAGTGACAGAATCAGTCCAAGTCAGCAAGGATTTATGAAAGGGAAATCATGCTTGACAAATTTTCTAGAATTTTTTGATGATATAACTAGTAGAGTGGACAAGGGAGAACCAGTGGATGTGGTGTATTTGGACTTTCAAAAGGCTTTTGACAAGGTCCCACACAAGAGATTAGTGTGCAAAATTAAAGCACATGGTATTGGGGGTAATGCATTGATGTGGATAGAGAACTGATTGGCAGACAAGAAGCAAAGTGTAGGAATAAACGGGTCCTTTTCAGAATGGCAGGCAGTGACTAGTAGGGTACCACAAGGTTCCGTGCTGGGACCCCAGCTACTTACAATATACATTAATGATTTAGACGAAGGAATTGAATGTAATACCTCCAAATTTGCAGATGACACTAAGCTGGGTGGCAGTGTGAGCTGTGAGGAGGATGCTAAGAGGTTGCAGGGTGACTTGGACAGGTTAGCTGAGTGGGAAAATGCATGGCAAATGCAGTATAATGTAGATAAATGTGAGGTTATCCACTTTGGTGGCAAAAACAGGAAGGCAGAATAATATCTGAATGGTACAGTTGTACAGGGCATTGGTGAGGCCACACCTGGAGTATTGTGTACAGTTTTGGTCTCCTAACCTGAGGAAGGACATTCTTGCTATTGAGGGAGTGCAGCGAAGTTTCACCAAACTGATTCCCGGGATGGCGGGACTGACCTATCAAGAAAGACTGGATCAACTGGGCTTGTATTCACTGGAGTTCAGAAGAATGAGAGGGGACCTCATAGAAACGTTTAAAATTCTGACGGGGTTAGACAGGTTAGATGCAGGAAGAATGTTCCCAATGTTGGGGAAGTCCAGAACCAGAGGTCACAGTCTAAGGATAAGGGGTAAGCCATTTAGGACCGAGATGCGG
Source organism: Pristiophorus japonicus (assembly GCF_044704955.1). Classification (NCBI taxonomy): domain Eukaryota; kingdom Metazoa; phylum Chordata; class Chondrichthyes; family Pristiophoridae; genus Pristiophorus; species Pristiophorus japonicus. The sequence continues at coordinate 208,253,077 of NC_091985.1, forward strand.
AGGAACTTCTTCACCCAGAGAGTGGTGAACCTGTGGAATTCTCTACCACAGAAAGTTGTTGAGGCCAATTCACTAAATATATTCAAAAAGGAGTTAGATGAGGTCCTTACTACTAGGGGGATCAAGGGGTATGGCGAGAAAGCAGGAATGGGGTACTGAAGTTGAATGTTCAGCCATGAACTCATTGAATGGCGGTGCAGGCTAGAAGGGCCGAATGGCCTACTCCTGCACCTATTTTCTATGTTTCTATGTGACAGATTAGGAAAAGAGGAGGTGCAATGAGACCTGGGTGTCATGGTACATCAGTCATTGAAAGTTGGCATGCAGGTACAGCAGGCGGTGAAGAAGGCAAATGGCATGTTGGCCTTCATAGCGAGAGAATTTGAGTATAGGAGCAGGCAGGTCTTACTGCAGTTGCACAGGGCCTTCGTGAGGCCACACCTGGAATATTGTGTGCAGTTTGGTCTCCTAATCTGAGGAAGGACATTCTTGCTATTGAGCGAATGCAGCGAAGGTTCACCAGACTGATTCCCGGGATGGCAGGACTGACATATGAGGAAAAACTGGATTGAGTAGGCTTATGTTCACTGGAATTTAGAAGAATGAGAAGGGATCTCATAGAAACATATAAAATTCTGACGGGATTGGACAGGTTAGATGCAGGAAGAATGTTCCCGAAGTTGCGGAAGGCCAGAACCAAGGGTAAGGGGTAAGCCATTTAGAGATGAGAAACTTCTTCACTCAGAGAATTGTGAACCTGTGGAATTCACTGCCACAAAAAGTTGTTGAGGCCAGTTCATTAGATATATTCAAAAGGGAGTTAGATGTGGCCCTTACAGCTAAAGGGATTAAGGGATGTGGAGAGAAAGCAGGAAAGTGGCACTGAAGTTGCATGATTAGCCATGATCATATTGAATGGTGGTGCAGGCTAGAAGGATGGAATGGCCCACTCTTGCACCTATTTTCTATGTTTCTATCTATCGTGTGTAGCTTCTGTGTGACCTTTGTGATGAATGTGGTACAGAATGGACTGGGCAACATAGAGGGTAGTCAAACCCCTTTGTTTATTCAAGAAGAACAAATGCTTTAAAGGAACCAAGACATAAACTATGATGTGATGCAGAAAATGAGAATGGGGTCTTTGGCCCCCAGGGAACGGGAAAGAAATGAAGATATTAGACTAGTGGGATCGGTCTTGTCTTTGTTAAGGAAAAATGGAAATGAAACGACACATTGGAAGGTGTAAAGGGTAGAATCGGTTGCAATGTTGGTAGACTCTGAGCTAGGTCTGATCCATAAACAGTATGAGGAGTATCCAAGATATCTGATTAAGAAGGGAGGAACTTGGATAGCACCAGATATGCAGTGGTGTACTCTGAAAGGGATAACATGGGTTTGTAGTTGTGACAAAGTCCATCAACACACTGTTCCAGCTTGTGGGTTCACCCTCAACAAAGAATCGTCAAAATGCCAGATTGGAATAATTAAATGGGGCGAAGACCATGTATAAAGGAAAAGGACAGTTTTGTGTGGCTACTGCTGCCACGTATATGATTGTGGGTTCAACCCGAAGCCCCATGCTAAAACATCACTTTTGCTTGATTTCACTGAGGAACATGCCTATCGGTGCTAAAACATTGGTACTGGTACATCATCATAATGCCACTAATCTGTAGATAAGACAGCCTCTGGAGGATGAAGCCATTCGAGCCATTCCGCATCTGGGACACTATACACCTCCCCTGTCGATGACTTTAAAGCTCATAATTGAGTGAATTAAGATACCCCAGAAACACATAGTGCAAATGATACAGACAAATATCGAGACAGAAAAGGCAATCCTGGGCCTTGGGAATCATGAATGGTGTGAAGTAGGATCTAATGTTGAACGACATCCTTGGGCTAGACTGTTCCAGATGGGATTGGTGAGTAGTGGTGCGACCGAGGCAGCCTTAGTGATGGACTTTGGACTAATAAAGTTACGCAACAAACTTATGTATCTTTGTGAGTTTGTTGAATCGATTGACGTGCTACCTGGTGAGCGCGATAACGTCAAATCAATCAGCGTTAAGAAAGAAAGAGCACGTTTCATGGCCACAGGATGTCCCAAAGTGCTTTACAGCCAATTAAGTTTAGAAATGTAGGAAATATGACATACAATTTGTGCTCACAGCAAGCTCCCACAAACAGCAATGTGATAATATCCAGATCACCTGTGGTATTGGTTGTCATTTCGCTGTCATTCTGCCTTTGAAACTGACGGTAATTCAGGATTTAGCGCATCTGCAACATAATGCATAAATACTAAAGTTGTGGTCTGTCATTCACTGCTCCCCCACAGGATGTGATGTTCTCCTCAGCGCAGAGTTGGCAATCATGGAATTCTCTCGACTCTGGGAAACTGATGAAAACTACTGCTCTTCCGCAGAAATACCGCTGTTAAATTCTCCATTAAAAGTTAGGTATAACTGGGATTTTAACAGCGTGCTGACTGCTTAAGAAAGAAAAAGGTTGGGCAGTGTCAAATTTATCCATTTTAATAAAAAAATAAAATTGTTAAGTAACTTTAAAAAAAAGTTAGTTCACCTTTATTTCAGATTTGTCATTTCCCCATGTGCAAGCCACAATCTTTGTTTTGCTCTAACATTTTTTAAGTTAGAATTTGAAGAGCTTAGCCACCTCCTTTTTCACGGCCTGTGAAAATTCTGCATTTAGATTGGATGTTTAAACAGCTTGTTGATATTGCAGCAGCTCGCGCTAGGAGATTCCCACTGTACTCTCTTGATTTGAATTACATGTCAGAAAACCCAAACTTCTTGACACAGAGATCGCCACATTTTTGTGCGAAGCTTACTTCGGGGCTGGGGGTGAAAGTCTTCGCTTCGCCACTGGCCGCAAATTCCGAGCCATTATGGAACAGTTTTTGCAGAGTGACCGAGGCTGCCTCTGAAACTGCATACAATTAGTATTTAAATAAGCTCGTATGGTGAAGCTGCTATCCCTTTGGCCCTTCGAAAAGCTGCTCATTGTGGCCCCTCTCCCAGATTCCAGCCCCAGCTCTGTGCTCAGTGGCCTCTCTCCCAGATTCCAGCCCCAGCTCTGTGCTCACTGTGGCCTCTCTCCCAGGTTCCAGCCCCAGCTCTGTGCTCACTGTGACCTCTCTCCCAGATTCCAGCCCCAGCTCTGGGCTCAGTGGCCTCTCTCCCAGATTCCAGCCCCAGCTCTGTGCTCCCTCTCCCAGATTCCAGCCCCAGCTCTGTGCTCACTGTGGCCTCTCTCCCAGATTCCAGCCCCAGCTCTGTGCTCACTGTGGCCTCTCTCCCAGATTCCAGCCCCAGCTCTGTGCTCACTGTGGCCACTCTTCCAGATTCCAGCCTCAGCTCTGTGCTCACTGTGACCTCTCTCCCAGATTCCAGCCTCAGCTCTGTGCTCACTGTGGTCCCTCTCCCAGATTCCAGCCCCAGCTCTGTGCTCACTGTGACCTCTCTCCCAGATTCCAGCCCCAGCTCTGGGCTCAGTGGCCTCTCTCCCAGATTCCAGCCCCAGCTCTGTGCTCCCTCTCCCAGATTCCAGCCCCAGCTCTGTGCTCACTGTGGCCTCTCTCCCAGATTCCAGCCCCAGCTCTGTGCTCACTGTGGCCTCTCTCCCAGATTCCAGCCCCAGCTCTGTGCTCACTGTGGCCACTCTTCCAGATTCCAGCCTCAGCTCTGTGCTCACTGTGGTCCCTCTCCCAGATTCCAGTCCCAGCTCTGGGCTCACTGTGGCTACTCTCCCAGATTCCAGCCCCAGCTCTGTGCTCACTGTGGTCCCTCTCCCAGATTCCAGTCCCAGCTCTGTGCTCACTGTGGCCCCTCACCCAGATTCCAGTCCCAGCTCTGGGCTCACTCAGCTGCTCTCACCTGGGGACCGCGTCACCATCGGCCCCCGCACACCTGAGCTGGGCACCAGGCCCCGCCCCCTTGCTGCGCCGCCATTGGTTGGAGGACCCGCCGCCAGCTCGCTCCGCCCATCTCCGCCGGGGCTCTTCCTATTGGTCCGAGCTCCTGTCAGTCAGGCCGAACCCACGTGGTGCTGGGCGGGCAGTTTGAGGCGGTTTGTTCTGGAACTTTCCTTCAGCTGGATGATGTGATTGACGGATGGGACAAGGATCCCGCAGCCTCTGCTGTTCAGGCCTGAATCATTGGGCCGGTTAGCAGCTTATTGAGGGCCCGCGGCCGGGGAGTGAGAAGCTGCTGCGATCCCGGGGGAACATCTTGTGGCGCCGCCCAGGTCCGTCAGTCTGGTCATTAGCCGCAACACCCGGGCTCGGCCCCGCCCACAACCAGGCTCAGCCCCGCCTCTCGCACACTCCGATTGGTTGGAGGACTAACTGCCCGCTCGATCCTCCAGCCCCGCCCCCGCTCTTTCTATTGGTCCGGAGCTGCTGTCAATCACCCGGGCAATGTGAGCTGAGCATGCGCGGTGGGGCGGTTGTGTCTGAGGCAGCAGGTGAGAGATGGGCGGGTTAATAAACCTCGGGGGGCCGCGGGCTTCACACACACAGAGTGCTGTCCAAGAGACAACATTCCGCATTATCCGCTTCACACACACCCGCTGTGGGCCTTAGGCCCCGAACAACCGGCTCCGGGAGGTTGGTTGCTAGGCACTGCAGTGATGTCATAAAGCAGGGCCATTCAGCCCAGCGGGTCCTCTCCTTGTCCCTTTAAAGGTGGAGAGGTGGGACATCCTGTCTCAACACACATCCCCCCTGTTCATACTGAGAATCCCCGGGGAAGGGCCAGGGCCCAGAGTGTGGAACACAACTAAGGGGGAAAGAGGAGGCGAGACGGTGCAGTGTGGGAAATGAGAGAGGAATCTGCTCATTCCCAGGGGCAGATCGAAGTGCTTTGAGTGGTGGGTCCAGCAATGAAAGTGAAACCAAACAAGAGGGAACAAATAAAAATGCAATCCAAGGGAACGGGAAGCGGGAAGAAACCACAACCAGCCCAAAAGTGGGACTAATCACCCAAAAAGGTCACTCTAGTCAGTTAGAAACTGCTCCTAGTGACTGTGTGCCTGCAGGACTCGGCTTCACACCAGTGTTTAATAGCACAGAGTGCTGGCCTCACACCCAGGGGTCAATGTGTTAGAATTCCAGGGGCAGTGAGAACATGCTTGGAAATATCCTGGAGAATATAAGAAATAGGACTAGGCCATTTGGCCCCTCGAGCCTGCTCCGCCATTCAATAAGATCATGGCTGATTTGATCTTGGTCTCAACTCCACTTCCCTGCCCGTTCCCCAAGCCCTTGACTCCATTCTCCTTCAAAAATCTGTATCACCACCTTAAATATGTTCAAAGACCCATCCTCCACAGCTCTCTGGGGTAGAGAATTCCAAAGATTCACGATTCTCTAAGAGAAGAAATTCCTCCTAATTTCTGTTTTAATTGGGCGACCCTTTATTCTGAAACTATGCTCCCTAGTTCTGGATTCCCCCATGAGGGGAAACATTCTCTCTCCATCTACCCTGTCAGGAGCAGTGAAAGCTCACTGGGCCCCAGCATATGCTCATCGCAAAACACCGGGAAAGGGAAAAGTCAGCTCTGAAGCCAGTTTGCTGCTCCTTCTGCCCAGCACTGCCTGCACCCCCGGCACACGGAGGGGGAATTTTAGCCTCAGTATTACAGATTTCATTTACAGGCTGGTGAGAGAAATAGTTCATACTGACACCGAGCTGTGTGATTGGTTCAGTCTGTATGTGACTGACGGGCTCTTTTAAATTTGAGTGGTCATGTATTCGAATTCCCCGTAACTCTAATGGTGGATATAAAAGAGAGATGTGTTCAAATCAAAGAGTCTCCTTGGAGATTCTCAGAGAAGTAATGGGTCAGCTTAAAACTCTGAAAAAGAGAAATTTTTTTAGAAGTTTCCAATCAGCAGTTTTTGACCGATATTGACTCCCACAGGGACGGAGAATTCTACAATAAGAAAGAACTGGTCATCATTTGAAAGGTATTAAAGGATTCGAGGGGCTCTTACATTTGGGCTCTTTATTTTGTTTACTCGAGGAGTTAGACAACAGACTTCCTGCTGTCAATAAGGAGTTGGATTATTGGACCATGATGTATTTACTTGTTCATATTTTGTTAAATACATTTGCTGAGTGGATTTAAATTCAAGATGAGGTTTGCAGGCATGATGATTTATTCACACATCGAAGGTGAGAGAAATGCTGTGGGGCACATGCTAAGTCCAGTAGCTGAACGTGATTAACAAACTGTGTTTTGTGTTTAGTGATCCCGGGCATGTTACCGAGCCCGTCCCTGGATACCAAGGCAAGGAGAGGCACTCTGGAAGGTAGGGGGAGCTGGGACTTGTCTATGAGAGGAACGAACAGATTTGAGAACTGAAATAATCTAGAATTAGAAAGGAGAAAATGCCCAAAATGGAGCAGTCAGTAACAGGACATCAATTAGTCTCCTCTTATCTTGGAACATTAAATATCGACACTGTTTTATTTGAAATATCAAAATATTAAACAGCAGCCCAGTTACAGGGGTTATTAACATCAGCAGAAACAAACCCCAACTGTCAGAATGAACATGGTTCAGCCGGGATGTGATTAACAGCAGCAATAATAGTAGACTCCCACCCCTGCAGTCACTTGTGAACTTGCTGGTGTGTCAGCAGGATGGATGAATGAGTGAATCTCTTCCCACACTCAGAGCAGGTGAATGGGCTCTCCGTGGTGTGAACTTGCTGGTGCGATAGAAGGTTAAATGAACTAATGAAACTCTTTCCACACTCAGAGCAGGTGAACGGTCTCTCCCCAGTGTGAATACGCTGGTGCGTTAGAAGGTTGGATGAACTAATAAATCCCTTCCCACACTCCAAACAGGTGAATGGCCTCTCCCCAGTGTGAACTCGGTGGTGTTTCAACAGACTGGATGACGGAGTGAATCCCTTCCCACACTCAGAGCAGGTGAACGGTCTATCCCCAATGTGAACTCGCTGGTGCTTTAGCAGGTTGGATGACAAATTGATTCCCTTCCCACACTCACAGGTGAACTGTCTCTCTGTAGTGTGAGCTCCCTGGTTTGTCAGCAGGTGGGATAACTGAGTGAATCCCTTCCCACACTCAGAGCAGGTGAAAGGCCTCTTCCCAGTGTGAATACGTTGGTGCTTTAGAAGGTTGGATGACTGAGCGAATCCCTTCCCACACCCAGAGCAGGTGAATGGCCTTTCCCCAGTGTGAACTTGCTGGTGTGTCAGCAGGTTGGATGACTGAGTGAAATGCTTCCCACAGTCAGAGCAGATGAACGGCCTCTCCCCAGTGTGAACTCGCTGGTGTGTCAGCAGGGTTGATGATGAAGGGAATCCCTTTCCACACATGGAGCAAGTGAATGGGCTCGCCCCAGTGTGAACTTGTTGGTGTGTCAGCAGATGGGATGACCGAGTGAATCCCTTCCCACACATGGGGCAGGTGAACGGTCTCTCCCCGGTGTGACTGCGTCGATGAGTTTCCAGCTCAGACGGGTAACTGAATCCCTTTCCACAGTCCCCACATTTCCACGGTTTCTCCGTGGTGCAGGTGTCCTTGTGACTCTCCATGGTTGGATGATCAGTTGAAGCCTCGTCCACACACACAACACGTGTAATGGTTTCTCCGTGCTGTGAATGGTGCGATGTTTTTTCAGGTTGTGTAACTGGTTAAAGCTCTTTCCACAGTCAGTGCACTGGAACACTCACACGGGTGTGTGTGTCTCGGTGCTTCTCTAGTCACGCCGATTTGTGAAATCTTTTCCTAAAGACAGAACAAGCAAATAATTCTCCTGCCATATTCAAAGGCCGATGATATTCAGGTCCGGAGGAATCAAGTGACTCTGTCAGATCTTGATGTGATGTTTGGTTTTTGTTTCCTGTCTGAAAATCTCCCCTTCTAATACTCTGTAAAAGGAGATTACAGAACTCATCACTAAGTACAGAACAGACAATTCTAGTTTCTATGGAACATTCTTTCCTCTCTTGTTTCCCCAAAGCTGCAAATCCCCGTTCCGCACTCTCCCTCCTCCCTGTGCTGAAAGCCAAACACATCGCACGTCTCAAGACAGTTTGTCCTCCGCTCCCAGTTTTCACCACCAACTCTGGCTGGGTGCAGTTTTACACTCACTGGTTCCCCTCCCTCTCCTCCCCTGAAAGTGCTGACTCTGATTGGGTGTAGTTCTATACTCACTGGTTCCCCTTCCTCTCCTCCCCTGAAAGTGCTGACTCTGGCGGGTTTCAGTTCGACACTCACTGGTTCCTCTCCCTCTCCTCCCCTGAAAGTGCTGACTCTGGCAGGTTTCAGTTCGACACTCACTGGTTCCCCTCCCTCTCCTTCCCTGAAGGTGCTGACTCTGGCGGGTTTCAGTTCGACACTCACTGGTTCCCCTCCCTCTCCTTCCCTGAAGGTGCTGACTCTGGCAGGTTTCAGTTCGACACTCACTGGTTCCCCTCCCTCTCCTTCCCTGAAGGTGCTGACTCTGGCTGGGTTCAGTTCTACACTCACTGGTTCCCCTCCCTCTCTCCCCTGAAGGTGCTGACTCTGGCAGGTTTCAGTTCTACATTCACTGGTTCCCCTCCCTCTCTCCCCTGAAGGTGCTGACTCTGGCAGGTTTCAGTGCTACACTCACTAGTTCCCCTCCCTCTCCTCCCCTGAAGGTGATGACTCTGGCAGGTTTCAGTTCTACACTCACTGGTTCCCCTTCCTCTCCTCCCCTGAAGGTGCTGACTCTGGCAGGTTTCAGTTCTACACTCACTGGTAACCTGAAATATAACAGAAAATAATGGAAATACTCAGGCAACATCTGTAGAGATAGAAATTAGAGTTAAGGTATCAGGTCACTTTCCTTTCATCAGAACTGGAAAATAGGAGCAGGGGTCGGCCCTCCGGCCCCTCGAGCCTGCTCCGCCATTCAATAAGATCATGGCTGATCATCAACCTCAACTCCACTTTCCCGCCCCATCTCCCTATCTCTTGATTCCTTGAGACTCCAAAAATCTATCTATCTCAGTCATGAATATAAGTTTTAAATAAGTGCAGAGGCAGGGAAAGGGGAGGAAAGACAGGAGTGATTAAATGACAAAAGGGATGATGGAGCAAGGCAAAAGGAGATGGTGATGGGACAAGAAACAAAAGATGGGTCTGGAGGAGGTGTAAATGGCAATAGGAGATCATTACCAACAGCTGCTGTACTAAACAATGGGAGCAGTGGTTATGGTGAAATTGTGGAAATCAATGTTGAGTCCGGAAGATGAAATTCTGTGCCTCGAGCTTTATTAGAACAGTGGAGGAGGCCGAGGACAGCGAGGTCAGAGTGGGAGTGGTCCGGAGAATTTCAGTAACAAGCGATCGGAAACTCAGAGTCATGCTTGCGACTGAACGAAGGTATTCCGCGATGCGATCACCCAATCTGCATTTGGTCTCTCCAATGTCGAGGACACTGCATCACGAGCAGCGAATACAGTATACTAAATTCAAAGTAGTACAATAAATCGTTGTTTCACCTGGAAGGAGTGTCTGTGGCCCTGACGGTGGGAAGGGAGGAGGTGAAAGGGCAGGTGTTGTATTTCCGATTTTAAAGTAGGAAATGAGGCAATTAATTTGTGCACAGAAAGCTCCCACAAACAGCAATGAACAGATAACGTATTTTAGTGATGTTGATTGAGGGATATATATTGGCCAGGACACCGAGGTAACTCCCCTGCTCTTCTTCGATATAGTGCCATGGGATCTTTTAAATCTACTCTAGTTGCAGCCGGGTCCTCGGTTTAACGTCGCATCACAAGAGACGACATCTCTGACAGTGCAGTGCTGCACTGGAGTGCCAGCCTGGATTTTTGTGCTCAAGTCTCTGGAGTGGGACTTAAGCAGCTCTGAGAACAAGGGGATCTAAATCTGGACCCATCTGTTACAATTCTATGGGCTGTAAACTGTCTCCCCAGCATTTACCAGCGCCTTCAGGAGAGATGCTGAGAAAGCCCCTGTGTGCAGAGTGAGAACAAAATCAATGAGTCAATGATTTTCTCTCCCGGTCACTGGGACCCTGAAGCCCCGCCCACTCTTTGTTGCTTTACAAATATGGACAAAGAAGTTCCTTTGAACCATCCCGTAATATAACTATATCACATAAGATGTGAAATCAGTTATTTTCTGCATAATTTATCTTTTTTGATCCGATTTCATAAAAATCCTCCACACACATTGCATATGACAGGGGACAAGAGAGAGAGAGGGAAACCAGTCTCCATTTCTCCTTCATTTACAGACCCTCCCTGGTCTGTCACCAATTCTCCTTCATTTACAGATGCTCCCTGACCAATCACCAATTCTCCTTCATTTACAGACACTCCCTGACCATTCACCATTTCTCCCTCAATGACAGATGCTCCCTGACCAATCACCAATTCGCCTTCATTTACAGACCGGTCTGTCACCATTTCTCCTTCATTTACAGATGCTCCCTGACCACTCCATGTTTCTGCTTCATTTGCAGACGCTCCCTGACGAGTCACCGCTTTGTGGACCTTTCTGTTGTGGCTTTCAACAATAAAAACCCTGTGGGGTGGAGCAAACATTGCAACATTTGGTAGTGAAATGGATTAGTGCAGGACAGACAGCAGGGATTATTTGAGGAAATAACACAGTGCAGTGAGAAAGGAAATGCAGGGGATGTTGTGTAGATGGATTGTCAAAGGGTGTTTGATAAGGTGCCGGACAGGAGGCTTGTTGATCAAATCACGGTATTAAAGGGAATGGGGCAGCGTGGAGAGGATGTTGGGTAAAGGGCAGAAAACAGAGAGTAGTGGTTAATGGAGGTTTTTCAGAGTGGAGGAATGTAAACAGTGGTGTCCCCAGGGTCAGTATTGGGACCATTGCTCTGCTCAATGTAGAGAAATGATCTGGGCTTGGATATATGGGGCACACGATCAAAATCTCCAGAGGAGACCAAAAAAGGGACGATGGCCAACTGTGAAATGACTAAGTAGTTTCAGTATGAATACACAGGTTAGTAAATAGGGTGGGTAGATGTCAGATGAAATGTAACCGAGATAAATGTGAGGTGATATTTCTTTGTCCCAAAATGTGTGAGGAAAAGTACATTAAATGGTAAAAATGTAAAAGCAGTAGAGAAGCAGAAAAGGAAAGGGGTGTTAGATTCTAGCTAATGCCTTGTAACATCGGTGGTATGAGACGTGAATTGGCTAGAATAGACTGGCAAATGATACTTAAAGGGTTGGTGGTGGATAGGCAATGGCAAACATTTAAAGATCACATGGATGAACTTCAACAATTGTATATCCCTGTCTGGAGTAAAAATAAAACGGGGAAGGTGGCTCAACCGTGGCTAACAAGGGAAATTAGGGACAGTGTTAAGTCCAAGGAAGAGGCATATGAATTGGCCAGAAAAAGCAGCAAACCTGAGGACTAAGAGAAATTTAGAATCCAGCAGAGGAGGACAAAGTGTTTAATTCGGAGGGGGAAAATAGAGTATAAGAGGAAGCTTGCTGAGAACATAAAAACTGACTGCAAAAGCTTCTATAGATATGTGAAGAGAAAGAGATTAGTGAAGACAAATGTAGGTCCCTTGCAGTCAGAATCAGGTGAATTTATAATGGGGAACAAAGAAATGGTGGACCAATTGAACAAATACTTTGGCACTGTCTTCACGAAGGAAGACTCGAATAACCTTCCGAAAATACTAGGGGACCGAGGATCTAGCGAGAAGGAGGAACTGAAGGAAATTATTATTAGTCAGGAAATTGTGTTAGGGAAATTGATGGGATTGAAGGCTGATAAATCCCCACGGCCTGATAGTCTGCAGCCCAGAGTACTTAAAGAAGTGGCCTTAGAAATAGTGGATGCATTGGTGATCGTTTTCTAACAGTCTGTCGACTCTGGATCAGTTCCTATGGACTGGAGGGTAGCTAATGTAACACCAATTTTTAAAAAAGGAGGGAGAGAGAAAACGGGGAATTATAGACCGGTTAGCCTGACATCGGTAGTGGGGAAAATGCTGGAATCAATTATTAAAGATGAAATAGCAGCGCATTTGGAAAGGATTGACAGGATCAGTCCAAGTCAGCATGGATTTATGAAAGGAAATCATGCTTGACAAATCTTCTATAATTTTTTGAGGATGTAACTAGTAGAGTGGACAAGGGAGAACCAGTGGATGTGGTGTATTTGGACTTTCAAAAAGCTTTTGACAAGGTCCAACACAAGAGATTGGTGTGCAAAATTAAAGCACATGATATTGGGGGTAATGTATTGACGTGGATAGAGAACTGGTTGGCAGACAGCAAGCAGAAAGTCGGGATAATCGGGTCCTTTTCAGAATGGCAGGCTGTGATTAGTGGGGTACCATAGGGCTCAGTGCTGGAATCCCAGCTATTTACAATATACATCAATGATTTAGATGAAGGAATTGAGTGTAATATCTCCAAGTTTGCAGATGACACTAAGCTGGGTGGCTGTGTGAGCTGTGAGGAGGATGCTAAGAGGCTGCAGGGTGACTTGGACAGGTTAGGTGAGTGGGCAAATGCATGGCAGATGCAGTATAATGTGGATAAATGTGAGGTTATCCACTTAGGTGGCAAAAACATGAAGGCAGATTATTATCTGAATGGCGGGCAGATTAGGGAAAGGGGAGGTGCAACGAGACCTGGGTGTCATGGTACATCAGTCATTGAACGTTGGCATGCAGGTACAGCAGGCGGTGAAGAAGGCAAATGGCATGTTGGCCTTCATAGCTAGGGGATTTGAGTATAGGAGCAGGGAGGTCTTACTGCAGTTGTACAGAGCCTTGGTGAGGCCACACCTAGAATATTGTGTTCAGTTTTGGTCTCCTAATCTGAGGAAGTACGTTCTTGCTATTGAGGGAGTGCAGCGAAGGTTCACCAGACTGATTCCCGGGATGGCAGGACTGACATATGAGAAGAGACTGGATCGACTGGGCCCGTATTCACTGTAGTTTAGAAGAATGAGAGGGGGATCTCATAGAAACATATAAAATTCTGACCGTTAGATGCAGGAAGAAAGTTCCCAATGTTGGGGAAGTCTAGAATCAGGGGTCACAGAGTAAGACTAAGGGGTAAGCCATTTAGGACCAAGATGAGGAAAAACTTCTTCACTCAGAGAATTGTGAACCTGTGGAATTCTCTACCGCATAGAGTTGTTGATGTCAGTTCGTTAGATATATTCAAGAAGGAGTTTGATATGGCCCTTATGGCTAAAGGGATCAAGGGGTATGGAGAGAAAGCAGGAAAGGGGTACTGAGGTGAATGATCAGCCATGATCTTATTGGTGCAGGCTCGAAGGGCCGAATGGCCTACTCCTGCACCTATTTTTTATGTTTCTATGTTTCCAGACTCCCACCACCCTTTGGGTAAATAAATTTCCCCTCAATACTTCCATGCAATTACTTTAAATCTGGCCCTCTGGTTGTTGAACCCTCTGCCAAGGAACACAGGTCCTTTCTATCCACTCTATCCAGGCCCCTCATAATCTTATACACCTCAATCAGGTCTCCCCTCAGCCTGCTCTGTCCCAAAGAAAACAGACCTAGACTATCCAATCTTACCTCATAGCCAAAGTTCTACAGACCAGGCAACAATCTGGTAAATTTCCTCTGCACCCTTTCCTGTAATATGGTGACCAGAACTGCATACAGTACTCCAGCTGCAGCCTAACCAGTGTTTTATGCAGTTCAAGCATACGTCCTTGCCTCTTGTATTCCAGGCCTCGACTGATAAAGGTAAGTATTCCACATGCCTTCTTAATCACCTTATCTACCTGGCCTGCTACCTTCAGGGATCTGTGAACCTGCACTCCAAGGTCCATTTGTTCCTCTACATCTTTCAATGCTGTACCAGTTAATGTGTATTCCTTTGTCTTGTTAGACCTCCCCAAATGCATTATCTCGCACTTCTCCGGATTGAATTCCATTTGTCACTGTTCTGCAGCTTTCTTAATTATCAACTACACAGCCTATTTTAGTGTCATCTGCAAACTTCTTAATCATATCCCCAACATTCAAGTCTAAGTCATTGATACATACCATAAAAAGCAAGGGACCCTGCACTGAGCCCTGCAGAATCTCACTGGATACAGCCTTCCAGTCACAAAAACAACCATCAACCATTACCCTTTGCTTCCTTCCTCTGAGCCAATTTTGGATCCAACTTGCCTCTTTACCTTGGATCCCATGGGCTTTTACTTTCGTAACCAGTCTGCCATGTGGGACCTGATCAAAAGATTTGCTAAAATTCATGTGCACGACAATATATGCACTGATCTCATCGACCCTTCTGGTTACCTCCTTGAAAAATTCAATCAAGTTAGTCAGGCACGACCTTCCCTTAACAAATCCATGCTGACTGTCCTTGATTAATCCATGTCTTTCCAAATGAAGATTTATTCTTTCCGTCAGGATTTTTTGCAATACTTTTCCCACCACTGAGGTTAGCTGACTGGCCTGTAATTACTTGGTCTATCCCTTTCTCCCTTTTTAAGCAAAGGTCTTGGTCGGCTGGCGCGGACACGATGGGCCAAAATGGCCTCCTTCCGTGCTGTACATTTTTATGATTCTATGAAAAAGTATCGTTTATTCCTACTCTGTTTTCTGTCCATTAACCAATCATCAATCCAAGATAATATATTACCCTTAATCCCATGAGATGTATTTTAGCCATATTATGTTAAAGGCAAAGAGGTTGTTTCCACTGGTCGGGAAGACTAGAACTAGGGGGCACAGCCTCAAAATACGGGGAAGCCAATTTAAAACCGAGTTGAAAAGGAATTTCTTCTCCCAGAGGGTTGTGAATCTGTGGAATTCTCTGCCCAAGGAAGCAGTTGAGGCTAGCTCATTGAATGTATTCAAGTCACAGATAGATAGATTTTTAACCAATAAGGGAATTAAGGGTTACGGGGAGAGGGCGGGTAAGTGGAGCTGAGTCCACGGCCAGATCAGTCATGATCTTATTGAATGGCGGAGCAGGCTCAAGGGGCTAGATGGCCTACTCCTGTTCCTAATTCTTAAGTTCTTATGTTATCTCTAAAACCTACAAGGGGTTCAGATACACAAATCTTTAAAAGTAGGAGGACAAGTTGATAAAGTGGTTAAAAAACACATGGGATCCTAGGTTTTATAAATAGGGCTGTGGAGTACAAAAGGGCAAAGGTCATGTAAACCTGTACAAATCATTGGTTGGACTGCAGTTCGAATATTGTGTCAGGTTTTGGGGATCTTACACCAGGAAGGATGTGGAGGCCATGGAGAGGGTGCAGAGAGATTCACTGAGACGATACCAGGGAAGAGAGGCTTTAGTTATCAGGGGAGATTGGAGAAACTGGGGCTCTTTTCATTAGAACAAAGGGTAATTGGAGATCTGAGGGAGGTGTTCAAAGTTTGATCAGGTAAATGAGGAAAAACTATTTCCACCAGTTGGAGAGTCAGTAACTCGAGGACATCAAATTCAAATCATCACCAAAAGGCTCAGACCCAGGGAGGAACTATCGAGCACACTGTACAACAATGTTTGGGACACTCACTGTCCCTCCGGATCTGTGTCCGGGGGAGGAACTGATGCGTTTTTCTTATCTTTGTGTTAAATGATGTTCACATCGAGGTGACAGATGTCAGTGCTGGGGAATGGGGTATTCTGAGATCATATTGTCTGCCTGAAGCACTCTGCAGTCAGGTACAGCATGGGTTAAATACAGAGTAAAGCTCCCTCTACACTGTCCCATCAAACACTGCCAACCCATAATGAGCAGAGCTCAGGGAGGTTGGTTGCTAGGCACTGCAGTGATGTCATAAACAGGGCCATTCAGCCCAGCTGGTCCTCTCCTTGTCCCTTTAAAGGTGGAGAGCTGGGACATCCTGTCTCAACACACATCCCGCCCTGTTCATACAGAGAATCCCCGGGGAAGGCCCAGGGCCCAGAGTGTGGAACACAACCAAGGGGGAAAGAGGAGGAGAGAAGAGGAGGTAAATGAAGGAGTTGGGACTGAGGGCCACCAAGCTGAAGTTTTAGAGGAAGAGTGAGTTCAGTAGTTTAAGATCCAGGGAGAGAACAAGGCACATTGCACAAATTGCTACTATTTTACCCTTCTCTTCACTCTACCCCTGAAGGTGCTGACTCTGGCTGGGTTCGGTTCTACACTCACTGAATCCCCTCCCTCTCCTCCCCTAAAGGTGCTGACTCTGGCTGGGTTCAGTTCTGCACTCACTGGTTCCCCTCCCTCTCCTCCCCTGAAGGTGCTGACTCTGGCTGGGTTCAGTTCTACACTCACCAGTTTCTCTCTAATATGTGATCCATGTGCCCAATCTCCATGTGTGAACCTCGACAGTGAGTGTCGACAGGCTATTCCACTGTCCTCACCCGAGGCCTCATACATGCATTTTCCAGCAGGGTCACTGATCCCTCCTCCCAATGGCTCAGTGGGTAAAGGTAACGCCAAGTGTGACTGAGTCACATTAACAGGACAGACCCAGGTTTAATCCCGTCTGCATATCCTCACCACCTAATCCCCTGTAAAAGGAGTTTACAAATGTCATCACTGTAGGAACATAGGAACAGGAAAAGGCCATTCGGCCCCTTGAGCCTGTTCCGCCATTCAATTAAATCATGGCTGATCAGTATTTCAACTCCGTCTACCTGCCTTGGTTCCATCGCCCTTAATACCCTTGCCTAAGGAGAATCCATCAATCTCAGTTTTGTAATTTTCAATTATCTCCCAGCCTCAGTTTTATTGGGAACAGAGTTCTGGATTTCCACTATCCTTGAAGAATATAAGAGGATATGAAATAGGAGCAGGAGTGGGCCATGCGATCCCTCGAGCCTGCTCCGCCATTCAATAAGATCAAGTCTGATCTTGTATTTCAGCTCCACTTTCCCGCCCTATCCCCTTTTCCCTTGATTTCTTTAGTGTCCAAAAATCTATCGATCTCAGCCCTGAATATACTCAATGAGCATTTAGGGCAGAGAATTCCAAAGATTCACTACCCTCTGAATGAAGAAATTTCTCCTCATCTCGGTCATCTCTGGGCCTTAGCCTGAAACTGTGACCCCCTAGTTCTAGACTCTGAGCCAAGAGAAACAGCCTCTCAGCATTTGTGTGAGGAAGTGCTTCCTGACATCACCCTGAACGGCCTAGCTCTGATTTGAAGGTTATTTCCCCATGTTGTGGACTCCCTCACCACTCCTTAAGTGGTCTGCACAGAGCGGTCTTAAACGGAGTGCACTTAAACAGAATGGTTTATTTGGGAACTTGGAAAGAGTGGGAATTGGGAGAAGAGGGGGAAGGAGTTGCAGTTTTTTGCCCACACTGTTTGTAGTGTTTTGTGTTACAGGTAGATATTTAATGTCATTATCCATTATTAAATGCAGATCAAGTAAGAAGTCAAAGAACTAAACTGTAAACTAAGTTACTTAAATACAAATGTAATTACATTTAATTAAATAGAACAAGGTGATACAAGGCTGACAGTGCAGGTGGTGTGCCACAATTGCAGCATGTGGGAGTTTGTGAGAGCATTGTGATATCCCAGACAAACACCTTTGCAGGAAGTACCTGCATCTTGAGGAGTTTCAGCTCAGAGTTGTTGAGCTGGAGTCTGAGGTGCAGATATTGCAGGGTATCCAGGAGGGGGAGAGTTACCTGGACACTTTGAAAAGGAATGTAGTTGTGGCAGGGGACAGTATAGTCAGAGGGATAGATACTGTTCTCTGCAGACGCGACCGGGATTTTTGACGGTTGTATTGCCTGCCTGGTGCCGGGGCTAAAGAATCTCCTCACGGCTGCAGAAGAACTTGGAGTGGGAAGGGGAGGATCAGTTGTCGTGGTCCATGTAGGAGCCAACGACATAGGTAGAACTAGGAATGAGGTTCTGCTGAAAGAGTTTCAGGAGTTGGGGTCCAAATTAAAAAGCATTTTCAGGTTGGCAGGCTGTAACTAGTGGGGTGCCGCAAGGATCAATGCTTGGGGCCTCAGCTATTCACAATATATATCAATGATTGGGATGAGGGGACCAAATGTAATATATCCAAGTTTGCTGATGAACAAGCTAGGTGGGAATGTAGTTGTGAGGAGGCTGCAAAGAGGCTTCAAGGGGATATAGACAGGCTACGTGAGTGGGAAAGAACATGGCAAGTGGAATATAATGTGGAGAAATGTGAGGTTATCCACTTTAGTAGGAAAAATAGAAAAGCGGAGTATTTTTTTAAATTGTGAGAGATTGGGAAATGTTGGTGATCGGGTGTCCTTGCATACAAATCACTGAAAGTTAACATGTAGGTACAGTAAGCAATTAAGAAAGGAAATGATATGTTGGCCTTTATTATACGGGGATTTGAGCATAAGAGCAAAGATGTCTTGCTGTAATTATATAGAGCCACGGTGAGACCACACCGAGAGTATTGTGTACAGTTTTGGTCTCCTTACCTAAGGAAGGATATACTTGCCACAGAGAGAGTTCAACAAAGGTTCACCAGACTGATTCCTGGGATAGGGGGATTGTCCTCTGAGGAGAGATTGAGTAGACTAGGCCTATATTTTCTAGAGTTTAGATGAAATGCAATCTCATTGAAACATACACAATTCTTACAGGACTTGACAGGGTAGATACAAGGAGGATGTTTCCCCCCTGGCTGGGGAGTCTAGAACCAGGGGTCACAGTCTCAGAATAAGGGGTCGGCCATTTCGGACTGCGATGAGAAGAAATGTCTTCACTCAGAGGGTGGTGAATCTTTGGAATTCTCTATTCTAGAGGTCTGTGGCGGCTCAGTCGTTGAGTATATTCAAGACAGAGATTGATAGATTTTTGAATATTAAAAGGAATCAAGGGATATGGGGACAGTGCAGGAAAGTGAAGTTGAGGCAGAGGATCTTATTGACTGGCGGAGCAGGCTCGAGGGGCTGAATGGCCAACTCCTGCTCTTATTTCTTGTGTCTTATCTCCTTATGGACCTGCCACATAAATACTGTGGCTACAAGAGCAGGTCAGAGGCTGGGTAATCTGCAGCGAGTGTCTTAACTCCTGACTCCCCAAAGCCTTTCCACCATCGACAAGGCACAAGTCAGGAGTGTGATGGAATACTCTCCATTTGCCTGGAAGAGTGCAGCTGCAACACTCAGAAGCTCAACATCCAGGACAAAGCAGCCCGCTTCATTGACACCCCATCCACCACCTTAAACATTCACTCCCACCACCACCAGCGCACCGTGGCTGCAGTGTGTACCATCTACAAGATGCACTGCAGCAACTCCCCAAGGCTTCTTCGACAGCAGCTGCCAAACCCACAACCTCTACCAGCTAGAAGGACACAGGCAGCAGGCACATGGGAACATCACCACCTCCACGTTCCCTTCCAAGCCACCAAGACACCATCCTGATGGGAATATATCACTGTTCCTTTATCGTCGCTGAGTCAAAATCCTGGAACTCCCTCACTAACAGCACTGTGAAAATACCTTCACCACGCGGACTACAGCAGTTCAAGAAGGCGGCTCACCATCACCTTCTCAAGGGAATTGTTTAACAGGGGTTCACACTGACTCACCTGACAGGCCGACTCAGGATCCACCCCTCAAGCACTGCGATTGGTTGTAGAACACGCTGCTCCCTGGGCCCTCCGGCCTCTGAGCTCTCTTCCTGTTGGTTCCCAGGGCAATCAATCACCACTCGCCAACATTATACTGCCAGATGAAGTTGAGGGGCTCAGAGGAAAAAATATAATGAGGCCGTGAATCTGAGTTAATAAATAAAATTAGAGAAGCATGATTAAATTTATAAACAAAACTATTTAAAGTCAAATCAAATGGATTGTTGCACTTAATATATTCCTTTTGGGCCAAGTGGAAAACTTGTGATGTGTGGGCTGTGCAGAGTGACTGTGCCCGGTTACACAGCGTGTCCCTGGCTCTCCGCTCCAAGTGCACATGTTTCAGCTCACATCCAACTGACTGGATAAACCTCGTCCGTCTAAACTCCATCACAGAAATATCAGCATTTGATGTTTGGTTATGCTAAACCTTTATAAAACACTGGTTAGGCCTCAGCTGACACATTGTGTTCAATTGTGGGCACCACACTTTCAGAAGGATGTCTATGCCTTAGAGAGGGTGCAGAAGAGATTTACTAGAATGGTACCAAGGATGAGGGACTTCAGTTATGTGGAGATACTGGAGAAGCTGCGGTTATTCTCCTTGGAGCAGAAAAGGTATAGAGGAGATTTGATAGAGTGTTCAAAATCATGAAGAGTTTTAATAGACTAAATAAGGCACAACACTTTCCAGTGGCAGAAGGTTTGGTAACATGAGGACACAGAGTTCAGGTGATTGGCAAAAGAAGCAGAGGCGACATGAGGAAACATTTTATAATCAGCGAGTTGTTGCAATCTGGAATGCACTGCCTGATAGGGTGGTGGAAGCAGATTCAATAGTAACTTTCAAAAGTGAATTGGATAAATACTAAAGGGACAATATTTGCAGAGTTATGGGGAAAGAGCAGGGGAGTGGAACAAACTGGATAGCTCTACCATAGAGCCAGCACAGGCATGATGGCCGAATGGCCTCCTGCGCTTTTTCATTCAATGAAAATGGCAGATGATCTTCCCAGAATGCTCCGACCACATATCGCCAGCATAACCAAGACTGCCTATTTCCACCTCCATAACATCGGCGGTATCCGCCCTTGCCTCAGCTCATTCTCTGCTGAAACCCTCATTCATTCCTCGGTTATCTCTAGACTTGACTATTCCGACACAGTCCTGGCTGGCCTTCCACATTCAACCCGACATAATCTTGAGCTCAGTCAAAACTCAGCAGCCCGTGTCCTAACTCGCACCAAGTCCCGCTCACCCATCACCCCTGTGCTCGCTGACCGACATTGGATCCCAGTTAAGCAACATCTCGATTTCAAGATTCTCATCCTTGTTTACATTTCCTTCCATAGCTAACCCCTCCCTATCTCTGTTATCTCCTCCAGCCCCACAACCCGCCCCGCCCCCAGCCCCACCATGTCTGCGCTCCTCTAATTCTGCCCTCTTGAGCATCCCTGATTATAATCACTCAACCATTGGTGGCTTGTCTTCTGTTGCCGAGGCCCCAAGCTCTGGAACTCACTGCCTAAACCGCTGTGCCTCTCTACCTCTCTTTCCTCCTTTAAGATGCTCCTTACAACCTACCTCTTTGACCAAGCTTTTGGTCACCTGCCCTAATTTCACCATATGTGGCTCAGTGTCACATTTTTTGAGAAAAGCAATATATTATATAATATAATACAAGATTACAAGATGTCGTTGGCAGGACCACACCGCGCATGGTCAGCACACGACCACACCGAGCATGGTCAGCACACGACCACACCGCACATGGTCAGCACACGACCACACCGCACATGGTCAGCACACGACCACACCGCACATGGTCAGCACACGACCACACCGCACATGGTCAGCACACGAACACACCGCACATGGTCAGCACACGAACACACCGAACATGGTCAGCACACGACCACACCGAGCATGGTCAGCACACGAACACACCGCACATGGTCAGCACACGAACACACCGAGCATGGTCAGCACACGACCACACCGCACATGGTCAGCACACGAACACACCGCACATGGTCAGCACACGACCACACCGCACATGGTCAGCACACGACCACACCGCACATGGTCAGCACACGAACACACCGAGCATGGTCAGCACACGACCACACCGCACATGGTCAGCACACGAACACACCGAGCATGGTCAGCACACGAACACACCGCACATGGTCAGCACACGAACACACCGCACATGGTCAGCACACGACCACACCGCGCATGGTCAGCACACGAACAGAACGCGCATGGTCAGCACACGACCACACCGCGCATGGTCAGCACACGACCACACCGCGCGTGGTCAGCACAAGACCACACCGCGCACGGTCAGCACACGACCACACCGCGCATGGTCAACACACGAACAGAACGCGCATGGTCAGCACACGACCACACCGCACATGGTCAGCACACGAACACACCGCGCGTGGTCAGCACACGAACACACCGCGCATGGTCAGCACAAGACCACACTGAGCATGGTCAGCACACGACCACACTGAGCATGGTCAGCACACGACCACACCGCACATGGTCAGCACACGACCACACCGCACATGGTCAGCACACGACCACACCGCACATGGTCAGCACACGACCACACTGAGCATGGTCAGCACACGACCACACCGCACATGGTCAGCACACGACCACACCGCACATGGTCAGCACACAACCACATCGCGCATGGTCAGCACACGAACAGAACGCGCATGGTCAGCACACGACCACACCGAGCATGGTCAGCACACGACCACACTGAGCATGGTCAGCACACGACCACACCGCACATGGTCAGCACACAACCACATCGCGCATGGTCAGCACACGACCACACCGCGCATGGTCAGCACACGAACAGAACGCGCATGGTCAGCACACGACCACACCGCGCATGGTCAGCACACGACCACACCGCGCGTGGTCAGCACAAGACCACACCGCGCACGGTCAGCACACGACCACACCGCGCATGGTCAACACACGAACAGAACGCGCATGGTCAGCACACGACCACACCGCACATGGTCAGCACACGAACACACCGCGCGTGGTCAGCACACGAACACACCGCGCATGGTCAGCACAAGACCACACTGAGCATGGTCAGCACACGACCACACTGAGCATGGTCAGCACACGACCACACCGCACATGGTCAGCACACGACCACACCGCACATGGTCAGCACACGACCACACCGCACATGGTCAGCACACGACCACACTGAGCATGGTCAGCACACGACCACACCGCACATGGTCAGCACACGACCACACCGCACATGGTCAGCACACAACCACATCGCGCATGGTCAGCACACGAACAGAACGCGCATGGTCAGCACACGACCACACCGAGCATGGTCAGCACACGACCACACTGAGCATGGTCAGCACACGACCACACCGCACATGGTCAGCACACAACCACATCGCGCATGGTCAGCACACGAACACACCGAGCATGGTCAGCACACGACCACACCGCACATGGTCAGCACACGACCACACCGCACATGGTCAGCACACGACCACACCGCACATGGTCAGCACACGACCACACCGCACATGGTCAGCACACGAACAGACCGCACATGGTCAGCACACGACCACACCGCACATGGTCAGCACACGACCACACCGAGCATGGTCAGCACACGACCACACCGCGCATGGTCAGCACACGACCACTCCCCCATCCATCCGGCTCGCTCTCGCCTGCGCGCTGGCGGCCTTTACCCGAGGCTCTGTGGCGGGCGGTGATTCTCCCGACCCGGAAGCTCTCCGGGCGGGGGAGTGACGTTTGCTTAACATCCGAATGCAAGCAGGGCCGAGCCGGAAAATCGACCCCCAAGAGTCCCGGGTGGCCCACCCTGGCCACGAGCCGATTCCGTTTGACCACAGCCACGTGATCCGCACAGCGCCACAGTGAGTGGGCGGTGCCTGGAGGACAGAGAGCGCGGCGGATCCTCCAACCAATCCGGGGGCCCAAGGGGCAAGGCTTCAGGGGAACTTCACTCAGCATCAGTGCCGCACCTGCCCTGGGAGTGTTTGATGGGACAGTGTAGAGGGAGCTTTATTCTGCCCATCGTGTCTGCGCCGGCCGACCAAGAGCTATCCAGCATAATCCCACTTTCCAGCTCTTGGTCCGTAGCCCTGTAGGTTACGCCACTTAAGTGCACATCCAAGTATTTTTTAAATGTCTTGAGGGTTTCTGCCTCTACCACCCTTTCAGGCAGTGAGTTCCAGACCCCTACCTCTCTGGGTGAAGAAATTTGCCCTCATATCTCCTCTAAATCTTCAACCAATTACTTTAAATCTGTGTCGCCTGATTGTTGAGCCCCTCCGCCAAGGGAAACATATCCTTCCTATCCACTCTATCCAGGCCCCTCATAATTTTATACACCTCAATCAGGTCTCCCCTCAGCCTCCTCTATTCTGAAAAAAACAGACCCAGCATGTCCAATCTTTTCTCATAGCCAAAATTCTCCAGTCCAGGTAACATTCTTGTCAATCTTCTCTGCACCTGTTCCAGTGCAATCACATCTTTCCTGTAATGTGGTGATCAGAACTGCACACAGTACTCCAGCTGCAGCCTGACCAGTGTTTTATACAGTTCAAGCATAACCTCCTTGCTCTTGTATTCCATGCCTCGACTAATAAAGGCAAGTATTCCACATGCCTTCTTAACAATTTTATCTACCTGGCCTGCTACCTTCAGGGATCTGTGAACTTGCACTCCAAGGGCCCTTTGTTCCTGTACACTTTTCAGTGTCGTACCATTTGATGCGTACTGCCTTGCCTTGTTAGACTTCGCTGAAGTGGGGCTAATGAGCTCTGTTATAATTAAAGCATTAAGAATGGATCTCGGAATTAAAACGAGCTGACATAGGCTTTTGTAGTGGTCAAATTTACAAGGGTGTTTAAAAGGAAATGACATATCAGAATGATTAATTGTTACAAGCTGTGTAACCTGAGGACAATTACAGGATGCCCAATTACAGGAGGCCCAACTGTTGAACCACCGGAAACCCAGAGGGGCAGATAAACAGGGCAAGGGGTCAAAAGTGACACAATGGAAAAACTCCATCTGGTCAAGGCAAGAGAGATAAGATAACATTCCAATGTGCTAATGAACTTTTGGGACACAGTGAGGTTTATGGAAAAATACTGGAGATAGGCGTGGTCAGGATTCTACCTTTTACTTTGAGTGACAAGGGTTTTGACCATTCAAATCAAAGTATGTCTCATATATTGAATGTCTGGCCATTATAGGCTGAGGAACTGTATTAAAAACCCTGTGTTTTCTTTGTTCTGAGGACAGCTCAGCAACCGATTGACTGCAGACTTGTCTCTCCCTTGCAAGAAATTAAAGACTACTTGAATCTTCGAATCCAGAGCTGGTGTTGAGTGTTAATTTTAAAAATTCCACTACAATTGGCGCTGCGAGCAGGATCTCAAACAGGCGGCGGACACCAGCTGATGGAAGCCATGTCAAAGGTGTGAGTATGCTTTAATTACAACGCACAGTTAGGACAAGGGCAGAAATCTGTCTGATGTCAACTGCCTGAAAGATCTGAATCTGCAGATCTGGCCGAGACTTCAAGTAGTCAGCGGAAGATCTCAGGTGAAACAATTATGATTGGTTATGTAGAAGTGTGACTGTGTAACGTTGCGATTGATAATTGATAAGATTGCAAGTAATAGTCTCACTCATGAGGAGTAAGTAAGGGACGTACTGCTGACAACCAATAAGGTTGCAAGTATTAGTCTCACTCAGGGCAGGTAAGTAAGGGACGTACCGCTTACCACCAATAAGGTTGCAAGTAATGGTCTCACTCGTGAGGAGTAAGTAAGTAACATAGAAACATAGAAAATAGGTGCAGGAGTAGGCCATTTGGCCCTTTGGGCTTGCACCACCATTCAATATGATCATGGCTGATCATGCAACTTCAGTACCCCATTCCTGCTTTCTCTCCATACCCCTTGATCCCTTTAGCCGTAAAGGCCATATCTAACTCCCTTTTGAAAATATCTAATGAACTGGCCTCAACAACTTTCTGTGGTATAGAATTTCACAGGTTTACAATTCTCTGAGTGAAGAAGTTTCTCCTCATTTCGGTCCTAAATGGCTTGCCCCTTATCCTTATACTGTGACCCCTGGTTCTGGACTTCCCCAACATCTGGAACATTCTTACTGCATCTAACCTGTCCAATCCCATCAGAATTGTAATATGTTTCTATGAGATCCCCTCTTATTCTTCTAAATTCCAGTGAATATAAGCCTAGGGATGTACCAATAGGTTACAAGTATTAGTCTCACTCAGGCACGTACCGCTGATAACCTATAGCCATGGGAAGTGAGAAACTCGAGTGGGGACCAGGAATCCCTGACACGGTACCTAGCAGACAAAAATTAAAAACTAATTGAAATAATGATTAAACAAAATTGGAAACCAGACGACCCACCCGCTGAACAAAGAAAATGGTTGGAGTCGGAAAAGAAACAAAAGGAGGAGGAAGCCCTCGTTTTAGTCACTCACACGTATTATCAATTAAGTAAATGGCCCAGACTATTGACTGAGAAAGTGACGAAATAAACTGACAGTAGTAGATGTGATGATGACAGCATCCATCAGGACACACAAAAAGGAACAAGAGTTATAACAGACTTCGGGTGTTCTACCCCCGCCAGCAGCCCCCATCAATTAGAAACGTGGGGGGTGGGGGGAGCGGGGGTAGGACACCCGAAGTCTGTTATAACTGCAACAGACTGACAAATGTGGTGGAAATGTAGAGCGAGAGAGGCTCTTTGTAATGCAAAAAAATGAGGGGTCGAAGTTAGTTGCTATGGCGACCGTTTCAACAAAAAAAAGCAGGAAGCAATTCTAAAAGGAGATGTTCAGTGGGAATCCAAACCATGAATTGTAGGCATTTAACAGCAAAAAGTGCTAAAATCTACAGGGGCAACAGATTATGGTGCAGATTATAAAACAAACATTAAATGGTACGACACTGAAAAGTGTAGAGGAGCAAAGGGACCTTGGAGTGTAGGTCCACCGACCCCTGAAGCTAGCAGGCTAGGTAGGTAAGGTGGTTTAGAAGGCATATGGAATACTTGCCTTTATTAGTCACGGCATGGAATACAGCAGCAGAGACGTCATGCTTGAACTGTAGAAAACTAGTTGGGCCACCACATTACAGGAAAAATGTGATTGCATTGAAGAGTGCAGAGGAGATTGACAAGAATGTTGCCTGGACTGGAGAATTTGGCTGTGCAGAAAGATTAGAGATGCTGGGTCTCTTTTCTTTGGAATAGAGGAGGCCTGAGGGGAGAATTTATTGAGGTGTATAAAATTAGGTGGGGCCGAGATAGAGTGATAGGAAGGTCCTGTTTCCCTTGGCGGAGAGGTCAACAAGCAAAGAGCATAGGTTTAAAGTAATTGAAGGGAGGTTTAGAGGAGATATGATAGGGATCAGAAAATGAAAATTGATTTAAGGAATAATGGATAACTAGTTATGACCGAATCAAAAGGAGAAAAGGGAAGATCATGTTTCTTTCTTACTGTTCGTGTTTTTCTTTGATGTTTCAGCAAAGTTTTAAGAAAACATGTTTGGCTGTGGCTCCTCCCCCTTTTCCAAGTGGCATTGGGAAGTTTAATATTGGAGTTGCTGAGATTAATTAACCTATTAAAAACCAGACTTGTATTATGGCCATGATCAAATTCTGGTTGATGTAAATTGTGTGGAGAGTTTTTAGTTCCGGACATAAGGCATTTCACATTAATAATTGGTATGATTTTTTTTAAATTTTGACCAATGTGTAACTGGGGAGAAAACGATGAAATACTATTATGTGCAAAGGTGTTTTACTGAATGTTAATTTTGAGAATAAAAACACGGAGACTTTATAAAAGTAAAATTTTTAACTGGAGAGTTTAAACTGACAAAGACTGCAGGCTGAAATCGACATTGATTGATGGTGTCTGTGTTTGTCAGCTTTCGAAACAAAGGAAGTTAACTCTTCACAGGCAGCTGTGAACTGTTTTAACTCAGTGGGTAATACCTTTGAAACAGTATGATCCAAAGGGAAGTGGACAGGACACGGGAGCTGGAAGAATCTCCTCGGGTCACAGATTTAGAACTACCTCCTGTCCACAGACATACCTCGCAAACCCCGCCAATCTCAGAGTAGTAAGAGACATATCGTGAATGGTAGAAGTAGGGAACGGCCGAGGGTATAGGATAGGGGTACATTTACAGCTGCATGGTAATCATACCGCTGTAACCGCCCATTATATCAAGGGGTGTAAGGACGGGAGCGCAGTTGTACAATCAGTAGTTTTTAAAAAAAAGACTCATCCAAAGGCTCCTTCTCCAACGAATAAACAGATTTGTGGGAAAAGCGAATTGTTTGTCATAAACACATCCCAGAGCCAACAAATCGACTAATGGTAATCTCAACTCAGGTGATATTGTACCATGATGTGCATCACAAAGTGGCACCTGTAATATTGAATCTGACCAAAGTGGGACTACCTGGGTGGTGCAAGCCTAAAACAGCGCAGCTACATAGGAGAATGAGCAAGGGAGTTTGGAAAACAGCCAGTATAACCTGCACTGAATTCAGGGAGAGTGATGGGCTTGATCGTATCTTGTTAAGAATGATGCCGAGACTATTGGGGAGAATCATAACAGGAGGCAGTGAGGCCTGATTAATATGTTGCAACTAGTTTAATGCTAAAAGGGGGTAAACAAGATTATAGAAGGAGAACAAATAGTCTTCAACGAAACGGTTCGAAGTAATGTATGGATCTTGGTTAGTGGAACAAGCCCAAGGAAACCTGCAGCATATTGCAGAGGGAAAGCTCTCTTTCTGGGTAACTGATCAAGACCTAGAGCAATGTCCACTTATCAACTTACTAAGACTCTGTGCCAAGTCAGAAGGTTGGTACAGGTGTACCCGGTGGCACGAGTGTCATTTACAGGAACAGACTGACATCACCCTGTTAGAGATAGTAGGGTATTACTCAAGCATGCCGGAGAAAATTTAGTAGGATACAATGAACACGGAAAATTAACCCGGATGGATGGGATAACATGGAATTGCACCATGAAGGTAATTGCAGGACAGCATTTTCCTGTATGATCTGTATAAAGAGGGAAGGTGAATATTGTGTCAGCACCATACACCGGGAATACCAGTATGGTACCAACCTGACTTGTCCCATTGCGACAGGAACCTTTTGTATTACCCCAGTCCAAACTGTGAGACTTGGGGCGCGGGTTTCATTAAGTAATTATTTGCGAAGGCAATAAATATCATGAGAAAGGAGTTAAATGTTTAGCTGCCAAAGGGAAGATATAATGAATTTGGATAGTTAATTGGGCCAATTGAGGACCAAGTACAATGGGCATTAAGCGAAATGGGGACGAGAGAGTCACAACAGTTAGACGCTGAGGTGATACTTATGGAACATACGATCGAGATAGTCCGACAATGAACCATGAGACTGTGTGGTTTTTATGTTATCTATTGTCTATCAACAACCGACACACACTATTGGTATGCGACAAGGGTGGCAGCTGTTAACACATTTGACATAGCCAGTATAGACCAAGATGTTCAAGACTTAGCCCACCGTTTGAGAACCCTTTTGCGAAAGAAAAACGATCGGACTTCGCAGTTGTCAGAAATTGGGGACGAGGGCGCCAGAAAAATGCTGCAAATCGAGGAAATCCGAGAGCCTCATGCCCAAACTGTCAATAAGATAAGTATGCGACTTAATGATATAACCCAAGAAACACATAAAGAACTTGTATGTGCAATGTACATAGAACATAGAAAATATGTGCAGGAGTAGGCCATTCGGCCCTTCGAACCTGCACCACCATTCAATAAGATCATGGCTGATCATTCACCTCAGTATCCCTTTCCCGCTTTCTCTTCACACCCCTTGATCCCTTTAGTCGTAAGGGCCACATGTAACTCCCCTTTGAATATATCTAATGAACTGGCCTCAACAACTTTCTGTGGGAGAGAATTCCACAGGTTCACAATTCTCTGAGTGAAGAAGTTTCTCCTCATCTCAGTCCTAAATGGCTTACCCCTTATCCTTAGGCTGTGACCCCTGGTTCTGGTCTTCCCCAACGTCGGGAACATTCTTCCTACATCTAACCTGTCCAATCCCGTCAGAATTTTATATGTTTCGATGAGATCCCCTTTCATTCTTCTAAATTCCAGTGAATACAAGCCCAGTTGATCCAGTCTTTCTTGATAGGTCAGTCCCACCATCCCGAGAATCAGTCTGGTGAATCTTCGCTGCATTCCCTCAATAGCAAGAATGTCCTTCCTCAGATTAGGAGACCAAAACTGTACACAATATTCAAAGTGTGGTCTCACCAAGGCCCTGTACAACTGCAGTAAGACCTCCCTGCTCCTGTACTCAAATCCTCTCGCTATAAAGGCCAACATGCCATTTGCCTTCTTCACTGCCTGCTGTACCTGTATGCCAACTTTCAATGACTGATGTTCCATGACACCCAGGTCTTGTTGCAGCTCCCCTTTTCCTAATCTGCCACCATTCAGATAATAGTCTGTCTCTCTGTTTTTGCCACCAAAGTGGATAACGTCACATTTATCTACATTATACTGCATCTGCCATGCATTTTCCCACCCACCTAACCTGTCCAAGTCACCCTGCAGCCTCTTAGCATTCTCCTCACAACTCACACTGCCACCCAGCTTAGTGTCATCTGCAAACTTGGAGATATTACATTCAATTCCTTCGTCTAAATCATTAATGTATATTGTAAATAGCTGGGGTCCCAGCACTGAACCTTGCAGTACCCCACAAGTCACTGCCTGCCATTCTGAAAAGGACCCATTTATTCCGACTCTTTGTTTTCTGTCTGCCAACCAGTTCTCTATCCACGTCAATACATTTACCCCCAATACCATGTGCTTTAATTTTGCACACCAATCTCTTGTGTGGGACCTTGCCAAAAGCCTTTTGAAAGTCCAAATACACCACATCCACTGGGTCTCCCTTATCCACTCTACTAGTTACATCCTCAAAAAATTGTAGAAGATTTGTCAAGCATGATTTCCCTTTCATAAATCCATGATGACTTGGACCTATCCTGTCACTGCTTTAAATGCGCTGCTATTACGTCTTTAATAGTTGATTCCAACATTTTCCCCACTACCAATGTCAAGCTAACCCCTGTTTTCTCTCTCCCTCCTTTTTTAAAAAGTTGGTTTACATTAGCTACCCTCCAATCCATAGCAACTGATCCTGAGTCTATAGAATGTTGGAAAATGACCACCAAATGTGTCCACTATTTCTCGGGCCACTTCCTTAAGTATTCTGGAATGCAGACTATCAGGCCCTGGGGATTTATCGGCCTTCAATCCTATCAATTTCCCAAACACAATTTCTTGACTAGTAAGGATTTCCTTCAGTTCCTCCTTCTCGCTAGACCCTCGGTCCCCTAGTATTTCCGGAAGGTTATTTGTGTCTTCCTTAGTGAAGACAGAACCAAAGTATTTGTTCAATTGATCTGCCATTTCTTTGTTCCCCATTATAATTTCACCTGATTCTGACTGCAAGGGACCTACATTTGTCTTCACTAATCTTTTTCTCTTCCTATATCTATAGAAGCTTTTGCAGTCAATTTTTATGTTCCCTGCAAGCTTACTCTCATACTCTATTTTCCCCCTCCTAATTAAACACTTTGTCCTCCTCTGCTGAATTCTAAATTTCTCCCAGTCCTCAGGTTTGCTGCTTTTTCTGGCTAATTTATATGCCTCTTCCTTGAATTTCACACTATCTCTAATTTCCCTTGTTAGCCACGGGTGAGCCACCTTCCCCGTTTAATTTTTACACCAGACAGGGATGTACAATTGTTGACGTTCATCCATGTGATCTTTAAAAGTCTGCCATTGCCTATCCACCGTCAGCCCTTTAAGTTTCATTCGCCAGTCTATCCTAGCCAATTCACGTCTCATACCATCGAAGTTACCTTTCTTTAAGTTCAGGACCCTAGTCTCTGAATTAACTGTGTCACTCTCTATCTTAATGAAGAATTCTCCTGTATTATGGTCACTCTTCCCCAAGGGGTCTCGCACAACAAGACTGTTAATTAATCCTCTCTCATTACACAACATCCAGTCTAGGATGGCCAGCTCTCTAGTTGGTTCCTCGACATATTGGGCTAGAAAACCATCCCTCCATGCACTCCAGGAAATCCTCCACCGTATTGCTACCAGTTTGGTTAGCCCAATCTATATGTAGATTAAAGTCACCCATGATAACTGCTGTACCTTTATTGCACTGTTTGATGCCATCCCCAACCTCACTACCACTGTTCGGTGGTCTGTACACTTCTCCCACTAGCGTATTCTGCCCTTTGGTGTTCCGCAGCTCCACCCATACAGATTCCGTATCATCCAAGCTAATGTCCTTCCTTACTATTGTGTTAATTTCCTTTTTAACCAGCAACACGACCCCACCTCCTTTTCCTTTCTGTCTATCCTTCCTGAATATTGATTATCCCTGGATGTTGAGTTCCCACCCTTGGTCACCCTGGAGCCATGTCTCCGTAATCCCAATTACATCATATCCGTTAACAGCTATCTGCGCAGTTAATTCATCCACCTTATTACGAATGCTCCTCGCACTGAGACACAGAGCCTTCAGGCTTGTTTTTTTAACACTCTTTGTCCTTTTAGAATTATGTTGTAATGTGGCCGCTTTTGACTTTTGCCTTTGATTTCTCTGCCCTCCACCTTTCCTTATCTCCTTTCTACTTTTTGCTTCCGCCTCCATTTTACTCCCATCTGTCTCCCCCTGGGACATTGGTTCCAGTCCTGCCCAGGTGCAGACCGTCCAGTTTGTACTAGTCCCACCTTCCCCAGAACTGGTTCCAATGTCCCAGGAATTTGAATCCCTCCCTCTTGCACCATTCCTCAAGCCACTTATTCATCTTAACTATCCTGCTATTTCTACTCTGACTAGCATGTGGCCCTGGTAGCAATCCTGAGATTACAACTTTGAAGTCCACCTTTTAATTTAATTCCTAGCTCCCTAAATTCAGCTTGTAGGACCTCATCCCGTTTTTTACCTATATCATTAGTACCTATATGCACCATGACAACTGGCTGTTCACCCTCTCCCTCCAAAATGCCCGGCAGCCACTCCGATACATCCTTGACCCTTGCACCAGGGAGGCAACATACCATCCTGGAGTCTCGATTGTGGCCGCAGAAACGCCTATCTATTCCCCTTACAATAGAATCCCCTATCACTAAAGCTTGCCCACTCTTTTTCCTGCTCTCCTGTGCAGCAGCGCCATCCATGGTGCCATGAACTTGGCTGCTGCTGCCTTCCCCTGATGAGTCATCTCCCCCAACAGTATCCAAAACGGTATATCTGTTTTGGAGGGAGATGACCGCAGCGGACCCCTGCACTACCTTCCTTCCACTGCTCTGCCTGATCGTCATCCATTCCCTATCTGCCTGAGTAACCTATACCTGCGGTGTGACCAACTGACTAAACGTGCTATTCACGACATCCTCAGCATTGCGGATGCTCCAGAGTGAGTCCATGCGCAGCTCCCGTGCTGCAATGCGGTCTGTCAGGAGCTGCAGCATTTATGAGAATGATTCCAGGGATGTGGGACTTCAGTAACATGGATTAACTGGAGAAGCTGGAGTTGTTCTCCTTAGAGCAGAGAAGATTTCATAGAGGTGTTCAAAATCCTGAGGGGTCTGGACAGAGTAGAGAGAAATTGTTCCCATTGGTGGAAGGATCGAGAACCAGAGCAAGTTGTCAGGATCCAGAATGCACTGCCTGAAGGGGTGGTGGAGGCAGAGTCAATCACTGCTTTCAAAAGGGAGTTGGATAAGTACCTGAAGGAGAGAAATCTGTCGGGCTGCAGGGAAAAGGCAGATGAGTGGGACTAGCTGAGGTGCTCTTGCAGAGAGCCGGCAAGGGTTCGATGGGCCAAATGGCCTCCTTCTGTGCTGTAACCATTCTATGATTCTAACGACACCCAGCTCTACCTCACCACCACTTCTCTCAACCCCTCCACAATCTCTAAATTGTCAGAGTGCTTGTACGACATCCAGTACCAGGTGAGCAGAAATTTCCCTGTCACAAAATCTGTTCCCTAGCCACCGACTCCATCTCTCTCTCTAGCATCTGCCTGAGGCTGAACCAGACTGTTCACAAACTTGGTTTATATTTGACCCTGAAATGAGCTTCTGAGCGCATATCTGTACCTTAACTAAAACCACCCATTTTCACCCCCATAACATCGCCCGTCTGCATTCCTGTCTCAGCTCATCTGTTGCAGAAGCCATCAAGCATGCCTTTGTTACCTCTCGACTTGACTATTCCAACAAACTCCTGCTGGCCTCCCACAATATACCCTACATTATCCTGAGGTCATCCAAAATTCGGCGTCCTAACTTGCACCAAGTCCCGCTTACCCATCACCCCTTTGCTCGCTGACCTACACTGGCTCAGTTTTGCAACACCTCATTTTCAAAATTCTCGTCCTTGTTTACAAATCCCTCCATGGCCTCGCCCCTCCCTATCTCTGTAATCTCATTCAGCCTCACAAGCCCAACTCTCTCCCCATATATCTGATCTCCTTAAATTCTGCCCTCATGAGGATCCCAAATTATAAACAGTTCGCCATTGGTGGTCCTGCCTTCTGTTTTTAGGCCCCAAACTCTGAAACTCCCTCACTCTGCAGGTAGGGGGATTAGAGGGTAAATTTCTTCACCCAGAATTTAGTGGGAGTCTGGAACTCACTGCCTGAAAGGGTGGTCGAGGCAGAAACCATCATAACATTTAAAAAGTGCTTGGATCTGCACTTGAAGTGCCGTAACCTACAGGGCTACAGACCAAGAGCTGGAAAGTGGGATTAAGATGGATAGCTGTTTGTCGGCCGGCGAGGTCATGATGGGCCGAAATGGTCTCCTTCCATGCTGTAAATTTCTGTGATTCTAAATCTCTCTGCTTCGGTGACAAACTATTCTCTTATAACGCTTCTCTCAAGCACCTTTGGATATTTTACTAGGTTGAAGGCGCTATGTAAATCCAGGATGGTGTTGTGAGGTGATGAAGAACCTGTGCCCTGGTTACTGTGGTGAGGTGATGACGCGCCTGTTGCCAGGGTTACTGTTGTGAGGTGATGACGCGCCTGTTGCCAGGGTTACTGTGGTGAGGTGATGACGCGCCTGTTGCCAAGGTTATTCCATCTCGCGGGCACTGGGACACTGAAGCCCCGCCCACTCAGTGTTTCTGGCCATGGAGATTGCGCAAGCGCCGTGACCCCGCCCTGTGCAAAATGGAGGCCAGTGACCGCGCTGCCCGGGCCTGTCACCGCGGGGCAAACCCGGGGCCTGTGGGCTATGATTCTGCGCCTGAGGCCTACAGCGGGGGTGGGGGTGGGGGTGTGTGTGTGTGAAGCTCCCCGGCCCACCTGCGGATCCAGATCCTCCCCCGCGCCCACAATCTCCTACCGTCTCCCTGAATAGTCCGGTCCAGTGACGTCCGTCTTCTCCGCTCGCGCATGCTCAGTGAGAGAGACACGGGCTCAGCCCCGCCCATTGGGGGCGCCTCAAACCCCGCCCCTCACACACTCCGATTGGTTGGAGGACCATTACCCGCTTGGTTCACCTGTACCGCCCCTGCTCTTCCTATTGGTCCGCAGCTGCCGTTAATCTCTCGGGCAGTGTGAGCTGAGCATGCGCAGAGCGAGCACTGGAGACACACGGACGCTGAGACGAGCTCAGGCTGGAGCGGGACTCTGCACCGGGTGAGAATCAGCGGGGCGCAGGGGAGTCATCGATCGGCAAGTGGGCGGGGAGGCTTCATAAACAACTGGTGTAGGCCGCAAGCCCCGAGTAATAACCCGGAACTCCCGCGTTTGCAACGACGGGTTTTTCTCCCAGTAACAGGCCCCGATTATCCGCCATCTTGGCACGGGAACACTGGGCGGGGCTTCAGTGTGTCATAAGAACCGGGTCATAAGAACCTAGTCATAAGAATTAGGAACAGGAGAAGGCCATCGAGCCCCTCGAGCCTGCTCCGCCACTCAAAAAGATCA
Organism: Pristiophorus japonicus; assembly: GCF_044704955.1. Classification (NCBI taxonomy): domain Eukaryota; kingdom Metazoa; phylum Chordata; class Chondrichthyes; family Pristiophoridae; genus Pristiophorus; species Pristiophorus japonicus. The sequence goes on from NC_091985.1 coordinate 208,288,849, forward strand.
TGGCTGATCTGGCCGTGGACTCAGCTCCACTTACCCGCCCGCTCCCCGTAACCCTTAATTCCCTTATTGGTTAAAAATCTATCTATCTGTGACTTGAATACATTCAATGAGCTCGCCTCAACTGCTTCCTTGGGCAGAGAATTCCACAGATTCACAACCCTCTGGGAGAAGAAATTCCTTCTCAACTTGGTTTTAAATTGGCTCCCCCGTATTTTGAGGCTGTACCCCCTAGTTCTAGTCTCCCCGACCAGTGGAAACAACCTCTCCGCCTCTATCTTGTCTATCCCTTTCATTATTTTAAATGTTTCTATAAGATCACCACTCATCCTTCTGAACTCCAACGAGTAAAGACCCAGTCTACTCAATCTATCATCATAAGTTAACCCCCTCATCTCCGGAATCAGCCTAGTGAATCGTCTCTATACCCCCTCCAAAGCCAGTATATCCTTCCTTGAGTAAGGTGACCAAAACTGCACGTAGTACTCCAGGTGCAGCCTCACCAATACTCTGTACAGTTGCAGCAGGACCTCCCTGCTTTTGTACTCCATCCCTCTCGCAATGAAGGCCAACATTCCATTCGCCTTCCTGATTACCTGCTGCACCTGCAAACTAACATTTTGGAGGTTTCTATAGTGTAGTGGTTATCATGTTTGCTTTACACGCAAAAGGTCCCTGGTTCAATCCTGGGCAGAAATATTATTCCTAAAAGAGTTTCATGCACAAACACCCCCAGGTCCCAATCTCCGGGAGTGAAAGTCATTGCCTCATTTATTTTATTCTCACTCTCTACACATCGGACTTTTCACCTTCTCTTCTGAAAGTGATGGTAAGCGCCTAACTTATGATTTACATCACACAATTCTAACAGAAGAGCCCTCTTTCTACAGTCCCAGGCTTGGAATCTCCATGTACAGTCCCAGGGTTAGAATCCCCATGTACAGTCCCGAGGTTAGAATCCCCATGTACAGTCCCAGGGTTAGAATCCCCAGGTACAGTCCCAGGGTTAGAATCCCCATGTACAGTCCCAGTGTTAGAATCCCCATGTACAGTCCCAGTGTTAGAATCCCCATGTACAGTCCCAGGGTTAGAATTCCCATGTACAGTCCCAGGGTTAGAATCCCCATGTACAGTCCCAGGGTTAGAATCCCCATGTACAGTCCCAGGGTTAGACTCCCCATGTACAGTCCCAGTGTTGGAATCCCCACGTACTCCCAGGGTTAGAATCCCAATGTACTGTCCCGAGGTTAGAATCCCCATGTACAGTCCCAGGGTTAGAATCCCCATGTACAGTCCCAGGGTTAGAATCCCCATGTACAGTCCCAGTGTTAGAATCCCCATGTACAGTCCCAGGGTTAGAATTCCCATGTACAGTCCCAGGGTTAGAATCCCCATGTACAGTCCCAGGGTTAGAATCCCCATGTACAGTCCCAGGGTTAGACTCCCCATGTACAGTCCCAGTGTTGGAATCCCCACGTACTCCCAGGGTTAGAATCCCAATGTACTGTCCCGAGGTTAGAATCCCCATGTACAGTCCCAGGGTTAGAATCCCCATGTACAGTCCCAGGGTTAGAATCCCCATGTACAGTCCCAGGGTTAGAATCCCCATGTACAATCCCAGGGTTAGACTCCCCATGTACAGCCCCAGGGTTGGAATCCCCACGTACAGTCCCAGGTTTGGAACCCGGCGCACGGAAGTGAAATTTCAGCCTCAGTATTACAAGTTTCATTGGTTAGAGGTTGGAGAGAGGAATAATTCGCTGAGGGGTCGTTTTAAATTTGTGTGGTCGGGTATTCAAATTCCCCTTAACTCTAATCCTGGATTTAAAGGAGGGGAGAGCTGTGCTCTTTGGAGATTTTCTGAGAGAAGGATCTGGTCAGCTTGAAACTCTGTGTGTAAAAATCGGTTCGAAATGTACAATTAGGTTTTGACCAATATTGACTCCCACAGGGAGGGGGATTTCTGCAATAAGGAAGGAACCGGGTAAGATTTGAAAAATTTTAACACAGGATTCGAGGGACTCTTGCATTTGGCATCTTTATTTTGTACACTTGAGGATTTAGATAACAGACTCTCTCCTGTGAATATAGAGCTGTATTATTGGGCTGTGATCTGTTTACATGTTCATCTTCTGTTAAATAAATTTGCTGAGTGAATTTAAATGTAAAACCAGGTGTGCAGGTGTGATGCTCTATTCACATCAATGGTGAGAGAGATGCTGTGGGCACACGCTAAGTCCCTAACTGAAAGTAATTAACAGACTGGGAAAGTAAATCATCCCCGGCATTTGAAGGAACATTGTATAGAAACTAGAGTTATCTGTTCTGAACTTCTATCCTGTACTTACAGTGATGACTTTTGTAAACTCCTTTTACAAGGTATTAGAAGGGGAGCATTTATAGATGGGAAACTCAAACGAAACAGTACATCAAGAGCTGCCAGAGTCACTCAATTCATCAGGACCTAAATATCATCGGCCTTTGTGGATGGAGAAATGTCTATCTGTTCTGTCTATGGGAACAGATTTCAAACATCAGTGTGACTGGAAAAGCACCGAGACACACACACCCGAGTGAGAGTGTTCCAGTGCACTGAATGTGGAAAGAGCTTTAACCAGTTACACCGCCTGAAAAAACATCGCACCATTCACAACGGGGAGAAACCGTACACGTGTTCTGTGTGTGGGCGAGGCTTCAACTGATCTTCCAACCTGGAGAGACACAAAGACACCCGCACCATGGAGAAACCGTGGAAATGTGGGGACTGTGGGAAGGGATTCAATTAGCTGTCCCGGCTGGAGATTCATCGGTGCAGTCACACCGGGGAGAGGCCGTTCACCTGCTCCATGTGTGGCAGGGGTTTTACTCAGTCAGATACCGTGTTGACACATCAGCAAGTTCACACTGGGGAGAAGCTGTTCACATGCTCCATGTGTGATAAGGGATTCGCTTGGTTATCCAACCTGCTGACACACAAACGAGTTCACACTGGGATGAGGCCATTCACCTGCTCCGTCTGTGGGAAGGGATACGCTCGGTTAGCCATTTTCCAGAAACACCAGCGAATTCACATTGGAGAGAGGCCGTTCAGCTGTTCTATCTGTGGGAAGGGATTCGCTGTGTCATCCAACTTGCTGGCACACAACAAGCAAATTCACACGAAGGAGAGGCCGTTCCCTTGCTCTGTGTGTGGGAAGGGATTCACTCAGTCATCCGACTACCTGAAACACCAGCGAGTTCACAATTGACTGCAGGGGTTGGGTTCTGCTGTTAATCACATCCGGAACTGAACCATGTTCATTCTGGCAGTTGCCATTTGTTTTTGCCGATGTTAATAACCCTGTAACTGGGCTATAGTTTGATATTCTGTAAATATCAACTACGTCAGCTTTCTTTTAGACATCCTGTGCCTCGTCCTTGATATCTCAATGATAAGACGAGCTGATTGACGACTTGTTATGAACTGGGTGGAATCTATCTTAGAACGGACTTCGCACAACTTTTTAAAAGATGGATCTACAAGATGTCCAAGTCTGACATTCGATTTCACCTGATGGGAAATATTCTGATAATCTGTTACTGTCACGGGGCAAAGCAGCATTGTTACTGTATCATCAGTTTAATTAAACTCAATGGGCAATCCGATCTCCAAAGGGAAATGTCTCCTTAAAGCTCATGGTGTCGGCAGTTCTGCAGCTCATTTCTCACTGTGTTTGTTCTTTATTTATTCATTCTAGGGATGTGGGCGAACCAGCCTGCATTTATTGTCCATCCTTAATTGCCCCTTTTAGAAGGTGGTGGTGAGCCGCTGCCTTCTTGAATCGTGCTGCAGTCTATGTGGTGAAGGTGCTCCCACAGTGCTGAGGTCAGGATGCTGCGTGACTTGGAGGGGAACTTGGAGGTGCCGGTATTCCCATACACCTGCTGTCCTTGTTCTTCTACACGGAGGAGGTTGTGGGTTTGGAAGGTGCTGTCAAAGAAGCCTTGCTGACTTGCTGCCGTAGATGGTGCACACTACAGCCATAGTGGCCTCATGTTTTTATCCAAGGCAGGCCTCAGCCCAGTCATTTGTTCCCAATGTTGATGCACTGGTTGAAGAGGTGCCGGGTATCAGGAGCAGTATCGAGGGATGGGTGGGACAGTAAGCTGTGAGGAGAACACAAAGCATCTGCAAAGGGATATGGACAGGTTAAGAGAGTGGGCAATGAGGTGACAGATGGAGCATAATGTGGGGAAATGTGAGGTTATTCACTTTATTAGGAAGGTCAGAAAAACTGAATTTTTTAAATTGTGAGAAAATGTTAAATGTTGGGTGTTCAGAGAGGCTTGGGTGTCCTCGAACAGGAAACACACAAAGTTAGCATGCAGGTACAGCAATCAATTAGGCAGGTGAATGGCATGTTGGCCTTTATTGCAAGGGGGTTGGAGTACAAGAGTAAGGAAGTCTTACTACAATTGTACAGGGCTTTGGTGAGACCACAGAGGCGGTCCAACGAAGGTTCACTAGATTGATCCTTGGAATGAGAGGGTTGTTGTATGAGGAGAGATTGAGTAGATTATAATCTCTGGAGTTTAGAAGAATGAGAGGGGATCTCATTGAAAAATATAAGATTCTGAGGGGCATTGACAGGGTAGATGCTGAGAGATTGCTTCCCCCAGCTGGAGAGTCTAGAAATAGGGGGCATCGTCTCAGGATCAGGGGTGGGCCATTTCAGACTAAGTTGAGGAATGTCTTCACTCAGAGGGTTGTGAATCTTTGGAATTCTCTACCTGAAAGGACCGTGGATGCTGAGTCGTTGAGTATATTCAAGGCTAAGATAGATAGATTTATGGACTCTCGGGGAATCACGGGACTATGGGGAACAGGGGGGAAAGTGGAGTGGAGGTCGATGATTGACAATGATCTTATCAAGTGACGGAGCAGGCCCAAAGTGCTGTATGGCCTACTCCTGCTTCCAATTCTTATGCTCTTATGTTCTTAAATAGTTTCCAGAGGCTGAAGGGTCTGTAACCAGAGGACATAGATTTAACTAGCACAAGAATCAGAGGCAAAATGAGGAAATAAATACGCAATGAGCTGTTATGATCTGGAATACACGGCCTGAAAGGGGGCCAGGAGCAGATTCAGTAATAAGTTTCAAAAGGGAATTGGAAAATTGCAGAGATATTGGGAAAGAGCAGGGGGAGTGGGACTAATTGGGATATTGGGAAGGAGCAGGGAGAGTGGGACTAATTGGGATATAGGGAAGGAGCAGGGGGAGTGGGACTAATTAGGATATAGGGAAGGAGCAGGGGGAGTGGGGCTAATTGGGATATAGGGAAGGAGCAGGGGGAATGAGAGGGGGAGTGGGACTAATTGGGATATTGGGAAGGAGCAGGGGAAGTGGGACTAATTGGGATATTGGGAAGGAGCAGGGGAAGTGGGACTAATTGGGATATAGGGAAGGAGCAGGGGGAGTGGGACTAATTGGGATATTGGGAAGGAGCAGGGGAAGTGGGACTAATTGGGATATTGGGAAGGAGCAGGGGAAGTGGGACTAATTGGGATATAGGGAAGGAGCAGGGGGAGAGGAACTAATTGGGATATTGGGAAGGAGCAGGGGAAGTGGGACTAATTGGGAAGGAGCAGGAGGAATGGGACGAATTGGGATTTTGGGAAGGAGCAGGGGGAGTGGGACTAATTGGGATATAGGGAAGGAGCAGGGGAAGTGGGACTAATTGGGAAGGAGCAGGTGTAGTGGGACTAATTGGGATATAGGGAAGGAGCAGGGGGAGTGGGACTAATTGGGATATTGGGAAGGAGCTGGGGAAGTGGGACTAATTGGGATATTGGGAAGGAGCAGGGGAAGTGGGACTAATTGGGATATAGGGAAGGAGCAGGGGAAGTGGGACTAATTGGGATATAGGGAAGGAGCAGGGGAAGTGGGACTAATTGGGATATTGGGAAGGAGCAGGGGAGGTGGGACTAATTGGGATATTGGGAAGGAGCAGGGGAAGTGGGACTAATTGGGATATTGGGAAGGAGCAGGGGAAGTGGGACTAATTGGGATATAGGGAAGGAGCAGGGGAAGTGGGACTAATTGGGATATTGGGAAGGAGCAGGGGAGGTGGGACTAATTGGGATATAGGGAAGGAGCAGGGGGAGTGGGACTAATTGGGAAGGAGCAGGGGAAGTGGGACTAATTGGAAAGGAGCAGGGGTAGTGGGACTAATTGGGATATAGGGAAGGAGCAGGAGGAGTGGGACTGATTGGGATATAGGGAAGGAGCAGGGGGAGTGGGACTGATTGGTTAGATCTTTCAAATGAGTGCCAGCACAGGCACCAGTGGGCTGGATGTACACAATCTGAAATGTATCATTCTTCGACTCTCTGATTCTATAACTACATCATGTCTCTGTTTGTATTACACTAGACACTGTCTCTGTTTGTATTACACTAGACCCTGTCTCTGTTTATATTACACTAGACCCTGTCTCTGTTTATATTACACTAGACCCTGTCTCTGTTTATATTACATTACACCCTGTCTCTGTTTTATTACACTGGACCCTGTCTCTGTTTATATTACATTACACTCTGTCTCTGTTTATATTACATTACACCCTGCCTCTGTTTTATTACACTAGGCCCTGTCTCTGTTTATATTACATTACACCCTGCCTCTGTTTATATTACATTACACCCTGCCTCTGTTTTATTACACTAGACCCTGTCTCTGTTTATATTACACTAGACCCTGTCTCTGTTTATATTACACTAGACCCTGTCTCTGTTTATATTACACTAGACCTGTCTCTGTTTATATTACATTACACCCTGCCTCTGTTTATATTACATTACACTCTGTCTCTGTTTATATTACACTAGACCCTGTCTCAGTTTATATTACACGAGACCCTTTCTCTGTTTATATTACACATGGCCCTGTCTCTGTTTATATTACACTAGACCCTGTCTCAGTTTATATTACACAAGACCCTGTCTCTGTTTATATTACACAAGACCCTGTCTCTGTTTATATTACACAAGACCCTGTCTCTGTTTATATTACACAAGACCCTGTCTCTGTTTATATTACACAAGGCCCTGTTTCTGTTTATATTACACTAGACCATGTCTCTGTTTATATTACACAAGGCCCTGTCTCTGCTTATATTACACTAGACTCTATCTCTGTTTATATCACACTGGGCCCTGTGTCAGTTGTTACTGCACTAGACCCTGTCTCTGTTTATATTACACAAGACCCTGATTCTGTTTACTTGACACAATTTCCTTTCTCACTTTATATTACAATAGAACATGTCCCTGCTAATACTGCACTCGACCTTGCATCTGTAAGATAGAGACAGATGATAGAGCAATAGATAAATATCGTAAAGATATATATTTGCATGTGTGGGAGGATGCAATCTTTTTTTTTTACTGAGAAGCAGATTTATTCTTGTTAATAGCTATCAGCAGCTGTGGGCAATGTCTAATTTATCTAGTATTGTGTGGGTAATCTTTGTGTTGAGAGGATAGGGTGAAGCTTGTAACAATCTCCCAGAGATGGACTGGGATTGAGGGACAGGACTGAAGGGGAGCAATTCACTGCACTTTGCACTACTTAGTGGCACTTTGTGTGTTAAAGGTTACTAATTCACACTTGTGTTGTCCTATGCCTACTGCTGACAGATTTTAATGCTAAGGATTGTTTTTTCTGCAGTATTTTCCATTGAGCTTTGTCTGGCCCACTGATTGTGTCAGACAGAGCCTGGAACCGTGACCACACAGCACCATCGGATGGGCAGCCGCAGGGTCCTAATGTCCTAATAACTCTCATCTGGTTAATAGGAACAACTGAAAAAAAACACACAGCTCGCTCTATATATGTGTGATATGTGGGTGTACAAAATAATGTTTGCAAGTGCATTCTGCAAAAATAAATGATTAACCTCACCAGCTATCTTTCACCATTTTATATCCTTTTATTCAAAATGTAATTGCAGAGTGCTTAATATCATTACCATTTATTGATAACCCATTGTCTTGTGTGCTCTTGTTCAGAAAATGATGTCACACTGACCATTCTGTTACCAAGGTGACCATGTCTGTCCACAGTATTCAGTGGGAAGGGGATTAAATCACACCGAGGATAATGAGCAGCCTGCCACCAGTCTCTGAGCTTTATTGTCCAGTGATCACATCAGCATCACCCAGAAGCTCCTGATATACACGTGGAGTGTGTGATGATTGGTGCAAGTGATGGTAAAAATAAAACTACCTGTGCCTGACATGAAGTTAATAAACCTGTAATTCTCTGACCGAGTATTTCCCTCATTTGAAAAGAATGAAACACTTGTTACTCTCCAGAGAATTGTGCACTATTTCTGTTTCCACAGTCTTCTTTCTTTTGATTGTTACCTTCACCGTTTCCTCATCAACCTCTTCCAACATTTGTGGGAATGGTCGAGTGCAGTAATAATTGGGGCCGGGACAAGGAAGAAACGAGTTTTTGTGATAATAATAGAAACAATATTTGCGCAATGATAACTGAAAGATGTCATAGTACTGTGTGTGGTCTAACCAAGGTTCGATACAGGTTTAGCATAACTTCCCTACTTTTCAATTCTATTATTTTTTTCCTATGTATCAAAAGAAAATTGAAATTTAGATGCTTCATCAACCACCCCCCATCTTTTAATCAAAAGCAGCAGTCATCAAATGCTCCCATGACTGTGCCAGTAGCTTGACGTTGCTCCCAGGTGGTGTCCCAGAGCAGCCACCCTCTTGCTCAGGTAAAATAGTTTTGCCGCATTTCCTATACTACAACAGTGAATGCAGTTCAAATGTACTTTGATGTTGTTGTACTTCATTGGCTGACATCCTGAGGTCACGTAAGGTGCTACATAAGGACAAGTCTTTGTTCCTTTTTTGGAACTTTTCTCCTTCATTTAACAGTCAGTAACAGGGTATCAATTAGTCTCCTCTTATATTGGAGATATCAAGGAATCGACACAATGTGTGCTTGAACCAAAGCTGATTTATTTTCAGATATCCAGAAAATTAAAATCCAGCCCAGTTGCAGGGGAAACACAACCCAACTGTCAGAATGAACACGGTTCAGTCCTGATGTGATTATCAGCAGAATCCAAACCCTGCAGTCGCTTGTGAACTCGCTGGTGTTTCAGCAGGGTGGATGACTGAGTGAATCTCTTCCCACACACGGAGCAGGTGAATGGCCTCTCCCCAGTGTGAACTCGTTGGTGTTTCCTCAGATAACTTCTGCTTTTAAAGCTCTTCCCACAGTCAGAACATTTAAATGCTCTCCTATTGGTATGAACAACTTGGTGTGCAGTGAGGCTGGATGAACAAGTGAATCCCTTCCCACACTCAGCAGGTAAACGGCCTCTCCCCAGTGTGGATATGCTGGTGAGCCAGAAGATGGGGTGAATTTGTGAATCCCTTCCCACACACGGAGCAGGTGAATGGCTTCTCGTCAGTGTGAAAATGCAGGTGTCTCAGATGGTGAGATGATTTCATGAATCGTTTCCCACACACACAGCATATGAACGGTCTCTCTCCAGAGTGAACTCGCTTGTGATCAGTGAGGTGAGATGAACAAGTGAATCTCTTCGCACAAACGGAGCTGGTGAACGGCCTCGCCCCAGTGTGAACCCGCTGGTGTTCAATGAGGTTGGATGAACAAGTGAATCCCTTCCCACACACAGAGCAGGTGAACGGCCTCTCCCCGGTGTGACTGCGTCAATGAGTTTCCAGCAGGGACGGGGAATTAAATCCCTTTCCACAGTCCCCACATTTCCACGGTTTCTCCGTGGTGCGGGTGTCCTTGTGTCTCTCCAGGTTGGACGATCTGTTGAAGCCTCGTCCACACAGAACACGTGTACAATTTCTTCCTGCTGTGAATGGTGCGATGTAACTGGTTAAAGCTCTTTCCACAGTCAGTGCATTGGAGCACTCACTTGGGTGTGTGTGTCTCGATGCTTTTCCATTCAACTGATGTTTGAAATCTTTTCCCACAGACAGAACAGACAAACATTACTCTTTCCACATTCAAAGGCTGATGATATTCATGTTGCGTGGATCGAGTGACTGTCAGATCTTGGTGATGTTTGGTTCGAGTTTCCCTTCTGCAAATCCTCCCCTTCTAATCCCCTGTAAAATGAGTTTACAAAAGCCATCACTGTAAGGACAGGATAGACATTCAGAACAGTCAATTCTAGTTTCTATGGTACGCACATTCATAGAAACAAGAAATATAGAAAATAGGTGCAGGAGTAGGCCATTCGGCCCTTCTCGCCTACACCGCCATTCAATGAGTTCATGGCTGAAAAATGCAACTTCAGTACCCCATTCCTGCTTTCTCGCCATACCCCTTGATCCCCCTAGTAGTAAGGACTTCATCTAACTCCTTTTTGAATATATTTAGTGAATTGGCCTCAACAACTTTCTGTGGTAGAGAATTCCACAGGTTCACCACTCTCTGGGTGAAGAAGTTTCTCCTCATCTCGGTCCTAAATGGCTTACCCCTTATCCTTAGACTGTGACCCCTGGTTCTGGACTTCCCCAACATTGGGAACATTCTTCCTGCATCTAACCTGTCTAAACCCATCAGAATTTTAAACGTTTCTATGAGGTCCCCGCTCATTCTTCTGAACTCCAGTGAATACAAGCCCAGTTGATCCAGTCTTTCTTGATAGGTCAGGCCCACCATCCCAGGAATCAGTCTGGTGAACCTTCGCTGCACTCCCTCAATAGCAAGAATGTCCTTCCTCAAGTTAGGAGACCAAAACTGTACACAATACTCCAGGTGTGGCTCACCAAGGCCCTGTACAACTGTAGCAACACCTCCCTGCCCCTGTACTCAAATCCCCTTGCTATGAAGGCCAACATGCCATTTGCTTTCTTAACCGCCTGCTGTACCTGCATGCCAACCTTCAATGACTGATGTACCAGGTCTCGTTGCACCTCCCCTTTTCCTAATCTGTCACCATTCAGATAATAGTCTGTCTCTCTGTTTTTACCACCAAAGTGGATAACCTCACATTTATCCACATTATACTTCATCTGCCATGCATTTGCCCACTCACCTAACCTATCTAAGTCACTCTGCAGCATCTTAGCATCCTCCTCGCAGCTCACACTGCCACCCAACTTAGTGTCATCCGCAAATTTGGAGATACTACATTTAATCCACTCGTCTAAATCATTAATGTACAGTATAAACAGCTGGGGTCCCTCTCTGGTATCCCCACAACTGTAAATCCCTGTCAAACACACTATCCCTACTCCTCGTGCTGAAATCCAAATCCATTACATCATCTCCAACATTTTTTCCTTCTTGCTGAAGATGCTGACTCTGGCTAGGTTCAGTTCTGCACTCAATGGTTTCCCCCTCCCTCTCCTGCCCTGAGGGTGCTGACTCTGGCTGGGTTCAGTTCTACACTCACTGGTTCCCCTCCCTCTCTTCCCCTGAAATGCTGATTCTGGCTGGTTTCTAGTTAGGCCACAGCTAGAGTATGTGTACAATGTGTACCAGCCAGAGTCCGCACCTTCAGGGGAGAAACGGTGCTCAGAATTCCCCGGCACTGACATCCATCACCTCGGTGAGAATAATATTTAACCCAAAGATAAGAGAAACCCATCAGATCCTCCCCTGAACACAGATCCGGAGGGACAGTGAGTGTCCCGAACATTGTTATACAGTGTGCTCAATAGTTCCTCCCTGGGTCTGAGCCTTTTGGTGATGATTTGAACTAAACCCAGAAAGAGTCAACACCTTCAGAAGAGGGAGAAAAGTCAACTTAAAAGAAAAATGTTGGGATGTCTGCACAGGGTGGAGGGATTTACAGATTTGGGGGAACAAGAGAGGATAGAATGTTCCATAGAAACTAGAATGATCTTTTCTGAATTTATATCTTGTATTTAGTGATGAGTTTTGTAAACTCCTTTTACAGGATATTAGAAGAGGAGGATTTGCAGACGAGAAACTCAAACCCAACATCACGTCAAGATCTCACAGAATCACTCAATACATCTGGATCTGAATATTATCGATGTTTGAATGTAGAAGGAGAAATCTTTTAACCAGTTACACAGCCTGAAATACATCGCACCATTCACAGCGGGGAGAAACTGTACACGTGTTCTGTGTGCAGGTGAAGCTTCAACTGATTATCTAACCTGGAGAGACACAAGAACACCCGCATCATGGAGATACCGTGGAAATGTGGGGACTGTGGGATAGGATTTAATTACCCATCCCTGCTGGAAACTCATCGACGCAGTCACACCGGGGAGAGCCTGTTCATCTGCCCTGTGTGTGAGAAGGGATTTACTCAGTTATCTGGCCTACTGGCACACCAGCGAGTTCACACTGGGGAGAGGCCGTTCACCTGCCCTGTGTGTGAGAAGGGATTTACTCAGTTATCTGACCTACTGGCACACCAGCGAGTTCACACTGGGGAGAGGCCGTTCACCTGCTCTATTTGTGGGAAGGGATTCACTCAGTTATTTGACCTACTAGCACACCAGCGAGTTCACTCTGGGGAGAGGCCGGTCACCTGCCCTGTGTGTGAGAAGGGATTCACTCAGTTATCTGGCCTACTGGCACACCAGCGAGTTCACACTGGGGAGAGGCCGTTCACCTGCCCTGTGTGTGAGAAGGGATTTACTCAGTTATCTGACCTACTGGCACACCAGCGAGTTCACACTGGGGAGAGGCCGTTCACCTGCTCTATTTGTGGGAAGGGATTCACTCAGTTATTTGACCTACTGGCACACCAGCGAGTTCACTCTGGGGAGAGGCCGGTCACCTGCCCTGTGTGTGGGAAGGGATTCACTCAGTTATCTGGCCTACTGGCACACCAGCGAGTTCACACTGGGGAGAGGCCGTTCACCTGCCCTGTGTGTGAGAAGGGATTTACTCAGTTATCTGACCTACTGGCACACCAGCGAGTTCACACTGGGGAGAGGCCGTTCACCTGCTCTATTTGTGGGAAGGGATTCACTCAGTTATTTGACCTACTGGCACACCAGCCAGTTCACACTGGGGAGAGGCCGTTCACCTGCCCTGTGTGTGAGAAGGGATTCACTCAGTTATCTGGCCTACTGGCACACCAGCGAGTTCACTCTGGGGAGAGGCCGTTCACCCGCTCCATGTGTGGGAAGGGATTTGCTCAGTTATCTGGGCTACTGGCACACCAGCGTGTTCACTCTGGGGAGAGGCCATTCACCTGCTCTGTGAGTGGGAAGGTATTCACTCAGTCATCCAATCTGCTGAAACACCAGCGAGTTCACAAGTGACTGCAAGGGTTGGAATATGCTGTTATTGCTGCTGTTAATCACATCCCGACTGGACCATGTTCATTCTGACAGTTGGGGTTTGTTTCTGCTGATGTTAAAACACTATAACTGGGCTGGACTTTAATATTCTGGATATATTGCTGATTGTGTTGTCCGGGCTGCAGTGTCCATTTAAGATCCGCTATCTGTGATCTTTCCCCTTAATTTAGGGACTCTCATCAGAAATTAGTTTAAAATAAAATTATGAACTTTTACTTCAATCCTAAATTGATCTTTGGTACCAAATCTAGAATTCACTGTCTGAAAGATTTCACTGTTTAACTTCTCCAATTAGAAAGTGTTGATTAATCCTTGCTGACAATTCTTACTGACTTGCACATTACACACAGTGGCCCCTCCATTATCCACCAGAAAGAAGGGGAATGGGAATTGTTGGGGAATCGGTGTCCCCAAATGTTGCCCCTCCTCGGCACGGGAATGGAGATGTCCAGACCAAGTAACGGGCTGAGTTTAAACTTTCTGGGCCTGTGGGGTTGGTTTATATCAGACAGGAGGAGATTGGTGTCAGTTACTGTGGGGTTGGTTTATATCAGACAGGAGGAGATTGGTGTCAGTGACTGTGGGGTGGGTTTATATCAGACAGGAGGAGATTGGTGTCAGTGACTGTGGGGTTGGTTTATATCAGACAGGAGGAGATTGGTATCAGTGACTGTGGGGTGGGTTTATATCAGACAGGAGGAGATTGGTATCAGTGACTGTGGGGTTGGTTTATATCAATCAGGAGGAGATTGGTGTCAGTGACTGTGGGGTTGGTTTATATCAGACAGGAGGAGATTGGTGTCAGTGACTGTGGGGTTGGTTTATATCAGACAGGAGGAGATTGGTGTCAGTGACTGTGGGGTTGGTTTATATCAATCAGGAGGAGATTGGTGTCAGTGACTGTGGGGTTGGTTTATATCAGACAGGAGGAGATTGGTGTCAGTGACTGTGGGGTTGGTTTATATCAGACAGGAGGAGATTGGTGTCAGTGACTGTGGGGTGGGTTTATATCAGACAGGAGGAGATTGGTGTCAGTGACTGTGGGGTTGGTTTATATCAGACAGGAGGAGATTGGTGTCAGTGACTGTGGGGTGGGTTTATATCAGACAGGAGGAGATTAGTGTCAGTGACTGTGGGGTTGGTTTATATCAATCAGGAGGAGATTGGTGTCAGTGACTGTGGGGTTGGTTTATATCAATCAGGAGGAGATTGGGCTTGGTTTCTATCAGACAGGATAAACTAATCACATTTGGAGAAGAGATATAATTTTTATATCTAATGTTATTCTTATATTTTAGAAGGGAGACACAACAAGTGCAGTAAACCACAGACCAGCTTAATGCAGTCAGCATGGATTTCAAAAGGGAAGGTCATGCTTGACCAACGTTAGTGAATTCTTTGAAGAAGGAACAGAAACGGTAACCAAGGGTAATGTAATATGCTTGGATTTTCAAAAGGCTTTCGATAAGATACCACACAGTGGATTCATGACTAAAGTCAGAGCATGTGCCCCTGGTTGTTGACCCCTCTGCTAAGGGAAATAGGTCCTTCCTAGCCATTCTATCTAGGCCCCTCATAATTTTATACACCACAGTTAAATCTCCCCTCAGCCGCCTCTGTTCCACAGAAAACAACCCCAGCCTATCCAATCTTTCCTCATAGCTAAAATTCCCTCGTCCTAGCAACATCCTCGTAAATCTCCTCTGTACCCTGTCTAGTGCAATCACATCTTTCCTGTAATGTGGTGACCAGAACTGCATGCAGTACTCTAGCTGTGGTCTAACTAGTGCTTTATACAGTTCAAGCATAACCTCCCCGCTCTTATATTCTGCGGCTAATAAAGGCAAGTATTCCGTATGCCTTCTTAATCACCTTATCTACCTGGCCTGCTACCTTCATGGATCTGTGCACTCCAAGGTCCCTTTGTTCCTCTACACTTCTCAGAGTCCTACCATTTAATGTGTGTTCCCTTGCCTTGTCAGCCATCCCCAAATGCATTACCTCAAACTTCTCCAGGTTGAATTCCATTTGCCACTTTTCTGCCCACCTGACAGGTCCATTGATATCTTCCTGCAGGCTACAGCTTTCTTCTTTTTCATTAACCACATGGCAATTTTTGTATCGTCTGCAAACTTTTTAATCATGCACCCCTACATTCAAGTCTAAATCATTGATGTATACCACAAACAGCAAGAGACCCAGTACTGAGCCCTGTGGAACCCCACTGGAAACAGTCTTCCAGTCACAAAAACACCAGTTGACCATTACCCTTTGCTTCCTGTCCATGAGCCAATTTTGGATCCAACTTGCCACATTCCCTTGGATCCCAGGGCGTTTACATTTCTGACCAGTCTGCCATATGGGAACTTGTCGACGGCCTTGGCCAAGGGCAGGGGAGTGGGACTTGCTGAGGTGCTCTTGCAGAGAGCTGGCACAGGCTCAACAGGCCGCATAGCCCTCTTCCGTGCTGTAATCATTCTATGATTCAATGGGAAGATCCTTGTAGACTACATCAAATGCGCTCTTCGACCTTCCTTGTTACCTCCTCAAAACATTCAATCAAGTTAGACACGACCTTCCCATAACAAATGCATGCGTACTGTTCTTGCTTAATCGATGCCTTTCTAAATGACAATTAATACTGTCCCTCAGAAATTCTTCCATCAATTTTCTCACCACTGAGGTTAGGCTGACTGGCCTGTAATTACTCGGTCTATCCGTTGCTCCCTTTTTAAATAACAGTACAACGTTAGCAGTCCTCAGCACCACACCAGTAGCCAGAGAGGATTGAAAATGATGGTTAGAACCTCTGCTATTTCCTCTCTTGCTTCTCATAACTGCCTGGGATACACTTCATCTGGGCCTGGGGATTTATCCACTTTCAAAAGATGTTACCTTAATACTATCTCACTATATTTATCTCACCTAATATTTAACACTCCTCCTCCTCCTTAACTACAATGTCTGCATCGATCCTCTCTTTTTTGTAACGACAGACACAATATATTCATTAAGAACCATTCCCACATCTTCCGTCTTCACACACAACCTTCCTTGTTGGTCTCCTACTCATTCTTTAGTTATCCTCTTCCTCTTAATGTATTTATAAAACATCTTTGGGTTTTCCGTGATTTTACTTGCCAATATTTTTTCATGCTCTCCTAATTTCCTTTTTAGTTTCACCCCTGCACTTTCTATACTCGTCTCGGGTTTCTGCAGTATTGCACTCTCGGTATCTGACATAAGCTTCCCTTTTTTGTCTTATCAAAACCTTTCTGCCCCTTGATATCCAGGGGACTCTAGATTTGGGAGTCCCACCCTTTTTCTTGTGGGAACATATTTGATCTGAACCCTCAGGATCTCCTCCTTGAATGCCTCCCACTGCTCTGACATTTCAAGTAGTTGTTTCCAGTCCACTTTTGCTAAATCACATCTCAGCTTATTAAAATTGGCCTTTCCCCCAATCGAGAACTTTTACTCCTTGTCTACTTTTGTCCTTTTCCATAACTACCCTAAATCTAACTGAATTATGATCACTACCACCAAAATACTCTTCCACTGATACCCCCTTCCACCTGTCCAGCTTCATTCCCTGAAACTAAATCCCTCACTTGTTGGGCTTGCTAGGTACTGGCTAAAAAAGTTCTCCTGAATGCATTTTAAGAATTCTGCTCCCGCTATACCTTTCACACTGATTCCATCCCAGTTAATGTTAGGGTAGTTGAAATGCCCTACTCTTATTGCCCTATTATTTTTGCACTTCTCAGAAATATGCCTACATATTTGCTCGTCTATCTCCTTCTGTCTATTTGGGAGTCCCAGCAGTGTAACTTTCCCTTTACATGATGTTTGGTTTGCACTTCCTATCTATAAATGCTCCACTTCTAAAATCCTGTCGTGAGTTTAGAAAGGGGTAACAAGGAGAATGTTGCCTTGTGTCCCCCTTTCCCAGCCCAGGGGCAGTGAAGCTGATTTTCAGGCCCCAGCTGCTGCACAGGTTGGTTGAAAGTATAAAAATAGTAATGGCGGCTGCAATACCCACAAGCCCCCACGTTCCAGCCGCCATGCTAAGTTGTCGCTGACAACACAAATGTGCCATTATCGATAGAACTTTCTCGGTGCCGCGCATGCTCACTTTCACATGGTTCATCTCCGACTCTTCCCTTCCCTTCCTCGACTTCTCTGTCTCCATTTCTAGGGACAGGCTATCGACAAACATCCACTATAAGCCCACTGACTCCCACAGCTACCTGGACTATACTTCTCCCACCCCACTTCCTGTAAGGACTCCATTCCATTCTCCCAGTTTCTCTTGTCTCTGTTCTGATGACGCCACCTTCCTTACTAGTGTTTCTGATATGTTTTCCTTTTTCCTCAACCATGATTCCCTAGACTGTGGCCGTGCTATTTCCCGCACCTCTGCTCTCACCCCTTCCCCTCCCTCTCAGAACCACGACAGGGTTCCCCTTGTCCTCACCTTTCACCCCACCAGCCTCAATAGATCATCCTCTGCCATGTCTGCCACCTCCAGCGTGATCCCACCACTAATCATATCGTCCCCTCCCCTCTCAGCATTCTGAAGGGACCGCTCCCTCCACAACACCCTGGTCCACTCCACAATCACCCCAAACACCCCCTCCCCTTCCCACGGCACCTTCCCGTGCAAGCACAGCAGATGCAACACCTGCCCTTTTCCCTCCTCCTTTCTCACTATCCAGGGGCTCAAACACTCCTTCCAGGTGAAACAGCGATTTTCTTGTGCTTTTTGCAATTTCGTATACTGTATTCATGATCACGATGCATAGGATTATATAGGATATACGGCACAGAAACAGGCCATTCGACCCCAGCAGACCATGCCGCTGTTTATGCTCCACTCCCGTCTTTCCTTATCTAAATCTGTCAGCATAACCCTCTATTCCCTTCTCCCTCATATGCTTGTCTAGCCTCCCCTTAAATGCATCTATACTATTCGCTTCAACCACTCCCTGTGGTAGCGAGTTCCACATTCTCACCACTCTCTGGGTAAAGGATTTTCTGAATTCCCTATTGGATTTCCTGGTGACTATCTTATATTAATAACCTCTAGTTATGCTCTTCCCCACACTCTCTCTCTATCCACCCTATCAAAAATGTTCATAATTTTAAAGACCTTTATTATGTCATCCCTCAGCCTTCTTTTTTCAAGAGAAAAGAGACCCAGCCTGTTCATCCTTTCCTGATGTGTATACTCTCGCATTTTTGGTATCATCCTTGTAAATCTTCTCTGCACCCTCTGCAGTGCCTCTATATCCTTTCTACAATATGGCGACCAGAACTGTACGCAGTACTGTGTGTGGTCTAAGCAAGGTTCAATACAGTTTTAGCATAATTTCCCTATTTTTCAATTCTATATCTCCAGAAATAAACCCGAGTGCTTTGTTTGCATTTATATGGCCTTGCTAACCTGGGTCACAACTTTTTGTAATTTGTGTACTTGTACTCCGAGATCCCTTTGTTCCCCTACCCCGCCCTTCTCACACCCTTCATAAAATAAATTAATTCCCTCTTCTTCCTACTAAAATATAATACAGGTACAACGTCTGAAATCCAGCAACCTCGGGACTGAATCCCTGCCGGTTTTTGCCTTTTGCCAGATTTCAGACCTCGCTGTTGGCGCTTCTCACTGGCCGCCGATTCATGCCGCCCGCGGCCCCCGGCACTGTGTTTTTTACCGGTTTCCTCGTCCCTCGCCGCCCGATGTTGCCATCTTGGCCGCCTCAAAAATGGCCGGTTTTCGGATAATTACGGTTTTCAGAATTCCGGATTCAGGACATTGCACCTGTACCTCACATTTATCCGTGCTAAACTTCATTTGCCAAATATATGCCCATTCTGCAAGTTTAGTAATGTCCTCCTGTAATTTCTTGCAGTCCTCCTATCTCCCCCAATTTGGTGTCATCCACAGATTTGGAAATTGTGTTTTTGGTTTCAAATATAATTTGTTATTATAAATTGTGAACAGCAGTGGTCCCAGCATTGATCCTTGTGGGACACCACTACCCCATTCTGCCACTGTGAATAGCTATCCTTTACCCCTATTCTCTGCTTTCTGTCTTGAAGCCAGATTGCTATCCATTCTGCTGCTTGTCCCCTGACTCTGCATTCTCTGACCTTGTTCATCAGTCTATTATGGTGTACATTATCGAAGGCCTTTTGAAAATCTAGATAAATTACATCAACTACATTATCATTGTCTACTCTCTTACCTCTTCAAAAAATTCAATGTTGATCAAGCAAGACTTTCCCTTTTGAAATCCATGCTGACTATTCATAATATATTTTGAGAAACATAGACATAGAAAACATAGAAAAATAGGTGCAGGAGTAGGCCATTCGGCCCTTCGAGCCTGCACCACCATTCAATAAGATCATGGCTGATCATTCACCTCAGTACCCCTTTCCTGCTTTCTTTCCATAACCCATGATCCCTTTAGTCATAAGGGCCATATCTAACTCCCTCTTGAATATATCTAATGAACTGGCATCAACAACTCTCTGCGGTAGAGAATTCCACAGGTTAACAACTCTCTGAGTGAAGAAGTTTCTCCTCATCTCAGACCTAAATGGCTTATCCCTTATCCTTAGACTGTGTCCCCTGGTTCTGGACTTCCCCAACATTGGGAACATTCTTCCTGCATCTAACCTGTCCAGTCCTGTCAGAATTTTATATGTTTCTATGAGATCCCCTCTCATCCTTCTGAACTCCAGTGAATACAGGCCCAGATGATCCAGTCTCTCATCATATGTCAGTCCAGCCATCCCGGGAATTAGTCTGGTGAACCTTCGCTGCACTCCCTCAATAACAAGAACGTCCTTCCTCAGGTTAGGAGACCAAAACTGAACACAATATTCCAGGTGAGGCCTCACCAAGGCCCTGTACAACTGCAGTAAGACCTCCCTGCTCCTATACTCAAATCCCCTAGCTATGAAGGCCAACATACCATTTGCCTTCTGCACCGCCTGCTGTACCTGCATGGCAACTTTCAATGACTGATGTTCTTCTATTTTTTCCTTCAGCAGGGATTCCATTATTTTTCCTACCTCCGATGTTAAACTGCCTGGTCTATAATTATCTGGACATGTTCTGTCCCCTTTCTTAAATATAGCTATTACATTAGCTATCCGCCAGTCATCTGGCACTACACCTTTTTCTAACTAATTACTAAACATGTACAGTAATGCCTTTTCTATCTTTTCCCTAGATTATTTTAAAATGCGTGGGTGCAATCCATCCGGACCAGGGGTTTTATCCTCTTTGAGCATGATTAGTTTATTTAATATATCCCCTTTTTTAATTTAAATGCACTTATCTAATTTCTAATCTCATCATCCAATGTCATGTCCACCTGTTCTATCTCCCTGGTAAATACTGAAGCGAAATAATTATTTAATATTGCTGCCGACTCTCCACCGTTACCGATGGTATTATCCTGTCTATCCCTTAATGGCTCTATTCCCATCCCAGCCTTCCTTATTTTATTGATGTGCCTGTAAAATATTTT
This sequence comes from Pristiophorus japonicus, assembly GCF_044704955.1. Taxonomy (NCBI): domain Eukaryota; kingdom Metazoa; phylum Chordata; class Chondrichthyes; family Pristiophoridae; genus Pristiophorus; species Pristiophorus japonicus. Next base: position 208,309,738 of record NC_091985.1, read on the forward strand.
ACTATTTTGTTATTTAGCTGGTTCTGATTTGTCCCCATTTTTGAAAATGGGAACTACGTGCGCTATCTTCCAATTTTAGGCAACAATCCCTGACTCTGTTGAGCTGTTGAGGATACGGGCAAGGCGCTAACTCCTGGAGGCTCCACTCCATGAGCCTACAACCTTCAGCGGGGTCAGTGGTGGAGTTCCGCAGTGGGAGTGATCCCAGAGTAACTGTCGGGATCACACACCAGTGGAAGTTCCGGGTTGTGTATTTTTAGTTATCCTGGTGTCTAACTTGCACACATCACTAAAACAGGGAATTCCTGAAAACACACTGCAGGTCCTTTATTTGGAGATAAAATGTCTTGTTGTATAATTGTACTAGCAGTTAACAGGCTCCTGTGAACTTCTCCGTCTGCTATTTTAATGCAGACTTTAACCAATTTATTTTAAACGGATTTGTTTTAAATGTGTTAATGCCTGCCTTAAAATGGTAGACTCAGGACTGTCCCACAAACACATTAAATCTTCCTAGAATAATTACCACAGTCATCTTTATACTGGAAACATAAACCTGCCGTTCCACTTTCAGTCAGGACCAAATCACAGTTTTACACCAATCTCTGATTGGACAGCACGTTCCCAGCATTCACCGTTGTTCTTCCCGACTCTAAACACTATTGTAAAGGAGCCTTCTGTTCCATGCCCAGGAACTCTGAACCATGGACGAGACGGCTGGAACACTTTTCTTACACACCTCAAGATTACCTCGCACGGCGACTTTGCTGTCAGTGAAGAGAGCTGAGAAAGACCAAAGTGCCATTTGCTCCTCTCAGTGTGGCTCTGAAGGACTGTGTCCAGGCTGAAGTTCTGTTCCCGCCGTACAATCCTCCCCCCAGATTGTTCTCTCTGAGCTCCAGCCATGTGATGCTAAACACTCAGGTGGGAAAGTCAAAAATCTACAGCAAAGCTGATTTATTTGACTTCTATCCAGAATATCCTGGCCACCTACTCATCATCTTCTTCTTTTGTATAGCAGTAGCAAAGCAAATCAAATGTCAATATCTAAGTTGGATATCCAGGCCAAAGCTTCCTGTGTATCAGTGTGGGATATCTTGTAGGCTGCCTGCGAATGTCCTCTGATGGCAGTGGGAAGGATAGAGAGAAGCAAATTTGCAGGGAAATTACAGAGAGGTGCAAGAACTATAGAATAGTGATAACAGGGACTTCAATTATCTTAATATAGACTGGGATAGTAATAATGTAAAGGGCAGAGAGGGGGAAGAATTTCAAAAGCATGTTCAGGTGAACTTTCTTGATCAGTATGTTTCCGGCCCAATGAGGAAGGAGGTATTGCTGGATCTGGTCCTGGAGAATGAGGTGGGTCAAGTGGAGCATGTTTCACTTGGGGAACATTTAGGGAACAGTGATCGTAGTATCCTAATGTTTTGGTTAGCTATGAAAAAGAACAGAGAGCAATCTATAGTCAAAATACTTAATTGGAGGAAAGCCAATTTCAGTGGGATGAGAATGGATCTGGCCCAGGTAAATTAGAATCAAAGCTTGGCAGGCAAAACTGCAATTGAACAATGGAGATGGTTCGGACAAGTGTGGATTAATTAAGGAAAGCCAACATGGATTTGTTAAAGGCAAATCGTGTTGAAATAATTTGATTGAGATTTTTGATGAGGTGACAGAGACAGCTGATCAGGGCAAAGTGGTTGATGATCTGTACATGGACTTCCAATTTGTTTGTTAAAGTTCCACATTATAGGCTTGCCAGCAAAGTTGAAGCCCATGGAATAAAAGGGACAGTGGCAGCATGGATACAAAACTGGTTAAGTGACAGGAAAGCGAGAGTAGTGGTGAATGGTATACAGTGGTGTTCCCCATAGGTCGGTACGAGAACCACTGCTTTTCCTGATGTATATTAATGATTTGGACTTGGATGTAGAGTGCGGTATTTCAAAATTTGCAGATGACTCAAAACTTGGAAGTCTAGTGAACAGTGAGGAGGATGGTGATAGACTTCAAGAGATCATAGACAGGCTGGTGCAATTGGTGGACACTTGGCAGATGAAGATTAACACACAAAAGTGCAAAATGATACATTTTGGGGGGAAGAATGAGGAGAGGCAATATAAATGAAAGGGTATATTTTGAGAGAGGGTGGGTGCAGGATCAGGGAGACCTGCTGGTATATGTGCACAAATTATTGAAGTTGACAGGGCAAGATGAGAAAGCAGTTTACAAAGTATAGGGGATCCTGGGCTTTATAATTTGAGGCGTAGAGTATAAAAGCAAGGACGTTATGATGAACTTTTATAAAACACTGGTTCAGCCACAATTGGAATATTGTGTCTAATTCTGGGCACCACACTTTAGGAAGGATGTGAAAGCTTTAGAGAGGGTTCAGAAAAGATTTACAAGAATGGTTCCAGGGAAGAGTGACTTCAGTCACGTGGCTAGACTGGAGAAGTTGTGGCTGCTCTCCTTAGAGCAGAGAAGATTGAGAGGAGAATTGATAGAGGTGTTCGAAATCATGAGGGGTCTGGACAGAGTGGATAAAGAGAAACTGTTCCCATTGGCCGAAGAATCGAGAACCAGAGGACACAGAGTTAAGGTGATTGGGCAGAGGAACCAAAGGCGACATGACGAAAAACTTTTTAATGCAGCGATTGGCTAGGATCTGGCCTGAAAGAGTGGTGGAGGAAGATTCAATCGTGGCTTTCAAAAGGGAATTGGATAAGAACCTGAAAGAAATATATGTGCAGGGCCATGGGGAAAGGGCGAGGGAGTGGGACGAGCTGAAATGCTCCTGCACAGGTACAGGCTCGATGGGCTAAATGGCCTCCTTCTGTGCTGTAAGAATTCTATGATTAAACTCCAGCCCAGTTACAGGAGTTATTAACATCAGAAGAAACAAAGCCTAACTATCAGAATGAACAGCAGCAATAACAGCAGAATCCAACCCCTGCAGTCACTTGTGAACTCGCTGATGTGTCAGCAGGTGGGATGATCGAGTGAATACCTTCCCACACTCAGAGCAGTTGAATGGCCTCTCCCCAGTGTCAGTGCGCTGGTGTACAGTGAGTCCAGATGATCGCCTGAACCCAGTCCCGCAGTGAGAGCACCTGAATGGACTCTTGTCAGTGTGAACACGTTGATGACAGCTCAGTTCCCTGGAAGTTTTATAACACTTCCCACAGTCCGAGCATTTAAAAGGTCTATCCTCAGTGTGAACTCGCTGATGATTTTCCAGCTCAGATGGGTAATTGAATCACTTCCCACAGACCCCACATTTACACGGTTTCTCCCCGGTGTGACTGCATTTGTGTTTCGCCAGGCCAGAGGATCGACTGAAGCCCCGTCCACACAACAAACATGTACACGGTTTCTCCCCGCTGTCAACGCTGCTTTTTGATTCCATGTTCAAAGACTAGTGATAGTTAGGTCATGATGACACGAGTGACTGTCAGATCTTGATGTGATGTTTGGGTTGAGCTTCGCGTCTGCAAATCCTCCACTTCTAATGCCCTGGGAAATGAATATAAAACAGGAAAAAGGGAGTATGAGAGAGAAAAAATGATGGCAGGTTGTGAAATTGAGCTGAGTGAATCTGGTCATTTATGGGGTCGCACTATAAAAAAGTGACCACCATTGGCGGAAGGGTCGAGAACCAGAGGACATAGATTCAAGGTGCTTGGCAAAAGAACCAAAGGTGACATAAGAAAAAAAATTTTTACGCAGCGAGTGGTTAGGATCTGGAATGCACGGCCTGAAAGGGTGGTGGAGGCAGACTCAACCGTGGCTTTCAAAAGGGAATTGAATAATTATCGAAAATAAAACTATTTGCAGGGCTACGGGGAAAGGATTGGGGAGTGGAACTTGCTGAAGTGCTCTTGCAAAGAGTCAGCATAGGCTCGACGGGCTGAATGGTCTCCTTCCGCGCTGTAACCATTCTATGATTCTAACATCTCCAAGTTCCCCTCCAAGTCACACATCATCCTGAATCAGACATATATTGCCATTCCAGGTACTCCCTATCTAACTGTGGGAGCAAATGCGGACTGCAGCAATCAACGGGAAACTGGGGAGTGGCAATATATTGCCAGTGACTGCCACATCCAAAGAATGAATTTAAACAAATCTGTATATGTAAAAAGGACGTAAAGCCTCTGCAGAAATACTTAATCCTAAAACTCTTTTATATTGTGCACAGTGTCTGTTTAACAATCTAATCTCCCCAGAACCCACCACCCCGGACAGCCCCACATGGGCAATTGTTGGTCCCACTAGGCCCAGAGCCCACCTCCCGGACAGCCCCACATGGGGAATTGTTGGCCCCACTAGGCCCAGAGCCCACCTCCCCGGACAGCCCCACATGGGGAATTGTTGGTCCCACTGGGCCCAGAGCCCACCTCCCCGGACAGCCCCACATGGGGAATTGTTGGTCCCACTAGGCCCAGGGCCCAGAGCCCACCTCCCCGGACAGCCCCACATGGGGAATTGTTGGCCCCACTAGGCCCAGAGCCCACCTCCCCGGACAGCCCCACATGGGCAATTGTTGGTCCCACTAGGCCCAGAGCCCACCTCTCCGGACAGCCCCACATGGGCAATTGTTGGTCTCACTGGGCCCAGAAGTACCTGGGGTGAAACCCAGCAGCTTCTACTCCATCCCCACTCCCGCTCAAACTGCTGCAACAAACAGAGCCCCACAGGAGGCCCGGCAGCGCCTCCTACCCGCACCGAGTGCCCACCCCTGGACAGAGCGGCCTGCAATTGCTGGGCCTGCTGTATAAATACAAGGTGTTGTTGCCCTTGTGTGGGGGAGCCTCTCACTGCCCCCGGGCGGGTGGGCTCTGACTCGGGCCTGAGATCCGCACTTGGTGTTGCTGAGGCCGCGCTCAGTTTCCAGGAGCCGCACCGTGCATGCTCCACGCAGGGAGACGGTCTCCGGGCAGCAGCCCTTCACGCGCCTGCACGTTATGCCCCCACTGATGGAGATAGGGCCTATTCAACCACGCGGAGCCCTCTGCGTAAGGACATCCGCCATAATCGCTTTTTGCTCTAGCAACACTGAAAGAAGTTAATTTGGAGCGGAGACATGCTGTGTAATCGGGCGCAAACGCTCCTGCACAGCCCAGACATCACTTGTTTCCCACTTGGCATGAGATGAATATATTAATTGTAACAATTGATTTGATTTTAAATAATTTAGATTACATATTGAACCATGATTCTCTAATTGTATTTCCCAACTCAGATTCAACTTCTCGTTTATTTTCTTCCTCTCAACTAGACAGGTGTTGAAAAGATCATTCAGTTCCCTCTTTCCATGTCACTGTTAGTTAAAGATACAGAGGTTGATTGATTGTGGAAAACAGTGACTAGGCCCCCCACCCCCCCATCATGCAGCACCTTCAGTATTGACCCACAAGCTCAGAATTACTACTTGGCAAGGTACTGGAGGACAAACAGTGACTGGGACTAAACGCCAGCATCACGCAACAAGTTCAGGAGTGAAATGGAGAAAAATCCGAGAATGCGATGAATCTGGATTTTAAACAGCTAGGATGTGACAAGGAGGGTGTTATGCTCATAATAAATGGTCAGACCGAGTACTGTGTGTAATGAGCAAGTGTGACCGTAGCTCCTTTACTGTAGTTCCAGAACGCAGGCACTTGTGGGTGGTCTGTTTATATACTGTGCTCCCAAGGGATGCTGGGATCCCTTGGGACTCCCAACAGGTAGGCCCTCTGGTGGACAGGTGTGATGCAGGTTACAAGGGGTTAAATACATAACATCACTTCCCCGTAAAGTCAACAATATACACTTATTAACAAGGTGAGACGATCTGGGGCTTTGCGTTCCCTTGTCAATCGTCTCGGTACAAATACTGGTGTGGTTGGGTTGGTCAGTTCTTCATTGGGCTGTTGGGCAGCCAGCCTTGCCGGGCTGCTGGGGATGATGAGTTCTGTTTCGTGGTCAACTTGATGTCAGTTACCACGTGTGTGTGTGTTGGAAGGTCAAAGTTGGTGGTGTCCTCTTCAGGTTGTACGTAGCTGTTGGTGAACCGCAGCTTAATTTGGTCCAAGTGTTTTCTGTGCATTTGTCCATTGGTCAGTTTGACCTGAAACACCCGACTCCCCACTTTGGCTGTGACTATGCCAGCAAGTCATTTGGGCCCATGTCCATAATTGAGCATAAACACAGGATCATTGATCTCAATATCGCATGACAAGTTTGCGCAGTCATGGTACACACTTTGTTGAAGCCGCTTGTCCTCCACGTGATCATGTAGATCAGGGTGGACCAGTGAGAGCCTTGTTTTAAGCACCCTTTTCATGAGCAGCTCGGCGGGGGAATCCCTGTGAGTGAGTGGGGTTTGGTGCGGTAGCTGAGCAGTACTCGGGACAACTGGGTCTGCAGGGAGCCTTCCGACACGCGTTTCAAACTTTGCTTGATGGTCTGAACTGCCCGTTCTGCCTGGCCATTGGATGAGAGCTTGAACGGCGCAGGTGTGACATGTTTGATCCCATTGCAGGTCATGAACTCTTTGAATTCGGCAATGGTGAAGCACGGCCCATTGTCGCTGACTAGGACATTGGGCAGGAAATGCGTGGCAAACATAGCTCGTAGACTTTCAATGGTGGCCGTGGATGTGCTTACACAAATTATTGCACGTTCATTCCACTTTGAGTAAGCATCTACGACAACCAAAAACATTTTGCCTCAGAATGGGCCCGCATAGTCTACATTGATCCTCGACCACGGTTTGGATGTCCAGGACCATAAACTTAGCAGTGCATTGCTCAACTGAGAGCAAGTGTTGCTCTGGTGCACACATGACTCTAAATCTGAGTCGATGCCTGGCCACCAACATGGGATCTGGCTATGACTTTCATCATCACGATGCCTGGGTGGGTGCTGTGCAGTTCACAAATAAATGTGTCTCTGCCTTTCTTGGCCAAAACCACACGATTGCTTCACAAGAGACAGTCCGCCTGCAGGGACAGCTCATCTTTGCATCTGTGGAATGGCTTAATCGCTTCCTGCATCTGCACTGGGACACTGGACCAGCTCCCATGGAGGACACAGTTTTTTTTACCAGGGAAGTAAAGGATCCTGGCTGGTCCAGGTCCTAATCTGGCGGGCCGTAACAGGGGATTTCTCGTTCTCAAATGCCTCCATGACCATAAGTAAGTCCACTGGCTGTGCCATTTCCACCCTAGTGGTGGGCAATGGTAGCCAACTGAAAGCATCTGTGCCCGGTCTGTGGCGAATTACATAGTTGTATGCCGACAACGTGAGCGCCCATCTTTGGATGTGGACAAAGGCATTGGTATTAATCCCTTTGCTCTCCGAGAACAGTGATATGAGCGGCTTGTGGTCAGTTTTAAGCTCAAACTTGAGGCCAAACAAGTTCTGGTGCATTTTTTCTACCCCATAAATGTACGCCAGAGCCTCTTTTACAACCATGCTGTAGGCCCTTTTGGCCTTGGACAAACTCCTGAATGCATACGCAACCGGTTGCAAAATTCCCGATTCATTAGCCTGTTGTAACACACACCTGACCCCATATGATGATGCATCACAAGCTAACACTAGTCGTTTACATGGGTTATACAGGACAAGCAGTTTGTTAGAACACAGTAAATTTCTGGCTTTTTTAAAGATAGCCTCTTGTGAATTCCCCCATACCCAGTCATCTCCCTTGCGCAATAGAGCATGCAGGGGATCTAGCAGGGTGTTTAACTCAGGTCGGAAATTATCGAAGTAGTTAAGGAGTCCCAGGAACGACCGCAGCTCCGTCACTTTCCGTGGTCGTAGCGTGTTCTTGATGGCCTCCGTCTGAGCATCGGTGGGTCTGATGCCATCAGCTACAATCCTCCTTCCTAAGAATTCAACGTCCTGTGCCAGGAAAACACACTTTGAGCATTTCAACCTGAGCCCAACGCAATCCAACTGACTCAGAACCTCCTCCAGATTCTTCAAGTGCTCCATGGTGTCCCGACCTGTACCAATATATCGTCCTGGAAGACCACTGTGCAAGGAACTGACTTTAGCAGGCTTTCCATGTTTTGCTGGAAGATCGCTGCAGCCGACTGAATCCTGAAGGGGCACCGGTTGTAAATAAACAGACCTTTGTGCGTGCTGATGCAGGTGAGGCCCTTCGAAGACTCCTCCAGCTCCTGCATCATGTCCAGCTTGGTGAATGTCTTTCCTCCAGCTAGGGTCACAAATAGGTCGACTGCCTTGGGTAGCGGGTACTGGTCCTGCAGCGATAAACGGTTAATCATTATTTTATAACCCCACAAATTCTAACCGTACTATCCTCGAGTACCGGAACAATCAGACTGGCCCAGTTGTTGAATTCCACCAGTGTGATGATATCTTCATGTTGCAGCATGCCCAGCTCGATTTCCACTTTTTCACGCATCATGTACGGTATCACCCGAGCACTGTGATGGATGGGTTGGGTACCGGGAACCAAATGGATCCGCACTTCCGCCCCTGACAAACTTCCAATGCCTGGCTCAAATAACAAAAGGAATTTGCTTAGAAACTGGGTACATGCAGTGTCATCAACTGCCGAGAGCGCTCGGATGTCGTCCCAGTTCCAGCGGATTTTTCCCAGCCAGCTTCTGCCAAACAACGTGGGGCCATCCCCTGGCACAATCCACAGCATGAGTTCGTGTACTGCTCCATCATAGGAGACTATGACTTCAGCACTACCATTTATAGGGATTAGTTCCTTTGTATAAGTCCTTAGTTTGGTGTGAATGGGGCTGAGCTTTGGCCTGTGTGCCTTCTTCCCCGACAGCCTGTCGAAGGCCGTTTTACTAATTATGGACTGGCTTGCCTCCGTGTCCAGCTCCATAGACACTGGAATACCGTTCAGTTCAACTTTCAACATTATTGGTGGGCATTTCGTCATGAACATGTGTACCCCCGTACACCTCTGCCTCCTCCGTACGAGTTTCCAATTCCGTCTGATCCACTGAGGACTGATCTTCCCCTGCAACGTGGTAGTTTGCAGGGTTTGCAGCTCACCTGCACATTCGTTGGAGGTGTCCCATTGTTCTGCAACCATTGCATGCATAGTTCTTAAAGCGGCATTGATGGGGCCAATGATCACCCCCGCAGCGCCAACAGGGTGTTAACTGCCTCGCATTAATAGATGATGGCGGACTCTGGGTCAATTGAGGTCGGGCCACAGCAGCCGGCGTGTACATTCTGCCCTGTACATTTCTGCTCAAAATCGACATTACTTTATGCACAGTACTGGCCGATACTTCTTCTGCAAAAGCTGCTTGGTGTTGTCGCTGGTGGACATAGAAACATAGAAAATAGGTGCAGGAGTAGGTCATTCGGCCATTCTAGCCTGCACCGCCATTCAATGAGTTCATGGCTGAACATGCAACTTCAGTACCCCATTCCTGCTTTCTCACCATACCCCTTGATTCCCCTAGTAGTAAGGACTCCATCTAACTCCTTTTTGAAGATATTTAGTGAATTGGCCTCAACAACTTTCTGTGGTAGAGAATTCCACAGGTTCACCACTCTCTGGGTGAAGAAATTCCTCCTCATCTCGGTCCTAAATGGCTTACCCCTTATCCTTAAACTGTGTCCCCTGGTTCTGGACTTCCCCAACATTGGGAACATTCTTCCTGCTTCTAACCTGTCTAACCCCGTCAGAATTTTAAACGTTTCTATGAGGTCCCCTCTCATTCTTCTGAACTCCAGTGAATGCCTGGGCCTGGGCTATCGTTATGGCTTTACTCAGATTTGGGGTTTTAACAGTCAACAGTTTGCAAAGAATTGTCTCATGTCCGATGCCCAGTACAAAAAAGTCTCTGAGCATTTGTTCTCGGAATCCCTCAAACTCACAATATCCTGCAAGGCGCCATAGTTCAGCGACGTAGCTCGCCACTTCCTAGCCCTCCGATCATTGACATGTGTAGAACCGATATCTCACCATTAAAACACTTTCCTTAGGATTTAGGTACTTCCGGACCAGCGTACACAGTTCTTTGTAGGATTTCTCTGTTGGTGTAGCCGGGGCCACGAGGTTCTTCATGAGGCCATAGGTTGTTGCCCCACAGACAGTTAGGTGGATCGCCCTTCGTTTGACCGCGTTCTCGTCCCCTTCCAGCTCGTTGGCTACGAAGTATTGGTCGAGTCTCTCGACGAAGGCCTCCCAATCGTCCCCCTCTGAGAACTTCTCCAGGTTGCCGACTGTTCTTTGCATTTTTGCGCGGTTCATTACCTCGTCACCAATTGTTATGCTCATAATAAATGGTCAGGCTGAGTACTGTGTGCAATGAGCAATTGTTACTTTCCCATCCGCTGGGACTGTTCTAGAATCTAGGGAACTTTTCTAACATCACAGGGCAGGTACAGCATGGGATAAAATCAGAATAAAGCTCCCTCAACACGAGGGGTGTCAAACTCATTTTCTATGGTGGTCCGATATCTTGGCACTTGGCATGGCTCACATTCAGAAAAAGTTATTAAAATATGAATAAATGAAGATAATTTATGTCGGTCCTGATACCCGGCACCTCTGGATACTGCTCCTGATACCTGGCACATCTCAATACTGCTCCTGATACCTGGCACCTCTCGATACTGCTCCTGATACCTGGCACGTCTTGAACTACTGTATCAACATTGGGAACAAATGACTGGGCTGAGGCCTGTCTTGTATTAAAAAGATGAGGACCACTATGTCTGTAGTGTGCACCAACTAGAGCAACAAGTCACCAAAGCTTCTTCAACAGCACCTTCTAAACCCATAATCTCCACCGTGTAGAAGGACAAGGAGAGCAGGTGTATGGAAAGACCAGCACCTCCAAGTTCCCTTCCAAGTCACGCACCATCCTGACCTCAGAAACATAGAAAATAGGTGTAGGAGTATGTCATTTGGCCCTTCGAGCCTGCACCACCATTCAATATGATCATGGCTGATCATGCAACTTCAGTACCCAATTCCTGCTTTCTCTCCATGCCCCTTGATCCCTTTAGCCGCAAGGACCATATTTAACTCCCTTTTGAGGTCAGTTCGTTAGATATATTCAACAACTTTCTGTGGTAGAGAATTCCACAGGGTCACAACTCTCTGAGTGAAGAAGTTTCTCCTCATTTCAGTCCTAAATGGCTTACCCCTTATCCTTAGACTGTGACTCCTGGTTCTGGACTTCTCTAACATCGGGAACATTCTTCCTGCATCTAACCTGTCCAATCCCATCAGATTTTTATATGTTTCTATGATATCCCCTCTCATTCATAGACTGCAGCACGATTCAAGAAGGCAGCGGCTCACCACCTCCTAAACGGGCAATTATGGATGGGCAATGAATGCCAACCCGGCTCGCGCACCTCCCGAGAATGAATGAATAAATAAAGAATGAACACTGAGAAATGAGCTGCAGAACTACCGACACCGTCAGCTTTAAGGAGACGTTTAACTGTGGGGATCGGATTGAGATCATTGAGTTTGATTAAACTGATGTTAAAGTAACATTGCTGCTTTGCCCTGTGACAGTAACATATTATCAGAATATTTCCCATCGGGTGAAATCGAATGTCAGACTTGGACATCTTGTAGATTCATCTTTTAAAAAGTTGTGGGAACTCCGTTCCAAGATGTATTCCACTCAGTTCTGAACAAGTCCTCAATCAGCTCGTCTTATCATTTGAGATATCAAGGACTAGGCACACGGTGTTTAAAAGAAAGCCTATTTATTTGACATTTACAGAATATTAAACTATAGCCCAGTTATAGGGTTATTAACATCGGCAGAAACAAACTCCAACTGCCAGAATGAACATGGTTCAGTAACGGATGTGATTAACAGCAGATTCCAACCCCTGGAGTCAATTGTGAACTCGCTGGTGTCTCAGGAGGTCAGATGACACAATGAATCTCTTCCCACACACGGAGCAAGAGAATGGCCTCTCCCCAGTGTGAACTCGCTTGTTGTGTACCAGCAGGTCGGATGACTGAGCGAATCCCTTCTCACACATGGAGCAAGGGAACGGCCTCTCCCCAGTGTGAAATCGCTTGTTGTGTACCAGCAGGTCGGATGACCGAGTGAATCCCTTCCCACATTTGGAGCAAGTAAACGGTCTCTCCCTAGTGTGAACTCGCTGGTGTTTCAGGAGGCCGGATGACAGAGCGAATCCCTTCCCACATTCGGAGCAAGTGAATGGCCTGCCCTCAGTGTGAACTTGCTTGTTGTGTGCCAGCAGGTTGGAGGACTGAGTAAATCCCTTTCCACACTCCGAGCAGGTGAACAACCTCTCCCCAGTGTGAACTAGCTGGTGTTTCTGGAGACTGGCTAGTGCAGTGAATCCCTTCCCACAGACGGAGCAGGTGACCGGCCTCTCCCCAGTGTGAACTCGTTTATGCGCCAGCAGGTTGGATGACCGACTGAATCGCTTCTCACACACGAGGCAGGTGAACGGTCTCTCCCCAGTGTGAACTCGCTGGTGTATCAGCAAGCTGGATGAATCAGTGAAACCCTTCCCACACTCGGAGCAGGTGAACGGCCTCTCCCCAGTGTGAACTCGCTGGTGATTCCGCAAGGTGGATAACTGAGCAAATCCCTTCCCACACTCGGAGCAGGTGAACGGCCTCTCCCCAGTGTGAACTCGTTTGTGTGTCAGCAGGCTGGATAACTGAGCGAATCCCTTCTCACACACGGAACAAGTGAACGGCCTCTCCCCGGTGTGAACTTGCTTGTTGTGTGCCAGCAGGTTGGATGACCGAGTGAATCTCTTCCCACATTTTGAGCAAATGAATGGCCTCTCCCCAGTGTGAGCTCGCTGGTGATTCAGGAGGCCGGATGAATGAGTGAATCCCTTCCCACACTCAGAGCAGGTGAACGGTCTCTCCCCAGTATGAATTCATTGGTGTTTCTGCAGGGTGGATAACTGAGTGAATCCCTTCCCACACTCAGAGCAGGTAAACAGCCTCTCCCCAGTGTGAACTCGTTTATGTGCCAGCAGGTTGGATGACAGAGTGAATCCCTTTCCACACACACAGCAGGTGAACGGCTTCTCCCCGGTGTGAATTCGCTGGTGCATCAGCAGTTTGGATGACTTAGTGAATCCCTTCCCACACACGGAGCAGATGAACGGCCTCTCCCCACTGTGACTGCGTCGATGAATCTCCAGCTCAGACGGGTAATTGAAGCACTTCCCACATTCCCCACATTTCCACGCTTTTTCCGTGGTGCAGGTGTCCTTGTGCCTTTCCAGGTTGGACGATCAGTTGAAGCCTCGTTCACACACAGAATACGTGTATGGTTTCTCCCCGCTGTGAATGGTGCGATGTTTTTTCAGGCTGTGTAACTGGTTAAAGCCCTTTCTACAGTCAGTGCACTGGAACACTCTCACTCGGGTGTGTGTGTCGGTGCTTTTCCACTCACACTGATGTTTGAAATCCTTTCCCACAGACAGAACAGACAAGTATTTCTCCTTCCACATTCAAAGGCCGATAATATTCAGGTCCTGATGAATCGAGTGACTCTGTCAGATCTTGATATGATGTTTGGTTTGAGTTTCCCATCTATAAATCCTCTCTTTCTAATATCCTGTAAAAGGAGTTTACAAAAGTCATCACTGTAAGTACAGGATAGAAATACAGAACAGACAATTCTAGTTTCTATACAATGTTCCTTCACATGCCTGGGATCATTTAACCCATAACCTAGACTGTTAATCACTTTCAGCTATGGACTTAGCATGTGCCCCACAGCATCTCTCTCACCTTTGCTGTGCGGATAGAGTCTGCAAACCAAGTTTTAAATTTAAATTCACTCAGAAAATGTATTTAACAGAAGATGAACATGTAAACAGATCACGGCCTAATACTCCAGCTCTACATTCACATGAGGAAGTTTGTTATCTAACTCCTCGAGTGGACAAAATAAAGATCCCAAATGTAAGAGTCTCTCGAACTCTTTGTTAAAACCTTTCAAATCTTGCCCGGTTCTTTCCTTGTTACAGAATTCCTCCTCCCTGGTCAAAAACAACTAATTGGAAATTTCCAACCAATTATTTCACTTTCAGAGTTTCAAACTGACCAGATTCTTCTCTCAGAAAATCTCCAAAAAACTATTTGATTTAAACACAGCTCTCCCCTCCTTTAAACCCAGGATTAGAGTTATCCGGGAATTTGAATACCTGACCACAAACATTTTAAAAGGCTATAACCGATGAAACTTGTAACACTGAAGCCTAATTTCCACTTCTGTGCGCCGGATTCTAACCCTGCGACTGAACATGGGGATTCTAACCCTGCGACTGTGCATGGGGATTCAAACCGTGAGACTGTACATGGGGATTCAAACCGTGAGACTGTACATGGGGATTCAAACCGTGAGACTGTACATGGGGAGTCGAACCCTGGGAGTATACAAGGGGACCCAGCTCTGGGGCTCTTCTGTTAAAATTGTGTGGGATGTAAATCATAAGCTGGGCACTTACCAACGCCTTCAGGAGAGATGGTGAGAAATACGATTTGTGGAGAGTGGGAATAAAATAAATGAGGCAATGATTTCTGTCCTGGGCACTGGAGCCCCGCCCACTAATTGTTGCCCTGCCAAGTTGGCTGCGCATGCGCGGTTACGCCGTGAAGCGAGCGGGCTGCACTCTGAACCTTCCTGCACAAAGATGGTGGTTAATCCGGGCCTGTTACCGGAAGAAAAAAATCCGTCGCTGCAAACGCGGGAGTTCCGGGTTATTACTCGGGGCTTGCGGCCTACACCAGTTGTTTATGAAGCCTCCCCGCCCACTTGCCGATCGATGACTCCCCTGCGCCCCGCTGATTCTCACCCGGTGTAGAGTCCGGCTCCAGCCTGAGCTCGTCTCAGCGTCCGTGTGTCTCCAGTGCTCGCTCTGCGCATGCTCAGCTCACACTGCCCGGGCGATTGACGCCAGCTCCAGAACAATAGGAAGAGCGGGGGCGGGGCTGGAGGACCGAGCGGGCGGTTGGTCCTCCAACCAATCGGAGTGAGAATGAGGCGGGGCTTCCTGCGGTGGGCGGCGCTGAGCCCGGATCTCCCTCAATGAGCATGCGCGGCTGGTGCAGCAGACGTTGGCCGAAGAGACGCTTCGGGTAGGCGGTAGGAGATTGTGGGCGCGGGGGAGGATGTGGACCCGTGGTTGGGCCAGGGAGCTTAATAAACACCCGGTGTAGGCCTCAGGCGCGGAATCAGAGTCCACAGGCCTCGTGTTTGCCCCGCGGTGACAGGCCCGGGTCAGCGGGATCACTGGCCGCCATCTTGCACAAGGCGGGGTCACGACGCATGCGCGGCTACCTTGGGCAGGAACAATGAGTGGGCGGAGCTTTGGGATCCCAATGCTCGCGAGACGGAGCAACCTGGGCAACAGGTGCATCATCACCTCACAGCAGTAACCGGGGCAACAGGCTCTTCATCACCTCACAGCGGTAACCTGGGCAACAGGCTCTTCATCACCTCACAGCGGTAACCTGGGCAACAGGCTCTTCATCACCTCACAGCAGTAACCTGGGCAACAGGCTCTTCATCACCTCACAGCGGTAACCTGGGCAACAGGCTCTTCAACACCTCACAGCAGTAACCTGGGCAACAGGCTCTTCATCACCTCACAGCAGTAACCTGGGCAACAGGCTCTTCATCACCTCACAGCAGTAACCTGGGCAACAGGCTCTTCATCACCTCACAGCAGTAACCTGGGCAACAGGCTCTTCATCACCTCACAGCAGTAACCTGGGCAACAGGCTCTTCATCACCTCACAGCAGTAACCTAGGCAACAGGCTCTTCATCACCTCACAGCAGTAACCTGGGCAACAGGCTCTTCATCACCTCACAGCAGTAACTCGGGCAACAGGCTCTTCATCACCTCACAGTGGTAACTCAGGCAACAGGCTCTTCATCACCTCACAGCAGTAACGTGGGCAACATGGTCTTCATCACCTCACAGCAGTAACCCGGGCAACAGGCTCTTCATCACCTCACAGCAGCAGCCTCTATTTATAGTGCACCTTTAATGTAGTAAAATATCCAAAGGCACTTCACAGGAGTGTTATAATTTGTCACCGAGGCGAAAAGATTTAGAATCATAGAATCACAGAAATTTACAGCATGGAAGGAGGCCATTTCAGCCCATCGTGTCCGTACCGTACCAAACAGCTATCCAGGCTAATCCCACTTTCCAGCTCTTGGTCTGTAGCCCTGTAGGTTACGGCACTTCAAGTGCAGATCCAAGTACTTTTTAAATGTTATGATGGTTTCTGTCTCGACCACCCTTTTAGGCAGTGAGTTCCAGACTCCCACTAAATTCTGGGTGAAGAAATTTACCCTCTAAACCTCCAACCTGCAGAGTGAGGGAATTTGAATTTTGGGCCTAGGCAACAGAAGGCAGGACCACCGATGGTTTAAGTGTTTATAATTAGGGATCCTCAAGAGGGCAGAATTTGAGGAGATCAGATAAATGGAGAGATGTGGGCTTATGAGGCTGAAGGAGATTACAGAGATAGAGAGGGGCGAACCCATGGAGGTATATGTAAACAAGGATGAGAATTTTGAAATTGAGGTGTTGCAAAATGGAACTAGTGTAGGTCAGCGAGCACAGGGATGATGGATGAACGGGATTTGGTGCGAATTAGGACATGGGCTGCCGAGTTTTGGATGACCTCAGGATAACGTAGGGTAGATTGTGGGAGGCCAGCCAGGAGTTTGTTGGAGTAGTCAAGTCTAGGGGTAACAAAGGCCTGCTTGAGGGCTTCTGCAGCAGATGAACTGAGGCAAGGGCGGAGACGAGCAATGTTATGGGGGTGGAAATGGGTGGTTTAATTAAGGTGCAGATATGTGCTCGGAGCCCATTTCAGGGTCAAATATGACACCAAGTTTGCGAACAGTCTGGTTCAGCCTCAGACAGATGCTAGAGAGAGGGATGGAGTTGGTGGCTAGAGACCGGAGTTTGTGATGGGGAAATTTCTGTTCACCTGGTACTAGATGTTGTACAAGCAGTCTGACAAATTAGAGACTGTGGAGGGGTTGAGAGAAGTGGTGGTGAGGTAGAGCTGGGTGTTGTTAGAATCACAGAATGGTTACAGCACTGAAGGACATTCGGCCTGTCAAACCCTTGCCGGCTCTCTGCAAGAGCACCTCAGCTAGTCCCACTCACTTGCCTTTGCCCCCTAGCCCTACAGATTTCCCTCCTTCAGGTACTTATCCAACTCCCTTTTGACTCGGCCTCCACCACCCCTTCAGGCCGTGCATTCCGGATCCTGACCACTTGCTCTGGTTCTTGACCCTTCCACCAATGGGAACAGTTTCTCTCTATCTACTGTGTCCAGACCCCGCATGATTTTGAACACCTCTGTTAAATCTGCTCTGCTCTAAGGAGAACAACCCCAGCTTCTTAGTTTATCCATATTACTGAAGTCCCTCATCCTTGGCATCATTCCCGTAAATCTTTTCTGCACCCTCTCTTAGGCCTTCACATCGCTCCTAAAGTGCGGTGCCCAGAATTGGACACACTACTCCAGTTGAGGCCGAACCAGTCTTTTATACAGATTGATCATAATTTCCACGCTTTTGTACTCTATATACCTCTATTCATGAAGCCTAGGATCCCATAAGCTTTTTGAACTGCTTTCATAACCGGTCCTGCCACCTTCAATGATTTGTGCACATAAACCGTTAGATCTCTCGGATGTATTCTCGACCTGACATATGTCATACGCATTCTTTTTCTGCTTCATCCTACTCCCGGGCCGTCTGTGATGTTTGTGGCCTAGAGGAGGCCATGGGCCATGTATATATTCAGTGTGAGAGGTTGCAGCCCCTCAATAGTTACCTGAAGGGGCTGCTCCTTAACTCTTGATTACAATTTAGCTCCGTGCTCCTAATCTTTGGTCGTCCGGTGCGGAGTGAGGGTGGGTAAGACAGAGGTTCTTCTCCTGGGCCTGGCTAAAACAGCAACTTGTAGGTCCAGAATGGACGGGGCCCGGGGGTGGGTCACTCTGGCTGCCTGCCTCACTTCCACGGTCAAGAAAGGAGGGAGAGCGAAAACGGGGAACTATGGGCCAGTTAGCCTGACATCAGTCATTGGGAAAATGCTGGAATCCATTACTACAGAAGTGGTAACAGGGCATTTAGAAAATCATGGTCTGGTTATGCAGAGTCAACATGATTTTATGGAAGGGAAATCGTGTTGAACAAATTTATTACCTTTTTAGCAGGGTGGATGAAGGGGAACCAGTGGATGTAATATTGCAGGATTTCCAAAATGCATTTGATGCGCCACATGGAATTGGGGGTAATATATTAGCATGGATAGAGGATTGGTTAACGGACGGAAAACAGAGATTAGGGATAAACGGGTTATTATCCGGTTGGCAGGCTGTAACTAGTGGGGTGCTAGTGCTTTGGTCTCAGCTATTTACAATCTATATTAAACATAATAAGAACATAACATAAGAACATAAGAATTAGGAACAGGAGTAGGCCATCTAGCCCCTCAAGCCTGCTCCGCCATTCAAAAAGATCATGGCTGATCTGGCCGTGGACTCAGCTCCACTTACCCGCCCGCTCCCCATAACCCTTAATTCCCTTATTGGTTAAAAATCTATTTATCTGTGATTTGAATACATTCAATGAGCTAGCCTCAACTACTTCCTTGGGCAGAGAATTCCACAGATTCACAACCCTCTGGGAGAAGAAATTCCTTCTCAACTCGGTTTTAAATTGGCTCCCCCATATTTTGAAGCTGTGCCCCCTAGTTCTAGTCTCCCCGACCAGTGGAAACAACCTCTCTGCCTCTATCTTGTCTATCCCTTTCATTATTTTAAATGTTTCTATAAGATCACCCCTCATCCTTCTGAACTCCAATGAGTATAGACCCAGTCTACTCAACCTATCATCATAAGGTAACCCCCTCATCTCCGGAATCAGCCTAGTGAATCGTCTCTGTACCCCCTCCAAGGCTAATATATCCTTTCTTAAGTAAGGTGACCAAAACTGCACGCAGTACTCCAGGTGCGGCCTTACCAATACCCTGTACAGTTGCAGCAGGACCTCCCTGCTTGGATGAAGGGATCAAGTACAGTGTATCCAAGTTTGCTGACGATACAAAGCCAGGTGGGAAAGTACGCTGTGAGGAGGACGCAAAGACCCTGCAAAGGGATATGGACAGTTTCAGTGAGTGGGCAATAAGGTGGCAGATGGAACATAATGTGGGGAAATGTGAGGTTATTCACTTTGGTAGGAAGAATAGAAAAACAGAATATTTTTTAAAAAGTGAAAAACTAATAAATGTTAGTGTTCAGAGAGATTTAGGTGTCCTCACACAGGAAACACAGAGAGCTGGCATGCAGGTACAGTAAGCAATTAGGAAGGCATGTTGGCCTTTATTGCAAGATGGTTGGAGTACAAGAATAAGGAAGTCTTGCTACAACTGTAAAAGGCCTTGGTGAGACCACACCTGCAGTGCACAGTGTTGGGGTCCTTATCTGAGGAAGGGTCTACTTGTCTTAGAGGGAGTGCAATTCACCAGATTGATTCCTGGGATGGGGGGATTGTCCTAATAGGAGAGATTGAGTAGAATGGGCCTATACTCTCTGGAGTTTAGAAGAATAAGAGGGGATCTCATTGAAAGATGTAAAATTCTGAGGGGCATTGACACGGTAGATGCTGAGAGGTTGTTTCCCCTGGCTGGAGAATCTAGGAATAGGGCCCACAGTCTCAGGATAAGGGGGTTGGCCATATAAGACTGAGATGAGGAGGAATTTGTTCACTGAGGGTTGTAAATCTTTGAAATTCTCCACCCCAAAGGACTGTGGGTGCTGAGGTGTTGAGTATATTCAAGACTGAGATAGATAGATTGTTGGACTCTGGGGTATCAAGGGATATGGAGATAGGGCAGGAAGGTGGAGCTGAGTTTGAAGATCAGCCATGAGCTTATTGAATGGTGGAGCAGGCTCGAGGGGCCGTATGGCCTATTCCTGCACCTAATTCTTGTGGTCTTTTGCCTTGTCGGTGCCCGGATGGCCCTGGAGAGGGAGCATGTGGTGTGCACTGGTTCCTTGATGCCTTCCGCGACGGTGGCACCTCAGGGTATAGAGTGTCTCATACACACTGGGAACAACATTCTGGTTCAGTTGGGAAGGTGCCCTTTGCTTTTGTTGCTTATTTTGGCTTCTTTTAGTTTGATTGGATCACATGTTTGTGGGAACAAAAGAGGAAAGAATATTCCATAGAAGCTGAATTGTCTGTTTAGATTTTCTACCTACCCTGGACTTACATTGATGACTTTTGTAAACTCTTTTACAGCGTATTAGAAGGGGAGGATTTACAGACGGGAAACTCAAACCAAACATCACATCAAGATCTGACCGAGTCACTCGATTCATCGTTACCTGAATATCATTGGCCTTTGAATGTGGAAGGAGAAATGTTTGTCTGTTCTATCTGTGAGGAAAGATTTCAAACATTAGTGTGACTGGAAAAGCACCGAGACACACGAGTGATAGTATTCCAGTGCACTGCCTGAGGAAAGAGCTTTAACCAGTTACGCAGCCGTAAAAAACATTGCACCATTCACAGCAGGGAGAAACCGTACACGTGTTGTGCGTGTGGACAAGGCTTCAACTGATCGTTCAACCTGGAGAGACACAAGGACACCCGCACCATGGAGAAACCGTGGGAATGTGAGGACTGTGGCAAGGGATTCCGTTCCCCGTCCCTGCTGGAAATTCATTGGCGCAGTCACACCGGGGAGAGGCCGTTCACCTGCCCCGTGTGTGGGAAGGGATTCACTATTTCTTCCCAGCTGAAGACACACCAGCGAGTTCACACTGACGAGAGACCTTTTAAATGTCCAGACTGCGGGAAGTGCTTTAAAAGCTCCGGGGAGCTGAGGCGCCATAAACTTGTTCACTCTGACGAGAGGCCGTTCACCAGCTCCGTGTATGGGAAGGAATTCACCTGTTCAGCGAATCTACTGTCACACCAACTTGTTCACTCTGATGAGAGGCCGTTCACCAGCTCCGTGTGTGGGAAGGGATTCACCTGTTCAGCGAATCTACTGTCACACCAACTTGTTCACTCTGATGAGAGAGTTTTAAATGTTCTGACTGTGAGAAGAGCTTTAAAACCAAAATTGATCTGCTGAGACACCAGCGAGTACACACTGGGGAGAGGCTGTTTACCTGCTCCATGTGTGGGAAGGGATTCACTCAGTCATCCCAGCTCACTACACACCTCCTTGTTCATACCAGTAAGAGGCCTTTTAAATGTTCTAACTGTGAGAAGAGCTTTAAAAGCAGAAATAGTCTGATGAGACACCAATCTTTTCACACAGGGGAGAGGCCGTTCACCTGCTCTGTGTGTGGGAAGGGATTCACTCAGTCATGCAATCTCACTACACACCAAGTTGTTCACACCAATAAGAAGCCTTTTAAATGTTCTGACTGAGAAGAGCTTTAAAAGCAGAAATCAGCTGATGATGCACCAACGCACTCACACTGGGGAGAGGCCGTTCACCTGCTCAGAGTGTGGGAAGAGATTCACTCGTTCATCCAGCCTCACTGCACACCAAGTTGTTCACTCTGATAAGAGACCATATAAATGTTCTGACTGTGAGAAGACCTTTAAAACCAAAATGGAGCTGATGATACACCAACGTATCCACACAGGGGAGAGACCATTCATCTGCTGTGTGTGTGGAAAGCGATTCACTCAGTCATCCAACCTCACTGTACACCAGCTTGTTCACACCAATAAGAGACCATTTAAATGTTCTGACTGTGAGAAGAGCTTTAAAATCAGAAATCATCTGATGATGCACCAACGCACTCACACTGGGGAGAGGCCGTTCACCTGCTCTGTGTGTGGGAAGGGATTCTCTGATCCATCCAACCGGCTGAAACACCAGCAAGTTCACATGTGACTGCAGGGTTGGATTCTGCTGTTAATCACATCGGGACTGAACCTTGTTCATTCTGACAATTGGGCTGTGTGTCCCTGTAACTGGGCCGGAGTTTAATTTTCTGGATATCTGACATAGCTTTCTGGATATAGCTTTGGTTCCAACACACAGTTTGTCGATTCCTTGATTTTTCCAATATAAGAGGAGACTAATTGTTGTCCTGTTACCAACTGTTCCTTTTTTGGAGCTTTTCTCCTCCATTTAACAAAGACCTGTCCTTATGCAGCACCTCACATGACCTCAGGATGTCCCAAAGTGCTTTACAGCCAATGAAATACCACAACATCAATGTACATTTGAAGTACATTCACTGTTGTATCAGAAATGCAGCAGATGATTTGTGCACAGCAAGCTGCTATGAACAGCAATGGCCAGATAATCAGTTTGAGTGATATTGGTTGAGAACTGATGGGGCCTCGGTTGAAATCCTGTGCTGTACCTGCCCTGGGAGTGTTTGATGGGACAGTGTGGAGGAAGCTTTACTCTGTATCTAACCCGTGCTGTACCTGACTGGAGAGTGTTTAGGCACACACTAGGTGCTCAGAATATCCCATTTCCCCAGCACTGACATCCATAACCTCGATGAGAACAAAATTTAACCCAAAGATAAGAGAAACCCATCAGCTTCTCCCTGGACACAGATCCGGAGAGACAGTGAGTGTCCCGAATATTGTTGTACAGAGTGTTCGATAGTTCCTTTCTGGGTCTGAGCCTTTTGGTGATGATTTGAATTTGATGCCCTCGAGTTACTGACTCACCGACTGGTGGAAATAGTTTATCCTCATTTACCTGATCAAATTTTGAACACCTCCCTCAGATCTCCAATTCCCCTTTGTTCTAATGAAAAGAGCCCCAGTTTCTCCAATCTCCCTAATAACTAAAGGCTCTTGTCCCTGGTATCATCTCAGTGAATCTCTCTGCACCCTCTCCATGGCCTTGACATCCTTCCTGGTGTAAGATGCCCTAAAGCCTGACACAATATTCGACCTGCAGCCTAACCAATGATTTGTGCAGGTTTACATGACCTTTGCCCTTTTGTACTCCACACCCCTATTTATAAAACCTAGGATCACATGTGCTTTTTAAACCACTTTATCAACTTGTCCTCCTACTTTTCAAGGTTTCTGTATCTGATCCCCTTGTAGGTTTGAGAGATATTAACATAACATGGCTAAAACACATTGACATAAACTGGCTGATATAATGTGTATAGCGTGAAAGAGAAGTTTAGTCTGAGTTAGAAACTCAAACAATCGATTCACTGCAGACAGGTTGCCATGGCAACACTGATAAGACATTCCATTCACTGAATCCACTGTTGGAATCTGTAATCAGATCAGGGGAAAGAACAGGGTTTGTCTGTTAGTAACCACAATGTAAGCTCAAACCAGAGTGAGTAACACAATAGATTAGATTATAACATGTGATGTTTATACCTATAATTGTGAAACTATAAAAAATAACAACTAACAGCAGGCAGGGGAGTTTAGGGATGATGAGAAAATTACTGAAGAAAAGTAACTGCTGTGAACCAGGGAAAGTGTCCTTGTAAATCACAGATTAGAGAAATTCCAGCTGTCTTTTCCCAGCTTCCTGCCAAAACCCAGCAGAGAAGACAAAGAAGAGTCTGGTGCCAGAGGTGGATCACTGCAGGGTATAAAAGTGACGGGAGACTGATGTAAGGGGGCAGTCAGGACTGGAGACACCGGAGATCAAGCTCAGGGCACCCGAGGTTCTATCCAGTGGGCTGACATCGTGTCAGTTACTGTGGACATGCGGGACTTGCATGTTTACTCTGATAGAAACATAGACATAGAAAATAGGTGCAGGAGTAGGCCATTCGGCCCTTCAAGCCTGCACCGCCATTCAATGAGTTCATGGCGGAACATGCAACTTCAGTTCCCCATTCCTGCTTTCTCGCCATACCCCTTGATCCCCCGAGTAGTAAGGACTACATCTAACTTCTTTTTGAATATATTTAGTGAATTGGCCTCAACAACTTTCTGTGGTAGAGAATTCCACAGGTTCACCACTCTCTGGGTGAAGAAGTTTCTCCTCATCTCAGTCCTAAATGGCTTACCCCTTATCCTTAGACTGTGATCCCTGGTTCTGGACTTCTCCAACATTGGGAACATTCTTCCTGCATCTAACCTGTCTAAACCCGTCAGAATTTTAAACGTTTCGATGAGATCCCCTCTCATTCCAGTGAATACAAGCCCAGTTGATCCAGTCTTTCTTGATATGTCAGTCCCGCCATCCCGGGAATCAGTCTGGTGAACCTTCGCTGCACTCCCTCAATAGCAAGAATGTCCTTCCTCAAGTTAGGAGACCAAAACTGTACACAATACTCCAGGTGTGGCCTCACCAATGCCCTGTACAACTGTAGTAACACCTCCCTGTCCCTGTAGTCAAATCCCCTCGCTATGAAGGCCAACATGCCATTTGCTTTCTTAACCGCTTGCTGTACCTGCATGCCAACATTCAATGACTGATGTACCATGACACCCAGGTCTCGTTGCACCTCCCCTTTTCCTAATCTGTCACCATTCAGATAATAGTCTGTCTCTCTGTTTTTACCACCAAAGTGGATAACCTCACATTTATCCACATTATACTTCATCTGCCATGCATTTGCCCACTCACCTAACCTATCCAAGTCACTCTGCAGCCTCATAGCATCCTCCTCGCAGCTCACATTGCCACCCAACTTAGTGTCATCCGCAAATTTGGAGATACTACATTTAATCCCCTCGTCTAAATCATTAATATACAATGTAAACAGCTGGGGCCCCAGCACAGAACCTTGCGGTACCCCACTAGTCACTGCCTGCCATTCTGAAAAGTACCCATTTACTCCTACTCTTTGCTTCCTGTCTGACAACCAGTTCTCAACCCACGTCAGCACACTACCCCCATTCCCACGTGCTTTAACTTTGCACATTAATCTCCTGTGTGGGACCTTGTCGAAAGCCTTTTGAAAGTCCAAATATACCACATCTACTGGAAACACCCTCAAACAATTCCAGAAGATTTGTCAAGCATGATTTCCCTTTCACAAATCCATGCTGACTTGGACCTATCATGTCACCTCTTTCCAAATGCGCTGCTATGACATCCTTAGTAATTGATTCCACCATTTTACCCACTACTGATGTCAGGCTGACCGGTCTATAATTCCCTGTTTTTAAAAAGTGGGGTTACATTGGCTACCCAACACTCCATAGGAACTGATCCAGAGTCTATGGAATGTTGGAAAATGACTGTCAATGCATCCGCTATTTCCAAGGCCACCTCCTTTAGTACTCTGGGATGCAGACCATCAGGCCCTGGGGATTTATCGGCCTTCAATCCCATCAATTTCTCCAACACAATTTCCCGACTAATAAGGATTTCCCTCAGTTCCTCCTTCTTACTAGACCCTCTGACCCCTTTTATATCCGGAAGGTTGTTTGTGTCCTCCTTAATGAATACCGAACCAAAGTACTTGTTCAATTGGTCTGCCATTTCTTTGTTCCCAGTTATGACTTCCCCTGATTCTGACTGCAGGGGATCTATGTTTGTCTTTACTAACCTTTTTCTCTTTACATATCTATTGAAGCTTTTGCAGTCCGTCTTAATGTTCCCTGCAAGCTTCTTCTCGTACTCCATTTTCCCTGCCCTAATCAAACCCTTTGTCCTCCTCTGCTGAGTTCTAAATTTCTTCCAGTCCCCGGGTTCGCTGCTATTTCCGGCCAATTTATATGCCACATCCTTGGCTTTAATACTATCCCTGATTTCCCTTGATAGCCACGGTTGAGCCATCTTCCCTTTTTTATTTTTACGCCAGACAGGGATGTACAATTGTTGTAGTTCATCCATGCGGTCTGTAAATGTCTGCCATTGCCCATCCACTGTCAACCACTTAAATATCATTCGCCAGTCTATCCTAGCTAATTCATGCCTCATACCTTCAAAGTTACCCTTCTTTAAGTTCTGGACCATGGTCTCTGAATTAACTGTTTCATTCTCCATCCTAATGTAGAATTCCACCGTATTATGGTCACTCTTCCCCAAGGGGTCTCGCACAATGAGATTGCTAATTAATCCTCTCTCATTACACAACACCCAGTCTAAGATGGCCTCCCCTCTAGTTGGTTCCTCGACATATTGGTCCAGAAAACCATCCCTTATGCACTCCAGGAAATCCTCCTCCACCGTATTGCTTCCAGTTTGGTTAGCCCAATCTATATGCATATTAAAGTCACCCATGATAACTGCTGCACCTTTATTGCATGCACCCCTAATTTCCTGTTTGATGCCCTCCCCAACATCACTACTGCTGTTTGGAGGTCTGTACACAACTCCCACTAACGTTTTTTGCCCTTTGGTGCTCTGCAGCTCTACCCATATAGATTCCACATCATCCAAGCTAATGTCCTTCCTAACTATTGCATTAATCTCCTCTTTAACCAGCAATGCTACTCCACCTTCTTTTCCTTTTATTCTATCCTTCCTGAATGTTGAATACCCTTGGATGTTGAGTTCCCAGCCCTGATCATCTTGGAGCCACGTCTCTGTAATCCCAATCACATCATATCTGTTAACATCTATTTGCAGTGTTAATTCATCCACCTTATTACGGATACTCCTTGCATTAAGACACAAAGCCTTCAGGCTTGTTTTTTTAACACCCTTTGTCCTTTTAGAATTATGATGTAGTGTGGCCCTTTTTGTCTCTTGCCTTTGTTTGCCTGGCCTTCCACTATTGCTTTTTACCTTTCTACCATCTGTTTCTGACTCCATATTATTTCGCCCTGTCTCGCTGCATAGGTTCCCATCCCCCTGCCATATTAATTTAAACACTCCTGAACTGCATTAGCAAATGTTACCCCTAGGATATCAGTTGTGGTAGAGCACAGAGAATCTGGTCAAATTATATTTCTTAAGATATTAAAATTGCTAATAATAATCATTGAACATATTTAAGGTGGAGATAGACAGAGTTTTGAAAGATTAAGAGAGTCAAGGGTTATGGGGAGAGGGCAGGGAAGTGGAGTTGAGGCCAGGATCAGATCAGCCATGATCTTATTGAATGGTGGAGCAGGCTCGAGGAGCCAGATGGCCTACTCCTGCTCCTATTTCTTATGTTCTTATGTTCTAACACTAGACTCTCAGTCCTTAATAAGATAAGGAATTAGCTAGAATCTTACAACCCTAAATCTCTCTGCTCCTCTACTCCATTGAAAGTTTTACCATTTCCTCCCAAAATCTATCACAGCACATTTCTCTGAATTAAATTTCATTTCACATCTACCTGCCCCAATTACTAACCTGTGTATTGACAATGAAGGCACTTAAAGTACTCTTCACAGTTGGCCATGGGCCCTTTTTGGTGTTCCCTGGGGATTTTTATCGTGTGCCCCATATACCCAAGCCCAGATTATTTTTCTATATTGAGAAGAGCATTGGTCCCAACACTGACCCTGGGGACACCACTGTTTACATCCCTCCAGTCTGAAGAACATCCATTAACCACTACTCTCTGTTTTCTGCCTTTTACCCAACTTCCTCTCCACACTGCCCCACTCCCTTTAATACCGTGAGCCTTAATTTGATCAACAAGCCTCCTGTCCGGCACCTTATCAAACACCTTTTGACAATCCATCTACACAACCTCCACTGCATTTCCTTTCTCACTGCATTGTGTTATTTCCTGAATCCCTGCTGTCTGTCCTGAATTAATACATTTCACAAACAAATGTTGCAATGTTTGCTCCACCCTTCAGGGTTCCATCTGTTTAAAGCCACAACAGGAAGGTCCCGTTTCCTCCTGGAGTTTGAGAGAAATCAGCTTTAACAATGGGGCAGAGTTTCAGCCAATCAGGGACATCCGGGCTCAGCCCCGCCCACTGGGTGCCGCAAGCCCCGCCCCTCGGACACTGATTGGTTGGAAGACCAGCCGACTACTTGCTCTGGCCCCGCCCCCGCTTTTCCTAACCCCTGGGGGGTCTTCACACACACCGAGTGCGGGCCCAGACCCGAGAGACAACACTCCGCATTATCCACCTCCTCACAACTACCCGCCAGTTTCAGACACAAACTCCAGGTCAACCAGGAAGTGCCAGGAAATCCCCAACGAGTCAGGAGCGTGTGTAAATGTGGAAGAAATGGGGACTGGTCAGGGAGTGTCTGTAAATGGAGGAGAAATGTGGACTGGTCAGGGAGCGTCTGTAAATGGAGGAGAAATGTGGACTGGTCAGGGAGCATCTGTAAATGGAAGCAAAATGGGGTCTGGTCAGGGAGTGTCTGTAAATATAGGAGAAATGGGGACTGGTCAGAGAGCGTCTGTAAATATAGGAGAAATGGGGTCTGGTGAGGGAGTGTCTGTAAATATAGGAGAAATGGGGACTGGTCAGGGAGTGTCTGTAAATATAGGAGAAATGGGGACTGGTCAGAGAGCGTCTGTAAATATAGGAGAAATGGGGACTGGTCAGGGAGTGTCTGTAAATATAGGAGAAATGGGGACTGGTTAGGGAGCGTCTGTAAATGGAGGAGAAATGGGGACTGGTCAGGGAGCGTCTGTAAATGGAGGAGAAGTGGGGTCTGGTCAGGGAGTGTCTGTAAATGGAAGAGAAATGGGGACTGGTCAAGGAGCATGTGTAAATGGAGGAGAAATGGGGAATGGTCAGGGAGCATCCGTAAATGGAGAAATGGGGACTGGTCAGGGAGTGTCTGTAAATGGAGGAGAAATGGGGACTGGTCAGGGAGCATCTGTAAATGGAGGAGAAATGGGGACTGGTCAGGGAGTGTCTGTAAATGGAGGAGAAATGGGTACTAGTTAGGGAGCGTCTGTAAATGGAGAAATGGGAACTGGTCAGGGAGCATCTGTAAATGGAGAAATGGGGACTGGTCAGGGAGTGTCTGCAAATGGAGGAGAAATGGGTACTGGTTAGGGAGCGTCTGTAAATGGAGAAATTGGGACTGGTCAGGGAGCGTCTGTAAATGGGGACTGGTCAGCGAGCGTCTGTAAATGGAGAAATGGGGACTGTCAGGGAGTGTCTGTAAATGGAGAAATGGGGACTGGTTAGGGAGCGTTTGTAAATGGAGGAGAAATGGGGACTGGTCAGGGAGCGTTTGTAAATGTAGGAGAAATGGGGACGGTCAGGGAGTGTCTGTAAATGGAGAAATGGGGACTGGTCAGGGAGCGTTTGTAAATGTAGGAGAAATGGGGACGGTCAGGGAGTGTCTGTAAATGGAGAAATGGGGACTGGTCAGGGAGCGTTTGTAAATGTAGGAGAAATGGGGACGGTCAGGGAGTGTTTGTAAATGGAGAAATGGGGACTGGTTAGGGAGCGTTTGTAAATGTAGGAGAAATGGGGACTGGTCAGGGAGCGTTTATAAATTAAGGCAAAATTATTATTTTAGTTATCAAATGTACCAGTGATTTGAATGGGACTCTTTCCTTGTCCCAGCTCTTGTAAATACAAGCTGTAATGGGGCCGGACTCTCAGGAGGCTCCCATGCTGGCTGTTCATGTGTCAGTGATCTCCCATTAGATTAATGTGCTTCTGCTGGGTATATGTTTAATAAAGTGCCCAAAGCATTTCACAAAAGGTGGGGAACCAGTGAGTGTGGAATTGAACCCACCAGAGTTAGCACCTTCACGGGAGGAGAGGGAGGGGAACCAGTGAGTGTAGAACTGAACCCAGACAGAGTCAGCACCTTCAGGGGAGGAGAGGGAGGGGAACCAGTGAGTGCAGAACTGAACCCAGCCAGAGTCAGCACCTTCAGGGGAGGAGAGGGAGGGGAACCAGTGAGTGCAGAACTGAACCCAGACAGAGTCAGCACCTTCAGGGGAGGAGAGAAGTTGACCAAAAGGGAAAACGTTGCAGATGGTGCAATGGATTTGGGCTTCAGTACAGGAAGGAGGGAGAGTGTGTGGGACGGGGATTTACAACTTTAGGGGAAAGAAGAGAGGAAAGAATGTTCCATTTAAACTAGAATTGTCTCTTCTGAATTTCTATCCTGTACTTAGTGATGATTTTTGTAAACTCCTTTTACAGTGTATTAGAAGGGGAGGATTTGCAGACGAGAAAATCAAACCAAACATATAGTCAAGATCTGACAGAGTCACTCGTTTCATCACCACCTGAATATCATCGGCCTTTGAATGTGGAAGGAAAAATGTTTGTCTGTTCTGTCTGTGGGAAAAGATTTCAAACATCAGTGTGACTGGAGACACACACACCCGAATGAGAGTGTTCCAGTGCACTGCCTGAGGAAAGAGCTTTAACCAGTTACACATCGCACCATTCACTGCGGGGAGAAACCGTACAGGTGTTCTTTGTGTGGACGAGGCTTCAACTGATCATTCAACCTGGAGAGACACAAGGACACCCGCACCACGGAGAAACGTGGGAATGTGTGGACTGTGGGAAGGAATTCAGTTACCCGTCTGAGCTGGAAACTCATCGCTACAGGCACACTGGGGGGAGGCTGTTCATCTGCTCCATGTGTGAGAAGGGATTCACTAATTCATCACACCTTCTGAAACACCAACAGGTTCACACTGATGAGAAACCTTTTAAATAATCCGACGGTGTGAACTGGTTTAAAAGCACTGAGGATCTGATTCAACACCAGCGAGTTCACACTGACGAGAAACAGTTCAGTTGCTCTCACCGTGGGAAGAGGTTCAGTCATTCACCCTCATTGCACAACAATGCACTCACACTGGGGGAGGCCGTTCACCTGCCCCATGTGTGGGAAGGGATTCGCTTGCTCATCCACGCTGCTGACACACCAGCGAGTTCACACTGGAGAGAGGCCGCTCACCTGCTCTGTGTGCGGAAATCGATTTGTGTGCTCATCCACGCTGCAAAATAAGGGGTAGGACATTTAGGATAGAGATGAGGAGAAATTTCCTCACTCAGAAGATGGTGAATCTTTGGAAATCTCTACTCCAGAGAGCTGTAGATGCTCAGCCGTTGAGTAGATTCAAGACAGAAGGCGATCATTTTTGGGGAACTAAGGGAATTAAGGGATATGGGGATAGTGCAGGAAGATGGAGTTTAGGTAGAAGATCAGCCATGATCTTCTTAAATGGCGGAGCAGACCCGAAGGGCCAAAATGACCTACTCCGACTCCTATCTGTTATGTTCTTATGCACCCTGCATGGAGAGCCCTCCACTGGGGATCCCCGCCTCCACTGGACAGCAAGATGACCCGCCATTCGACTGAGACTGGGCAATGAACAAAATTCATCAATGATACAGAGACCTGAGTGCCCAGGTTCTCAGCCCTGGGGCCAAGTACGCTGGCCACCACTTTTCCATCACTAACTCGCACCTTAGGCCCGGCCCAGTCTGGCTCAGTCACTAAATGCTTTCTAGCTGTGATTCTAACTCTGATAGAAAGCTATCAGGCCTCATTGTATTGTACGACCTATCGGAGAGGCTTTTAATGGCTTTAATAAACTGGCAATAAGATTATTTAAAAAACTGGAAAGAGGTGAAAATGCCACTAGCGCTGCCTCAAAACTCAGAGAAATCCACTTCATCAATGTCCCTGTCCAGGACTCAATCTCCACCCCCTCCCACCACTGGTTCATTGTGTCTGCAGTATGTACCGTCTGACAAAATGACCACGGTCAGGTCGTGTGGAGTCAAAGGTCAGGTAACAGAATGGATGAAAATATGGCAACAAACTGCCCTCAACTCCAACAAATGATTTCTGTTTAGCAGCCATTTTTCCATCCACTCTGCTGCCTGGCCCTTCACTCCACGCGGCCTGACTTTGGTCATCTTGTAGATCTTACATACTGTTGTGGATAGCAAGCTGGTTATAAAACAAGAAACAGAGAGTAGGGGTTAAGAGTAGCTACTCAGACTGGCAAAGGGTGGGAGTGGTGTTCCACAGGGATCTGTGCTGGGACCACTGTTCTGGCAATAGGTGGGAGGTGGTGTTCCACAGGGATCGGTGCTGGGACCACTGTTCCGGCAATAGGTGGGAGTTGGTGTTCCACAGGGATCGGTGCTGGGACCACGGTTCTGGTAATAGGTGGGAGGTGATGTTCCACAGGGATCAGTGCTGGGACCACTGTTCTGGCAATAGGTGGGAGGTGGTGTTCCACAGGGATCGGTGCTGGGACCACTGTTCTAGCAATAGGTGGGAGGTGGTGTTCCACAGGGATCGGTGCTGGGACCACTGTTTTTCACCATTTAAATAAAGGATTTGGACTCAGGAATCAGAAGTACAATTTCCAAATTTTTAGATGACACAAATTGGGAGGTAGAGTTAATACTGAGGAAGACTGTGACAAAATGCAAGACATTAATAAGTTTTCAGAATGCGTGTGTAATTGGGAAATGAATTTCAGTATAGATCAGTGTGAGGTGGTGCATTTTGGTAGGAAGAATAAGGAGGCCATATTCTATTTGGGAAATAAGAGTATAAATGGGGTTGAGCGGCAAAGGGATCGAGCGGTACAGATACACAAATCACTAAAAGTAGCGACGCGGGTTAATACAGCCATTTAAAAAGTAAACAAAGCACTGGGGTTCATTTCTAAAGGAGCCTTCTGTTCCATGCCCAGGAGTCTGAACCATGGAAGAGAGCACTGGGAACATTTCTTACACAGCTCAAGATTAACCTGCATGGCGACTTTGCTGTCAGTGCAGACAGACGAGAAAGACCAACGTGCTGTTTGCCCCTCTCAGTGTGGCCCTGAAGGACTGTGTCCAGGCTGAAGTTCTGTTCCCACCGTATGATCCTACCCCCAGATTGTCCTCTCTGAGCTCCAGCCAGGTGATGCTAAACACTCAGGTGGGAAAGACAAAAATCTACAGCAATGTGTTTAAAGCAAAGCTGATTTATTTCCCATTCATCCAGAATATTAAACTCCAGCCCAGTTATAGGGTTATTAACATCAGCAGAAACAAACCCCAACTGTCAGAATGAACATGGTTCAGTCCTGGATGTGATTAACAGCAGCAATAACAGCAGAATCCAACCCCCGCAGTCACTTGTGAACTCGCTGGTGTGTCAGCAGGTTGGATGAACGAGTGAATCCCTTCCCACACTCAGAGCAGGTGAACGGCCTCTCCCCTGTGTGAACACGTTGATGGCAGCTCAGTTCCTGGAACTTTTATAGCACTTCCTGCAGTCTGGGCATTTAAAAGGTCTCTCGTCAGTGTGAACTCGCTGGTGTCTCAAAAGGTCGGATGACTGAGTGAATCCCTTCCCACACTCAGAACAGGTGAACGGCCTCTCCCCAG